>NC_090669.1:14154640-14825577 GCF_013368605.1 Nyctibius grandis
TTATCAGTGCAATCACTTCACTGTAATTTGACAGAATACTCTACTAAAATCTACTTGGCTTTAAGTGGAAATTGAAACAATTGATAAAACAGATTTTTTAAAAGAAAAAAGTAATTTATAGACCTGGATTTCCACAGAGAAGTCTACATCTTTATAGCTTTGACTGATGTATTGCTTTAAGAAAATGATGTATGACCTGGGTACTCTTTAAAAATAAAAAAAGAACAGCCTTTGAATTTGATAAAATCTGATTGTAAAAATAAAGCTGAATAGGAGAAGGATACCAACAGAATCAAGAGTGGTGGCCAGTTATAAAGTGAAATGGTCATTGAGTAAGGCTCATTTTCAACACTTATATTAAAATTTAAAGGAATTAAATATCATATATTAATTATCCACATAAATTGAAAATATGAGCTAAGAACATGGAAAATGGCAGTAGACTAGTGATTGCTTTTGCTCTCTGTCTTTAAGAAAGCAAAGCTTTAAAAAACTTCTGTAGTTTTTCATTTAAAAATTAATTCCTAGAAGATTAAAGAAAGTCTCAGTGATGCAGACCAAAATGCCTCCACATAATTTTCTGTAAGCAGCCCAGTTTGGCCTTGTGAAGAAAAATGAATCTAGCCATTTAGCATGCAGATCTATAACAGCTTAGTTTGTTTATTGCCTGTTTCTTGTGAAGGTTAATAATTGCAGTGTTTACACTGAACTTTTAATTAAGGTGTCTTTGATTCTCTAGATTTCCATTCAACTAAGAGTCGGTGTCTTTATGCCTCATGAACCATGCCTGTTACAGAAATAGTTCTTACACTTTGTCACTGCTCTCTTGAAACTTAATATTTTCAGTTTTGTTTCTTACTTTATAAATATCTCAGTGCCTGAAGCAGCAGATGGGGGAAAAATGGCACAGTAATCTGTCTCAAAGTTCTTGCATTGCTACGTCTCTTTCACATTTTAAAAATTCAGAGATAAAAAAGACCCCCTCAGCCATGAGAACAGAAGAAAAACGTGTCTCGTTTATTAACCTCTTAACTTTAAATAAAGATCACTTTCTAGGAAACACAAGGAAACAAATATGTGCATCTCTCTCTCAGACCCACATTTTACAGAGACTGTAATAGCAAGTATAGCCCTTTGATTCTAGACAGGTGTTCATAAGAGATCTCTTTATCAGTGTAAGAAACTGAATCCTGAAATGTATTTTCTCCTAGCCGTAATCAGGCATGGATTTGCTTTGGGAAGAGACAGGGAAAGGAAAAAGGCAAAGGAAAACAAACTACTATTTTCTGGGTTTAAGGAAGGAGGATAATAGATAATATAGAACTTGGGCAGGAAAGTGAAAGGTTTAGTAGTAATGTGTATGAAGATACGGATATTGCCATATATGACGTAAAAGCAGAAGGTGGAGAATTTAATATTTTATATCAGAGGGATTGGCTGGCTATGTATTGTTAAAGAATAAACACTGAAGAAGCTGGCGATAAAGGAGAGTGGTATAAAAAGCAATGAAAAAGTTTAGGTTAGATCTGATCTCTTAGATAAGGTAGCGGCTTTCTAGATGTAAACTGCTGGTTTGCTTATGTCTGAGGAGCTGATTTGGTGTGCAGTCTGGAAAAATGTTATTTAACCTACTAATTCTGAAATAGTGAACTGGTGAAGAGATAGCTGAGAGTGTGAGCCAGGGAGGACTCTCTGGATAAAAGGAGAGTAGTCACAGAGTTCTTGAAATAAAGGTTTTGGGATCACACAAGTATCTTCTTCAATGGTATCGATACCAAGGTGGGAACATGGCAAAGAAATTTGCTGATGATAAAGTTGAGATCATCAGGAGAGAGGAGAACTGGCGCATTGTGTAGGAGGAACGGGTTGTCTGGAGAGTAACAGAATTGCTGGGATCAAATTAATGGTATAAAGTGCAAGGCTGTGCTTTTGTGGTATAACAAAAGAATTTCTGCTTTGTGTGGGAGTGCTTCAAGGGAAGTGACGGAGATGAAACAGCTGGGTGTGTGTGTCGGTTGCAGGATGGCTGTGACCACAGAGCTGTGGCTGGGAAGAAAGGAATGTGAATCCTCTGTTGTACTGGGGTAGGTGTTTCCAGGAGAGATATTTGATACTATTGTAAAAGGCATTGATGAAATGCTATTTGGAATTATATATAAAATATTATGTTTCATATTCAGGAAGTATTTTGATCTAGGAAAAGGAATGCCTATTTTAAAGAGGAAACTTGACCTAAGCAACTTTTTTAAACTTAGCCAAAGAATTGCTTTTTGGCCTTTGTATCACACTTCAGAGCCAGCTGCGATTTCAGTTGATTGGATCTTTGAGGAAAAGTAGGACCTAGGAGGTTCCTAGGTGAGGCTGGATTCTTGCTAGCATTCTGCAGGGGGGGGTTGGCTGGTTGAGCTGGGTGCTCTGCATAAGCAAATCTGGCTGGTCTGACCATTGTGGAATTTGCCTATGACACTAGAGCCTGGGTGCATGTTTTTCACGTGCTGAAATCAATATAAAAAGATGGAGTAAAAGAAACAATTACAGTACTGAATATTAGAGTTACACCATGCATTTGGAGATGAGGGGAGGGGTATATCTATCTTCTACACAAATATATTGTGTCTGGTTACTGCAATCTCTGCAAATCTCACGGCGGGGTAAGTTCACAAACTCCACTGTGCATATATAGCTCAGGCAGGGACCAAAGCTGAAAGGTTTCCCATGCTGTTGCCATTCTTTAGAACTTTTATCCCCCCCAAAAGGATCAAAGTTAATTGAGCTACCTGACAACGAACTGCAGCTGTGAATTGAAATGGGTTCTCTGGTGTTTTTTTCTCTTTTTCTTATAATGGAGGAAATGTATTTTTTTAAGATTCTGACTTCCCTAATTGGCACTGAATTTGTCATGCTGGCTGTTACAACCTCAGAAAAAATGTTTGGATGAAGGAAATATAGTGAAAAGAGTCAGCGTGCATATTGAAAGCAATTAAAGAAAAGTTTTATCCAAAAAGAAAATATTCGTTTTGTCTGCCAGGCTTACAAAGACTTATGAGCTTTTACCTAGGTTTTCAATTTTTTATTATTATTTATTATTATAATAAACAATTCCAGGGTCCTGTATTGAAACTCAGAGTTTCCTTGTCATAGGCCAGTTCTAGTTATAAAACATAATTGTTTTTATGTGCTCCCGAATGCCTTGCGCCATGGCTTTTCTCATGCAGTAAAGTGGGAGAGTAGCCTAGGGATTTACTCATCATGTTTAATGTCAAGAGAAGTATTTCCTTTAGGTCTCCTGTCACTGTCAGCAACAAAGCAGCAAGTAAGAAGCTCTGCAGCTCCTCTCCTCTCTGTGACATCTGCAGCAGACAAAATTCTAAACCCCTCAATTCCCAGTCATGAATGAACTATAAAAACAATGTGTCAGAAATGAAAATTGTTCCATCATAATTTTTCACAGTTCTTTTTGACAAAAGCCAAACAAGTCTCATGAATACACATTTTCTATAACCTTATACATTATGTATCAGGCTATAGTAGGAGTGTTGGGAATTACTTGTCCCTACTAAGGGCCTTTGAAAATGCATAGTCGGTAAACAAACCAAACCCTAGGAGTAGTATGTACTTTTTTACATATTATATTATCAGCTGCTTTCTGAGTAAGGGCAGACACATCACTTCAGCACTATACCTTCTGATAAATCTTCTGATACAATAATACTTGGTAGAGCAGTTCGTATCTTCCTATTATGAACTATAATTTCATGCTACCCAAAACTGCTCTGAGAAGTCTGAACAAATTCCCATCAGAGACTGTACCACCAAATGTTGCTAGAAATGTGATAAGAACTAGTGTTAAGCTGTGTTAAATATGGTTAGTTGTTCATCATATCACATAGTTTTTCAAACGGCAGACATCTGAACCTGGATTAGTAGTATTTTACTGTCTTACTGTAACACGTTGGGACATAGCTGTTCAGTCTCTGAGTATAAGCTTTTTAAACCTATGTATTGGTCAGCTCTATAAAGGTGCTAGGCATTTCTTAGAAAGAATTACTATTAATCTTTTGTGCATAGATTGAGTTCTATCTGTATGTAAACACTAACAGAGATACCAAGAGGATGATTGATTTACAAGGAGCAGGAAATAGGCGAGTACAGAATGTGGCTCCTAGACATTGCAGTGCTGTGCTTCCTGGCAAGAGGGTGTAAAAAGTCCGGAGTAAGGATCAATTAGAGGAAGTTGCAGGAAATTCCTCGTCACTGTTAGTCAATGAAGATTTATGGTGTTTGCCTCTGTAATAATTTACTGATTGGTACTGCTTGAGTAATGCAGACATAAACCAGCTGAGTTCTCAGTTTAATTGAAATGATAAGGCAGTTTGCAACTGCTTTTAGGTGTCACTGATAATTTACTCATGTGATTATGATTTAACTTTTCCCCGGCTGCTCCTGCCCCAGTGGGAACTAAGAACATTACAGAAGTGAAAGTATAAATTAGCTGCAGACAAACAACATATGTTTATATCTACTCTATAGTGAGACAAGTATTTTTAGTGAAACCCCATCCAACTTGTTGATCTCTGTTTGGCTAAGGAAAATACTTAAGCTCTTTAAATCAGGAGCTACTTTTGCCTATGCAGCTGTTTGATATGAACTGTAACGGGGCTGTAAAGTATCTTAGAGTCCCAAGACATTTCCATAACTACTAAAAATGGTTCATGAAATACAAGTACAGTACTTCAAATACAAACCCAGCATTACTCAAATTAGCATGGATAGAGCTTCTCAGCCTAAGGACTACTGCCCAAAGTAGAGAAGTGATAAACAGTTTGGCCCCAAGTAACTGCAGCGGTTATCCCTAATAGTGAACTCACCTCTCACAGCAAATGCTGCCAGCTTTAATGCAATGAAAGAGCTGCATTTTTTTCTTTCAAATTCGTATGGCTTTAAAGCAGAAATGTAACCTGTGCACCAAAGAAATGCAGAGCCAAGATGAATGCCTTTGTTACTTCGTAGGCAGTACTGCAGCTTTCCAAAGACTTGCTGTGCTGACTGTTCAATGCCAAAGCTATCAAAAGCATCAGGGAAAACTCAAAGAATGAGTATTTAACTTGTAGCAGCAGATATTTCAGAGATGAGGAAGGGTGGTAGCGGAGGCTACAGAGAATTAACTAAAGGGTGTGAAAAGGGTAGAAGTGATCTCTTTTCCAGCAGCTCTCGGATGTGGCAGGAGCATAACCAACTCTTTTATTTATCCTTGGCAAAGGTATTTGGCTTGCCACTGTAGAGTTTTTATTCTGGCAGAGCATGCATGTGTCAGATATAGAAAGTTAATTCTTTTATAAACTAAGGACAAGGAAACAAGAAGTGCAGCGAGTTCATGTTCTCTAGGCGAACTACAATAAGCAATAAATAGGGCGTCTGAGTACAGTCAGATTCATTCACTTGCCCACAGGTACAGGTAGTACTAATAAAAATGATTGTAGAAGACAAGATGAGCTGAGCTTCTGTCAAGCAAAGCCTTTGGTTGATTTATGTGGTGTGAGTAGCAGTGTCACAGCAGGGCATAATTTTGTACTGAAACAATGCAAAAATTGGACGGTTGTCGAGGCCTTGCAGTTACCCAAGACATGAAAGCAGGCAGGGAAGCTTATAAGTATAAGGGAGATGACAGATCTTTGCATGTGCCAGCCTGAGATTAAAAGTGTGTGATTTTTAATTTTTTTTTAACACAGTCTGTTAGTGCCCAGTGCTATCACTTATGTTTTCTAAAGTTAGAGATCAGCCTTTTTTTTTTTTTTTTTTTTTAAATGGCAGGCATTTAACTTATATGTATATCTGGTTTGAATCAAAACACTTTTAAGGGGTTTTGATTAAGATGACTAGTTTATGAGAACATGCCTCTTGCAGAATAATAAATCGCTGAGTACTAAAATATGCATCACAAAAAAGCTGACTGCTACATGGTATGATGTAATTTCTTTGTGTTTTTAGGCCTCAGAAAACCAGTAACTTTAGTTATCAGTAACAGTAGTGATAACTTCAGCCCAATCACATTAACTCACTGAGTATGTGTATTGGGATATGGTAGCTTATATCAGTATCAGAAGTTAATATTTATGTGAAATTACCATTTTACACTATTTCAGGTAGAATGAATACTTTATATGTGAAGCAGAAAGAAAGGCTGCAGCATCTCAAATTAATTACTATCATTCTGTGTAGTTTTCCTTTTATTACAGATAATGAGTTAAAAATACAGTTTTGAAAATTTCTTAAAATTATTTAAACAAGTATTTTGCTGCTTAAAACTCTTCATCGTGCTATTTACAAAGACACTGAATGGAATCTCAGTCCTTAAATTTAACTGTATCTGAGAAGGAAGCACAGTATTTTATGCAGACTTAGCTTCTGTATTTAGCAAGTGGTATTGTATTAGAGATCTTAAAAAATTACTTCTTGCTGCTTTATTTCAATAAGATTTCAAAATACAGAGAAAGTTGTCACATTTATGGCTTCATTCTGTAGGAAATTGCTAGTTTCATTAACAGGCTACTGAAGTCAACCATTTTATTTGAAGCTGTAAGACTGATGGCAACAAGAACTTAATCACTTTTCAGTTAAGCTTGAATGGCGAAAAAGATGTTGAATGTATGTACGCGCTGTCCAGCACATAAGCTTCTCTATTGTTTTTTTTTCTGACGTTTTAAAATACTTTCAGCTTGATTGCTGTAAAGCAAAGCAAAATCAAGTAGTTCTAGTTATGAACTAGTCTTTCGTAATGTGTATTTGCGTTTGTATTGAAGAAATTCCTAATCATGTGATAGAAATAGATACGCAAACATACAAGTGGCTCTTATTGCAGTCAGAGATATTTTTTTTGAGCTCTTGAAATCTTCCTGTCTGAATTCATAGCAATTACTGTAGTCAGTGTTATTACTGTTTTCCTAATTACTCTTGGCCTGTATCTCCTTTGCTGGTTCTGTGAAGATTGTTATTTATTCTCAACAAAGTTCAGACTCTCGAGATGAAGCTAAACTGTGTGGGAGAGCTAGCATTCGGAGCCGGGGTTATCTGTAAGGTCCTCAAGGTCGGGAGCAGAAATGAGGGAGAGGGTCTGGAGGACGTGAGTACAAGTGAGACCACTGACTTGGGCACTCTTGGGAGGCAAACCTTGTATTGAGAGAAGTGCTGGTTGTCCGCTCCAAAAGTCCATGTGGTCTTAGAGCTGGGAGTGAGGCGGTATAGATGCCAAGAGGAGTGGAGACCTTGTGAGAGAAAAGGGAGTCTGGTAAAGAATATGTTCCTTTATTTGCGACCAAAAATACCATCTGCTAAGAATAGATCTGCCTTTGCATGTTGGTCCCAGGAAGTATGCATAAATGAGATATAACAGCTGTACCTATAAGGTTAGGGAAAATTCACCTCCAAAAAAGGGCAAAAAAGTGGTTGGGGAGTTGCTTCTTGATATAATCTAAGCACAGCTGCTCCATCACTATTTATGTCTGAAATGGTTTTATTTTAGGGTAAGTGTAAAATTCTCCCTATAGAAATAACCAGACAATTGCACAGTGTGACTAATTATTTTTGGCCTCTTGTTTTTGCAGTAAACTAAGTTACCATCTCTTGGTTATTTGGTAACATACAGGATAGGGATGTTCTTCCAGTCTCCTTCCTGCTACATGTTATTTGGAAACTAAGTTGAACTGGTAGCAGAGTGGCATTGAATGAATGGATAAGGATTATTTAAACATTTTCTTCCCACAAAGGGACTAAAGCACACTGGGCTGCCCAGGGAAGCTGCATTCCCAGTGACCCTACACACTGTTAAGTGGAGGCATTGTCTTCAACACTCTTTTTCATCTGCTCTCAATTTAGGTTAAAATGTTCGTGTGTTTGAAGGGATTGACATGCTGATGTGACAGCTGTCACATGTACAAGACATGCTACCTGTACTGAAATACAGATTTCACATTGCTCGTTATGCACAGGGTGAGGCTTCCATATTTCTGCCCAGGCTTACCAGAAAACCTGTGTGTATCATATAAGACTGACATGTTTTGGAGTTACATCTCATCTGTATAATCTAGTACTTTCTGGATATGTCATTCTTACTTCTCTGAAGAGTTTCGTGGGGGTGATTTTTCATTGGGAAATGCTGGACAAATGGCTAAAGTCCTGACATTTTAGTAGGACAAAAATTCTAGCTAGGTAAGAAGATCTGCCTTAGATGGGTGTTGGCCTACTGTTGAACCTACCAGGAGACAGCACTTTATTATGCACTAACTATATCACTGGGTATAACTAATGAAAAGAAATGATATGGGATTGTCTGATTATTAGACACATTTATCAGTGGTGCATATGATGAAACAATATAGTAAGAGATAAGATTGCTCACCGAATGCTGTACACACAGAATTCGTACAGTTATAATTTGTCTGTGTTACTATTAGCTGATCTAGATGATAGATCATAGAGTAGGTACCAGTGAAGTGTTGCAATACAAATCTGCCACATTAATTGCAGCTCTTATCTAGTCACCTTAGCATTCAGAACACACATTTAGTAACTGCTGAAGCAACTGTGTCTGAGAAGCAAATCTGTGTCTATGGATCATGTAGAATAGCTAATGATCAGCCTAATTAACCCCCCAAAACTTTGTGCATGACTAATATTCAGGCAAACCTTTGAAACTAGATAGGAACTTATTAAAAGTGATTTGGATACAGAGAAACTTTAATCAGTTTACTCATCAGAAGATATTCACGAAGATGTTAAGGTGAGTTGCTTTGAATACTTACAGTGATATGTTTGCCAATGGCAAGACTTAATTTTTCTGAAATTAGGTTGTGGGGAACATGAATGTCATAAAAGAATAAAAATCGCCAAAATAAGCTCAGTGTGACTTAACTTCAATTTGATACCAAAACAAGGTAACACAATTGACATCAACTTTCTTTGCTACTCTACAAGTAAGTAAATTTGCCAGGAAGGGTACAGGTGTTTCCTTAGCAAGTGTGAAATTTATTACATGGCAGCGTGCACGCTCCTGCTGTTCACTTTTTAAAAATTTCACTTAGGAATTCAGCATCTTTGATTACTTGATTTTCTTTGAAGAGAAAATTGCCCATGCAGCCATGTCTGTGTTTAAGGTCTTTTCTTATAGTGGATCATTTTTTTTGTGTATTTTACCACCTGGAACAAATAATTATTTGGTGTATACTTACGTATATCTAAAGTAATTTATCTCAGTACTGCAGAAGAATAATTTCTGAGCATTCCTGAGGGGATTATAGAAAATTTCTGGTTTCTTAACTCATATCTCAAATATATATGAAGTATGCTAGGAGTACTGTTAGCTCTTGTTCCAACCATTGTAAACACTGCTGCTTCACTGTTCTGTTTGGATATCTCTGGTATCTTATCCAGACTGTCTGCTCACAAAGTCTATGTAGATATTTTTCAGTGGACTGAAGTGATGTTCTGTAACTTCAGAATGATTAAATTGATAGTGATTTCTTGGAGAACAAGAGCTCTTGTGCATTCTGGTCATGATAATGCGAAACATGAATTACAAAACATACCCACCCCACTGTCACAATTTACTAATATTACTAATTAGAATTGTGATGACTTTTTCTTGCAAAAGATCATAAAAATAAGAAAGTGTGACTGATCAGTAAACAGTTTTATGAGGATAGAAAATTGTAGAAAATAAATCCATTCTCACTATATTCTTAATATTGTAATCTTTGCAAGAACTTTTAAACTGTTCTTCTTAGAGTGCCAAACCTATGCTGTAACAGTCCGGCACAGTTGGCAGTACAGTCACAGCACTGCAGTAGCCTTATTTATGTTTTTCTCATAGGAAAAAGTAAAAATTGTATATGAAAAATTTACTGAAAATAAACTGGATAAACAACATGTAATTTGTTATTATTTTACATGTTTTTAAAGATCTATGGATTGATGATTTGTACACTGTACTTTTAAAAAAGTTTGAAGTGTGTGTGTATATATATATATATATATACACACTTCAAGTATGTCATTATATATCAATATAATCATTCCTTTGTCCTATGCTTTAGTGCCTATCAAATTGGTACTAAAATCTTGGCTCCAATTAAATTTTTGATGAAATGAATTTATCTTGAGCTTCTCTCTGTTGCCTTCCTTATGGGAGGGAATGGCATCATCTCACTCCCGGAAGAGTCCCCAGGAAACACGGTGATGCAGAAAGGGAACGCTAAGCTACTACTGGTACCTCAGGGTGAGCCAGTCTGACGGTGTTTGGCGTGAAAGCTCCAGCTGCTGCCCTTTCTTTTAACTTCTCCCTTGGTAAGGAGAAGGGAGGCCTGCTGAGCTCTTTCTGCCTGCCTCCTATGGGACCCAGGGTCATGCAGGATGCACAAGAATTGGCTGCTTTACAGTGTATGTTTAAGAGCAGTTACATGATACCACACATGGTATTTGTATCTACTGCTTTAGATACAAATCCAGAACAGGAGAGTATACATCGTACTTTGCTAACTTAAAAATGATTTGCTTGTAAAGGGCAGTATTAAGGACATACAGTCTTCCTCTGGACTCTGGGATGTTGTATTTGTTTTTACCAGAAAATCTTTCATTTTTTCCTCTCTTTCCTTTATCAGACAATAATCTTTTGTGTCATCAGATGGTGCTTTTTTTTTTTTTTTTTAACCTGCTTAATTTAGTGACAGGTTGTCAGTTAAACCTCTGTTTGGTTATAAGCAATAAAATCATGCATAAGATGTCCTTGGTACATTCATCTAATTTAATTAATGAAAACGTGTCATTAGGATCCTCTTAAACAGGTACCACGTTGTCAGATTGTTCACAAATGATTCTAACTCTACGTTTTCCATCTTCATCCATTTAGTAACATCATTTAAGGCTCCAAAATACACTGGTCTCTTTGGTACAAATACACTCTGAAGCCTGGTTGCTGGTGACATTTTCACCTATGTGAAAACTTCAGTGAAAAGGTATGCTGGTAGAGACCATTAGCTCAATTTTAGCTAGAGATGTTTAATTTCCATCTGTTTAATGAAAGCAGAATTGTGCCTACTGGCAGAAGAAAACTCTGTGTTTTATTTCAATATGACATTTGCTTCTAGATAAATTTTGCTATAAAAAGATTTCCCCATTTTCGTTCCTCTAACTGCATTGACATATTTTTACCTGCTTGACCATATAGGAGGTACTTCATTAAATAAACTGTATCTGGGAAAATGTCAGATACAATCATCTGCAATATAGCCAAACACACCTCCGCAGAGTTATCTCCAAGCCTTCCCTTGGCTTAGGCCACGTGATGTCAGTATTCCCTAGCAATGCTGTTGGCAGACAGGACTTAGTAAATTATCCATGTTATAACATTAATGTTCTCTGATTGCATTGTGTTGGCTCAAGGAATATAATCTGTGAAACATCAGTAACTAGGTATAAAGGTGGATTTTAGTTTTAATGCAACAGGGTAGATGATAATATACCTCTTGTGAAAGCCAAAATTAAGTGTTCGTTATACAGTATGTGGCTGTGCTTGAGGTGGGCTCTCATTAGGTTACTGAAAACTCTCCTATGTGATCCCAAGAGACACCTTTTGGTGCTGGTGAAATGCTAAGATTAAAAACCCAGTTCTGTGGTGAAGATGAATGGAAACATCTTTAAAGCATTCTTAGACTTATGTTTCTGAAAGACAGCTGCTGTCACAGTTATTACAGCCAGGACATATTCATTGTTTATTAATTTTAAATTTACCAATCTTGCAGAAGAAAAGTCATAGTACTCTTTCCTAAGCATGATGTTTGCTTCCTTCATAAATGCCACTGGATTTTCTAACTCTTAGTAGGCCATTCTTAAAGCTGATGCGGAGTTAACAATGGCAAATGCTGGCTGCTTCTTTGTAAAGTGTGTTATTTTTTAAATTTTTGAAGCTACTCTAATCTAAAGGTGGTGGTGGGGAGGTGTTTTGGGTTTTTTTCTTGTCATAAGTTGCTTAAAAGAGCTATAGAACTTATAACAATAGTCGTGACAAGGACAGGAAGTGAAAAAGGGTGGTCACTGGAAAAATGGGGGGGGGAGAACCCAACCCAGAAAAAGTAAAAATGCATTAGTCCACTGTGAAAAATTACTTTTTTTCCTAACAAATGTAAGAAAAGGAAGAAATATTTCTTCTTATATTTCCATGTACTTTAAACTTTTCCACGTGCTTTAAACTGGCTTTTAAACTGGCTTTTTGTTCCAAGTGAACATCCTTAAACTATCTTTATTAATAGACTCTATCATTCCAATTTTTACGTTAGCTGTGACAACTACCATTTTAACTCCTTTTGTTAAAACCTTCTTAAGTCTTTACTAAAATCCTAGTAGGTCTTTCCTGCTGAACAAGGGCTGATTTCAAAGAGTTAGAGAAAGACCTTAGGAGTTTTTCATTGACTCTGCTTTGAAATAGGACACAAAATTAAATGCAGATAAATACAATGTGATCAACAAGAGTAAAGCCTTCATATATGAAGTAATGAGTGAATAACATTGACCAATGCCACTCAGTTACAAGGTAGTTCTAGGAAAACTCAGGCCAGAAAATTAAAATTCTAGAAAAGTGTTAGCCCAATTTACAGTAATAGATAAAAAGGAGATCAGATATTAAGAAAGGAATAGAAAACAAAACAGAGGACCCTCATGACGCAACTGGATAAATCTGTGATCCATCTGTGTCTTTAATGCTGTGTGTGGTTCTGCCACATCAAAAACGATATCACAGGACTGGAAAAGGGTCAGGAAAAGGCAACAAGGATGATCAAAAGCATGAGATAGCTTACGGACTGTGAACAATTAAGTTGGCTAGGGCTCGCCAGCCTAGAGAAGAGATGATTGGGAGCTGAGGAGGCAAATAGGAATGTGTCCCATGGATTGCACAGTCAGAGATTGATTGTTCAGTGCTTTTTATGAGCAGGAAATAGGAACAAAGTGAGTAAAAAAAACAGCAGAGGAAACAAGCAACTTGTTCACACCATGTGTAATTAAGCTGTGCAGAGCTTCTAACCACAGGATGTTCTGGATGCTGAAAACTTACTTTGGTTCAAGACAAGCTCATGGTAGATAAATCCATTGTGACTTACTAAATACAAAGAAAACACCTTTTTTTCAGGGAGTCCCTGAAATACAAATTGTTGGATACTGGGAAAGTATCATAGGGTGCTTGTCTTGCTCCTATACACTTCTCTAGGTATTTGTTCTTGCTGATGCTACAGACAGGTTAATGGACCAGAAGAACCTTTGGTTTGAGCCTGTGTGTTGGTTCTTACGTCCCAGTTGGAGTAACTGTCTTATTTTGGCATTAAGTTACAAACGGGGATATTCTTCTCTTAAGAAGTTTTTATTGCAACCAGTATGTTTCTATGGAAAGTTTTTGTTTTGACAAGTTAATGTTTTCTGACTATTTCCATGAGCAGCCCTGTATAGGAAGTACTTAACAGTTCATAACTGAGTTTCCCGCTTTCTATTGGAGAAAGCGTGTGTAAGTCTGCACAACACTTACCGAGTAGTTTTGGTTTCCCATTATGCTGTCTATTTAATATCCTTTCAGCTTTCTCTGCTGAATCATAGCCATGAAAATTAGAAATGACAGTGGCAAGAGGTTGTCTAACACTGCCATAACTAACTAATGGTTATTGAAAGTAACCATTTACAGATCAGTTCTTTGAGTCCAGTGTGATCTCTAATCCACATCAGAAATCCTTGGCAGAAAAAGGTTTGTACAGTTGTGTTATGTGTCTTGAGGTGGTTGATTGGCTGATTTTTGTTTAAATAATGCTTCTGAATATGAAATGCTTGATGTTTCTTCTTTTATATATCAGAACAAAGGCAGATTTATTATCCAGTGACTGTAACTATTTTGCTAGTTCTGGCTGATTCTGGAGCAGGCTGGGTATTTTCTTGGATTGTGTCTTATTCTAATGCTAAAAGTATCTGGTATCAAACAAACAAAAAAAAAAGGAACCAAAAAAAGCATTGTAGTCTTTCTATCCAAATGTTGTTCTAGGACAAAAAAAAATAATAAGTATTTGGAAGAAAAGTAAACCAAACATTAATATCACAGACAAACTTTGCTGTTCTGTTTGGAAACCTTTAAGGCCTGGACTTTGTAGGCTATTTAGAGACCAACACAAACATCTCTGAAATATTTGGTTCTGGGAAATGAAAACTGGAAAACAAACAGATTTTTTTAATGCGTATGTCTGTAGAAGAGGATGTCTACACTGTGCACCTCCACTGGCAAGGCTCAGTTTTATGTCGTCTCACCCATCAGCAGCTATCACTTTATATAGTAAAAAATAACTGAGTGTGATTTACCTCCCTGCTCTAGGGAAAATGCATAAATATTCTTCATAGTGTTTGTGGCTAAATCAAGATCGTGAGGCATATATGTCATATACCATATGGGTCATCATCTCACACAGATTCAGCATAATTCCAGGGAAAATAATTATTTCTTTGTCGTTTGAAATTGCCAATCTGTTGAATACCAAACCTTCCTAAACATAGAACTCTGGGCTTTTTTTTATTTTGTTAGTTTTTGGTGTGTTTTTTTTTTATTTTCATTTTGGTTACGTGTTTAACCTCCTATCCATCTACCCTCTCACTCCTTTGTATACTATAGGCTGAGCACTAGTTTTTAGACCTGAATTTGCCTTAGTGACTACTGAATGAAAAGGGCTTATGCCATCAGCTGTCTGGCTTCAAACATAGATGACAAATGCAAAATTATCTGTGATTAAATTTTTTTTCATAAAACCTTTATTTGTTTTCATAAAACCTTCATATGCACGCTATGGTCCTTGGCAAAAATTTGACAGCTGATGAGCAGATATTGTGGACACTCTTGAGAAAATTTATGGTTCCTATGAGGCTTTTCCAGCATCTTCCATTCCTTTCCTTTTCCCACTTCTCTGAAACTTTCAAACCTCCAGCTGAGAAGTCCAAAAAGCCCATTTGAACTTTGCAACAAAATGCACATTTACGTAGTAACTATTCCATTAAAAAATGCTGCTGAAATAAGTTTTTATAAATTATTTAGAGAACAATATGAATAATAAAAACTATTTTGATATTTGTGAATAGGTAGTTTAAGGGAAAAGGGCAAAATTCACTGAAAAAATATTTTTCCCACTCCTAGTTCCATAATGAATTTTGAGTTTCTTTTTTTTTAATTTGCAGAATGTACCTCGTACTCTTTCAAGTTTTACTAGTGGCAAAATAATAGTAAAAAATAACAGCATCCGTATGGTATTTTTATGTTTTGCAGATTCTCAAAAGTCATCTGATAGTTTGGGTACTTTTGATTTTCAGAAAAACCTTTAACATTCCTTCATCAGCCTGATTTTCAGTGCATGGATGAGGAATATTTTGTGAAAATTAGTCTTTTTAATGAGTCACAAATCCAGTTTGCCAAATCACAATAAATTTTTAAGAGATTTTGGCCTTTTCTGTGGATCATAAATTTTGCTTTTGTTATCCCAGCATATATTTTGCAGAGGGTTGTCAGAAATGTTTGTTTTGAGACCTTTAAAGGAAAAATGAATTATTATCTTTTAAATTTTCTCTTTGCACTTATGCTTTTTATAGTACATCTTGCAGCAGTTTTAAAATGCCAGACTCACAGATCCTTTGTTAGTGTATGTTTTAAAGAGGTCTAAGTATAGTTTCACACAATACAACTGTTCATGTGCAGAAATCAGGACGTGTATAGGAGGTTGCTTTGTCACGTAAAATGTGTTTAACAGTCATCTTTATCTCTTTGCTTTTCAAAGTCTTCTCTTCACCAGTCCAGGCCCATGTTAACGATGTGGGTAGTTTCACTCCTTCCTTAAAATTTTAAAGGAAGCATCCTAAATAACACAACAACAGTACAGTTCTTGTCATCTTTATCGTTTCTTGGCTGCTAGTATAAATTTGCATCCCTGCACTGAAGCTATTGGAGATTTGCATAAAGGAACATTTTGATGGAATTTAGAATAGCTGAGGCTTTGGCTATTGTCCAAACTGTCATTTTAATACAAATGTATTGCTCTCTGAAGAACAATATTTTGAAAATTGGCTTCTAAAACTTGATCCCTAAAACAGCCAGTTTGATTTTCAGTCACTCACTGAAGTCAATGGCCCTACTAATTGAGTTTGAAGTTAAATACACTTTCCAGTTCTTAAATACCTAAATGAGAATTTCAAATTCTATCTCCTTTGATTATTTCCAGTGTGAAAATAATAGCCATATGTTTTAGGTAGTGATTGAATACTGAAGAGAAAATTATCACAAGTGATATTATATTGATGCTGTAGTACTCGTAAACTGAGATTGAGATTCTTAGAACGTGACAGTACATTGTAATAATGGGAGCTCAGCACGCTGCCAGGGATGAGTAAAACCACAGTTAAGCAGAGAAAGAATTAAAGTAATGGGCCAAACTGTGTCAAAACCTGTATACTCTTATGTTTGAATCGTTTCTATTACTTTTCCTTCTTCAAGGTTTTTCCTAAGGACTTTCGTAAGGAAAACCACAATCTAGCACTAGTGATTCAATTTAGTCCTAGTTATTTAGGAAGTACTAAAAGAAGAAAAGAAAGGACCTTTGAAGCATGTGGGTTTGTTGCTGTTATTACCTAGACAAACAGGCAGCACTTCGGTGGTGTCAGCAAAGGAGTGTAAAAGCCTGGGAAAGTGCTCACAGTGCAACAGAAAAACAGTATGTGGCCAACTACAAATACACAGCTGAAAATATCAATTCTGTAACTTCAGAATTTTGTATAATAGTGTGTTTCAAATTACTTATTGAGGTTCAGTAGAGTTTGCTGTATGTGAGCCAAGTATGATTTATTGCCATGGAATATTTTGTTATAATAATTCTTCAAAGTCTGTAACACTGTAATTAGATGTCTTCAATTTTTCAAAATGTTCTATCTGTCCGTGACAGACTTGTCCGTTTATTGTTGTCAGACAAAAAACACACACATCCATGATGTTATTGCATGCCCTCTGGCATTGTTCATATTTAAAATTCAAAAGGAATTGTGTTACATCGCGAGATAGCTTACAGTGGAGTGTAGCGGGTAGCATTACCAGCTAGGTAACTTTCCTCCCAGTGATTTTAATATACCAACAAATTAAAAGGAGCTCAATATGAACTACAGAATGCCCTAAAATGTAGACAAGAGATGCTGTGTAAAATTGGACAACACCTTTTGTATATCTCACCTAACAGCTCTTTCTGGTCTGGGAACAAGGCTCTCCTTGCATAGGCTCAGGTAAATCCTTTGGACTGATTCTGTGACATTACCATGAATAAGTAAAAAATGTAACATGAATGACATTACCAATTCCAATATTTGTTTGAAATACTTTTAAGCCTTTTAAACATTCACCTTAAAATCATAGATGAATTTAGAAGAATTTAGTCCCACTAAATTCAATGGATTTTCAAATTCCACATGTATAATTCTCTCCGGCAGTGTCAGGGCTGGGGCAGTAATGGCTCCCAGCTGCTTCCCGGTAGGCTCGTTAGCCCTCGCTGACCTTGGGAATTCATCTGAAAGGATTTTTTCCTATATTTATGAGTTAGCCATGTTAAATTGTAACATGTCACCACAGAGTGAGAAAACAAAAACCAAACCTCTTCCATGTTGAAGCACAATCATACTCCCAACTCTATTAAACTCATAAGTTTTTGTGAACAGAGTAGGCTTTTTGTTTCTGTTTATATGCATATGTCTGCCACCCTTTTAAAGTGTTGCTTTTACAATGTGTGGAGTGAATGCCCTAGTGTCATTGTCTGTCCTTAAAATAACAAAAACCAGGTGTCATGAGTTAAGAGAGGAAACATGAAGGATCCTATTGCAAATGTTATACAGCAATAAATTAGAAAGAGCTTGGTCCAGACAAAAGACAAATAAAAAAATAGAGTACTGAGTGGATTTGATACCAAATTATAGCAGAAGCAACTGATAAAGTATTTTCTTAGGATGAATTTCACAACAAAGCAATTAATAAAAGGAATTAAAATCTGCAGTCAGCATATGATACCAGACTGAATGCTCTAAACTTTGTATCCATTCTCATTCATATGTGAGCAAAGACACTGCTGATTAATTGTTTCAGCAGGCAGTGAGATTTGTGTAAGCAGACTTAAAAAGTCATTTCCTTAGTTTTTATCAGTCTGTCTGCTACAGAAATGTAACCATGTATCAGTATCTTAAGCCTATAAAAGAGATTCCTCTGATCATGGATGTCAAATTTCATAAAAAATAATATTTTCAAAATAGAGAAATGCTCCCTTAATGCTGATTGAGGACCATTTAAAATGCACAAAGTTAGTAAAACTACGTGCCTCTGTGACCTACTTGCAATGTAAACATGAGAAGTGCTACCGTTGTCAATAGGACATCTTGCCAAACTGCAGGGATTCTCTTTCTGCCACCGCCTGGGGGAAGCACTTGAAGCCTGGATCCAAAATAGCTGTTAAGTCTCTGATGATACCTGTTGCTCTATTTTTTTTAATGTTTTGTGTTCTTACTTTTATAAAAAAAACCCCTGTGTTCTGAAGCTGTGCCTGTTTCTGTATATGTTCAAGCCATTGGTGTGTGGTTTTTTGTTTGGGTTTTTTTTGGTTTTTTTTGTTTGTTTGTTTGTGGTTTTTTGTTTGTTTGTTTGTGGTTTTTTGTTTGTTTGTTTTTTTTAAACAAAAAGTATCCCCTCCACACACCGAGGTGTTAAAAGAAGGGTGAGTGCTTTGTTTAAAGGTACAGTTCTCAAAATAGCCATTCAGAGGTATTTGAAAATAATCGGGGCAATTTTTTTATTGTTTATCATATGTTGGTTAATTTTATCACCAGGATATTCACCTTTTGAAACAGTTTGCAAGAACGTAACTGAGGTATTTATTTTCTAAGTTGGAAGGATCTTCATTCTCATCCAGCCCCAACTTTTTCTATAAAAGGTTCGGAAGGCTATTTCATGTAAAATATTGTAAAAGCTCTGACCTGGGAACTCGGAGCCCTTGAATTTTACTGGTTGATGTGTTTTTGTGTAGGTACTAACTACAGTCTGCATGTCAAGTTCTCAGGCTGGCAGCAACATAGGGATCTTCAACCAAATCTGCTGCTGTTATTGAAAAAGCAGGCATAATTTACAGATGTTAATATCTTCCATGAGATATGTTGGGAACACTTACAGCCAGTTCCAGATTGTATGCCTTGCCACGGCAGGGCTGCTGATGGCCTCTACTGACTGGTTACATTAGCACAGGAGATGTGGCTTTCTCTGGCTGACACACAGACAGCAGGATACGTTGGAAATCCTGCTCTTTTTTGTGCCGTACTTAATAATGGAAAATAATATAAATTGGAACAAGCTTATTTAAATCCTTCAGACGTGTATCATGTTTCTCAGGAACTGGCCAGAAATAGCTAAATAAATTACACAAGAGTCTTCAAAGGAGAAGTGTTTTCCTACCATTTGAATTCAGTCAGTATCTTACATAGCTAAACAAATAGCAGGTGTGAGTTCCAACGAGAAACACACAGTTCAAAAGTTTGATTCTGATTCACACACCAGTGGTCAGGCTGAAATACGAGGCTTGAACTCATTATACCCATGTAAGGAGTTTCCTGGTCTCGGCTTCACAGACGGGAGCGCCGGGGAGGGGGCCGCTCTGCGGGTGAGGAATGCGCGAGGATTAGAAGGCATACTTTAATGTAAACCAGACTTCTCATAATCTGGGGGATGGGGCTTTACAAGAATCTGCAATATTACCCGTCACTAACCACTTTAGTATCCAGCAGCACTGTAGTAAATGGAGAAATCCTGAGCCTAAGCGCTCTTGCAGTGTTGCTCCCCAGGAGTGGGCCTGGAGGGAACCAGGGGAGTCGTTCAGCAGAGCCCCTTGCACTTCAGAGGCAAGCAAGGAGTACATAAAACAACAAAATCATCGATTCTTCATCATCCTGCCTTTCCCACCTCCCACTTGTGTCCCGAAAGCCACCAAACATTCCCAGTGCTAAAAGAAAAAAAGCCAACGGCAGAACAAAGAAAAGGCCCTAATTCTGTGTGGGGATTTCTGCCTGCGCTCTCGCCATCAGGGCCTGCTGTCAGCAAGCGAGGCTCCCTGGCATGGCGCTGGCAGCAGGAATACCTGCATGGGGTCATTTACCTGAAAAAAGTACGTGTTTTTAGTGCTTGTTTACAGTAACTTTCTGGCAAATGTAGTTTGTGTTATGTTAACATCAGCACGTTTTTAGGAGACAGAATTTTTCACCTATCTTAAGGCTTTTTATTACTCCTGTCTGTAGTTTCTGAATATATTCCCTACGTGGTAGATTGGCAGGAGGTTTTTGTGGAGTTTCTGACTCTATTATCCAGCAGTGAGCTCTCAGAGAAAGAAAGTAAATCTAGAACTCATGATGATGACTGTCATATCAGGATTTGTCTCTGTGAGCTGTGTTTCTTCAGATGACATTTCTTATGTTATAAATAAAAGAAACTTACCAGGGGAAAGAAAAGGTTTATAGGAATAAATATGCTTAGAATATGTTAAATTAATAACTGGAAATGAACAATACAGTTAAACTGTAAGCTGCTCACAAACAAGTTGCCACAAAGTAAAATTGATTATTTGTTGTTTTGATGAAAATACATCTAATTAGGTTCTTAGTATAATATGTGAATACCTGAATTATGTAGCTCATTCTAATGAGATAAAATAAAATCTTACACACTGCATTACCATGTATTTCATATGCTATACAACTTTACAGAAAACTATCTTAAATATTTGAGAGTTAAAAACAAAGCAAAAAACTTTTTTTTTTAAAAAAACAGGCAGCTGAACACCCTCATTTTGCAAATATTTCCTCATGTTCTGTCTCATAAGAAATGCCATTGATTTTAAATCATCAAGGTAACTGCTGAAAACTGAGCAATTTGTACAATCCATTAGCAAACTTGAGCAAGAAAGAGCCAGGTGCAGAAGCAGAGAATTTAGTCTTTACTAATAAATTTTAGATTTCTCTAAAACAACTTCAGATTGCTTTTGTTCATATAAATACAAAATTACAATTGTTATATATTATTTTACTGTAAAAGGAGTATTATAAAATGTATAGGCAGGTTTTAGAGTTAAGAAACTACAAAATAGTACAGAAGAATACATCAAAAACATCTGAAGCATGATAAATTGTAGAACACCTTTGAAATATCTAAAAAGTAATGGATGCTTCAGCTTCTTTCCAGGCTCTCATCCTCTCACCACTGAAAAGAGCTCAGTGAGTAATCTGATCAGGTATTCTATTAAATTTCACTTTCTTGCTTTGTTGGCTCAAGAGGATGAGCAGCAAAGGAGTAGTCATGCCAAGCCAGGCTGGGAGCAGAGGAATGCCACTGAATGTAAGTGTGGGATCTTGCTTCGTATGATCAAAAGTTTTAGAACAAATTTGTAAGGTATTGACTAATAAAATGTCAGTGTAAAACTGTAGGACAGCCTATGAGGTGCTCTTAAGTGTGGAAAGTCGTTGATGAACAGAAAATGTGAAGAACTGCCTAGATTAACAGCTAAAGAGTCTGAAATGATCTGCTCTGCAACAGCGAGTATGGCTAGAGCTTTTGCATTTGTGAGATTTTCTGGCAGCACTTCTCTGAATAGGCTATGGTATATGCAATATGTTGTTGGTGTATATCTTTGTCATAGTTAATGAGATTTAATATGTGCACACCAAGGGTGTATTATATCTGTAGGTACAGAAAGAATTGCACAGCATTGGAAACATTCCCTAACATTACACACCTTTCTTTTGAATCTGCAAGATCAGGCTATGCAGCAGGGATAGCAGACGAAAGAGAGAAACATGCCTTTCTACTTACTTGCCATTTGTGTGTTTGCTCTCAGTTTGTATGATGATTGTAATATATCACCCTAACACTTGCAAAGTAAAAAATTAAATACTTTTTAGATTTTTTAAAAGTTTTCTTTATGAACATGGAGCAATAAAGCTGTTTTAATACATGGATATACAGCAAGAAGATGTGATTTGAAGGCCCAGTTTACTGCCCTGGGTTTACCTCAGTATTGCAGAAGTTCTAGCCCAGTGTTATAACTCTATAGTTCCTCAGTGTTGCGATAGGCTGGTTAATCTGGCCTTTTAAATATGCTGAAATTTCAGCATTTATTTTTAACTGTTTATTCTGAATCTGACTGTTCTGAAGTTACAGGCAAACTGGAATTCGGTCTTCTGAAAATGAGCTGATTCCATCCCATTGATTTCAATTGCTTTGTTTGTGGCAATTGGACCTCTAACATCAATTGCTTACAAAGAAGTACTAAGCTGAATAATGGATGTTGACACCTACAGTTTTGGCTGAACTCTTTGCCTTGCTGGTAGAAATCTCTCAAAGTTAGGAGACTTTTTTCCTTCCCAAATACATGGATATGGGTAGGCAGGTATTCCAAATATTTAATCAAAACAGGCTTTTTAGAACTAGCCAGGAGGAGTCATTGAATTCTTCTTGCCACACTCAGAACACAGAGATCTGAACTGGGCAAATATCTAAGACGAATCTAAAGGAGATTCAGGCATCAGAGGGTATAGTAAAAATAAATATCTATAGTTGCTCTTTAGAAGAGCTGTGTCTTAAAAAAAAAAAACCCAACAAAGCAACAAGTGATGCCATCATAGAAATTGGTGCTGCTACTAGATTTTATGTAAATTCCTACTGGTTATAATCTTCATTCGGGGGAACAGGACATTTGCAGCAATGAAGGGTATCTCTTTATGAAGACCTCCTGAAGCTTTGTCATTGTGCACAAATTAATGCAAATAGTGGAAGGAGGAGGACAGTGCTGACTGCAGCTGATGGGCCTTTTGCTGGGAGGCAATTTGCAGTGTTCCACCACACCTTATTGCTATAAAGCCCTAGATGTGCTTTATGGTAGATGTCACTGGGTACAAAGAAAGATATTTATGTTATAGTTGGAAACTCAGGCTTCACATTTCACAGAATAGAGTAACCACAAGGCTACTAAGCCATACTTCTTTTAGTCTCATAAATGTGTGTAGTTTTTTTCCATTAAAAGTAGATTAGTTTTGATAGGAGATGGAGTGGCTGTCCCTTTCTCCCAATACATACAGAGATGAAGCATTGATTTTGAAGGTAGTTGAAGATACAGTTAACTTTCCATGTAGAGAGAGCATATGTGGTTCTTCGCTGGTTTATGAAATCTTTTGAGTATTACACAACAACTAAGAAATTACTTGCACTGGGCTGGTAACAGCATTACAGAGAACTTTCTGTTTGAATTTTCTGAATATTGGAAGGCTTCTAGGTAGAAATGTTTTGGCATGACAAGTTTAACTTAGATTTTTAGTTTAATCCAGGTGAAATCAAGAGAGATTGATAGCCCTCTTCCCTTCCCCCACCACCTTACAAATGAAGGCAGAGTGAGATCAGCTGCTGGTGTCAGGAGGTTCACCTGGGTGGGAATGGGCTCAGGTGTTTCCTTTAAAAAGCTGAGGGAGCAAGCGATGCCTGCTGTTGTGGTGGTTTGCTTATGAAGAAAGGAGCTCCTCCAGATAAGTTGGTTGAGGGGTTCTCTCAAGAAATAAAAATGTCTGTCCTTGCTCTCTAATGCAGTGGTGTGCATGCATACATATCTTTTATGTATACATACATTTATAGTTGTGTATTTAAGAGGGTGTTCCAGGGATGGATAATGGGTGCCGTGTAATGGAGAGTGTCTCAAGGTGAATTTTCTTGGCTGTAGAGCTTGAGATACTTGCATTTACTGCTTTCATCTGCTTAGGAGGGCTAGACAGTAGAATTTGAGCTTTTTTCCCCTCTAGTAAATGTAGACCCAATGCAGAAACAAAGAGCAGAATGGTATTTTCCTGAAGTAAGATTGTTATTTGTGCTGTTGATAGCAATTATGGTGGAAACGTGCCTGCACTGTTATAGAAAAATGTTAGGGTTATTTGTATAGTGAGAGTCATATGACTACTAGTATCTTCTTCCTCAAAACCTTAGCCTTAAAAACTATGGTTGAAATTGGACTATTGGGGATGATGTAAATGAGGCTTTTTGTTTTTAAAGCAGAAGGGAAAAATTACTTTATGCAGTTACAGTAAACAAGCTTGCAGTGCTCTATAATGAGCAATTTAATTGTACCTGAGTCCCACTACCCATATATGCTGTTGTTCATAAAATACTATTAATTGAAATCACAAAATGGCAGCTAATTATTGAGCTTTTCATCTTAATATAATCAAATAAGTTGGTATGGAAAGGACATAGTAGTTAAAAATGTGAATGGTATGATTAAGTAGCTAATTCATTAAAGGTATGTCTGCTGTTGGTTCACATCAAAGATTTTAAGTCAGAATTCATTGAATAGGGTAACTTGGAGTATCTGAGATGAGCTCTTTTTCTGTTTTCTTTGCATCATATAGAGCTGTTAGCTGGAATGAGGTGTCTAAAAGCAACGAGTTTCATTAGGTAGCACAGGGTGACTGCTGGGTTGCAGGAGCCCAAGTTGTGGTGCCCTCGCAGTGCCAGCGGGTGGGCTCTGAACACACCTGCGGTTGTGACTAGAGCTGTAAGGAAGAAAATCTGTCTGTGCTTTAGTGGAGCAGGCCTATGAGACACAGAGCAAATGGACTTCTTATACTCTGTATAAGCAGAGAAACTTAATGCTCCATGAAACCAGATAAATCTCAAACTCATGAATGTAACTGAGCCAATAACTGTGGTTTAATACACGGTGCTGTCAGTTAAGACCTGTTCTTCTGCAGTAGAAGAGCAGTACTCAGTACTGGGTACTGAGCAGTACAAGGAAACTGCAGCTTCTGGCTAACCTTTTGATGAATTCTTTATTTCCCTATTTTCCCAGTGTTCAAAAGATGATTATTCTTGTCTCGTGCTCAGTTCCTGGGAACATACCCAAATCTAGCCAGACACGGGAAAGTGTCTGGGAGTATCAATTGAAGAATGGGGTCCCGAGTGTAGCCAGCTCAGTGTGCTTGATAACCAGATGAACCCAGTTAGCTGCAGAACTGAAGCCAGCTGGGGTTTTCCACTGCTGTCAGGAAAGGGAGGAACTGACTCTCAACCTGAGTCACCCATCTGGAAAACAGGGTTAAAAAGAGTGGTTGAAGAATGAATATTGACATTATTTTGAAGGTCAAACCTGGGGAGATGATGATTTATTATCAGGATGGCAATCATCACCGTTCTGTTATTAGCACAGCAGACTTTTATGGAGTTACCTTTTACAGCTGGGGCTTGCTGTGGTACTTTCTTTTCCTTTGCTTTTTAAGATGCTTAAGTGTTCCTGTGATGTTGAGCTGTATTGCATCTCTGGCACTGCCAGATGTGTCAGGATCATTATGACTTTTTGCCGATTTCTGTGTAATATAAATAGAAATACAACAGAGCAGTTGTTGAAATAGAACCAGTAACAGAGGCTATAGCACACTTACTGCTACAGTTTGAGGTTAGCTTGTCCATGGTAGGTGAAGGAGTTCCTGGAAAAAACATAAAATATGGATTATGTAGCACAGATATTTGTGCAGGGGAAAAAAAAAATGGTGTATTTTCAGAAAGTTTATCTGACTTTCTGGAGTTCAAGTGAAGTTTATAGGTCCAGCTCATAGTCTCTAAATTTTGAAGCAGAAAAACCACACTTTCTCTGTTTTTCAGTGTAATGAAGACGTTCTCCTCTTTTTCAGTATAATTGTATTGTCAAATGGAGGACTGTTCAAGTAATCAGCAATGTAATTAGGAAAGCTTTTTTTTCCTCACTCTGTCTTCAGTTGAAATACAATCCTTATTTCTAGTGCCCTTTGCAGCAGGGCAATTTTGTTAAAGGAAAGGGAGGGGAAAAAAACCTCCCAACCTTTAATGAACAAGACAGCCAAGGGAAACTGATACATTATATTTTTATAACTGTCTCAAAGGCAGCTTCAGCTTTCCATTGTTAGCAAATAAAAACCAGGTTATGAGACTTAAAAAAATATGATCTATGTAACTGATCCTTTCTTTCCCTTCCCATCACCCTTTTTATTCCTCCCTTGGGAATTGCAGATTCCCATGCTATAGGACATCTTATTTATTAGGAGATGTTAAACTGAGTAGCTGGAGAAAACTCTGCTTTGGAATTATACTGGTGTGACTTCCAGAGGTTGGAAAGGAGCAGAGATGCTCAGAAGACTGATTCCCTCCACTAGGGATTTCTGTTGCATTTTAGGGAAAATTTCTCATCTTTACCATACTATGATTTATTTATTTCTAGACACTATTAACTATGTTTTTCTGCATATAAGATGTCTGAGACTTATACTTGGAGCTGTTGATGAACAAGTGGGACTAGGAGTTTAAAAGAAAACAGGCAGTTTTTGAGAGGAGGATATTGCTAATGAAAGAATGAGTTTCTATTTTTGCATCCCTTGGGAAAAAAAATGTGGTAATAGAAACCAGTAGTGTGCTTGGAAACATGTGTGACTGGAGCTGTAAAACTTTTCCAGGGTTGTGCTCAAGGAGGTGAGCAGTTTATAAGCTAGAAAAAAGCATAGACCCTGAGACAGCCCTATAGGCTGCATGTGCTTGTTGGTAGCTGGGTGTAAGGGCTCCAGTGTGTCCTGTGCTGGATGTGTGATCTGCGCAGGGCTGCATCCATGTGAAGCAGAGTAGCCACTCGCAAAGGCTTAGTTATATCATACAAGTAATTTTACCCCACAGCAAGGTATGTAAAATCATGCCTGCCTTGAAGCCTGTTGATTTCCAGTGGTGCCATTCATAAGCAGATGCCTAGTTTTTCTAAAAAGTGCAGCTAAATTGTTGTTTCTACTTATTTCACGACAACTTTGACATACAACTTTTTTTCAACAGAGACTGATAAACTGTTGACTTACTATTTTAAGCAGATTAGATGAGATGATGGGAGGAAGTATCTTAAATCTATTCGTGTACAGAAAATAGATGGCTGTTTTTACAGGAATGAAAAGCAGCTACCGTTATTACACTTTTTATAGTATCCTGCACAAGGTTTTATTTAATAGCTTGCCATAAATTTTCTTTGTCTTCTTTCTTTATCAGGTAAAACCAGATTCTCCTTCATCCTGCTTGCTTTTTTTATTTCAGCTCTCCATAACCTTTGGTCTAGGGAACGCAGGGTAGGTGGGAATTAGTGGCTGGTTGTGCTGATGTTACAACCTGATCTTATTTAGAAATAGTATTGAATTTTATTTGAAGAAGAACCATTTGACCAAAACATACACATTTTTAATGAATTTCAGAGTGAAACCTTTTGATTATAGCTGATAAATATGCTGAAAATCCTTCTTCTGAAGGATGCAGGCTAAATTTTTACTCTGCCTAGAACAAATGGCAAAAAAAGACGTCTTCCAGAATTTATAAAAATTTTAAAATGAAACTTTATTTTGAAATTATATTTTTGTGGCTATGTTAAAATAATTTCAGTTTTAATATAATTTTAATACAATTTTAACTAGTTTAGAGTTGAAATATGTACTTGTTGAAATCTAGAAATCTTGCCTTGTGTTTAGCCAGAAGAAGAAAATAAAAATAACTTTTGGTTCAAACCATTTTTTTGAATTAAGTCTGGTTTAAAAAACGTTCTGTGTTTTGTTTTTTTTTTTTCTCTTCTGCCATCATACCTGCTGCGTTCAATGATATGTGTGGGAGCACATAAACAATAGATGTTTTCTTTCTTTTTTTTTTTTTTTTTGATAGACTTAGTTAATTCTTGAGCCACTATTATTGATATTTGATTTACTTCTAAAGCAGAGCAAAGACACATTTTTGTTGAAATCAAGACAATTTTATTTTGACAATGTCTGGAAAAAGGAGCACAAACATTTTTTAATCTATTATAATATTTGGCTTATGTTTTCACCAAATATTTTGATGACATTGCATGTAAATATGTAAAATGAAGATTTATAAATTATGACTATTGTCTATTATAAGAATTTTTTCTACTTTGTAGGTAGTAAAATGCTTTTCTGTTTTTTAAACTGGATTTTTCCACTGTAGGGCTAAACCAGGGAGTTGAAATATCTTGACAAAAGGGAAGCAGTCTCTTATGTAATCTTCATGGAGGTCAGATACAGTCTGAAGAAGGTCTGATTTTACACACGAACAGCCAAACATTGAGCACAACTTAGCATGTCAGATATTGGAGTCTTCCCCCAACATAAAGTGAAATACCCCCGCTTTTCTGAAATATGATTATTCTAAACACATTGGTTTCTCTGTTTGCACATCAGTAAAGGTGATTGACAGTGTTTTACCTGGAAAAGATTTCATCCTCTCTAACAAGGTCCAAAACATCCAGATTTTTCCTTGTATTGCATCATTAGAGGTGCACGTCACTAGTACTTGTCAATACCATCTTACTGTAGCTGTCGCTGGGTAGCACACATGATCTGCAGTGGAGGAAAGAAGAAAGCTTAACCTCTGTATCGCTGCTTCTCTCTGACCGGGCCACTTTGCATTTGATGCTGCTGAGGTCTAGTGCTAAACCTTTCCAGACTCACTTATTGAAGTGAATTTCCTTCTTGTGGTGTTTCAAATTGAATAGGAATCTCTGAATATAACTCTTTGAGGAGTATGCATTAGTAATCCACCCAGGTGAGAATTTGAACTACAGGTTATGCATTGGTATTGGGTGCTCAACCATCTTCATCCTGCTGTATTGGATCTTTCTTACTGTTTTTGATCTAAAAAACTATGTAGCCACAGGAAAATATGCTTATGTTAATGCTTCCTATCTTAAATTCATGTATCTTCTCTGAAACAATGCCGCTTTAACAAATAAAGGAACTGTGAAACATATGGTTAACTGTTCATCACATGTAATGTTTTTGCAAGCTGCAGATGCAGTACCAGGCAGGAGAGAGTGAAATGGCGGTATACATGCTGTAGCTCGATCTTGGAAACAGTTGGGATCAATGTAGCAAACAGATAGGTGGTCAAGCTAGTGTAGACTAAGCTCCATGTTTAGGCTATAAGGTTCTAAGGAATAGCCCTTTGTATGACAAGAGAAGGAATCTTAAAACATGTAAATCCTCTTCTGAGGTGTCTAAGTGTGGCAGTATGAATGCTGACTCTGAAGATTCGGGATCTTTAGTAACTCTTCCCTTGAGTGCTACGATTTAAAAAAAAATAATGATAAGCCAGCTTTGATGTGTGCATTCTTAATGACTAAAGAATAGAAGAGATATCAATCAATCTTACTTTCTTCACAGAACAGGGAAAGTTTTCTTATAGCGAAAGTCAGGTAGCATGGTGATTTATCTTCTTTGTATTAGTAATTGTAGAAATTAATTTAAGCAGCTTATTGTGCTTCTATTGTTATGCCTGCAAGCGTACGGGGAAGAATGTGTTATACATTGCAATCTAGTGAATGAAAAGTGTTGCAGAAGGATCTTCAGGAAAGGAATCAGGAGGGACTTGAAGCCTTACCTGTTGCACACTTACACTGAGAGCACCCACTGCAACAGGGTTTTAGGCCTGAACTCATTTTCCAGTCACACAGGATGCTATAAATGCTGCAGTGCACTTTCTACTCTTAAGCATAAGTGTGCAGCTCTTACTGAAGTTGGAGGCATTATTTGGCTCAAGATGTTTTGGCAGGATTATTTTAACCTCAGAGAAATTCTGGATTTAGCTTGCAAGGATGAAAGAAACCAAAAAATGGAAAGGTTTCAGGAAATGGTTAGGGCTTCTTACGTTCTTAATCAACTTGAGTGCTGCATATGATGACTTGATTTTGGCTTTGCCATTTTCTCACCATTCCTTATAATGTGACAGGCAAGCAGAGGAAAAAGAATATTTCCAAAAATCACCGGTTCTGTATCAGTTTAGATGCTGCTTGAAAATTATTCTTGGTGAAAATTTTAAAATTGCTTTTACAAACCTTTATTTTCTAAAGTGCTTTTAACAATTAAGACATTTTGAAGCAAATAACACCTTGGAATGCAATCACTTTGGAGCGGGTAGAAGACAAAAACATCTAAAGAATTTTCAGACTAAATTCTCTACTGATGGCTGCAAATATTTTCTTTATTTAGGAAGTGTGGTTAAAACAGAGTATTTTAAATAGTATTCAGCTGTGATTAAGTGTTACTTTTGCATATGGCAAAAGTTTGGGTTTTTTTAATATATTTTTTCCCCTAGTTGCTTTGGAGAGAAATGTCATTACGATACCATTTAGATACTAAGTCATGTCTAAATGCGACCTGATGAACATGTCTCAAGAGTATGTGTAGCTCATTGGTAGTAATGGTTAGAAATCTGTTTCAGCCTACTGAACATAACCTATTCTGTTCCCCACTTTAACATTTGACATACCGCCTCCTACCACAGGTTAGAAATTTTCTATTAACAAAGATATGTCCTTTCAGCTCTGAAAAATTTGGGGTTTGCTCCTCATATTTCCTAATTGATTTGATTTACAATAATTTACAATTTATGAACTTCAGTTTCCCGTGTTTCCTTTCATTGCTATGTCCCTCTAAGGCTTTGGTAGAACTTGATGTAGAACTGGGTGTGCTACTGAGCATGTAGCATATATGGACAACAAACGCAAAAAGGAAAACGTAAATATAGCTGTAGCTCATTGAGGCTTAGGCCATCTTATAAAGAAGAGTTGCAGCAAGGTTGAGGGAAAGATTGTTAATATCTCAAAGCCTTTCATCCCAATCTTGTCCTGTTTCTCATAGTCTGTTGTGTTGCTCCAACTAGTATCTCGGCCTAGCTGAAACTTACTTCCTTGTAAAACAAAACTACAACAATCACAAGAGTTAAGTTCTTGGTCAATGTTGCCTAACTGAGGGTAGTCACACCAAACATGATCTATGAAATACATCAGCTTTTTAGCTACATGATAGGTGCAAGAGATCATTCTGGGCAGAAGCCAGTGAATATCTGTGAAGTGTCAAGGATGCACTAAAGAGTGAAAGAATATCAAGACACGTGACAAAACTGCAGTATGTGAACCTGAATTCCTCCTCTTTGGCTCACAGATGACTCCAAGCTGACAGAAGTTTCATGACAAAAGCTTTTAAGGAGAAACTGGTGCTAAAAGAAACAGCTCAGATGCCAAAGAACTAAAAGGGCAAATAGATGCAAAGGAAGAAGAATGGTCCCAGCATAAGGATCTAGTAAATTTTCAAAATATTTTCATAATATCTCCATGCACATTAACTGTCAAGTATTATAAACAAGAGCTGTTGACTGCTGAGCATTTTCAAAATCTGTCCAATTCAGTTTAGGTGCTCCAATAAAGTCCTTTGAAAATCCGCGACTATCTGTGGGATCTAAAAAGCAACCCATAGCTTAAAAATGGGAAAAGATGTCCCACTCAGAGGAGTAAGTACTGTCACGTTTCTTGTTATTTGTGTGTCAGTGGGTTTGCATGTGAGAAGGTCTAGGCAGAATTTGATTCTGCCTTTGTTTAAAAAAAAGAAATTAAAAATTATGAAAAATATATAGTCAAGTGCATGTGTGAGCTTTCTGAAAAACAATCTTTCTCACATCTCAGAGGAGCAATGTAAATATGCTCAAATGTTTGCATTTTAAATTACTACCTTTCACAATGAACGCTGCAAGACAAAAATGGCTCTGTTACAAGTGATTAAAAAAATCTTTGCCCTTTTTAAAGTAAAGAAATTACATGAATTCATGTTTTTCAAACTGAGCTCGGAAGTACTTGCTCTGCACAGTACTTCATACACACTGTAGGTGAGACAGACCTGCTGTATGGAGGTTTGGGTCATATTTGCAGAATCGAAGGCCTCACCTGCAGCTGGTTTCTCAAAAATGTCATGAGCTGATTGCATTGCTGTTCTAGCTCTACTGACTGGTTCACTGCTATTTCAAGAAAAAAACAAGTTATTCTACTTTACAACAGTACGGTAATAGTATTTTTTCTGAACGACAGTTTCTTAAATCTGTCTTGGAGGGCACTTCCCGTGGGGCTTCAGTTTTTCTTGTTTTCTCTTTCCATTTGTACTTTGAAATAGAAATATTTTAAATACTTTGTTTATTTGATTGTTCAAATTCTGAGATACTGGGTTGTGTAAATGGAATTTAAAAGCTCAAAAATTATTGGTTTTCTTTTCTCTTTTCAAACCACACACACAGACACCCCAAAGCGAGTCTGAAATCTGAGAGTTAAGTTTCTCTGATGGGCTACCGGTGATCTGCAAGACAACTGCTTCGGTAGTTCCATTCTCTTTGTGGTGTAAACCATCATTTCAAACCACCTGCCTGCTGAAGAACAAACTTCCTGCTACGCTGGTGTAATACTAAGCAGAGCATAGAAAAACTTTAATGTTGCTAATTTAACAGTAAAAACATACAAAGGGCAAGTATCTCAAAGTATATGAGTACATGTATTTGCTCTAAGCAGTGAGTTACTGCTATGATGGAAGGTCTGAATTGTTACTAGAGTTGGTGAGTGCTATCAGTGAGGTGGCAGTCTTGTCCACAGCTTGGAGTATACTGCCAAAATGCTGTACTACTTGTAAGTCTGTGCACTTCCTGGGGGCTACCAGTTGTCTATCACTTCTTCTAGAACTTGGAAATAATACTGTCACTTTCTCTGTAAACAAGTGGCAGAATCACTTTATCTGCCTCAGTGTGTGTCAAAACACACTTGAGGTTTCCCTGGGACATGTGTGATTTTCCAGTGTCTAAAGATCCTATTGCTAAAATATTGCTAAAATAGAACAGTCGTCTTTTACAGTATTTTAAGGATACTTAAATGTTAAGCAGTTAATAAGTTACCATACCCCCCACATTACTAGTGGTGGTGTTTTGTGTGTGTGTTTGTTTTTTTTTTTTTTTTAAATACCTGTTCTAAGACTGCATCCCTAAGACAGGGAAACATTTATCAAATAAATTATTCCTGGAACATGTTTGTTAGAGGTGTGTTCAAATTGATTGTTCTTTCCATGGAAGTAGTAGACGCTGATGTTCAGCCCAGTTGGGACTGTATTGACTATTCAGTCTCAAGATACTCCAGATCATTATCTTCTCTTTCATTTCCAAGAAGAGAGTCAAACAACTAGTGGATGACAGAAGAATTTGGTTTTTCGTTTGAGTTGTTGGGGTTTTTTTTTACGTGTTGGTGTGAAACTAATATGTTTGAAGGTAGGTCCATTTAGACTCTATTTGGGGAATAAAGTTCAGGTCGTTTTTTGACCAGGATCTCCAGAGCGAGAAATCTCCTGAAGTTTCATCACTGTCTAGTGTGCACAGCTACAATGCAGTCCTTGGGCATTGTGTATTATTCTCTGTTGGTTATGTTCTGTATTGTCACCTGCAAATGAAACTCTGGCCTGCCTTCTGATGACAAGGTCAGCACTTTGCTCGTCTCCCGGAAGTCGAATGTTCTTGTACACTTTTATCATAGCATGGGCTCATACTGTGTGTGTTGGTTATAGGAAACAGTTGTTTGTATTCCTTGCACAGCAACTTTTGCTATGCCAGCCTGCAAAGGACAAAATTATAAATGATTGCAAATTAAGTTTGTACCCCATAAGAAAAGTAAGGTACGGAGCTGGAAGAATACAGTTTACTTACATGGTATGAAGTGTTTTTTCCATAGACATTGCTCAGAAATGAGAAATTTCCAACTTGCTATTATGGATGGTCTGTAGAACGACTTCTGAGTGGCAGTAAAGGGGTACATGCCTTCCAGACTCATTTCTGGTTACACTTCAATTAATTTTCGGCTAACCATCTATAGTTTGTTGTTTACTTTGTTATTATTAGAGAAGGTTTTCTCCTAGCAAGCATTTAATTTGTGCCATCCACCACACTTTGCAGGTGGGAAAGCTATTATAAATATTGATAGTGGCTTTTCAGTATACCACTTAAAATTTTCAGCAGCATGCTAGAATTTTAACCGTTAGATGTAACACTGTAATGATGTATAATCCCTAAATAATGAAATGCCAACTGCCTACTGAAAGTAGTATACACCTATTTTCAGCTGAAAATCATAATTAGTTCTTACAGTAGCTTAACTTTCTCAGCAGAAGTGCTGTCCAGGCTAGTGTTATAGTGGTGAGCAACATAGCTGTGATAGGAGGAACAGGGTCCTTATGATAAAATTAAAAAAAAAAAAACCTGCAACAAACCTGCCTCATTAAGAACTTTTAAATTCAAAACAAAACTCAGTTACAGACATTTTAAAAGTTCCTTGTTGCTAATTGTTATCTTCCAAACATGTTATGATTCCCAAGTGGCTTTTATTTTCAGGCCGATAATGCATAGTAAAGATGTTTTAATTGACCAATGGGTCAATAATAAAATAATTTAAAAATTTACTTTGGCAGTAGTAGCAACTGATGAGTGTTTGATGTCCCGGTATGTAATCAACCTAGCTTCTAAAAACTGTACATTTTTTTTTTTAATGTAAGTACAATTTTAAGCTGTTTTCAAGTTCCTGTAGAGGATTATCTTTACAAAAAAAAAGGTTTTTAAACAGAAGTGCCTTCCCACTATGGTCTTAATCTTGAAGTACATTAAACAGAAGTTACCAAAATAATTAGTTCCCCCCCTTAATTTCACTGTTGAATCTTTCCTTCCTTTTTCTAGGAACCTCTCTTCTGTGCCTTCATGTTGTGGAATTTACAATGGGCAACACGTTAGTATGTCCTTAACAAATTGAAGCATATGCTTCAAAGTTTTCTCATTCTTAAGGCAAGAGACTTCCTCTTATTGATGTCTAGAAATGGCATCCTTGGGGCAGAATACATACTGTGAATTTCTTTGTTTACATGTGGCAAGTGGTTTTGTGATTACTTAATATGGGGAGGAAAAAAATCCCTTGTGAACATCTTCATACAACAAAACAACTTTCTTGCGCCCTTAGACCAATCCGTACACCACAATCTCAAATATACAGCTATGTAATAAAGCTATAAAATGTTAAATTTAATCTTTTGAGTTCAGAAAAGCTTTACTAAAACCTTTAACTCACTCTGGATTTATAGGAAAAAATAAAGAACTTTCCTTGCATACTCTACATTTAGGCTATTTTTTTAGACTGGAACAACTGCTTCTTTTTTGCTCTTCTTTGAAATTTCTCATTTTCAAGTCTCTTTTTAGTACTATTTTTTTTCTTGGTAGATCAAATAATCAGATGCAGGACTAACGTGATGCGTGTTTAGATTCCATTGGGGCTGTGGATATGTACTTTAATGATAGGACTATTAACATATCGTCATGGTTTCAGTCATTGCTTCACATGTAAATAAGGTCTGACTGCAATGTGCCATGTCACTGGCTCCTGTAGAAATGAAAAGTTATTGATCTTGTTTATCACAGTGTGTCTTTAAGAAGAGGCCTGCTTTTCCCTGCAAAATTATGCTAGCTGCCAAGCCTGTTGGATAAAGTAGGATTAAGTATATAAGTATCTAGAAGTCACTGCTATAGCCAGAAGTTATTAGGGAGATAGTTGAATGGTGTTAACTTGAAAAGGGTAAAGTCTTTATCCCCTAACTGACTGGGCTCTATTTGCTTCAAGGAAAATCATTATATTGACTTTTTTTTTTTTAAAGAAAGTAGATATAAAATTTGGATTTATGTAGCAGTCTTTCAGCATTTCAGTTCTTCAGAGCAGTTTGTTATATCTCTTCACCCACTTGTCAGGGAGAGAATGAGCAAATGGATATACTTTCTGCAACCTCTTGATGTGTTCAGGAGCTGATCAGCTGAAGAGCAACACTACAGAAGAATTTAGAAACTGAAGACTTAATAAAGCAAGTGGAGTGAAACCAACCAGTGTATAACAACCTAAACTGGACTTGATTAGGAACCAGTACAAACATCTTTTGGAAGAATTCTTTTTTAGCATCTTTAAATAGCAATTTTATTGTCAATCTGAGGGGAAAAAGCAAACCCAACAGCATGGCTCCCCCTGTTAAACAGTGGAACATTGATTTAATATTCCTTTACAATGGATAGTGCTATCTCTTGAAGCAAACAGACTGCGTGAAGGATGCTAAAGGGGCCTGGCTTGATTTTTTTCATTAAATTTATCCCAATTCCTTCAATGACAATTTGAAAGTATTTTGATCCTGAAATATGTATACAATGCCTCGTTCCACTTCATACTGACCTCCTGGTGGTATATGATGCACCAAAGTTTTCCTACAGGCATTGTTCCCTGCTCACTAAGAGGAAGAATATGGTGTGTTATTAAAAGATCCTCAGAAAGGTTGCCTGGCAGTATTTCAGAATGAAGATAGGTTGGCTTTCATATGTATTTGCTTGATTTTAAAACTTTGACTACAGTTTTAAAATAATGCTTTTAGATATGGACAGCAGGTATGAATATCTATATTTAGTCTCGTTTATATCTCTAAATTATCAATTATACAGTCCTGTTGCGTCAGAAGTAGTTATTCAATTAAATGTTTCTCAGAAAGTGCTTGGGATCTGTTCCAAGACTTGTTCTTCTTGGTGTACAGTGGGAAGATAAACCTTCTGGTGAGTAGGAAGTCAACCTGCTGTTGACTTTAGCTCTCTTTTCAGTCTTCGGTAAAATAACTTTCTTCCACTTTATTTACATTGAATATCATATTATTTTATACATGTTCCTAAAGATTATCCAGTCTGTCTCCATGCTGTACAGTTGGTTGCACCACGATGCATCCAAACCTCACTGAAAGTCAGCGGGATCCCTTCTGGTTTTGCCATTTCAGTGGAGGTTTGTAGAAAAGTTCCTAGTTTTAAGCATTTTCTAAAAGCTCAAGAATGCTATGATAATAGCTTTAAAACGCTTTATAAGGGCCAGAAATATCCTTTATAAATCGAATTTATGCAGTTCATACAATTAGATAAGAATATATTATACAGTAAAATTATATGAGATATAATTTTATGGCTACAAATATATGCAATGATACATAAAGCAGAGTAAGACAAACATACTGCTCAAATATCTATAGCAGTCGAGATTCTCTATTACTGTAGGTAAAGCGATCAGGAGTGATTATAATAAAGTCAATGGCAACGCAATCACAGAAATAAGGATAGCCACATATGATGTGAACAGGAAACACTGCCAGATGAGGGGATGGTTAGTAATGCAATCGTGTGTCTCAGTTTGCTGTTAAGTGGAATGAGAGTTCTAAGAGTTACTAGCTTTGTTATTAGCTTTCCTTCAGAAAATGGATAACTAACTTGGGCTTGAATAGAAAAATATTCGTAAGTACTTGACTCCAATTAGAAGCTATTGTGGTTGAACAAGCAACACATCAGCACCTGGATGAGCGTTCTCATGGCATTAGCAGTAATTTGTCAGGCAAAGGTGAGATTGCAGCAGGTTGTCATCTGTGACTTCTGGAAATGAAACTGTCAACATTGGTTCCTGAAAGAGTTTATGAAGATTAAAGGACCTATTGTCACGTTCTTAAAAAATTCAACCTTTTGAGAAAATTGGTTACTAATTATTTCAATAATATGTGATATTCTATTGCTAGCTGAATTCGATAATAACTTCATAAGTTAAAAATGACAGGTGTTTTAAACGTTTTTGTAGTAAAAAGACCCAAATTAACTGAAGCTGTAAAAGCCATATGCTTCAAAATTTAAACTGCTCTGTTGACTCTTGAGACTCTGAAATCATTGTAGATCAGTCACGACCACATGAAGCTTTAATTTTTATTTGGTAGGCTGATTAAATCCTCCATTTCACCCACTGAAACAAGACTGGAGAATGACGCTAGGTTTTTCCCTTTCTTTTGGTATTGCTTTCTGTTAAGACTATCTTTGTATAAAACATTTTACATGACATCTTCAGACAGCATAAATCATAGAGCTAGACCATCATGAGAATGGTAATATTGATTGTTATTTGAAGCTCCTGATCACTTAATGGCACATATGCACAAAAAGAATTAAGAAAAAGTGGAAGGTCTGAATGCCATCACACAGCCAAAATACACCAATTTCCACTGTGCAGTGGTGGTATCTGAGGTAGTTTTCTGTGGTGACTTAAGGACTGTGGGTTCTGTGGTGTTTGGTGACAAGACATGGTGGCCGTTAATAAGGCAGCGTGTTGCCACTACTTGGAGTCCAGCTATGTAGTCTGTTGTATCAAGTCTGTCTGACAGCTAATATGGCTCTCCTTCTCTGATTTTGGTGTTTTCAGGGTGGTTTCTTGTTTTTGTTTTTTTTTTTTTTTTTCTCCTCACTGCCATGTGGTGTGTTGCCATTCTTAGGTATATTTCCCCAGAGGTGCTGAGGGGCTCAGCTGTGCCCCGCGGTGGGGCCGTTGCAGAACCAGCCGTGTCTGGCATGGGGCAGCCCTGCTCCCTCCTCACAGAGTCCACCCTGCAGCTCCATGGCTGACACCTGGGCCTGGACACCCAGTACAGCCCAGTGATATGCGGGGGATTGGCATCCAGCTACCTCAGTGGCAGTGTGCATAGTCTGGCAGTGACTTCTTGAGGTGGAATAATACATTTTGGGGCTTCTAAAGATTATATTTGTACCTGTAGACAAGTGTACTGGTGACTTTTCTTGCTTTATGCTGAATGTACCACATAACCTACAGAAATGTTTAGGTGTTGAAACTGATTGGGTAAATTGGGTGAGTTATATGCAAATTAACTTTTCATTTTTTTTTAATGAATTGTTCAGCAACACAAATTTGAAGGTTCTTGCTTACGTTTGTAAATCTTTCAGTTCTTGTGCATGCTCCCCTGAACTTGTGCCCTCTCTCCCTTTCGTGCTGGCGTGAGCTCCCTGGAAGCAGAGCGGCCACGTTACAGCAGGACATTGAAATAAATTGGAGTTGCAGTGCTTGTCTGTCTCTATTCTGGGATCACTCCTCCTGCAGCTCTGGTTTTCTGGTTGGTTGGTTTTTCCTATCTTATCTCCTTGTGTTTTGCATGCAATATGTTTACACTTTTGCCAGACAGCTGAAGGTACTTCACCACTGTATAACCACTATGCTTGACGTTTAATTTCATGTCAAAGATACCATTCTGTAATAGTTTGTTAAGCTGTGCCTCAGTCCCAAGTAAAGTAAATAACCTTCTTTTCAGTGAAAGAGGCAATTCATTGCTTTGGCTGTATTTTCAGCATAGTGCTGTCTCAGAATAGGAGAGCTGAAAGGTTAGGTGCTGTTCTCCATCACCTAAATAAACTCAGATTGAGGTCCCATAATTTGTAGGAGCTGTCAGCACAAAACTAATTTCACTTCAAATAGTTTCATTTCTTATTGGTATGTAAGCTCTGTAAAAGGGGAATATGTGAGTAAACCTGAAATTCTTTATTATCCTGTTTATGTAATTGTGTGGAGAGGAGGTGGGTATGTAAATAATTACTTGCACAGCCTTATATTTTCTAAAGGCTAAGGACAAGGAAGCAAGGTGAAAACAATTAAATATATATTTATGCCAAAAGGATTTTTTTTTTTTTCTTCAGATGTGAGCCAAGGGCCAGGTCTTGCAATGTTGATTTCAGCTCACTGGCTTCTTTAGTCAAATAAAAAACCCCAAAAATATTTCTATTTCATGAAAAATGTGTTTGTGTGGAACATACCTACAAACTTGTCAATATTTTGTAGCCAAATGTTTACATTTATCATATAGGATGTTACATACTCCCAGTTCAGTTGTTTGTTCCAGGATGGACAAAAACCTGAGAAACCTCAGGTTTTCCTGTTCCCAGCAGTGGAGCAATTTACCCATAGTGATTCTCTGTCGCTTATCCCTGTGTAAGTTTCACTGTGACCCTAAGAAGTGTTCCTGGAAGATGTTTCACTCAAAACTAAGAAAAATGCAGACGAAGTTTTGGTTCTGTCAGAACAATGCTGAATATCAGAGAAAAGCTATGAAAGTTATGACAAAATTTCCAGATGTATCTAGGATAACAAATAAAAAACTGTTTCCTGGGTTTCATTCATTTGAAACATTCTCTTTGACAATACCTAAACCAAAACACAGAGCTGATACATCCTCAACATCTCTTGTCATACGAGTGTATACAAAGATGTTTGAAAGTATCAAGGGCATCAGGAAGTTGTATTTTAAAAAGTCGACAGAAATCTACAGTGCACATGACCTGATGGGATCTGAATAAGAAGTGAGAAGGGTTGTTGTACTGCTGACCTACAGTGTAACTAAAGCCAGCTGCTTGCTTTCTCTTTGCAGATGGTGATAGTGTTAGTGGGGATAGTCTGTGAAGTCTGCCTGTAGCAGGGACTCCTGGTGATACAGATGCAGTGAGGACATTTCTTTGGGAAGTTGAAATCTGTCCCAGCATTTGCATATTTATTGTTAATTATGAAGTAACTTATATATTCTGGTAACATCCGAGGGCAGTCTCAGCCACGGGGTGCTTTAAACCATAACCTGTGCTTTAAAAGTACAATGTCCATTTCAGAACTAGGGAACTGTTACATTTTGAAAAAAAACGTATACCATTACAAACCTTGCTGGAGTGAATGAAGCTTAGTTTCATTTATTGTGGGTGCTCTGGCACCTGATGCAAACAATGCATTCTGCCTTGATGGTGACTAATAGCAATCAAGAACCGTAAGATCTCATTGTGATCTTCTGTGAGGGGGCAGTCACTTTTGAAGCTATTGCAATTTAAACACTGAACTAATGTTTAAACCATAAACTAGTAAATTTGTAAGAGTCTAGTATTTAATGCTAGAAATGGCTGTAGTGCTTTATCTCGAGGGAGATGAGATGTGCTTGCTATCCTTGGAGGTCATCATGTTATACCCAATGCAACTAAAGTTTATTGAAGAGCAAGCTTGTTTCTGGAGGGATTGGCCTGGTCTGAAGAGAGAGACAGAACTGCTGTGAACAAAGATTTATGTAAGATGTTGCTGCACTAGAGATAATCGTTTGCATTTGGGGAGTGAGGGGAAGGAGTGCTTAGGTTTCAGTGGAGGAGTGAGTACAAGAGTGCTTTTCTTCTTCCTCTGAAACAGAAAGTATAAAACGGTTGAATAAGACCGGGGAGTGGTGGTCAGGTTATGTTACCCAGGGTCATAGGAAGCCTTTCTTGCCAGCTCCACCTTTTTTTGTTTTGTGTGTTTGTTGGGTTTTTGTTTGGTGCCCCCCCTCTGCAGTGGAATTGTCAGGACTTGCTGATGGCAGTTTCCCTGCTTTTTGAGAAGCTTTGCTATATGGGCTATAGGGCTGCAACAGAACCTCAGCTTGTCCAGCAAAGGTATGTGCACCCACTGGGGAAATATGCCTGAGCTGAAGTTTGACTTAAAGCGTAAGGAAAGAACTATGTTCTTTTTGCCACATCAACTGGCTACCGGGGCCAAAGCTACCTATAACATTTTTTTTTGAAGTTCATTATTTTTACAATTTTTTTTTTTGGGGGGGGGGGGGGGGGTGGTGGTGGTGCAGGGGATAAGATGACTTTTAGATGGAAAACAGAAATCTACTTTCTAAATGACTAATGGGATCTGAGTAAGAGAAACTGGAGTTCTGTGAAACATTTCCAGAAGTTCTTGTTGTGCTTTATCTTGTTTTTGAGGCTTTATTACAAACTCAATTTTTTTTGTCAAAAATTATATAAGGATTATAGCTTTGGTGGGAAACCAGTTGAAACTAATGTTATATGGTGTTTCAGTTTGAAATATTCAGAAATACCTGGATGAGAAATGGTGGGAGCTGGTGGTTCAAGGTGCTGGTGAAAATTACTAAAACTTCACATAGGTGCATCTCTGTTCAAAGAGAGAATTTCAAGGCTGTGATGAGGGTGGGGTCTTCAAATAATGGTAGTTAAATAAATTGGCATGCACTTGGGAGATAGTACTAAAAAGTTCAAATTTTAGGCTTAAAGGTCAAATATACTGCATAAACCCAAGCAAAATAATTTATATGAGAATAGATGAAGTATCTACTTACAGCTTTCTGGAACAGGCCACTAAATATTTTTTAATTATGGCTGGTCAATAGTTACGTAATATGATTAATTACCACAAACCTTTAACAGCTTCCTGCTAATGAATAGAGATCGTTAATGCTCATTTCTCTAACTTCTCTTGCCCTCCCTTGCTCTGTAAGAATGACTTCCTTTGTATTGCAATAGGAAGCCTTCAGGAAATTATTCCTGACTGCAAAGCTTGTGCTTACAGTAACAAAGTGATCTCGTAGCCGTGCATATGAAAATAATGTTATTTTTCGTAGCAATTAATTTACTCACACCTGATGGTGATTTATGGAAAATCACTGTGAAAAAACCTGTCCAGGATATTTGCTGCATTTGACATCATAATCCTCATTCTCTACTGAATTAACAGACAAAACTTTTCCAATCTCTCCTTTTCTTAATGAGGTTATCCCCACTCCAACATTGCCTCCCCTCTGCACTCCTGGGCTTTTGTCCTTTTTCCCCACTCAAAAAAAAAAAAAAATTGGCAGAATTTTGAGTAGCATTTGAATAAATCTTGGAGTTGACTTGCTCATTTCCACATTAGTTTTCATAATTTTATATCTCGATACTTTTTTGGCCTCTCAGACATTATAGAAATATAACAGCTTCTAGTAAGAATTTCTGGCATTAGCCCAATAGGAGATCTCATGGGAGTGGTTTTTCCTCTGTTACATTGAAGTGCTCTTTGCTGCTTCAGGATGTGTGGAAGCACAGATAAACTCCTTGTAGGTTTGCATTATCGAACACATCTCATGACTGCAAGCACATAATTTCTGTTAATGAACATCCATATTTTTTTAGAGGGCTTTGAAAATATAACTCTCTGTCAACTGTGCTTTTTCTGACATCAATATGTAAGGATTCTTCAGAGGATTCTCCTGTTACTATCTTTGACTTATTTCAGGCATTACTAACTTCAGACTGGTGTAACGCATTGACGTGTATATTGTAGGAAGAATGGGTCTTTTTGTAATTTCTTGGGAATTCTGTTATGCTTTCTTAAATGAAGATGTTAGAACGCCACGATGGTATGTATAAAAAAAGTTTCTTATGTGGGTGACTGTTCTATTTGTCTGGATGTAAAATAAAGCACGAGATTTAACTGCTGTGTACAGAAATTAGCTATATTATGGAGTATTGAAAAACAGGGTTCTTCTGGCTGCTCTTCCGCTTGGAAGTGCTAGCGGACACTCAGACTTATTTGGAAATGGAAAACATCTTGCGAATAATGTTTTGGGTGTAATTTGGTTATTAAGTCAAGCTTGCCAACTTGCTTATTTTGTTAGATTTATGCTAAAATCTGATGTTTTAGAATGGGTTGGTATGACTAAGCAAAATGCAAATGTCTAAATAAAAACACTTGGTTGTTGTAAGACAAAATTGAACGAGTGGCAGTTTAGCGCCGGTGTCCTGGAGGATCAGAGCACAAATGCTCCAGTTAGTAGCTTGTGTAACATCAACAGGTAGTTGCCCTTGCGTCATTCTTGCGTGAGACATTTCCTCTCATCCCACAGTGCACTATTATATGAATGAGACAGGTTACTCGTTTTGCATGCAAAAATTTGTAACGTTTTTGTCATCTTTCTGTTTCCTATTTAGTAATTCTTGTTAGAACTTCTGGAGACAACTAAATTTTTTGTGAAGTATTTTCCAAGAGCTTTACAAAGGGAGAGATTTCTATGCACGAAGAAAGGACAGGCTATCTTACTAAATTAAGACAGCAATGAAGCTATTTTTGAGAAGGGTAATACCCTGTTGATACACATGATTCTGAAGGTAGATCTTCCATGATGTGAGGATTTTTCAAAGGGTTGCTCCCGTCCCAACAATGTGAAAATCTTCAAAGGCACTTCTTCATCAATATGCAAATCTTCAAAAGGAGAATTACACAATAACAAGGAAACTCTCAAAGGGAAAGCAGTTACCCAAAGATGTAAAAATCTTTGTCAGGGACAGCTCCTCTGTGATTTAAAAGTTCTTCAAAGTGGAAATCACCTCAAGCAATGCAAATTCTCTCAGTGCATGGGAAATCGCTGAGTGAGAACACTTCCATGTGTAATCTTTAAAGTGACAGTAAGTGTTCACTTGAAAATATTTTTTAAATGGCATTTTTAAAAATGGTGCTGTATGTACGATCCCATTACTGTAGGATACCTTGAGGGTGGCGTAGCTTTTAAGTTTACCAGAGGACTTTTGGTTATATCTACATCAGGAGGAGATGGTGTTACCAAACAGTAATTTGAGATGAGTGTTTTTTATTAAGCTCTTAATATGGGATGATGAACTGTTGCATACAGTTCATTTGGCAACTATTTGTCAATTCTTTTATATTTGCAACAGATATATTATTTAGGTTTGTTTTAGAAGCAACAACTCCAACTTTGCAGGGACCAAAAGCCTTGCTTGTATTGACTACAAAAGGGACATCGGTGAGAGAATTTGTGTTGTCTCCCTTTTGTCCTGAATGCTTGGTGGTAGGATGCCTGTCCACAGGCCATGCTTAGCCCTCAGGGCCAGGGAGGCAGATATCTCATTATGTGTATCTTTGCATATGGCTGCTTTTTAGTTTTCTGAAGATAAAGATTTGTTCCTAATAGCAGTATTCAAAACTAAGATTTTATTCTGTAGTTTTTGTGCTTACTAAACTGCAGTAACAAGTTTTTCTGGAAAAACAGCACAACACACTGATCCTTACTGCTGCCACTTGCTCAGTACTCAGCCTGCTTTGAAGATTCTAGTTCCATTAAGGACTGGGACCTACTAAACAGAGAGTTTTTCGTTGTAGGACAGACGCGCTGTGTCATGAGAGCCTTTATACAAGTGGCTCCTGGGTGCAATTCTGACTCTACTAAGTGAAGTGTAGCTCTGTCATTGACATCAGTAAAACATGGTTCCTGCTGTTTGGATTCATGTTGCTGTATGCTTTGTAAAGTGCCTAATGTGGTATTCCCTATAAAGAAGGGGGCAGCTTTTACAGTTGTCAAGTACTGAACTATTCTGAAACCCTCTTTGCTGTCTATGCGCTGCAGGTCTTTTTTTTTACGAAATTGTGGTCACATCAATCCTTGCGGGCGTAAAACCAGCAATTTTAATACATGGTTTAAATACTCTAGTTGAGCAAGTATTACTTGGAGGGAAAGTTGCATTTATTTAACTGGCTCTTTGCTCACTTGTTGAACTTGGTTAATCATATTTTCAAAGAACAGTATAAGCCTCTCAACTATACAATGACTGCAACATATACCCCTTTATTTCAGTTTGATTTTTAAATATCACCCGGATGATTTGTGTTTGCTGTTAAGGCTATGCTGAAAGAATATAAAGGAAGTCATTATTCTAGTTCTGTTTGAGCTTGAGATTTATTCCATTTCCATAAACCTAAGACGACAGCCTCTTTTCGAGATAATTCACATACTGTGACTTTTGCAGACTTCCTGCATATGATATCTGAAAGGGAAACAGTTACAAAAAGAAAAGAAAAAGCAAATCTTTTCCATTCAGTAAGCAGATTTTACCCAAAATAAATGGAGGGTAATACCCCACTCAAATGATCGCTTAGGTTTTGGGTCTGTTGCCCTAAAATGAAATACTAAATATTTACAACTATGTAATTAATAGTGGGGTGAAATAAAGAGTCTTTTTTAACTAGCAGTTATTTTATATCGTAGCATTGATATGTTGAGTCCGCATCCTGTTCAACCGTGATTTTATTATTTTAGAAAGCAGTTTATGGATTCTATGTATGTAGGATGACCTGGAGGTTAACAACTATTACAGTTTCCTATTAAAAACTAGAGCTGGGTTGTATTAAAGGAAGCTATTATTCTGCACAGGAAATGTGGGCTTTCATTATTGCTGTTCCCCGTATAAAAGACAGAAATAGACACTCTTCTGTATCAAACTTCTGACATGATTATTTTACTTCCACATGGCAAATTTCTTTTTGCATAAGCACAGTTATTATTGTTATTATATAAAAACATAATCCACACAAACATTACAGTATTTTCTGAAATGGGTTGAAAAATATGACTGTGGTGGATGTCTGGGGGAGAAAAATCGATAGCTTCGATCTGAGGGATATTCTATATCAGGTTATAGTATTTGGAAGGTACAAGGTTAATGCTGTTTTGCTTTGTAAACCTAAAAAGCAAAATAAAAATCCCATGGCACCGCATTTGTGGTTTAAAGTGCAATATGTAGATGGACATCCTAGTCCTGAGTGTCTGGAAGATAATTAAGGCAGTCCCTTGATGTCCTTAGTCCTAAAAGTAGGCATGTAAAATGGTAACAAAAAATTGCGGAGGGAGAGCAACTTCATTATGGTGTTGCAAAATACACTAAATCTTCAGCAAAACAACTTTTATTATCCTTTGTTCTTGAGAAATGCTTCTACAACCTCTTCTTGTAGCTCAGGGTCACTCTTGGCAGGATGGCCCTAGTCTGATATTTCCAACCACAAAAGAGAAGGCAGTAGCAGCACATTCACTGGAAGAGCCTCAGGACCATGGATAATAATGTGCTTCCTTCCAAAATACTGTGAATTCAATAACTTTCAGTCTTGCTGCAGAGAAGGCATTTATCTTGTAGGGCTTAGAAGAGGACTGGAAGGTGAGGGATGGAGAAGGGTTGGAATAGGTGCTCTAGTGAGGTAAAAGGGGTACTTCTATTGCTTTGATTTATGGGATAATGGCATTAAATCATTTCTGGGATTTTCCTTTTCTCTCTCAGTTCAGATGTGTTACAGTGACTTTAAAACACAAAATATCCAGACTTCAAAGTTTAGAGAAATTGAATTTTGTAAATGTCTAAACATCTTTACTTAAATTACTTCTTTAATTTAAAAAAAAAAAAATATCTCTCCACCACCAATCTAATGGAAGGCATTGATTTAGCTTCCCATTGGATCTTTCACTCAGGGCTACCTTCCAGTGTGTTGTGTCATCTTTAGCACCCTAAGACAGACTTTTGTTAGGACTACTCTAAGGCCCCTACAAGGATGATCAAAAGGTTTTTAAAATTACACTTGAATAAACAGTAACACGCAGGTTTTATTCACAGTGGGTTATAAAACATTACTGATATAAATACAAATGTTAAGAAGGTGTTTTTGAATGCAAATGAATAAAATGCTCCGCATTTAATAAGCATTGCTTTTTTATATTTCTTCTGTATGAGAAAGTATTTGTTATGTGTTAGTGTAGGATTTTCTTTGAGGAGATCAATTTAACATAAAGCATAGTCTCTGCAGTGTTTCATTAATGCGTGTCTGCAGAAATGTCATAGATATTTTCAACGGTCTAATAACATTTTTAGAATGTAAATGTGATGTATTTTTAAAGTCTGTCAAAGAAATCCTCAAATATAAGATACTGTATTTCATGCTTTAGGAAAGGATCTTCTGTAATGCGTGAGTGCACGCATGCACTCTCTCTAAATAGATAAATAAATTTTGGGCTTTTAGACAGGAATTTTGAACCACTAATTCTGAGTTGGATGTTTTGGTTTTTTTTTCCTTTTTTTTTCTTTGTTATTACACCAGTTAAGATTAGTGTTTCATACACGTTTGAATGCAACCTTTGCAGAAAGTCTCTGAAGAAAGAACAGTCAAACCAGGTAAAAAAAAAAAAAAATATGTGTAGGTGATGTTCTTTTCCTTCAAAGATCTACATTTAACCAGCACCTGCGTATTAAAAGTTGTCTTTAGATTTTAAAACGGAGTTTGTTTACTCTGGCTATTTGCAGTGTTAGGACATAAGGGCATTTAATATAACTGTTGTATGTATGAAGTATTTTTTAAATGCTACGTGTCCCAGTAAAGAAGGAACCTACCAATCGGAAATTATTGTAACTATAACTTCTTTTTTTGAGCCGACCTTTCCTGTTGGATAAAAACCTGGTCTGCTAGTAAACATAGGAGTATATAAGCATGTATTGGCATGCCTGCCTTGTTCTCCATGTTGACAGTGTAGTTCATATCACTGATGGATTTGGTTCTTTATTCTGCACCTGAGTCCTTTGCAACAAAGCTTAATAATGAATTCTGAATTTACTCTAATATGTAAATTCACATATTAAGTACTTGTTCTGCAGGATTGCTTTGCTTAAAGCATTGACATAAGTTGGTTCATGGCAGGGTTACTAATTTAACATGATAAGAATTTTCTTTTAAAAATAGTACATTGTTCCATTGGAGCAGTGAATCTGGAAAATTTCATAACAATTTAAAATACTCCCCTAATAAAAAAGTAATGACATCTTTATGAAAAACAGATCTGTCTCTGAGTTGACTGTTATAAATCCAGATCCTGAGAGAAGAGCAAGAGAGACTACTGTAGTAAGGAAATCCCAGTATTTCTGTAGCTTTTTTTTTTTTGTAAATTGTCTGAATCTCTTTCCCTTTCTTGATGGGACAGTGAAATGGTGAGAAGCTTTGACTCTTAACTTTTCTGTTCATTTAAAAGTAAGCATTGAATGATTTGATCTAGAAAACTGATGCCACCTTGGCTTTCAAACATGCTCAACGTTGGCGAACTCTGTTGTTCCTGATGGTTTTGTTGCAGCTATTTAGAGTTTTAGGTGACAAAGCCTCCAGCTTGCTGCAAGGAGCAGGAAAACGGGTAATAAGTTTCTCACTGTTTTTGTTGCTTCTGGAAGCACTTGTTTTCAAGGTTGGAAAAGTGAATTGATTTGCATTGTGAAGGTTATTTCTGCAGTGAAGAGAGCTAGTTTTGTTTTTGACCGAAGGTTTGTTTTGACAGAAAACAGATAGATGAAGAAAATGCTAATTTAAAAAGATCTTGGCAAGCATTTGATTCTTATTATCCTTTTCCATTATACTATGAAATGAAATAACTTTCCGAGTATGACCATCCTGGTTCTCTTTGAAATGGATGCAAAAGAAAGAAAATTTAACATGTACTGTGATCAACCAAGCTTAATATTTGCTGAAAGTTAAAGTGTATATAAGTATTACTGCCTGTGCGAAAGCTTCATTAATCATATCGCTTGCTGAAGTCGGAGAACACTGTGAGCACAGGGTTGAAAATGTAGTGACAGCAATTATTGACTTACTGTGTTAATTATATGACAGCTTGTTATAAATTACCAGAGGTTAATGGGATAAATAGTTGGTATAAAAACACTTAAAACCTGATGATGTATTATTTTCTTAACTTTCCTTCATAAATATGTATTTGAGACTGTATTCTGAAGTTATACCTACATTCTCTCCGGTTTCAGTGTAGGGAACATCTGTGCTGTTTTATTAATGATTGGTGTTACTAGTTTGTTGTTGGTCATGCTCAGTAGTAATTGTTAGTTTTGGGGATCATGGGGGTGTAAATGAAGCCACTCTATCTTTGTCTTGCTGTACTTTCTGAAAACTTGTATATTAGATGTGCTACTGTGCACTGTCTGCAGGTGTGAAAGGGTCAAATGTGTTGTAGAAGCAATATAGTTATTTGCTTCTGCCAAACCTTGTTTCTGCTAAAGGATTGTTTCTGTGGAGCATGAATATGGCGATGCTGCTTTGAGGTCATGCCATCAGTATGGCTCGAGGATTACTGCAGGGTAGGCTCCAGGATTTGAGATTTGTCTTGTTCCCTGATTTCTGCTAATGCGGCCTTACCTACAAAATCAATTCTAGTTCTGGAGGTTTGAAAACTGGTTGTTACAGCTGGATGTTTACTGCTCTATATGCAGTGGTTGGTGATTACCATTATATAAGCCATTGATTTTATGTACTGGTAACAAATATTTGCTTCTGTTATAGTCTAAGTCTTCTCGTTTCAGGTAATGGAAAGAAGATACCTTGATAAATGCAATGTGTTAAAAGGCATTTAAAAAACCTATATATAAACATGGGTTTTGTCACCAACATGATCTGTACCTGTAAAACAGCAGTTATTGAATGTACGGTGGTACTGACCTACTACTGGATGTGTAAACCTAGTTGTTTTTGGTTTTTTTTTTTTTACTGGATCATCTATGTATTGTAATAAGAAACATGATACAGGTTTATGCTCTAGAAATCTCACTTTACAAACTGCCTGTAATATATTTGAAGTGGGGAATCTTTTAAACGTGCAGCTACAACAGATACTCATTTGAAAAAAAACGTATCCTATAAACTTTTAGTAGTCCTATTGTTGATAACTGGTTTTTAGGTGCCTGCTTAACATCTAGTGATGATTGCTGTCACTCTGTATGAAAAATGAATCTTTTCTGTTCATTAGTCTCAAAAATGCATCCATTAGAAAAAAACACAATTAACCAATGCAGAATGGAGCAAAAATTTCAGTGTTACAGTGTGTGACAAAGTTGATAGCTGAGTCATATTCCTTGTGATATAATTTCATGTCTTTATTTAAATGCATTAAATATGGTCAGGTAGAAAGTAATACGTCAGGTACTAAAGAACAATCAGAGCACATCTTGTAGATCATTTACAGAAATAAGACAGGCTTACATAAATGCTAATTAGTTGAGTGCTTCCAGAGTTTTCAGGACAAAAAGTTTCTGTGTAAGCAAAATCTGAAGACTCTTATTTCTAGAAGAATGGATAGAGAAGCTTAAAATATGTATTGGCGAGATAGATTGCTATTGACGATATATTAAACTGAAAGACTGCTGTCAGAAACCTGTCAGACCATGTCTATAAACAGTTATCAGTCCTGGAAGCAGACACTGTCTGCAAAACATGCAGTTAGTTTCAGAAAGTGCAGTTACTTAGAGGAGACTTAGCTGAAAGTAAAAATCACTGAAAGGAAAATTGGCCTGGTTTAGGCCAAACCAGGACAAGTAGGGAAAGCATCCCTGAAAAGATGCAGAAGCCAGGCCAAAACATACTTGTATATACTTTGATTTTTTTTTTTTTCCAAAGATTGAAGTGTTCATTTACCCTGTCAAAATCAAATGAGTAAAGTAGAATTATCTCAAAGGGAAGGCAGGTGCCAGATAAGACCACAGGTTTCAGGAGAGAGTGTGCTGCTGGAGTTAGGCTGTAGTGCTCCTTACACCCACCTCTTTGGGCCTAGTGTGATAATCTAACGTTCTGTTCCAGCAAGAATGAGCGTTTGCAGTGCATCTTTTGCAGCAGTTGCAGAGAGCCATTCATAGATTGTTTTTATGATTCTGTCAATGTTCAAAATACAACACGGTATATAAATTTTAGATATATAGCACTGATGAGCCTGGTTATTCCCTATGTCACTCCTTTTTTTTAAAAAAAAAAAAACAACAAAACAAAACAAACACATGTTTTGTTTGGGGCTTTTTACCCCCTTCAGTTAGTGCTTTCTCAGTTTGGAATAAGAAAAGCAGGCAGGATTAGCTCTGGCTGGTAGGAGTATAGGAAGTAACAGTGACATACATTACTTCTGTATTTCTGATGCACTGAAGTCAGAATACTGTTCTTGGTCAGGATGATACACTTGTATGTTGTGTGCGTGGGCTGTTTTAGTCACAGGGATATATCCCAAAAGCAGTTTTCCAAACATTCAGCTCACTAAACCATCAAAGACGCTATGAGTGCCGAGTGTTTCATTATGTTGGTGAATCGTGCATCTGAAAGGGAGGGTATGTTCTTAAGACCTCCATGCTGGAGAACTCTGAGAAGACACAGTAGGCAGCTATCAAGTTTCTGAAGTAAATCTCTCTTCTGGGAGATGAGCTCCTTCCTAAGATGTACTAAGAATACCTACTCTGAAATCTGAATTTACCCAAGGGCTTTATGCCCTCCTTCTATTAATTTAGTTTAGGAAACGTTGCAGTCAAACTGGAAGTAAAGTTGCCTTTTTTCTCCTTTTTTTCAATTTCTCACCTCATGTCACATTGAGATACAGCTGGTGCCATTCTATTTAAATATATTTATGTACCCAAGATAAATTCTTGAGATGCCACAGAGTGATCTGTATTGTTCCCTTTCTTGATTCCTTTTAAGAGAATTATATTTTTATGTACTCCTTTAAAATTCACCATCACATGCAACAAATAAGAATTCTGTAATCCAGTCTAAGCAGTACATTGTTATGTTCAACCAATGCTGGTGATATTTGGTCTGTTTTTTTCTTTTCTCTGTGCAATATTTTCTTCCTATTCTAATATTGACCTTATTATTAATATGCTCCATCCCTCTTCCTAACTTGGGAAATTCTTCTTGCCTTCGGATTGCCTTAGGCCAGCAGAGAGGAACAAAGGGGCAGCACACACAATTAGCCCTGAAAATATTAATTGATATTTTACCACTTCTGAATAGTTAAATCCCAGAAGAATACATCACAATTCATTAGGTTATTTTCACATTTTTCAAGATTACGCAAATCTGTATCTAATGAGGAAAACAGGCACTTTTTGTATGGAGACACATTTCTTACATCAGCCTGTCTGTCCTAGTTTTTGATGATTCAAAGAAGCTAAAAGCATTAGTGGACATTCCTCTGTTGAAGCTGTTTCCCTAGTGTATATTTTTGCTTTATATTAGTAACTATCGTATAAACATAATTGAACAACTGCAACTCTGATATTGTAGTTGCTAATTTAGGCCTCTAATCCTGAAAGTAGCCCTGGATGAGAGACAAACTGTATTCGTGCAGAATTCTCTTATGTCGCTGTCTGATACAGAATGGAAGCTTAAGCAAATGTTTTATTTTATGAAGAAATAAGGCTAAATTTCTGTCAGAGAATTTAAAAACTGGAGAATTTATTTTTTTGTGGGAATGTTATCTTGGAGCCTGTTTTTTTAGCAATTTGAATGTTACTTATTTACAGGCCCAGAGTATAACTAAAGTAAATTTCTTTACATAATGCATGCTTAGCAGGAAATTCCAGGTTCATTTAAAAAAAAATAAAAACAAACAAACAAAAAACCCAAAAGAAAACAAGACAGGGGCAGAGAGATGAGAAAAGTAAAGCTTTGGTGAATAGCTTGATGCTGCTCTAATAACTGCTTGAGGTCTACAGTCATGACCAGCATTTTGATCATTGTAACATTATTAAAAGTGCTTTTTTAGTTTTGTAACTTCACCACATTCATAGTATTAACTGACGCTTTCTTTAACGCCCTACTGCACAGCATTAGAGAAATAAAAAGTGTGGTCTAATAATGTTCATGGACCATAGTTTGGAATTAGCATAATGGAAAGACATCCTGAAAGCAAAATCATATTTCTGTAAGTGACCTATTACCAATACGATTATATTTTACGTAGTAATTTAAATGAATTCTGTTAGAAGTCTGGGTTGGTAAAGGGAAAAAATGGCTTATTGTTCAGTCTGTGTAATTGGAAAGGCAGCACACTCAGCAATGGGCCAGAGTTTGTGTAAACTAGGCATGGGCCTGCTTGAAAGATGCTGTGGTTACACAAATTTTAGAAATACAGAGTATGTGTAGGCAGAAACAATGAGCAGCAAAGGAAGCCTTTCTTAGACATTATGACTTTTTGATAACAAAGGTGGTTTAAATTCAGCTGGTGATAGATGTCAGTGGTTTATGGAGGAGGGAGCACACATGTGAACTGAAACGGGATTGAGGCTGCTGTTATCATGCACGGCACTTTCATCTTAAGAAAGGTGACTGCTAGGCTTCACTATGGTTGTTTACTAAGTACCATTGCTTTTTCTATTCAAAATATTTCCCTTGTTATAACAACTTTTGTCTGAGTATTGTGAAAGATTTCAACCAATAAATTTCTCAGATTATCCATGAATAGAGGTGGCTATAGAGGGATGAAAGCAGGCTAAAAGAGTTTGATAATCTTGTCAAAAACGCAGATAAATATCGCTAAAATTCTTGTACAGAAGTAATATACAAAGTGGAGCTTTTAGGATTTTTCAAACTCCATCTATCTTTCCCACTGTTTGTGGGAAATTCTTTCACTCACAGAAATATGAGACAAGTGATAAAACTGGCCGTGAAAATACATGCTTTAATAACCATCCATTGCAACTGAAAGAACACTTTCTCTTTTAAAAGTATTACGAGATCATGACTATCCCGCTGTATTCAGTGTTGCTGCAGCCTCACCTTGAGCACTGTGTGCAGTTCTGGGCCCCACAATTTCAGAAGCATGTGAAGGTCCTTGAATGTGTCCAGAGGAGCAATAAAGCTGGTGAAAGGGCTGGAAAGCATGTCGTATGAGGAGCGGCTAAGGACTTCGGGCTTGTCTAGTTTGGAGAAAATGTGACTGAGGGGCAACCTCATTGCTCTGTACAGCTTCCTAGGAGGGGAAGCGGAGAAGGGAGGTGCTGATCTCTTCTCCATGGTATCCAGTGATAGGACACATGGGAATGGTTCGAAGTTGCGCCAGGGGAAGTTTAGACTAGACGTTAGGAAACATTTCTTTACCAAGAGCGTGGTCAAACACTGGAACAGGCTTCCTAGAGAGGTGGTCAATGCCCCAAGGCTGTCAGTGTTTAAGAGACATTTGGACAAGTGCCCTTAATAACATCATTTAACTTGGTCAGCCCTGAATTGGTCAGACAGTTGGACTAGATGATCTTTGTAGGTCCCTTCCAACTGAAATATTCTCTTTTATCATGAGGGTTTCCTTTTTTTTTTTGCAAATACCATTTTTGACCTTGCATAGATTAAGCAAACCTCAGTTGTTATGTCCCAACTGTTGATCATACTTACCTGTAGATCATATATTTACTGTAGTCATCCAAATTCACAGTTGCATGTAAGTGGTAACTGTTCCCTGTTCTCTTCTAGTCCTGAATCAGCCTTCCCCTCTCCAGTGCTGGGGTGTTGGCAAGGCCTTCTCTGTTCTTGTTACCTAGTAATTGTCACTATTCCCACACAGATTTTAATATAGGCTGAAAGTAGACTAGGTAGCTTTGAACTGGAGGAATGGTACAGATGCTCTGCTGCGGTGTACATAGCAAGTGCTTGTGGACTAGAGCAGTCATTAGCTTAAAACACTGGTCAAAGGATGATCCAGATGTTGAAGTTTGGAACAGTAGCCCCATCTTTTGCTTATACCTACAGAAATGCCAGATGGCAAGCAAAATCCTTGTATTCAGTAAATATAGCTAGAAGGCTCCAGCAGAAAAGTGGGTAGCAAGGCAGTTGTTGATCATCTGTAACACATATGCCTAGCTGTGCTGTGAAGGAACAGAACTACATGTGAGGAGCTCACTGAAGTTCTTAAAATACTGATCAAAATATTAGGTCCCTAAAACTGAACATTCTGGGTCAAATGATATCCATAGCAAGACCCATTTAATTCCAGTGGACCAGGGCTTTCTGTCCAGCATAAAACAGTAGAGTAGTGAATGGATTTCCTGTAGTTGTACATAGACAGCTGTCATTGTCCTGCATAGGTGGGATGCTAAATGCCCAGCTTGGAGCAGAAAAGGTAGTGGTAATCACCTTTTCCTCCTCTGACCTACCTCAAACATTCCCCCTCTCTTTGTGTACGTTAGATTCCCTTAGAACACTCAAAACATTTAAGTTAAGCACTGTGGGATCCTTTGCACTGTTGTTTTTGTTGCAATTTGTAGCTCTGATAGCTTCCAACCTCCCTGCCACCCCCCTTGAAATTTAGTGGAAAATGTGTCTTTGAAGGTCTGAGAGTAATACACCTAACTCCTTGTATGGAAAGAAGGGAAGATTGTGATTATGTATTATGATGTCAGCATAACTACTTTTTACCAGTATCGAAGGCCCAATGTAATTACTAATTAATGCATTATTTCCAAATTATTTACTCTGTCATCTTGGCTTCAAATGCTATCTGATGATTTAAACTTTGCAAAAACCTTTTTTGTGACTTAAAAATGTTTCAGATTCTCCAAGCTCTTTGTGTGTGGTAGAGAATGATGCAATCTACATTTTTCCAACCCACATCACCTTGTGATTAAAGAGAAACAAAAAGGATGAGTGAGTAGGAAGGCAGTTAATCAGCAAACACTTCAAGCTATTTTTCTTCTTACAGATACGTTAGTATAAATGTAGTTTAACTCTGTATTGATGTCAGTAGAGCTGCCTTGGATTTTCACTAGTGCAACAGTGAAAAAAGTGTGGCCTCTCATCATGTAACTCCAAACAAATAAGTGATTTAGGTTACTCAAATAGAAAAAAGCAATCTTCAGGTTTTTCTCACCTAGATGATAGCTCTGATCCTCTGCTCCTGTATGCTGGCTTCATAGTGAAATTCCTTCACTATGAAGGAATAGGCTTAGGCATGCTTCTCAATTTTCATTTCAAGCGGTCTGTAAACTTTATCTTCCAGGACTGTAAAGAATAGTTCTCTAGAGGATAGCGTGTGTAACCCATGCTGCCTGTGGATGTTGTCATCAGATTCTTCTGAATGCAGCAACTTTTTTCTAATAACTGTATAACTGTTCTCTAAAGGTTGGAGAATCTGGGTTGGACCGATTTGTGTATGTGAAATAAAACAGAGCATGCTCATTTGGCATATTTACAGTGCAAAAAGTTGGAGTCTAATTTCATTAACCACAGTGCAAAATGTGTTCTAAGAATGAATGGCATGTTTGAAATGAAACGTTAACGGTTATAACATCAAGGTAAGGGGAACATTTTGTGATATCCATCTTGTTCTTCTATATGAATGTTAGTGATTTATGTAGCTCATTTTTTTTCTATATAAATGTTAAAAAATTATGAAGTTTTGAGAAGAGCAGCATTTACAAACTGAAAATACGTCCTGCCTCATAAACAGCATTCTTTATGCAACAGCAGTGGAACTGAAGGATCAGCTCTAAAACTCCGTGAAGTCAGCAGATACCTTTCCGTTGACTTCACAGGACATTCAGACTTGCAATTAATTGATTGTATGTGTTCTTAGTGTATGAAATCCTGTGAAAATAAATTGGTAGTTGAGCCTGCCATCTGGGCAGCCTGACATCAGTCTAAGTAAAACCAAAGGAAAACCTATGTCTTGCAGCCTTAGTATTATCTTCTGGAAAGAAATTTCTGGGAACAATTCAATTGCTTGTACTCAGGCTATAATGATGTATTTCAACTCTTTGTCATGTTGAAGGCTAGTTCTTCAAATCTTACACATTGTACTCAGAAGCAGCTCATCTCTCTCTAATTAAATAATTATTTTACAGAAAAATCTGCTATGCTTTTTACCCATAGCTTTGAAAGTCCGTTTTTTTAGCATAATCTTGGCTTACTTGTGGTGTTCTCTAGACTCAGTTGTAAGTGTTAGTTGGTGTTGATTTTTGGATCAGAAATCACTTTCTTCAGTTTTCTACTATTTGAAGACAGCCCTTAGTTCCTTTATACAGAAGAATTTCAGTTGATAGCAAATCAAGAAAACAGCAGAACAAAATTAGCTTCTTGAATTGAGGCAACCAAAGAACAAGGCAACAGAAGAAAGGAAGGCCTGTTTGATAGGTTATAGCTCATAACTCTGTAACTGCCCTGGATAGTTTTTCTTTTGTCACAGCTGTGTTTTAGGCTGAAGAGATTGCTACTTTCTTTAAATTTAGAGATGCTGTTTCTGCCATGTTTTTAATGATGAGGTATAAACTCAAAAATCCTTTGTGAACACAAAACATGCCTGTGTGTTAGTACACATTTCTCTGTGTAGACCAGTGTTCTGCATTAATGATAACTCACACTGGACACCTGAAGCCAGTTTTTGGGTATTGTTTCAACTCCCAGGAGAAATTTTAATTTCTCCTCCTGCCTAGAGGTTCACTCAAATGTGCACACGTGTTTGTTGTGTGGTTTCCCCCCCACCCCCCTAGAGAATTTGCATTACTTAACTGGGTGAATAGTAAAAAAAGTCATTTTAAAATTTGGGGGTTGAGCTTAAAATGTTCTCGGCTGTGACTGAAGACACTGGAAAGCAAAAGAGCTCAGCACTCTTTTGCATTGGGCTCTTTTAGAGACATACGTATCCCACTTAGGATTATTTTGGCAACACAAAAAATAACATACTTGTTGAGCAGATGGCTGGGATGCTACAGTTCACGTCAGCTCGGCAGTCTACTATATGGAATCTAACATCCTCTGCATTCTCACTGCAGTGGTGCAATGGGTATATGCAGCCAGTCTGATTGCAGCTTAGCCAGCTCTAAAAATATTATAACCCAAGAATTTTATTCTTGGCAAATCCCAGGCTGTAAAAGAAAACTTTCAAACAATAAAGAGAGGACTTCTAGGTGTTCAGAGCAATACACCGACCCATTAAAAAATTCTCAGGAAGAATAAGCTGTGCAAAATGGCCCAGGATAGTTTTGAACCTAAAAACAATAGCAGCATTGGCTAGTAAACCTAGCTAACTGTATTGCAATGCTCTTCTAGAGAGTAGAGCAAAAGAAGAAAGTACAACTGAATAGTTTGGTCTAATCAAAAAGATCTGTGCCTCTTTGCCTGACAGCTGTAGTGGAGAGGATGGGAGGGAGTACTGAAGAATGTTAAAAATCAGTTGAATACTATAATTAAAGAATTTAAAAAAACCTGCTAGACTTAATCAGTTTTCCTTATTTGTCATATCAAGAGTCTGCAAGCTTAACAAATGTAACTTGCTGTTTGTTTTCAACTGCGTGCTCAAAATGATTTGTAAATTATTACAGTAACAGGAGTGTGCCTAAATTCTTAGGCATATTGTGCCATACAAGGTCTCCGTGATAAAAATACATCATTTGAAAAGTGTAACTTATGAATATGGAAAGAGATGGCACAGGAACAACTAAATTATGCGAAACCTCTTGTTCCTTCCCATCTGTATATAGTTGTAGAGGTTATACTGGAAGCAGAGTCATCAAGTGTCATGTGTCTTCCTGAAAGTTTCCATAAGCTGCTAGAGGGTGAAGTTAGACATGCTGAATATTTCACAGAGCAACTTGCACTTATATGAAATATTATAAGGAACACTGCGTCTTCTAACCTTAAATTAGGGTCACCTAAAAAATGGGTGTCTTAACTGTGCTCAGCCCTGCTAAAAAACAGACAACTTGTTAGTGGCAGTCAGGTGGTACTGAAGTGTTCATACTGTCAGCTAAACTATAGCTTCCTTGCAGATACAGCAGCGTGCACATAAGCATTTCTTCTTTCCCAGTTCCCTTTGTTGTGTCCCATTAGTAGCAGCACGTTTTAATTACAGTAAGCCTTCGCCACCTCCTTCTGTGTGTTCTTACAGTTCAGCCAAATGGCATAAAGTAGTTTGACTAGTGATATTATTCTCTGTTGAGATTTGTAAGAAACAACAGGAGAGAAGTACTGCTGGCAAAAACCCTTCCGTTTTTCTGAAAGAATATTAAACAACTCTTGTTATTTGTCTGTGAGGAATAGTTTGAAATCAAAAGGAATGAAAACCTGAAAAGGCAGCCTTTTATTTTACTGGGGGGTGGAAAGGGAATATGACCCAAAAGAGCTCACTCATTTCCTTTTTTCTCCCTCTGGTTGCTGTGTTTTTGTATCAAAACGCTCTAAACTGTATATTTTTTAGGATTGTGTAAATGGTTTTGGATAGGCTTCTGCTGACTTAGCTCTGGAAATTTTAGCCTTTCATTAGTTTTAACTGCTGAGTAAGGCAAACAGAACACAAGAGGTTTTGTTCACGAGGTTTGGTTAGAGCACTGTGCCACGTCAAACATGAAACCTGTTTTAGCTCTTGATTCAGTTGCCTAGTGCTGTCCTAACAGACGACAATGGGTTAATCTCCCAAAAAGCCTTTCCCCATATATACAAGACTAAACAAGAAACAGACTTTAAAGGCTTTAAGTATGGCTGTAGTTAACTATAAACAGCTGTTGCAAGATAACAGCATTTCCATTGGAAAAGTGAGCCCCTTTCCCCAGTTTACAATGAAACCATTCTGAAAGTGGTATTTGGAAGGAGTCATTGGCTGTCTGGCAGTAATCAGAATTAAGTGGTGGAGGTTGAGGGGAGAGTTGTCGGATCTTTCCGCTAAAACTGACATTTATATAGCAATTCTATTTCTGCTACTGAAAGCCAAAACATATAAATTCATCTTATCCAGACTATTAAGAAGTAGAGAGTGAGTGATTATTTTTTTCCCTTCCATTCTCTTTTCTTTCATACCTCTGCTCTGCATCAATGTTTATTTTGAATAATGAGGAAAGAATGATATTAGCAAACCTCCATCTATCTTTTAGAGTCTATAACATGGCATTTGAATTAAATCCAAACAATGCCTGGTGTAAGAATACATCTTTAGAAATTATTCTTGCTTGTTAAAGCCATACCATAAAACATTACACGTTTTCTTGTTTTGCTCCTTTCAGTACATTGAAACGTTAGTAGAAGTGTCTTTTTGAGGAGAGATCCAAAAGCCAATTGGTTCTGTTCCAAATCAAAAGCAAGAAGGCCATAAAAATAAAAGATCTAATTTGAACACTTCTTGGCAGTTAGTGATTTGTGAAATAGTTTGCTTTTAATTGCTTTCAAAAGTGAAGGGGAAGGAGAAATCTCTTGTAATTCATGCTTCTAGAGGAAAAAAAAAACAAAACAACAAATGTGGGAAATCAGGCTGTTAATATTAGAAGTTACAATGTGATTCACACAGTGCATAATCTCTGCAATAGTACAAGCAGCAAAAACAGAGACAAAGAAACAGATGTGCAAACTTCCTACTAGTTAAATTCTAGCTATTTAATCAACAGCAGGACTCGTCCTTTGTTTCGTATTTCCTAGCTCAGAAACGTCTCAGTAGGAGGACATGAAAACGTACTGCAAGAAAACTGCTTTTACCATCTGTAATCCAGTGAATACTTTAAACTAATAAAGCAACCTTCACAAAGTTGGCCGCAAGGTTATAAAGAGAAGGGGTAAACCAGGTATAATTCAAAACCAGCAGCCTGGTTAGGAACTCTTATACAGCTGAGCCAGACAGAAATCTGGTTGTCTGACTTCATAATCACTTACTCCAGATCCAAAGAGCTTTCTGAACTACAGGCAATAAAGAAGAGTTATGCTCCTCAGAGCAAAGCCAACTTGTAGGTTATTAACGTAATCAGAGACTGAGATAATTGTTCTGTGACTTCTTTCATACTGGGAGAAGTCCCTCATGTTCTGTGGCAGTATATGTGAAGATGATAACTGGCCTCTGCTAGCAGCTGGGGCTAGAGAAGCAAAACTACATTTCAGTCAAAGTCAGAAACCCCGTAGCTGGGGTAAAAACACAAACTGTCGCTACATACTGCCCTGTTTTCTGGTGTTGCACAGAAATGGGGCAGATAGATTCCCAGACCTGCTCTCTAATCTATAGACCAGATATATCTCCTGCAAACGGAACATGAGGCTGCTGATAAAGTATTGCTTTTTACACATTTCGTGTTATCCTGGACTCTCTGGCTTTTCCCTTTCAAGATTCAGGTGCAGAAGGATGCTGAGTAAAACCGATGCCTCTTCCTTGCTTTCTTGTCAATCTGGGAGCCTGCACTAAGAGCATTTGAATGTTCCTGTGCCTGTGTCTCCTGCTGCACATGCCCCACTGAAGCCTGGAGGGCACAGGTAGTCAAGACTTGCCAAGTTTGGTTTGTCATTCAGCCTACAGACAGGTTGCCAGGTGAAATCACTGTAGAGTCTTGCCTTACATTAGTAACTTGGAAAACTCAAAAAGTTGAAGCTGGCATTGTAGAACTGAGAGCCTGATGGGGTTACCGACCAAGGATGTGTGTCTTCACTCCATCAGAAAACTTGTTAGCAAAATTCAAACACTTGCTGAAAAATTGTTCTTGGATCATTGTTTGCGAGTGTTTTTCTTCATTGCAATTTCCACATTGCAATTATAAATGGACTTTATTTTTAAGCAGAGGAGAATAAATTATCAGGTAATGTCTGAATGGAGAGTAATAATAATTGAGCCTTGAAGTATTTAATAAACAGTGTTCATTATCAAAGTAATAGTTAAACGAAACACCCATATTTAAAGTGCCATCCATTTGTTGCGCCCATTTTATCACTTGTTTGTGGAATTATTATAGGGTTAAAGGAAATTGTGCATGATTTCTGCTGAAACTTGTAACTATTTCTGTTACGTTATAGTATGCGAATCTGCCGATAGACTATAACCCTAGTTGCATGGGTTTAAATTGTACAGTTCTGCTCTTAAGAGCCTAGCCAGTCCCAGGGGTCATTCTGATGCACTCTAGCTTAGAAAAGAGCTTTTGAAAAACAGCCCTGATTTACACTATGGTGCTAAAAGTGTGAACAACTTTCTTACTGATTTAAAACCTGTCCTGAATCACTGTTAGTGATCCGTATCACAGTTCTGTGACCATTAATCATTTAATCATCACAAAACAGCGAGCCTCTTTCATGGAGAACTGTTTCGCCTGCACATGTGCTATATCACTCATTTTTACAGCCAAGGGACTGTGTATTGTTCACTCTTGCTAAGAAACGAACAAGTCATCCACGTCCTTTGAAGCCTGTACATTTTAGGCTAATTTGCTGAGGAAACAAAAATGGATTGTAGTGATATGTTCAAATAGAGATTCATGAAGTTACACAAATTTACACAGGCAAAGCATTTGGTCTTGGTGATTTGGGCATTTTTCCAAGCATATATACATAGTAAACAGCCTGTTGCATTATTTGTAAATACACAGTATAGCATCAAATGGGACAATTGCTACAGTAGCACTTGTCAAACAGTATATTTTTTGTTTAATCATGATTATAGCCATCACATCCTATCAAATTTCTGCACATCCTGAATCTCACAGTAGAACTCATTTGAAGTTGCAGACTTTTATTCTGCAGTAGCTCAACAGGATTTTTGCTACATTCTTCTAAAATAGTGTCACCTGACAGACTTGGACACATATTCTGTTGGGCCTTGTCATAAATGATTTCATCTTTAAAGAAGAAGGTGTATGTTAATGGACTTGTAAGATACAGGTCAAAGTTTTTTAGTCCAGACTGTGCCTATTAATTGTGTACAGGTTGCAAAGCGTTCTGTTTAGTCATTATTAATTGATGAATTTTTATATATATATATATATACACACACACACACTCTCATATACCAACACACAGAGGAAAAAGCACAGAGTTAGAGACTGAAGAATGTAAAAAAAGTGGAGGAAGTTTTCTCTGCCAAATTCAAAAATTGTATTTCATAGTTATGTAGTGCAATTTTGGACTGTTCACTCAATCTTGTATTATTTGCAGCAAATAATGGTCTTTACATCAGACTAAAAGCAATCTTGTAGCCTAAAAATAAAATTGCTAAAAGAATACAAATGTTTCTAGAATTAAATGACATTTTGTGTGCCTTTTTAGTAACTGTTCATTTACCTAAATAATTCATACATTTCACTTTCTGTATTCTCATCTTCAACAATGTAACATTTCTCTATCAACTTTTGTTAATACACTGCCTTTTTCTAGATTACCGTTCTTTCTTCTGCCATTGCTTAAACAATGGCACATACTGAGTATTTGAATCCTTATCAAATATGATTCTTCAGTCTCTCAATAACTGTTGTCCTGAACATAGACTGCTGCCAAGAAAAAAAAGACTATATCCTTTTGAAGTGTCACACAGTGATTTTCCTCTGTGTTGGGATGTGTGTGAACTTTCTAAGGCTTCTCGGGGTTCCTGTACGCAGAAAATGCCTGGACTGAAAGACGGATTTTGCTGTACTGTGTTTCTCTTTCTCTTTTTTTTTTTGTTTTTTTTTGTTTGTTTGTTTGTTTTTTTGAGCAAAGATCCCTTTTGTATGTAAGTCTAAGTGTTCTTGAAAACACTCTATACAGTTCAGAGTGTCTTGTAATATAGACTTCTAGGCTTTTTGGAAGAAATGACAGAAACTTTGGAAGTTCAAGTTATATTCAGTTATTACTCTCATTAGGTAAAGGCTGTTAAGTTATTTCCTGCTGGAGCTTCTAGGTCATATTAGAGAAACAAACAAAGAAGTTAGAAGAGCTCTGCTTCATAACTCCTGGAAGAATTTCTTTGGAAGATTTATTGGCTAAATGACAATAAAGATATTGTAAACAAATAAACAAAACCCCAAATGTGTCAGATTTTATTGTTCTTCCCCCTAGAAGAACTTCAAGCTTATTTTTGCCACCTCTGAATACTGATCCCTTGTTTAATAGTTTGGACAGCCATCTTGCAAATGAACCATTAATTATGTCTTTTGAAATATTTGATTTTTTTTTTAATGTCTTTCTTGCAAACATATATTGTCATATAGCTAACTAATCTGTATAATTAGTAAGTGGTAGTATAAATCTACATGCTCTATAATTCCTTTTGCACACAAAGTATGTAACTGCACAAGTATATGGTCATGCAGTACTCTGGCAGGGATAGTCCACTGCATTAGGAGCAAGAGAATAAAAAGGAATCATCTTTATTGGTAGATCTAGAATAGAAATCTCTTCAAAGGAAATAATTTTCAAAGCCTACAGCCGTAATGATGCCAACCACACTGTGTCTGGCACCGGAATTATCTGGAAAGCTAAGCGCACTACTCAAATTTAATCACTATATTACTCTACAAAGTTTTGCTTCATGTGTTTGTCATTACTCACTTTATTTAGTCTGAAAGACATTTTCTTGTACTCGGCAATTTTTAGAAGGTATTGCACTATTTGGTTGTATTTGGAGACCTGTCTGCTTTAAACACTGAGAAGATGACAATTTTGGCAGTTGAAATAAATGTAAGACGCCACTGTTTTTGGTTTTGGGTTTTTTTGTGTTTTGTTTTTTTTTTTTTTCCTTGTGTTGGATTTGTTTTTTTTTTCCTGTCATGGCCATAGGAGCCAGCTGGTTGAGTCACAGCTCAAACGCAGCTGCTCCAAAGCCTGACTCCAGATCCTGTGGCAGAGCTACAGCATCTCTGCTCAGCTTCCTCCCTAAAGGGTTGAACTTGATGGTACTCCCCCAACAGCCAAAACAACCTTCCCTCCCCACTGAAGAACTGCTGCAGTTACCTGTGTACTCTGTGGGAGTCCAATGTTTTCTTCTTAGTTTTCGTCTTTACATATCCTTCTTTCTTTCAGTCTTCTCATGTGTCATTGCTGTTTAATAATAGTGTTGGATATTTCTGTAATACAGTATTTTATTAATATATAGTTGAAACTAAAAAGGTATTACCTGTTGTAATATCTTAGTTTGTACATTTATTTGATTATTTTGTATGCAAATATTCTGTGCTTCTTTTCATTAGTTACAGTTACTTCTGTTGAAAGTATGAAACTGAAGTTGTATGAAATGTTGGAGGCTATGTTATTTTAGCAGAAACAACATTTTTAGTTGTTGAGCTGGATAAAAAGTACAGGAAATGGAGGAGATACAAGAGAACTTTTCAGGAGATTTTGATCAAACCACCAAGTGTCCAAAAATATTTTCCTCGCTTCATGCTTTTGTAGGAGGGAAGGAGGGGAGAATGTACATCAGCTGTTTTGTGAAAAGATATTTAAGGCTTATTAAATGTTGATTCATGTTTTTCATTTCATGTTACGTATATTATGTGTATATATATCTAATTCACCAAGATTGCTTTCTGGTTTTTATTTATTTATATCATAAATAAGTTTGTGTATGTTCTATGCAGAAAAGTATATTTTTTTCTGTCTGGTGGTTGCTTTATATTATTTACATCTAACTTCCATAACTGAGTAAGCAGGATTATCTCTGACATAATAGGATTGCAGTCTTCCTCAGTAAGAAAAGTGTGCGCGGTTTCAAAAATTTGCTTATTGTTTATCAAACCTTGTTTGTATTGCATTATGATTTGTTAAAAAATTTGAATTAGATCTTGTAATTGTTACTTTCAAACTAATGACAAAGCTAGTTTTGCATTTTAGCAATTACATTTCAAATCAGAATCGTGGTCCTGCCTATGAATGTAAATGCATGTAGTTTGGATTTCAAGGAAACCATCCTGATTTACATAAGCTTTTCCCAGATTTGAGGGAGATCTCTTACCTTTTCTTACATGGAATGTCAGAAAGTATTATCGAGTATAATTTCTCTGAAATCTATTTTCCTGTAAAATTTTCTAGGAACTACATGTGTGCTCTTCATTGCACAGAACCGGAGGTGAAACAGCCTGCTTTGAGGAATTAGAAAGGAAAGTTTTGCCTCGTTTGGAAAACTGGTGATGTTAAAGGTAAGATGTTGAAAAACATATCACTAGATAGAAAGTGTTTTATTGCTTTAGTTAATTTTACAAAGACTTTTGCCTCTTCTTAAATTGAAATTGATGGTTTCTTGAAAAGAGGTACAAATCTAAGAAAGTCTTGATCTGAAACCCTAACTGCTGGATGAAGTCTGTGATGTGCCTGTGGCGCTGATAAAGGCCATTTCACACACTTCAAAAGTACAGTAGACCAAGTGGTGTTCTGCTTTACTCTTTGCTCATGATGGGATAAGAATGTTACTGGAAGTTCCTACAGAAGACAATAAAATATTACTATTCTGGTGGAATAATTCTTGAGACTGTCCTGGGCCAATTTATGAGACAAACTCAGAAGAGCAGCTTCTGGCAAGGCTTTTAATAGTCCACTGAGCCCTGCTTTGCAGCCACTTGGCAAATGATGGGAGCTCTGGGGCTGCTCTAGCTTTGGCTCAAGCTAAAGGAGCACAAAGTGTTATTTATTTTTAATTTTCTGATCTATAGAATTCAGTGGAAAATGCAGTTTAGCTGTACCTGAGCAATGTAGCCACTATGCACATGCCCCATTAATATTAATAAAGTAATTGGGTTGTCAGTGTTTTCTTTTCACATCTGTTTCCTAGCAAGTAAAACCATTCCCTAAGCATGGGGTCTGAACATACAAATAGATTTTTAAAATTAAATCATTACAGAACCAGAAATCTAATCCTTCAGTTAATCACTAGCAATATTTGAGAAGAGAGAAACTATTGTATATCTGCCTTGCCTCACCTCAGCTGAGCGCCAGGAATAATGCACATCAGGAAATGAAATACATGTAAATCACTGAAAATGAGAAGTTAACCAGTTAAATTAGAAGTGTGTAGTTTTTTGGTATTCAGACTAAGAGCATTTTCTTCTCAGGGGTTGGGTGGTGAGAAATCTGTTGAATATTCTTAAGGTGCCACATTTTCATGATGATGTATGTAGGAGAAAGCTCAGGATATGTTTCGTCTGATGAAAGAGCATCTTGCACCTTTCTGCAAAAGCGGGGGAAGGCCAGTGGTCCCATTATAGGAACTGCGATGTAAGAATACTATAGTACTTTATTCTGCAAAACTGAAAGGTAGGCACACAAGAAGTTAGGCTTTACAATGGCAGACACAAGTGGTGTTAATATATTGCACTGGAATCATATGCTTTTGATGCTATTACTGAACTTTTTTTTCCTAATCTTAGAAGATATATAAAAGAGGGTTTAAAGTATATAGTTTAGGAAATTAATATTAAATTTTTTCGTTCTTTGCACACAGGTGTTATAACCTGTATGGACTTGGCTAGTATTTGTGTAACTAGAATTTTGTGCATTAGAAATTGGCTTGGTAAGTTTATGTCTAAAGCTTTCACTTGCACGTCAAGAAAGCAGAACTGAATACCTGAAGTCTGACAGTGCCTGACCTGGCTTTGTTTAATGGCCATTTCATGGCAACCTGCCTGCCTACTGAACACACGTTTGGTTTCGCCTCTTTGAACTTACTCAGTCAAATACTCTTTTAAGAAATTTTGAAAATGCAAAAGGTGTCTGGCCAAGTGTTGCAGCTCTCACTCCTCTGAGCGTCTGACCCTGCTGAAGGCAAGAGAAGGGAAGAATAGAGAATGGGAACTTTGGTGGTGGGATGGGGACAAGGAACAGAGTATCCTTCAAGGCTGTGTTTAGGTGACGAAGGTTCCACTATCTCACCTTGTTTTTAATCTTGGTAGCCTTACTGTGTTGATGTGAAAAATCACATCAGCATAGTGTTAGACAGTAAAAGTTTGGGATAGTGAAGTGCAGCAAAAGTAGCATTGTTATGCCATGAGTTGAATGATGCTGAGAGTAAAATTTTCACTCCTTGAGGCTTGCAGTTACACAAGTAAATCTCAAGAGACATGTTAATATGCAACAGTAATTTGTAATATAACTCAACTAAGCATTGACAAATCCATTTGATACAGGCCGGATAAGATTTTTTTAATACTGAGTGCTTAAATTGTTGTATGCACCAAAACTGATGTGTCAAGATAAATGCATATAAGTTATTTCCTTTTCCTCCTTCCATTTATCATCAATGACTAGAAGAATAAGAGACTGTTATATTTTCCTGGATCCTACAGTTTCACTTTGCTTTATTGTGACATCTGTCACACACAAAGTTTTATCCTCTTAAGCATCTTACAAAGAACTGCTTTTTTCATGATGAGGACTTAATCTTTGATCATGACATATTTTAACCAAGATGTGTCAGTTAGGCACTGTATGTTCTTCAAAACTGAAGAACTGTTGGAGGTGTTTACTACTAAACAGAGCTTTGGGGAAAAGGAATATAATTTTTTGTGTCATGAAGAATATTATGATGCAAGTGGGAGCAATTTCAAAAGCAGAAGAAAAGAGGAGAGGTATAAAACCTCAATAACTAGAGAATGTGCGTGTCTCCGTTTGTTCCATACTGTATTGATTTTTTTTGCCTCACAAAATGGCAACTGTCTCATGTATACAAGCTTCATAAAAAAGAGGCTTACTTGCACTGCTCTGAAAAGAATGTGTGACCAGATTCTGAGCTGAAATATAAGTAACGTACCTCCACTCACGCCAATGAAATTTCACTAACACACAAACAAGGAGACAACTTTATACTTCAGGTTATATGGGTCCCATTTAGTTTGTATTACCATCAGGACTCATAATCATTGGATGCTTCATCATCTTTCTTCTGAATTACATGAAGTTAAAAGCAGAAAAACCCTGGATGAACAATATTTAGAAAAAGATATTAGCAGGAAATTTCAGTGCTTCGACTAATAAATTCAGCCAGAAATGCTTGAATGTGGTCCTGTATTTTCAGTGTTATGTAGGTATACAGTGTTATGTATTTTCAGTGTATGTATGTATGATAAGATGAAAAATGAGAATGAAATGGAAAAGGAAATTGTTCCTCCAGCATTATCTCAGAGCCGCTGGTGGAGGCTCAATTTGGATTTGTTTCTGAAATGGTTGAAGGAATTGCATGAGTCAGTGTAGTGATTCCTCACAATTGTTCAGACGTATTCAGTTCACCTTTATCTGTGTTTTGGAAAGTAAGTCCCCTATCCTAGAAGCACATATAAAATTTCTCAAGATATTTTTTAAATGGTATTGGAATAATGAAGCCTGGACTTCTTGGATCTTGCCCTTAACAGACATAAATGGAAGGCTTTTTTTTTTAACAGATAAAAGTGGTGATAATAGGGAGATTATGCACGATTTCTGCAGTAAAGGGAGACTTACAACTATGGAACACACTTCTTGTATGTTCCTCTCTATCCATCAAATTCTATTTTATGTCACCTAGGTTACTTCATGAGCTGTACATGTAGTATATTATCATAAAGTGCAGGAGAACCCATAACCTTTAGTGAGTTCCTAGTCCAGTTATACATCTCCTCCTAAAATGCTCACTACTTTTTCTTAATGATGGGCACAACTCCTGCTTAGACTGTCTTACTGCTCCTTGTTAACTTTTCCTTTGAAGCAGAGCTAGCTTGTAAAGAAGGGAGTGTCGAGACCTGGGTCAATTTAGATATAGGCTCTTAATTAATCCAGGAGTGTCGAGACCTGAGCCTAAATAGATATAGGCTCTTAATTAATCCAGGAACATAACAATGTAGTCATATAAAGTAAATAGATCTAGTGTAGGGTTGTTTTTTTTTTTTCCTGCATATCAGACGCTAACAAGAGGAAGCAGAGCAGAAATTACAATAGGAGCAGCAACTATGCCCCAAAGCATGTGTGCCCCCCAGTGTGTTGTGACAAGCTCCCGAATTCTACCCTGGCCTGAAACCATTTTCCCATTTTTTTTTTTTTCTGCCTGCTTTTTCTGACCTTACAGCTACAGTCCTCCCATCCCAAACACCACCTACCCCATATCAGCTTCTATTCTGGGCGTGAGCTCATTCACAAAACAGATTGAAGTGAAATGCAGTCATGAAAGCATCTTCCCTTGCAGAAGCTTCTGTTTCTGTTCAGGAGTTAAAATACTTAAATGCAAACTTAAACTATCCAAAATCCTCATGGACAAAACTCTGACAGAAAGAGGTGTTTTTGGGGAAGGTGTGGAGTCAAATGGTCATCCTATGTAAACAGAGCAGCAGATGTGTTTATTAAGTGCATTGGATGAAAAAAGTATGTGATAAATGAAAACTAATTCACAGATTTAAAATATTTTAAAATGGTAATTATTGTACAGCTTTATGAAAAGGAAAGATATGGTAGATTTAAGGGTATTGAAACTTGCTGTGTTTTGTGCCCATTTTTCCCTGTAGATTTGTGTTTGGAGAGCTGTAGATAGAGGTTTTGTCTCAGGTCCTAAGGTTAATATAGATTCTCACTTAGTGTCTGGTTACTGATCTATGCCTCTCTCTGCTTTATCAGATATTTTGATTGTCATCTTGCTCATTCACTGTTAAAGTCACAAAATAAGATTATTCTATAGTTCTATGGCATAGAAGAGTCAAGAATATTCCTTTGCTTCTCCAATTTTTGTCTTAAAGTCATTTCCATTCTGTGATTTTATTTTTTTTTTCATAATCTCTTTAGCCTTTTATTGTTGTGAGTGGGGATTTTGGGGGAGGGCTGTGTGTCTATGTTAAAAGCTCCTCAGCATGGATTTACTGTCAGCACAGCTGACTACAGCTCTTCAGAATTGCAAGTAGAATGAAACATGGATTAAAATAACTAAGCATGTACACAATTTTGAATATGTTCATCGTAGCCGATGGTAGTGTTAGTCATGTAACTGACTTCTCTATATGAAGTGCACTTAGAGAAGGGCATGTTGTAATCTAAAGTTTTTATTACTGGGAAAAGTCATGTTCATTAGAATTAGTTTGACTGGCCTGTGCTTTGTATTACTTTTCATAGGGTGTTTCATTTTTGATGAAATTTTAGGGATTTATAAAGAAATCCATGGCAATGTCTGAGTGAGTGAGCTCAATCTCATGATCAAGCACTGTGAATTTCTTTCTGAACTTTACATCTTATTCTGTCAAGCCTATCCAGATGGCAGGTAATTTTCTGATATTAACAATCAATTTCCTTTCCTGTTTCCAAGGTAAGTTGTTGACATATCTACCTGAAGATCTTTTAAAAAAGGAAAATATCAAATATATACAAAGTATTTTAAAGTAATTAACCCCTCAGGGGAAAAAAGTGAAATCTGCAGGATTGTTGTAGTGTAGAGGTTCAATTGCTGCAAAGTGATGCTGCCTGCAAGCACTTTTGCGTGCTCTTGGATGTTCCCTGAATGCAGCAGACACGGAGAAGAGAGGAGGAAAGGACAGGGAAGGTGAATTCTGTGAGCAGTGTGATACATCGTTTATGCTAATCTTGGCCTTGACAAGAAGAGAAGGAAAGTGCTTCCTTGAAGGCTTTTTTTCTCGCTCTTTGCAGAGTGAAATGGCAAGAACCATATGTGTGAGTGTCTTTCATGGGAACAGCATACAATCAAGACAGTCCTGTTTAAGCACTGAGCTGGAGTTCGAGGAATGTTTCCTGTGGATGCAAGAAGTGTGCAGAGCCTGTCATGTAGGGGGCGGGTTAGTCTGCCATGTAGCACTGACCTTCTTGAAATAATGCATGTTGTCAATTGATTATTTTTATTTGTCTCTGCTCAAATACAGTATTTGGCATTTGTTTCTATTCCAAATAGCAAATGAGACCACTGGACTGTATCAGACCCCAGTGTATGTCTGCCTACAGTGATCAGGAGAGTTGTAGGAAGTAGTGTAAGAGTAAGGCATCGGCACTTCCTCAGCTTTTTTCATCAGCCTGATAGGATCCATGGATTTTCTGAGTCAGAGGTGATGTATTTGTGCTTAACGGTCTTTGATATTTACTATAATACATTTGTTTCTCTAGCCTGAGTGCCTCTGAGAGCCCTTGTGAATTCCAATATATAGAGAAGAAAGTGCACATACTGGTTAAAAGTTATCGATTGCTTAGAGGACCTAGAATGTGACCACTTATTTCATTGTGAATAAGTTGCTAAGTGTTTATCCATATGTATTAATCATTGTTGGAACAAAACAAAATAATTCAAAAATGTATTTTTAGACTCAGCTGAATTAGTGGTGTTCATAACATATATATATATATATGCATTCTTGAGATGCTTGTTCTATTGGATTTAAATTATTAATATTTGCAACAATATTATTAGTGTTTACTCTTGCATTGTATTGGATTTATATGCTAATAATGCTGCTACTTCATGCATGTGAAGATTTTGAATTGCTGTCAACTCTTGTTTTGAGGCTAGTCTCTTCCTGACCTTTCTGTAGGAGCATAGCAGTACAGTGGGAAGAAAAGACCATGCCTAAAGCCACCATGCAGGAGCTTACAGGCAAAAACTGCTCTTAAGCTGTTTTTCTGTGGATGGAGAATGATTTTCTTGGCTCTGTATACTTTGCAACATATGTGAATAACAGAATGTGGCTTAGACTTAGACAATTTCTAGTGCAACTGTTCGGTGACCTCTTCCAGGTAATGCAACAAAACATCCTTCTCCACACAAGGCCATGCCAATATGACACAATCTTGTCCCTGCATTAGTTTCCTTCTCAGTGGAGGGTGGGGAAACAGTGCTTCCATGCTGTGCACTTATTAAAGTAGCGTATGAAGGTATGTTTTTACTTTTTATTTTTCGTGCCTCCAGCCCGGCTGTACTCTTTTGTGTTCCTCTCTCTGGGTCTTGATTTTGTCCCATTTCAAAGCTAACCAAAGTTTTCATGTTAACTTGACCTGAAACAGTGGAAAGCCTTGAGCTGTATTTGAAGTGAAGGTCATAGAGGAAAAAAAAATCTTTTGTTAGATTAACTGAAGTAACATTTTGGGCAATTAGGGGAATTTTCCCACTGATCTGATCAATTAGTTTAATAAAAAAATTGTACCTCTGCACTGAGCTTTCCTTCCCCATATCTCCATGATGGCTACTGCAGCACGACTCCTGCGTGTAAGTCACATTCAATGTTATGCAATAATTTTCAAGCACCCTTGAAAGTGTGTTTGCTCTTGCATCTATATTTGTGTGTATGTGAATTTGTAAGATGATATTGCCACTGAAAAGAGAAGTTAAAATTAACCATTGTTTTTCTGAAGTATAGGCTAGAACAGAGTTGGTAGTAAGCGGTTTTGAAGATAGCTGACACATATTCAAGATGGGATTAGTTCATTACTAGTTCTGTTTTCCTTCTGAACAGAATTAAAACAAACCAAAACAATCCCTATGTTTTCTAGTGTTTCTCTGTCATGTGTTTAGTTTATCTTGTATTGGATGTCATAAGTAGTTGAGGGCTTTTTCCCCGTAACAATATGACTTCCAGACTGTTCCAAAATGTGTGCTTAACCTTACGTTCACTGACTTCCTATTCTATTGTAACAGTTGAACAAGGATTTCTTCTTGAGAAACATTCAAATCAGTTTTTAATGAGCTATTTAATTAAAGGCTAATTGAGGTGAATTCATTAAAGATTTCCAAATTATACTTATCAGAGTAGCTATGTTTTGAGATAAGTTTTAAATGTTTGTTTTATACTGCGTTGTTTGATCATGAAAGCACATCTAAAATTATTTATAAATGCCCAATTAGACTTGCTATGCACTTTTCTTACTTAATAACCCATGTTGAATTTACCATGTGTGAATTTAATATATTGCTAGTGTTGAGCTTACATAAGAAGCAAAAAAGCTGTTAAAGGGTTTTTTTAGAGTCTTGGATACTATAGTATTAAAGAGTGTATTAAGAACCAGTGATATCAATTTTTTTTATCTCAGTCTTATTCTTGGGTGGATTTTAAATATATTTTATGCATATTTTCTTAATCTTGCTGAGTTTCCTCAATAACAGGCTAACTGCAGGGAATATCACTACATGATGATGGTATAAATCTTTTCTTTGTTAGAACAATCAGTCAGTTAATGAATAAGGACATTAATTAATCTGTTAGATTTCTCTTTTTGGGAGTACTTACTATCTTCTTGAATCAAAGTGAGTTTGGAAAATAGGCACTCTAGTTTACTTTAATCTTTTTGTCATTGACAGAAACACCAAAGTAGTGACTAGAAATGTGGGGGAAAGGAGGAGAAAATAGAACAAGAAATTTGAGTCAGACAATTCCCAGAATTAATCTCCATTTCCTGAGCTCCCAAGATTTGCTATCAATAAATGGGTCATCATAATAAAAGCCTCTAAAGAAAAGTGCTGTAGAGACCTCATTGAAGCAAACACTTTTTGTTTCCTTTTTCCATCATGTTTCTTTTCCCTTTTCTGTTCATTCAAATGGCAGAAGTTGACAGCCCAGTCAGCCTTTCCTTGTATTTGATATAGTTGTGATTCAATAGTGCATCATTAGATGTGCAATATTCCCACAGCTGATTGTTTTGGGAGGAGATTATCAGTGCGGCAGTGGCAGCAGGCGCTGAAACTGAGTGAAATATTATTAGTTATAGATCCATCAACTTCATCCCGTGCTGGATTAGTCTTCAAATTGATAGCTCTGCAGTCTAGGCGTCTGGTATATAGCTGTAGCAGATTATTTTATGGTCTTGTACTATTAGTAGGGTTTTCTCATATTAGTGCATAGATGGTCCATTCCTGTACTCTTGATCAGAAAAGGAACAGTCCCACTGCAAGCTGAGAGAATCTTTTTTGGGAGAGTTACCTGTAGGAAGCTTAATGTGGTAACACTAAGTGATGAACTGTATTTTGCCTTAGTGGAGGATGAAGTCATAGTAATGTCAGTAATCAAAGTGTTTGACTGTTTTATTGCTCAAGTATTAGCTAATTTCTACAAATGAAGAGGTTTTTCAGTTTTGCAGACAAACAGAATCACAGAATCAACCAGGTTGGAAGAGACCTCAGGGATCATCGAGTCCAACCGTTGCCCTGACACCACCCTGTCAACTAGACCATGGCACTAAGTGCCATGTCCAGTCTTTTCTTAAACACATCCAGAGATGGTGACTCCACCACCTCCCTGGGCAGCCCATTCCAATGTCTAATAACCCTTTCTGAAAAGAAATTCTTCCTAATGTCCAATCTGAACCTCCCCTGGCGAAGCTTGAGGCTGTGTCCTCTTGTCCTATCGCTAGTTGCCCGGGAGAAGAGGCCGACTCCCACTCCACTACAACCTCCCTTCAGGTAGTTGTAGACTGCAATAAGGTCACCTCGGAGCCTCCTCTTCTCCAGGCTAAACAACCCCAGCTCCCTCAGCCGTTCCTTGTAGGACAGACCCTCCAGACCCTTCACCAGCTTGGTCGCCCTCCTCTGGACTCGCTCCAAAACCTCAACATCTTTCTTGAAGTGTGCGGCCCAGAACTGGACACAGTACTCAAGGTGCGGCCTCACCAGTGCCGAGTAGAGAGGGACCATCACTTCCCTAGACCGGCTGGCTACACTGTTCCTAATAGAGGCCAGGATGCCATTGGCCTTCTTGGCCACCTGGGCACACTGCTGGCTCATGTTTAGCCGGCTGTCGATCAGCACCCCCAGGTCTCTTTCCGCCGGGCCGCTCTCTAACCACTCTTCCCCCAGCCTGTAGCGCTGCATGGGATTGTTGTGGCCGAAGTGTAAGACCCGGCACTTGTTCTTGTTGAACCTCATGCCGTTGGTCTCGGCCCATCTATCTAAAAAATTAGTGAAAATGTATGTTTTCATGTACAGTGACGTGAAATAAGAACATAGGGGTTTTTCATGCCTTTGCAACCCCTTTTTAGTTTTTACAAACTGTTTCATTCAGGTTGCCCCAAAAATCCCATTATATTTAGGGTATTTAATACAAAGATATTTAATTTAAATTTAAAAAAAATGTTTTAGGTTGCATCTCAAACTGCTTGTGGACTTGAAGTCATCTTAAATCTGTTGAAGAAAATTCTGTATCATAGCAGGTTGATGGCACTGTATTTTTTTGGAAAGGTGACATAATTCTGAGCAAAAAATAGTATTTTCTGTGTGTGTAGGACAATCTAAGCTTAAGAGTCATAGAAATCAATCATATCACTATAAGGCTCGCTTACTTTCCCTATCCAACTTTTTATAAGATAAGAGACTTGAGGGCTTGCCATGTGATTAGACGATTACTTGAGGAGACCATAAGTTCTGCTTCGTGGGGTTAACCCTGATGTAGGACAGCATCCCGTCTCCAGTGTGGACAAGGGCAGATGTCAGGACGTGATACATCTGTAGATGTATCTGCAGATTGGGCCTTTTTCATTATATTCTTTCATCTCCAGTAATATATAGAGTAGTTGCTTCTAGTGCTTTGAGGGTGGACATTCCCTCCAGGAATTTATCTAATTCTTTTTGAAAAAATTGATACTCTTGGCAGACGCCGGGGTAATGAGCTGTATGATTTAATTACGAGTTGTGAAGAAAAAGTCCTTCTTGGTTGTTTTGAACGGCTTATTCATAACTTCATTTTATACCACTTATGTCTTGAATAATGGCAAATAATTAAAAATCATTGCCTATTCACTATCTCTATACTACTCATCGTTTTATAGACCTCTATCATATTTCTTCTCAGCCACTTATTTTCCAAAATTACTGCACGTACTTTTCTTTCTATGAAATCCATTACTTTCCTCTGATCAATTCATTGTTCTGCATTCTTCTGTACTCTGCTTTTCTACACTGTAATCTCCCTGAGTGGCGATGGATGAAACTATATGCAGTATTTGAGATGTGGGTACACCATGGTTAGAAGCCTAACGATGCTTTGTGTTTTATTCCCTATTCCTTTCCTAATATAATGTGTGACATCTTGACAGGTACTAAAATTGTCAGTTGATAACTATTGATTCTTTTTTTCCAAAATGTGTTAAGGGTCCATTACTTTTTATGCAAAATTAGAAGCTGGTTCTTCACAAAACAATTAGTCTGTGTTTATTTACATTAATTTTCACCTGCCGTTGTATTATAAAGTCATATTTCTTCTTGTAGCTCTTCAGTGAGGTGACAGTCATAATTTAAAAAAAAACTCATACACAAAAATAAGATTGAAATTTTAACATACAGAGCAGCAGCATTTCTTTCTTTGCAAACTCTTGTCGTATTATTGTATACCCTTTTCATGATTATGTATGAATATGTTGAACAGCAAATACCCTAGTACAGGTTATTCAATATCTTACTAATATCTTCCCTTGATGATAAAATCTAAACAGGTTTATTCCCTTTTTACAAGGCAATGTTGACTTTTCAGTATATCTTTTTAATATGTATTTCTGTTTGTTTGTAGTCTACACTTGGCCATCTTGCATAATCTGCAAAAAAACAGTTTTTTTATTAGCCTTTAATGGTTCTTGGAGGTATTTTTTAAGTTTTGTGCTATCTGACACTGTTTCTTTAATATTGTTGATAGCTTAAACAATAAATTTCATATTGTAGTCAGTAATTCAACTGTCTTATATTAGGATTCATAGGTACATACTAGCTAGGCTCAGTAATTTCTTATTTTATTTACCTCTAATACTGCATTTTAATACTGTTCTTCAAAACCTTTTGTGCTAATCTGGCCTAATTTCAGGTGTAATGTACTTACTGTTATCCTAACATATACATATATGTGTATATATTTTTATTATAAGTTGTTTGTTGGAGAAATACAGGTGTTTTCCTTTCCAGTAATAATATGCAGACAGATTCACTTGAGGTGGGAAGAACTCTGGAAAAAAGTTGGAAAGAACTGAAGTAATTTGCAATTGCTGATGCAGACACCTGGTATTGTAAGGGTGCTACAGCAGTAGTATTGCTGTTGTATTTAAATGACTTGGGTGTTCACTGATTTTTCTGTGTAAAGCAGTCACGTTCAATGTGAATGTTTGGAAAAAAAAAATAGTGGGGTATTATTGAAATAACAGGGCTTTTTTTACTCTATCTGGCCTTTCAGTGAAGTCACCAAAGCAGCATATAGAAGTGGATTTAAGCACATTTCAAACAGAAAGATTATCGAGGTAGAAGAAAGATGTTTGTGATCCAGTGTGAGAGGAGGATCAATACCATAATCTGTGTGTTTCTAAATATGTTTCGCTGCTTGTTATTGGCAGTGATTTGTAAAGGGCTGGGGAAAGAATGAGCTACAAGTCAGTGATTATCTATTACACTGTTTCTTATGACACATTAAAACTTCAAGAATACAGGTGTGGACAGCAGATTAAAAACTTGACTTGGGAATTACTTTCTTTTGGATATCAGTGAGCTAGTCAAAAGTAATTCCCTATGCCTTATTGCATGAGTGCATGAGCTCTCCTACCTTTGTTTTAATGCTAAATTCATCTAGCATAACACCATGAAAATATTACGTGTAAATTAAACTCATCGAGAATCTGGTTTGTTTCCACTGTCTTATGTTCCTTTAGTACTTTGTAGAGTATAAGCAAAACAAAACAAAAAAATCTGGTAAATAGCCTTGTCTTATAATTAAAAAAAAACCTAAAATGCACTTTACTCGGAAACAGTTATAATGATGATGAAAATAAATGGATTGACATTGTTGTTCAATTTGCAGTATTCAACAGTGATTAATAGGCTTGAGCCCTTTTTAACACTGATATTATAAGGTAAGATTAACATATATCATCAATGTTTTATTTATAGAAGTTGAAACATAGTGAATTTTGTTTATTTTGTCTGGTATATCAGAATACTTCTCATTGTAAGGTGCTTTTGAATGTTGTCTTAGGCCAACCTGCTGATTGGAGCAGGGCTAGCCTCAAAGTTTAGACCAGGTTGGTCAGACTTCTGTCCAGAGAAGATCAAGTAGAAGTAACTTTTTAATGGAAATAGATGTCATAGATATGGATATACTGTGTAAAACAACTCTGACACAGATGATAAAGCTAGGTTGCAAAGGAGACTAGGTCACTCTTTGGAGCAATTGTTCTGTTCATGAAATTCTGTTCTCATTGGTTGTTTCTACTATATGTTGTCTTATTCAGAGTCTGTGTTTTGGATATTACCTTCTGAGAAGCTACTGTAGTGTCAAGTTCCGTTATATTCCAGCTGATGAGTATGTGTTAACTGTGTGGTAACTGGCTAGTATGCTTTGTGGCAAAGATTATCCATCAAGCAGTGAGTCTTTCCAAAAGTGTATTTCCATGTGAAATCTCTTGTGAACTCCCCTTCTTTCTGAACAAGTTACACAGGTATGTAACAGAAGGGATAGGATTATTCAATTAGTAATGTTTGAGAAACTAAAATAACTGTATTATTCAAAAAGGATTAGACCAAATGTGCAGGGAGAGTACTGAAGTCTGTGTGCTCCTAAGAAATATTGGAAGCATCAGGAGGCTGAAGATGTATTAATGCAGCACCATGCATAATTAAGAGGGGAGCAAGGAGCACCTGTAGCTCATTTTGGGCTGGTCAGCATAAATTCATGAAGACTGTTCAGGCTCAGTGTTGGCTTGGACAGTTCTTTTATTGAGAGAAGAAACTAATACACAATGATACTAGACAAGGTTATATGGTGATATAATGAAGTTTACAATGTCAAAAGGTAGGATGATTAAATACCACATACTAGGCACACAGCCTTCCTACAGTTCCATCTTACGTTTTCACGTTTCAATGAAAAATAAATTACTTAAAAAAGTAAAAGGGAAGCTTAGCTATAATTCTTATATTGGTATTGGAGGAGAATTGATAAATATGCATGTATTCTAGCCTGCACTTTCTACTCTTTCTTCTAAGAATCACTCGATTTAAAACAGCACCTCTCTCCTGTTGCTGAATTCTGTGGTCTTGTTTATTCTGTCCTTCCTCTCTGATTTCCTCACATAGGTCCTTCTTTCATTCCCTTAGTGTCTTTCTCAATGGATTGAGCTGCTCTACTGATTAGGACTTTACCCCCATATTCTTGTTCTCATTCCTTTGTGTGTAGGTTAATAATTGGATACTAATGTGATAGTGTCTTCTCTGTCTCTTTCATCCCTTATTTCAAGTTTTTCTCCTCTGAGTATTACTTTATTTACTCAGATACTCTCTGCAATTCAGTGGTCCCATCCTTTGTGTCAAATGGATTTAACAAGACCTATGTGTTTTTTGGCTGTCCCTAGCTCTATGTCCCTCCCTTGACTTGTTCAATGCTCTCCTAGATTACAGTCTCTTTTAAAACCTTTGTCCTTAGCTACTACCTAAGACTTATTTCTTCTGCTCAAGTTCCAGTTCATGTGCCACCAGATGCCTTGAAAAAACGTGTTTACGTCCAGGAAAATACAAGTTCACTTGTTTACTTTTCATACTTCTTTTTCTGTGGCAATTCTCAGAAATGAGAGGATAGCTCATAATTAGCAGCACAGTTAGAGAAAATGTCGTCCCTCTTGCTTTTGTGGACATCCAGGAAAAGAAAGTGGGGTCTGTAAACAGTAACCACTCCAGATGAGAAATAGCTGTCCCATAAAAGCTACTCTATGAATCCACAAGGGTATGTGGGCAGAGCTTTGATGGGAACTCTGATAATTCAGCTGAAAAAATTGTGTGGCATTAGAGGACCTTAGCAGGAGAATGAAACATGCTGATGCAATTCCTCTATGACAGAAGGAAATAGAGACACAAATCAAGTTTTGTTTTGTGTGGGGTTTTTTTGTTTGTTTGTTTTTTTTTCCACCCGGGGTGCTGAAGCCATGCAAGACATTGTAGAACACCGTAATCTTGCCTAATGCTGAGAAGTTTTCAAATTCAGCTGCTCTGAAATGATGTGTCAGTCATTTATAAAGCTAACATATAAAGGAATCACACTAAAAACGTGAAGTTTGGTTTTGTAGGGTCTTAGTGTGGTCATTAGCAATAATGAATTATACGTAAGCAGACGACCCACCAGAGATGCCAATATGAAACAATTTCATATACATTCTTTGCCAAATTTGTGACTTGGTAGATAATGTTGCACAGTGAAAGATAGTCACTGTCATGCAGCCATGACAGTCCTGCCAGGATATTCTTTTTTTTCTTTTGTAGAGAAAACCACGTACTCTATTTCTTTAGCTGTGCTGACTTTAGTGTCTGACTGGACACTAAAAAGTAGGAAGAGGTCAATCCTATCTTGAGTAAACCATTCTTTAAAGTTGATTTGCCCAGTGTCTTGATGGTAACGATGCAAGGGTTTCTAATTTGGTTTGTTTGATACAGATTCACAGGTTTCAGAGGAAGAATAAACCTATACAAACTGTGTAGGAGAAATTATTGCCCGTTATTACAAAAAAAGATGAGGGGGAGTTGGATGCAATTATGTGCAAGACATATTCTGTGGTGTTGAAGACTTCAACACGAATAAATGTCTTCATTATATTGTGAAATACAGTGCAAATTACTTTTTCAAAAGCTGTTGTTCCCTAGAATGCCTTCTGTGTCCAGCTACAACACCTTAAATATATTGTACCATATTTTGGCTGAATTACAAGATGAAAGGTCTCTGTGTTTTTCACCTTTGTGGCCTTGACTGTTAGAAATATTCTGTTAAATTTTTTTTACCTCACTTTTTTAAAAAAAGTTAATGAGGAAGGATACTGCAATGAATTATTTTTTATTTAAAAAATAAAAAGAACTTTAGGCCTTAAGGCTATTAGTTGTGGTAAAATTATTTAAGATATCAGTGAAACTCTGGAACTAGAATTACCTACTGAGTGGAAGAATCCTTCCGAAAGAGCTGATGCAGAAGTTTGCTTTCGTGCATACTTCGGTAGCAAGGGTTTTCAGGGCAACTATCAAATTGAGTATAGTAGAACATAATCAGAAAACAGCAAGTGTAGCATCTAATTCAAACCTGTGACCCAAAACCATGAATCTGACTGCAGCAGTTTGCAAAAGTTTAGAACAAATCTTGACTAAAATGAAGTCATATAGTAAAATGTTTGTGATTACCCACAGAGGAATGCATTAGATTAATCGTAATTGAGATAAGGAGAAGCTGAGACCCTGGATTATAGGAAAGTCCAGAGGATATAAAATGTTGGATAGCTCGGGACAAACTATCTGCAAGGCCACTACATCATTCCTGAAAGCCCTGTTATCTTAGACTCAAGTCATGTCAGACTAGCAGATGCTCCTGCTGCCTCTTTGCTGGAATAGGGAAAGACCTGGGTAAACTAAGAGCAAGTGTTAGCACAAGAACAAATGGGACTTGTTATGAATACATTTAGTGCAGGTGTATATGAATTCACTATGAATACATTTAGTACATTAGGCGAAGACTCCATACTGCTGGAGCACTATATATATTATACAGCAATTGCTAGATCAGCTCTTCTGCAAAGGGTCTAAATGTCTCTCCGAATTCTCTCTAGTTCATGACTGAACTGCAATATGTACTGGAGTGACTTAACTTTTGTCTTTTTTTTTTTTAATGACTGAAATGACACGTGTTCCCATTTTCTACCTGCTATGGAAACTTTGCTTTAAACAGGTAGTTTATGTTTAAAGTCTTGAACTCAAAAGACCTATTTTTGCTTTAGCATAGTATGTACAATAAAATGAAAGATGGAAGTGTGGATGAATAAATGTCAGGTTGTTAATGACCATAGGTATATAGCTCTGAAGATGCACATTTCTGCAAATACCCAGGGGTCAGAGATGAGGATGGGCTGGGGCTGAGAATGGTCCAGGCAGCCGGTTACTGAGATAGAGAAGGGGTGAGAATGTGGTGGCAGAAGTGTCCCCATTTTGTGTCTTGTACCAACAGCGTTGTACTCCACTGCTCATACAGGCAGCGTGCCAGGCACAGGGAAAGAAGTGAAGGGGTAGGAGAGAGACAAGTAGCTGTCTGAGAATCACAGAGGTAGCTAGGAAAATGGCTCAGTGTTTGTAATTAAAGGGTTTCAATAACTACGTGCCTTCAGTTTTCCGTGTTACAACACGCTGTGAATTTCCATTTCGAATGTGAAAATCGTGTTGGTAGATGGAACTTCCCTCCCCTATCCCTCCCCAGTATTTATTGCCTTGATGAGTCGTTACTGGATGTAATGATTGGTTTGTCAGGGCAATGGTTGGACTTGATGATCCCAGAGGTCTCTTCCAACCTGATTGATTCTGTGATTCTGTTTAAATAGCCAAAATATAACATACTGGCTTTGGCAATGTGTCACTGTTAATAGTTACTTACCCGAACTCTTCAGTATTGTCAGCAGGATTTTCAAACTTAAAGGCTTGATGGCACAAGGAAAGAAAGGTTTCCAGCTACTTATGCCTCCTGTTTTGTTGCCTAATTATCATTCATTTATCCTGCCATAAAAGTCGTTCTTTACCTGCTCTCTGATTGCTTTATGGCTGCTTTTACAGCCTTTGGGAATAAGTCGAAATATATGTTCTCCATGTGCTATATCCTTAAAATAATTGATCTAGTCAACAATCTGTATTTTATTACCCAAATGATCTAACAACCCCCATATCATAAATGGAAAAATAGTTAAGTTAGAGAGTTCAAGTATGTCATTTATCAGAAAATACTGTTTGCTAAAGTCAGCAAAATATCACTTCTACCTTCATTTTGGCAGATTCCCCTGCAGTTTGAGACATCCATCCTTCTGAAGGCAACTGGGAATTAAGGATGTATTCATAGCTGATTTAAATACAAATGCATAAATATGCAAATGCAAAAAGCCCAATACAAATGCAAAATATTAACAACTGAAATGAATTTGTTATACTGTTGGTCTGATTTTTTTTTTCTTATGGCACTTACAGTAATGCAGCTTTTTTGTTTTCCTACCAGACATAAGTTTTAGATAGCTGTGACTGATGCTGTGGGTTGCCCTTTACTGTGTATCCCCAGCCTGCACTGAGCCTGTGACACTGATCTTTGGTGCATCTGAGCAGTCAGTTGAAGACGTGCTCCAATTTCTAAAGATACAGTAATGCAATAAAAGCTTGAGAACTGAGGGACTTATTGCATGTGCAGCTTAATATAAAACAGGTTGTTTTTTAGATTTGTCGTACAATAGATTCAGTTAATTTTAAAGACAGCTCAAGCCTTAATATTAGTATTTCTGAGAAAGTCTGGGATAAGCTCTTGATTGTACAAAGTTGGAAACAAAATTAGAAAGAATAAGCAGAAAAACAAAAAGGCATGTACTTAAGAGTATTTCTGACTATTTCTTCTGTGCTGTGTAGGATTTCTTGGAGACATACCCTGGTTATAGAGTTGAGAAGTTTGTTCTTTTTTATTCCCAAGACCTCCCAGAATCAACCTTTAAAGTTAACCTGGCATCTGGCTTTACAACCTTGATGGGCCAGGCAGCTTGGCTTTAGGAGCACTCCCTCTGTCCCTTCTCCATCTTTTCTCTCTTTCCTGCCTCAATTTCTTCAAAGTCTGTTCTCCCACAAAATGCAGTCTAAATAGACAGAACTCCTTTAGCATATATAGCTGCTTACTGTCACTTTTTCCCTTCCTTGTTTCTTCCTTCTCCCCATTTAATGTAAGTGAATTTCACTGTATGTGACACTAAGAGCTATTCCTTGCAAAATAAACGTTTGGGACTTACCTAGGAATGTAAGGAAGGCGTTTAATGTTTTGAGACTTATGGTGCTGTATAAATTGTCTTTTATAAAGCATTCTCAATGCTTATGTGCTGTTAGACCCACATTGTAGTTCATTTTCAACTCATTAGACATCACACAGGATTTATTAATAACATTGAATCTGGGTTGTTCCTGAACCCACATTCTGTTTTTAAAGGTGACTGGTGGGCTAGGCAAGAGTTTGCAGAGTCTTTGCTTATTTTGCTTACATAGATGAAATTATTTTAAGACTTCGTAGAGCATGGCCTTACAAATACAAGGTAGTCTAAAGCATCTTTTAGCTCTTTATATAGCTGCTGACACTATTATTTCTTGACATCTTCCTGTTCTAGTGGCATTTTGCCATCTGTTTCTAAGATGACATTATAATGCAAAGTAAGAAATTTTAGTGTATTCTTCTAAAGACTTTGCTTTTCTTGCTGCACCATTCTAATTCTGTACAGTCCCTGTTGATGTATTCCTATTTATCTTGTCTGATAGCTGGTTTATTTTCCTATTATGCTCTCTTATTCAGCTTGCATAGAAACATCAAGACGTCTTCTCAATTTAAACACTTGTCTTTTCTTCATTAATAGCAATGCCTCATGTGCCACCCATTCCTACAATTTTTCTTTTACATTTTAGTTTTATATTTTGGTGAAGCCTGCAAAATCAGGAGAAGATCTATTTACGACCTACTTCATATAATTTTCACTAGGATTGATTGCGTATACAGGAAAGAATGCGTGCAGACTGTCTTCTGTGAAAATAACTGATTTAGCAAGTTAAATGTTTGGTAATGAACCCACCAAAATAACCATGCTGATCTACATTACAGGCTCTTAATGGCTTGAATCAAGGTTTGCATTCTGGCATATAAAGCTGAATTTCAGTTTTTCATTTTATAGTTTGAGCAGTTCTGTGTACTTTTACAGTACATCCTGACATTTAGGAAAAGCCTTTGTAATTTAAACAAATAGGATACAAAGGAATATTCCTGTTACAAATGTATGCAATTCATGGCTAGCCCTCATGCTGATTACTGATTTGCATGAAAGAATCCACAGTTTGTTAGTTTTATCACTGGTCCTAGTATGTAAAAAAAAATCAAATGAATGAATGGAATAATTTTAAAAATACACAGGCTTTTTTTTTTTCCTCACTAAGATACATTTTAATTGATATAATGTGTATGTGTTGTTCCATTTCCACACCAATTCAATAACTGAATGTTTTAAAATCTAGAGTTTTAATCTTGTTTTTCTTCTGTAAAAGACACAAAGAGATGTGTTAGCTTCACTCTTGATTAGATTCTCCATGTATGGTTATATTATTTTTAATCTGATGTTACATTTATCAAAATTTGCCAGAGCAGACAAGCGTTTCCATGCTGTAACAATAACTGTAATAGGATAGTGTCTTGGTGTAGTACCTAGACTGTGATGGCACAAAACTAATAGATGTGGAATATCAGAGCTATCTCCTGAGTTAAATGCCATCTTCTCAAACCTGAGTGTGGCAAAAAGCAAGAGGAAACATAGCCATATGGGAAAATTGTTATCACCATCAATGACATCTGGCTTGGCGTTTTGTTGTCTCCGTATTATTAAACGTTTTGCTGTATTATGCATAGAGTTCATTAGTACAAATTAGGTTCTGTTCCCATTGCAGTAGGTAATCAATTATATTGGATACGAAATGTCTTCTCATAAATCTGAATTACACTTTTCTTGGAGCGTGGTCCAGTGTTTCAGCTGGTACAGACTGTCAAGACTTCAAGAGAGCTGACAGAAGTCTGTACGTTTGCACTAGAGGAGATTTTAGCCTCTGCCTGGGGTCGTGCCAGGTGTTGTATCAGGTGCAAAATTAACTGCAACAGTGCAGCCTTGAGCTTCTGCGGGGTGGGAAATTTGACAACAGTTACCCCAACAACAGCAGGAGTTTAGAAGTGATCCAGTCTGGGGATCTGGCTGGAATCTCCATTTGATTCCAGGTTCTCATTGTCCTGTTGGGTGGTTGCCACTTCACCCTTAACCAGAACAGGTGACACAGGGACAGGGCTGTAACCGGTGCGGAAAAATGTATAGCTCTGTGGTGTGTGCCCGTCCATGTCAGTTGTAGGTAGTCATGAACTTTATTAACTAATAGTTGCATATATCTAGCTAAATGTAATCTGATAAGCAGCTGGTGGTCAAACATTCTATCATACATTTGAGTGAATGAACTTAAAGTTTCTGTGTATTGGTTCCTTCTGGAATGTGTAGTATTTTCTGAATTGAATTGAGTCAGGATGAATTACTTGTGCTATAAGAAGATGAGTGCTGCAATTGAACTGGGTAGTCCTAATTTACCACAATACAATTTTTTACCAAAAATTGTATAAATTAGCAACCTTTTGATACTCTGAGCAAGGAACCTAAGAAATGAATGCATGTTAAGAGTTGAGGTGTCCTTTTATCACCTAAATGAGGAGTATGAGGAAAATTTACCTGAAGCATTTGTCTCCTGAAACACACTTAATTTCTGCTTTTGCACAAAGGGGTTTGGGACTTTTGTCACTGGTAGTCATTTGTGGGTTTCAACGTTCTATTTAATTTTTCTTTACCTGCTCATAATTACTTTTAATTTCCTGGAGCTAATAAATGCTTCTCCAGAATATACCATTTCTAATTAAAAATCCAGCATTAATTTGACTATCATGATATATATATATGATATTCCTGCTATAAATATTTTAAAGCTTCTGTGCATTTTCTACTACAGTCTTTGTGCTTACATTGCATCTAGAGTAAGGAGTGTAATTACTGACCGTGCAGTTCTGGGGAAACAATGCTCATGATAATTTGGTCTCAGTACTGCACATTTTTTTAAAAGCCACTCCACAAACCCTGGTTTCAATGGCCAGCAGTTTATGACAATGCAGCTAATGGCACGCTTCAGGTTATTTGACTCAGCCTTCAAGCTTCATGTACCTGAAGTGTCTAAGGTCTCTCATTACCGTCTGAGAAACATAGCTTCTAAGTTGCAACATTAGTTCTGCCTCCTGCTGATCCTGAAGTTCTGATTCAAGTCTTTTTCTTTTCTGGGATTGATTATTGCAAATCTCTATTTCCTTGCTTACCCAGTTCTGTTAGAAATAGGCTCGAACTGGTGTGGAGATATGCTGCAAAAGTGATTTCCAAACTTGAGTTCGTCAGCCTGTTGCTCCTGCATTTGCAGTGCTGCCATGGCTTTGAGCTAAATGCTGTATTGATCTTAAGGTTTTGTTGCATAAGAAGTTTTTTTTACAGTTGCACATCTGAATAGGTTGGTAAGATTTAGGAAATGGAGGTCATGAGGATTAGTTTATCCTAGTGAATGTGCACCCATTTGTTGACACTAATTATGTGTTATTACAAATCTGGCATGTTTGTTTATAGCATATCTCATTATTATATCTCACTGCTTACTTGTACCTATCCACAATATATTTTGAGGGACAAAAAATAGTAAAAATTTGCTATAATTGAGAAATGTTCACAAGGTACGTTTATCTGTTGGGTAGAATCTACTTTTATCTGTTTCTGAGAATTATCCTCAGTCCTTTATTTTTCCCAAATCTTCAGTGAAACTTTGACATTAGAAGGCAGATATCAATCTTTCTCTTGGGTAAAGCTTTAGCAGGAAGCACAGTTGACTTCCATGTTAGATGGTGTTATTAAAATAGTGTAGGTTTTCATTGTCAGATGCTATCAAGCCAAACCAAGTATGGATGCAAAGGGACAAATGTATTTGTGGAAATGATTAAGGCTGGAAAACACTAGTAATGAGATATTGAACATTTCTTCTGTAATGTCCTGGTTTGAATCCAGACCAGGAGGGCAACAATCAAAAGTCCTTAAAAGTAAATAAAAAGTAGCAGTAAGTATGCTAGAGAAAGTTAAAGTATTTGTCTTATAAGAACTGTCCCTTTAATAAATAAAATAAAACACAATAGCCCTACAATACTGGAGTTACAAGTTTAGAAACAAATCTTCCTTGAGGACTTAATCCCTTTCATTTGAAATAAATATTTCAGGGTTTCTAAGTCTGTTCTATGTATCTTATTTACATTTTTATTAAATGAACTATATTTACATAGCTGTTTCTTCTTATGCCTTCTTAAAAGAAGACAATATATAAGTCACTAGAACCTTGAATTTTTGAAATTACTTTTTAATGTGGTGGTCATAGGCATGAAAAACCTTGGCGAGCTATTTTTAATTCACATGGCATGTGATATTTTGAAAGGCAGCCTGGTCTTGCAGGCCTTCATTTGGAAGCAGTCCAGTGAAGATTAGAAGGGTTTTCCTCTAGAAGGGAAATGTGCACAATTTTGGGATATGGGAACCTAATCCTGCCTCTGAAGTGGAACTGCTAGGGCATCGTGGAGAATGTATCCATCAGTTCACTTAGGTTCTGAAGTCCTAAAAACAGTGAAAAGTAATAGTCGTGCGTGTTCACAAGACTGAAGCCCAGACTCTCATAACGCTGTTTGGAACTCTGACCAGTAGATTATTATTCTTTTTGTAATGTGGTTCTTACTGCTACCTCAAATCTTTAGGCCACAGTAGGGGCTGGTGTGGTTCTCACGTGGGCTAGCTGCAGTAGGGATATGGAGTATTACTTTCATAACTTCTCTGTATCTGTTATCTTGGAGGTACGCTCTTCAATAGTGGTACAATGTTCTGTATGTACTTGTTTCTGAGGAATTTCTGCTGAGGTGTTCATAATTGTCTGCTTTAAGTACATTGTTTTGAGGGACAAATTGAGAAATCCGAAATGTAAATGGCATTGTTACCAATATTGCTAAAACTCGTGCTGCTTGTCTTTGAGTGGCAGTGTAATGTTTCATGAAGTTCTGTAGTTAGAGGTCTGTCTTATGAAACACTTAGGATAGGAATTATTGTACAGTAAAAAGCCATTAAGAAAATCAGAAAAAAAAATTAGAAAGTTCAACTTTTTTCATGCTGTACACTGCATAGAGTCTCAAACTTTCTATAAATGCAGCTATTCACTGTGGTAGCTTATGTGCAAAATGCATGTAGGAGTCTGTTGCGTGCCCTTTGGAGAAGTTCTGAGGCTTGGGAACAAGGTATTTATCTCTCATCAGCTACTGCTCCTTCTGCTTCACAGTTGGGATGAAGAAGGAAACCACCTGGGACTGCAACTTTGACGTTGCAGTTAAATGAGATGTGTATAATCCTAGACATCAGCAGTCCAGAGAGGAAATTCTAGAATTCCAAATGTTATAGTGATTATGGCTTGTACTTCTGTGAAACACTCTGAACTCCTGCACCAGCACCTGGTGTCCTTTTGCTGAACTGTGTCAACTCTGTGTTATCACGTAGGTAGTCTCTGGAGCCGGTTTAAAGATCTTTTAGAAAGGAATTGGCTGGAACCAGCCCTTGTTCATCTATATACAGTAAAACAGTGCTTAGGTTATCACTTTACTTAAGGAATGGAGGCGGGGAGGAGAAAAGAGGAGTGTTTATGCTGCATTAAATATTTTCATTATGCATCAGATGTTGAGAAATTTCTGGTAGGCCTGAAGCGTCTCTGGCATAACTGGTTGGAAAAGAAACAAACAGAAAGCCATGTAGCACATGGCAAGCAGTGTGGTTTGTTTTCAGACTCATAACTATATTTTGAATTGTACATGAGATACAACATAAATTTATCAGAGCTTTGGCACCAATTGATGCTCACAGGCACAACTGAGATTTAGGTAGTAATTGACTTCCAAAGGAAGCATATTCATTCTATTATTTATGCCTTTAAAAGTCTTCTCTTACCTAACTGAATGGTGTGAGCAGACAATGTCAGGCTTGGACAATATGGATGTGTACTGAAGGTTTTTTCTTATTGTTAACCTATTGTGTGTGTTCAGAGTAATCTTGGTGGGGTTTGGGGTGATTTTCTTTCTTTGTGTTTTGTGGGTTTTTTTAATCTTTTTTTTTTTTTTTAAATACAGTCATTTCTAATTAGATGGTTAGCCATTCAACTCAGGGAAACCGATGTAGATTTCCTGTGTGCAAGCATTATGTGCAAAGGAGCTGTGGATGTTAAAAAGAGATACTCTTTCTGACACCCAGCCTAAAGTTTGTCTGTGTAATGCTGAACCATCTTCGTACCATTTATTTGGCTGGTAGTTTGGAAGGTGCCAGCAATCTAAGTGGATTAAATTTTGCTTTCATTATTACATTATTTGATGACTCTGAAACTAACCCAAGAATCTCCAAGTGCTTGGTCTGTATTTATCAGGCTGTCATAGACTCATGCTGAATGCTGTGAAGCTGCAAGGTAAATACTGACAAGTCTATAAACTTTAATTGCTACCTTAATTCTGCAGCATTCGGTTCTTACTCAAGGCTTTCTTCATCAAAGCTTCTTTCAGCTGCAGTGTTCTGATATTACAGGATCAACCCAAACAGCATATTCATGTATCTGATGTTGTGGAATTGAGACTTCAACAAAGCAATTTGATTTCAGTGTACATTTAAAGTTGAGTCATTCCTCTTCTATACAGATGTGCAAGGGGAAGAGAAATCACAGGAGGCATGGCTATGCGTGTGAGCTTGCTGTAAGCTAATTATTAGTGTGAGGCACTCAGGGAAGGCTGGATGGTAGCTGCTGCAGAATAGACTTTGTAAGGGTGGAATGAGGGATAGTCTGTTTATAATCAGAATTGTTCCCATGTCATAGATAAGACTAGTTAAATCTTTGTGATCACTGGTTAGTATTTTCAGATATATGCTAAAATCAGTGCCCTTTTTGGCTTCACTTTTTAAAGGAGATAGCACCACGAGTCACCTGCTGCCAGACTGTAGCATTCACAGTGGGCTATTTGACCCAATGGTGGCTTCTCACAGGGTTCTGAAGCCTTGGAAAGCTATTCTATCTCAGCACTTCTTTACCTAGTAAATTAGAGTAGGAGGAAGACAAATGTTATTGATGTTCAAATGCATTGTCTCCTTGAAGCACTCAACACATGAAAATTATATAAAGAACAATTCTGAATTCTTGCTACTGTCACAAATCTCCAAGCTTCTATAATAAATATTGTTGTCACGTTATATGGGTTAAATGACTAATGATGGAAGCGTATTCTTATTCATGCAAGCAGCTGCGGAAAAGTGTATTGTCCTAAAATATACCTTCCTGTCTGTAGAGCTGACAACCATGAAATGATGGAATCAAGTTCCTGTCCTTCAGTGTTGCTTACAGTGAAAACTGTCACACAGTTTTTAGAAAAGCCTGTCAAAGAAAGAGCCATAGTTCCGGTACAATGTGGACAACACACAGTTTGAAATGTCTTCTACTGTGAACAGTGTTAAATGCTGCACCTTGGTACACTTTTACTTTCCATTTCACTTCCTACCCTTCTTGATTTTTTTTTTTTTTTTTTTAACCTCTTGGCCTTTTGAGGGCAATTTAAAAACAAATAATAATAATAATAAAAAAGGAATGAGTAAGCCCAGATGTTACAGTAATCTACTTACTGTCTTGCCTCTGGAACAAGCCCAAGGGTTAGAAATAATTTTTTTTTCTATTTTCCTTTTGAATAAATTTAAAGTATGGAAACTTTGGGACATCTTTGTTGAGCTTGCCATCAAGTGCACTTTGGCCCTTCAATTTTGTCTGTATTGTTTACATGAAGAGGCTGGAGTGACATAAATTTCTATCCTTGAGTACTAGACCTCAAGAGAAGCATGTGAATGGTGAATGTTGCTAGACTGTAAAACTGAAATCTGGAAATAAAATGACACCTCTTACTGTACTACTGTCTTTATCTATGCAGCTCTTTATTTCTCCTATACAACATGTTTATTTAGGAATTGATCTGAGAAAATATCTCCTAACTCCCTCTTATGCTGATGCACTGCTTTGTCAAATCCATTAAAACTGAGTTGTCCAATGCTATTTAGAAACCATAGTTTTCTGAAAAAAGTGACATTCTGCTGAGAACTGCAAACATAGCTGATGAGATAGTCTCTGTCCTGGTGAGTTTTCAGTCTAGAGCTGACGTAGGTATAATGAGCAAATACCTAATTGGAGGAGCAGATAAAGAAGTTATTTTAGCTGTATTCAGTGTGTTACAAGCACAGAATTTAGTGATGAGAGAAAAAAAAAACAGTAAGAGTTCAATAATTTAATCATGGTGCATTTGAAGTAAGTTAAAATAGCAGTCAGGAACAGCTACCAATGCTTACTAGTAAACAGAAGTTCATGTCTCATTTAGGATAAAGCTTTTTTACATTCCATAAATTACCATCTCAGAATGTGTCTTTATAGCAAGTAAAGAAATGGCAAAGGAATGTTTTCTCTTCCATACTGATGATTTAATGGCACAGAGTAGAAAAGCAGAAATTTCAAAAGTAGCTTTTGCAATCTTTTGCTGTGCTGGGAATGTTCCTTTGTGTAACTTGGAGCTTTCTGGTGGCAAGGAGGAACAGGAGTGGGATCTGAAAAATGGAGTCTTGTTAAAATGCAAAGTACCAGGAGCTCCTGGACACTGAGGATTCCCCTGATAGCAGCAGCCCTGGAAATGTGGCCCCTGTGTCTAATCATTTTGAGGAATATCAGTTCTGTGCTTCAGCAGAGTTAACATGTTTTGAAAGGTGACCTAAAATATGCTCTGAGTTTGCAACTGCACATCCAACATACCAAACTGAACAAAAGAAAGACTTTTTCACTCAATGTGCTCAGAAGTAGGATGTTAGAGCAATTAGCCAAGGTTTGTATTTGTACAGCATGTTGAAAAAGGATAAAACTATAAAACCTTAATCTGGTTGCTTTCAAGTTGGCCCTGTGTCTATAACTAATAAATAACATGCAGTCATTTAAAATGTAATAGATTATTAATTTATCTTAAATGAATATCTGGATATGTATATAATTTGTAAGTCAGATTTATGAAGCTATATTTATTTAGCTTCAGAGATGCTAGAAATTAGATCACTCAATTGGATTACTTAACAAATATTGATTAGCATTTTTTAGTAATTAACATTGTAGACATGTAATATAGCACTATCTTTTAAAATTTTAATTAACTGTTTAAACATTGCTTGGAAGTTTTGAGTTAATTATACTGCATTTCTATAGACTTGAAAAACTGCAAAATGTATCCCCTTAACAATCAATTGGTATTAAATGACTTTCAATTAGTTTTTATTAAAACCAGATTAGAGTCTCATGTCAGACACAGTAAAAGCAGTACAAAATCTCAGAATTCAACCATGATTTTTGCCACACTTATTGATTTCCAGATGTCTAGCTGATCAGTTAGTGGACGTGGTTTTAAAATTAAAATAAACCTGAAAAACACAAAGCTGTTTAGAGTGCTGGTCTTCAAAGACACAATGCCTGATACTGCTTCCATATATATTTGTGCGGGTCTCATTAATTTGTATGATTGGGATAAGGCCTGAGTCTGGGATCCTTTGGTGTAAAGTGTTATAGTCCCATTAATTGCAACAGCTTTCTACCCTGTAATTGTGGATGTTCCTCTAAACCCAAAGGGAACTTTTCTATTTTATAGTGGTACAGTATGGTGGTTGATGAGAATACACACTTGTTTACTCAACAGGAGTCAAAATTAATCTTGTAGGCTCAGGGCTTAGTTAGGGTTTAGATACTTAAAAGCTCTAATATTTGATAATAAACTACATCTAATCTGGCATCAGAAAATATAATACGCTGCTTTCTATAGCATCTCTTTGCAATTTATGACCCTCTTTGTTTATCATGTAATCTTTATATATTTTTATTTTGCTCTCCAGCTCAACATTCTTTATAGTGTGTATACCCTATTTCCTTTTTGGTGTTAGGGTAGAGGTACTTCACATGTTACCGAGTTCTTTAAAACTGTGCATTGAGTTTGATTTAGTCTTGTAGTAAGTTTGCAAAACTTAAACTTGTTTGATCAGGTGATACAAGGGTTTTGTTTAATTTAAATACTAGCAAAAGGAGTCATGACCCCTAGAAAGCCAGGATTTGGTAAAAAATATTTGTGAACTTGAGCAAAGATACTGTTATAGGAGGTGGCAGTAACAGATGATGTGAAGCGTGTATGATCTAGAGAGAATGGCAGACTTTAGGCATGTCAATCAGGATTAATAAAAGCAGCAACTGACGTTGGTAAACGGGGTAAGATAGATGGAGACTGCTAAAACCATCATCAAAGATGGCTTTTGTAGGTGATGTTTTATGTGGGCCCCTGTGTCTGACCAAGAACTAAAATACAGGAGGACACATAGCAAAAAGAGAGGTAACTGGCTGAGAAGGTAGCTTGTGAAATTTGGATGCTGGTAGGTGTTTGTTTCTACCTGTATGTATAATCCTTGTAAGAAGCTAGCTACCGCACCAGTAGACTATTACGTAAATAACCAGCTTCTGCTCTTGCAAATATTGGCAAGTGGCTCAGAACAAAGGACAAGAATAATAACCAAACCAGGAGGCCAGACTCCTCTGTCTCTGTTAAAGTTTCTGAACTTACACATTTAACTGATGTTTGCCAAAGTCCTGAGCAGCCATTGATTTCATGAAAATTTATAGTGAAGGGATTTTCAGTGCTAGTCATCCCAAGATGGACATAGGTACAAGATGGGATTTATTTTGAATGCAGAGGTATTGGGCAGGTACCTGTCTAGATTGGAAATCAATTGGGCTTAATGCCAGCCTCCTTTAAACACTCCCTTATGCCCCCAAGCATATCTCTGCATCCTTTGTCTCTAAAGTGCCTTTGAAAAAGTAAGCATAGTAGCCAGTTAATTTGAAAATCAAACCGTTAGTGTGACGCCTCTGCCTCTCGGTGACCTGGTTCAGAGAGAGAACAAGCCCTGTGAAGAAAGGTGAGAGTTTTGGCTGGACAGTTGATGGAACTGGGGCAGCTCCTTTGGTGACTGCTAGATTGCTCTAATTGTATTGTAAAACCAGATCTTTTGTTAATAACTTGAGGGATAGGTATTTTTCATGCATTGCTTTGAAAGTGTAGAAAAATAACAGTATTTGGCCTTGACTATTTGCTTATACTGAAGTACGTATACACAGAGGCATCCCAGTTGTTTCAGTATTTCCTTGCCTTCAGCACTGACCAAAATGGAAGTTCCTGTCTTCATGCAGTTTATAGTCTGAGTAACTTTTGTTATAGTCCTCCTTTTATATTTGACATGCTCGTTAGCATAGCAATGGACAAATCACATAATCTGTCTTTTACTTGAGTTTTGTGGCAATTACCTGCTTCACAAGTATGTGAAATTTAATTTGCTACTTTTTCTTACGGTCTTTTGTTGCAGGCATCATGATGTGAATTGTTTTACTGCTGCACTAAAACATTTCAGGGAACTAAATGTATATTGTATGAATGGCTGGTGTTATTTGTATTTGAAGGAATCTAACATTCTGCATGTGTCAGAGACTTACACATATTTAAAAATTAAAATCTGGTGACTCTGCAAAGATAACTTCAGTCTACAAGTTGTCTTCAAGAAGCATTAATAATAACAATATTATGTTGTAAAAGAGAGTAAACTAAAATGTCCCTATGGACGCATTTCACTTCAGTCATTAAGAAGAAAATGACTATACTTTTTATTTAGAATAATGAGAGCTGATACTGGTTGTCATTAGAGTATGCTACAATAAAATGTTAATAAGAAGCAGCTTGAGAGTACCACACTAATGCAATGCTTTTTTAATCAAATTTTTGGAATTGATTGCCTGTGGCAAAAGAAGCAAAATCTTTCATATGATATGATGATTTTTATACCATCTCTGGGGAGAGATGTTAGTTCTGTCAACTTCGTAACCTCTTTTTTAGATGCAGAGCACAACATATATTTTGTCACGATCATTAGAAGATTGTATTCTGAACAGATATAGCCACGTGAAAAGTTTATTGATATATATAGTCCATGATATTTTTCAATGTAGAACGTTTGAGTAACTGTATCCTGTCACATTTTAGCCCCTCACCTCGCATGGTAAACACTCGACAGATGTGTACACGCAAGAAAGATGTGTACATGGAATTCTCATGAGGTATGTAATTTTTTTGGGAATGCTCCTGAGATACTGATAAGACACACTCGCATTGTCACCGAGGGAAGTGACCGCGAATGCGGGAGCGATGAGGTCCCTGTGCGAAGCATTGGGCAACTCTTGAGTCTCTGACCAAGGAAATTAGTCGAGGTGGACTCACCGAGTGAAATGACCCTTCCCTCTCTTAATCAAGACGGGGGGAGGGACTGGGTGGGGGGAGATTTAATATAACATGGTCTCCGTCGCCAGGAAATACGGTACAGGACTCGCGTATAATGGTACTCTATGGGTTTTGTGTTTCAGCCAATCAGCGAGCAGTACGAGGTGAGGGACTGTAGTATTACCCCTCACCTCGTACCAGGGGCGTGGTCTCAGGCCAGTCCTGGTACTGCAACTCATTTTTCCATTGAGTTGTATGGTGACTCGCGAGCGCCCCCTATATGCAAGTTGGTACAAGGTCTTTGTACATTACCAAAACCGAAAGAAAACGAGTATTAGTAGCAGGATTAACTTCCTTTTGGAAACCAGCAATATCCCTTAGAAATCCCTGTGACCATATTAGTAATTGTCCTAAGAAATAATTTAATTTAAAGTTTAAATTTAATAAAATTACCTTTTATCACCATTTCATTTTTCTGGTCATTAGAATGGCTCGGGTCATTAAGCCCTGTCATTATGAATAGTCAATAGAGAACACTAATCTGTTACAGAATGCTTGTTATATAAAATCCAGTAAAGTGTTCTATATGAGTATTTATTTATCTAGTGCTGGGAATGTGATTTATGCTGTAAAGAAAACATTTATAAGGAGTGCAGTAGAAGAGGAAATTAATACTATAAACCTGTCATGGGATATTTTAGTCAGAAATGGAACCAAGGCAAAGCTGAGCTCTTTGTGATGGCGAAATGAAGTTTTGGGGAAGTTGTAGTTATGAAACCTCATACCTAACCTTCAACCTCCCAAGGATATAAAAAATTCCAAAACTTTGCTTGCTGTAAATGCATAGTTGATTTTGAGGCTGCAGACTTGTACAGAGAAAAGAATTAGGGGTGGTTTTTTTTTTTTCTTTTGTGATTGTATGAGTGTATCTTTGTAGTCAGTGCCGCAGAAAATACTGACTTTGATGCGCTTGCACTATTGGATAGTTTAATTTGTCCTCAGATACCCTGTGTCCCCATCCATCTACAGGGTAAACAGTCACTTTTCACTGCTTAAACAGCCTGTTTTCTATACACTATATACTATTTTTAGAGCTACACTCTTTTCTAATAAGTCTGTGTTAATCTGTATCCTTCATTGGAGAGTTTGCTCATCCAGCTAATCCAGTATTCTCTGTCTGATTGTACTTGTTTTCAGAGGCATTAGGAAAGGTGTCGGTAAGCCTGTATGTGTTTCAAATACAGAATGATGTGCCTGGAAACATCATGAGAGTCAGCTGTGGGCTATGCTCTATGTGATAATGCAGATTATAAAGAATATACTCAAAATACTACCTGTCTATACATATTATTTTTTTTTTATGCTCACACTATCTAAAGTTTCAAAAATCATACAATTTTCCAATATAGTATTGGTGTGTATTTCAGAAAGAGCAACTAACCAAGCTCCTTGATCGTTCAGTGGGCTCATCCTTTGGGACAAGGTATGACTGAGTTTATGCATGTCTGAAATATACTGAAGGCTTGGAAAGTCACAGTTATGCAAGTATTATGAGCTGTTGCCAAAGGAAAAGAACCAGGCATACTTTTTATTGACTTGTCCTTGTACTTAAAAATATTCTAATACCCCATTAGGATTAAATCCTCAATGTAGTAGATCTATTGCAATTTTTTCTCATAGTGAATAAGAATCCAGAGGAATTGTGTAAATTCTTCTGTTTTGCCATCCTAGAATGAAGTACCAAGATAAAGAAAAAAATAGAAGACTGCCCCCACCCCCCTTTTACAAACCTTACAAACTACCATCTGGAGTCTGTGCTATTTCTTAATACTGAATAAATTAAAAGCTAATTAATTCCTTTATGTCAGGTTTTTCTCATTAGGGTAATAATAACCTTTCAATGTTTGTCATTCACCAGTCAGCAATGTGGCATATGCTTGATGTCACATGATAAAAAGTATTTTCAATTTGCCATGCTATAGAGTGCCTTATTGCTACTTCGCATAATTTTTTCTTCATTGATGTCTCACTGACATATGCCACCAGATACTTTAATTGTTTGCTTAATACATCTTCAGCCACATTATTGCATATTTTTGCCAGCAATATTACTCTCATAAAAATATTTCTTCTTTCATTCTTCACAAGCTCTATTTCCCAGTTGATATTTATGCCTAAATCCCATTGGTGCCTTTAGAAGGAAGGTGTGTTAGGGCCTGGTGGCACTTAGAGGATGTTAATGGAGCTGTGATTGCTTTGTCCAGCCCTGTAGTTATATTCAAGCAGATTCTTAAGAATTATCTTTTCTCAAAATCATGTTTTCTCTGTGTCAAAATGTGTTAATAAGGATCTACATGTGCAAAATTAAATTATAATTTCTCAAACTCTGGTGGCATTTTTTTAAAAAAAAACATTGTGGTCATTCATGTAACAGATTAAAACCTCAGTTTCTGCAATGTGGACAGGACTACAGTAAATATGAATGTAGCTTCATGTTAAACTAAAAAGGACTTGGGAATTCTCCTTCATTCATATCGCATTGAAAAGCAAATGCATAAAGATTTGAAAACTGCAAATCAAAAGCTGAGCTGGTTCAGTTGATATGGAGCTAGTTCAGCTCGTGCACTAACAGCATGTTCATAGAATCCTAGAATGGTTTGGGTTGGAAGGGACCTTAAAGATCATCTAGTTCCAACCCCCCTGCCACAGCCAGGGACACCTTCCACTAGACCAGGTTGCTCAAAGCCTCATCCAACCTGACCTTAAACACTGCCAGGCAGGGGGCATCCACAGCTTCTCTGGGCAACCTGGGCCAGTGTCTCACCACCCTCACAGTAAAGAATTTCTTCCTAATATCTAATCTAAATCTGCCCTTTCAGTTTAAAACCATTCCCCCTCGTCCTATCGCTAAACTCCCTGATAGAGAGTCCCTCCCCATCTTTCCTGTAGGCCCCCTTCAAGTACTAGAAGGCTGCTATAAGGTCAGCCTGGAGCCTTCTCTTCACTGAATCTACTAAAGAAAGTTCACATTAAATACTTTGCTTATGTTATTTTCTGGTATTATGATTAGGATATGTGAAATGAGTGAGATCCTAGAGTGTTATATTTAATTGCTCTGTCTTTATTATCTTTTAACCAGTTCAGCTCTTTATTTCTGTTGTGCCATTCTACATAAGATCATTTAGGCTTAACCAGTTACTACTGTAACAACCATTTTGTGTTTTGATTCCTAATAGTGGAATTGTGAATATATTGTTACAGTTACTGTCTTGTGGCATAAGGTCTCATGATCTTGGGTCACAATTTGGATTGATGTAGAGTAAGTTGTGAGCAGAAGCTGTTGCCTTCATGCTGCTTTCTTTGTTCCTGCTTTGCTGAATGACCGGAGATCAATGCCCTGTAACCTCCTGAGAGGAACCCACAATAGTATATTCATAACCCTGTCCTGCAGAATTAAAACTGGCAGGGACAGGCTGTCATTGACAGTCTTAAAAGACATAGCTCACTTGCTGTAAAAGCAATGCAATAATGGACAGTCAGACTGGAGGGAGGATATCCATATCAAAGCACCTCCTTGTTGGCGGAGTTTCTTGTTATTACTATTATACTTTCAGAAATGACAAAACAAAGTTCTGTCTGGCTATTTCTTACACGCTGCACTGTGTAAGAATTCTCCACAGTGTTACTTAAGTTTCAGTGTACTGAAATGTAGCATTCCCAAGTTAAGAAGTGAGGCTGTTTGCACTATGGTTATTGAGAGGAGATTAAGCTTTTATGGTCCTCCCATTTTTGTTTAATTTTGGTTGTGTAAAGAATCAAACAAATGACAAGAACTTTCATTAAGGTCATTTTTTCAGGTGGTTCAGAACAATTGATATTAACTGCTAAATACTATACAGTGTCTGTCATGCATTTCAGTCATTTGTTTTAAAATTTTTGATCAGAAATCCCCACTAGTGCAGGGAAACAAAGTGTTTCAGAACTGAGGTCAAACTACACGTTAATTTGTAAGAGTCAGAATGATTAACAGCAAAATGTTTGTTTGATGCAAGAATCATCATAAAAAAATACCTGGTTTCCATTCCTAGCTTTGGGGCTAAAGTGTGATCTTGCCAGCTCTCAGCCGTTTAGTCTCTGCCCTGAAGAGTGTTGGACAGGAGAGTAGTCTGTTTCAAGTCTTCATGCATTGAAGTTAATCTGTAGTTGCTGTTGCACTTTTCTCTCGTTCCGCTCCCACCCCCTTTTCCCAGTTTTTTGTAGGCTTTGGTTCTGCAAAAGGAGCTGAAATCCCTTTGGATTGCAGCAGTTCGTGTGTAGCTGCTAAGAAACAAAGGGTGCAGCTCAAGGGAGCTGCTGGAGTGAAAGTTCCCTCTGAAGCCTTATCTGTACCGCAGGCATTTTGTCAAATGTTTCCCGAATGTCATCTTCCCAATGTTTTGTCTTGACATGTGTCCCTACTATACGCAGTATATGCTAGATGCACCTGAAGTAGCTGCATTGACATAGTGATGTATTTTAAAAAAGGAAAAATCATGTGTTTGTCAATAAAAAGGTAAGACTTACTTGTTTAGTGTTTCAGTCTGGAGACTGGGAGGTAGACAGCAGTAATTTTTTTCATAATAAAAGTGAATGGACTTAATTGCTCTGCATATATTTGTCTTCTGACTGCGTGAGTAACTGTACTGTACATGAACTACCTCAGGCCTTAGAAGCAGTTTTGACACAGCGACGTTGTGCTCTGTCTGGGATAAGTTCCTGAGGATCTCAGAGGGAATGCTTAGCTATCGATGAATACCATGTCTTCTCAGACAAGTGCTTGGTGTCTGCTAGTGAGGCTAATGGAGCCAAGTATGAAACACAGCATAATCACGTATGGTCCTGATAGAATTTCCTTACTGACACATGGACACTTTGATTAGGTGTGCAGTGGCCAATTTTAGGTCAATTGGTCATGCATCTCTTGGGTGAGAGGCAAAGGTAGAGGATTTAGGGCAAGAATAAGCTGTCTAGTTGTAAAAGAAAAGCTGTGTACTCTGTTGACAGTTTGGGGGGTGTCATGAATGAAAATCAATTCCCAAGGGTATGGTGATGAAAAAAATTTTAATCAACACCTTCATCAATGACCAAGAGAAAGGGTTGTGTACCATCATTGTGAAATCTTCACCTACAAAATATTAAGCTTTTTCAGGTAGTTAAATGTTATGCTGATGGTGAGGAACTCCAGAAAGATCTTGTAAAACTAACAGTGTCACTGGACAAAAATCTGGCAAAGAAGCTTTAGTGTAGGTTACTATACTCTATGAAAGAATAATCCAAACTGGGATAACATGATGCTGAGTTAGTAACTGACAGTTACAGTTCAGGAAAGGGATCTTGGAGTCATTGGCTGTTTCCTTAAATCCTCAATTCAGTGTGCAGCGGTAGCCAAAAAAAGGCCGACAAAATGTCAAGCATCCTGAGGAAAGGGTACTGCAAGAGCAAGACAGAGGGCATTATTTTTCTAGCATGGTGTGCTCTCATTCTGAGTACTATGTCCAGTTCTGATCCTCCACATCTCCAGAAAGATGTAGTGGAGGCAGAGAAGGATAATGGTCAAGGATAGAAAGCTTTTCCTATACAAAGAGATGCTGGAAAGACTGGGACTTCTCAGTTTTGAGGGAAGAAGGCTGAGGGGGAGAGGATGACTGGACTTTGCAAAGTCACAAAAGCAGAAGCTAAGGTGAACAAAGAGCAGCTTCCACAGTAAGATATCTGGGAGTACTTGATGAAGCCATAGGAGGGAGATGAACAGTAAGATCAGTTTTGGAAAGAGATTAGGCAAATTCATGGACAAGATTCAAAGTAGATACTATCAGGAAGGAGCAGGAATATTCCCCCTGACACCTTCATCCAGAGCTTGTGGGTGCTGGGGCAGTATAAGTGGAACAACCGCAGGTAACGGCCAAGTTTCTGTGCTCTCCCTAAATATCTCCTGTGTCACTGGTGAAGACAGATTACTGTGCTATATCAACTGTTGGTGTGGCACAGTGGGATATTTCTTGTTAGGTACGCAAAGCTGTATAATTACTGAAATGCATGCAAATAGGTTAATTAGAAAAGAAATTAAAAATGCCACATTTAGCTTAGTTCACTGTAGGTTACAGCTAGTAATTTGTGTAGGTAAAAGGCCACAGAGCCAGCTCCTAAAAGCAGGGGAGATGGGAATATTGCTGTGTCTGTGCAAGGCAAGTTGACATGACAAGGTCTGGAAAGGCATTCTGCGCCCCCCCGCCTCTTTTGGAGAAAAGAGTTTATGGGAGGGCTGAAAAGCTAAGCTAAATCCTGTGGTTATTGTCAGTGCAATATGGTGTGAGCCATATATTAGATCTATTTGAAAAACAACGTGGTACATGAACTTAGTGTACTTGGGAGCTTTAATTTCTGTATATACCGTGAAGTTCAAAACCGATGGTATTCAGTTATCTAAACTAGGGACCTTAATGCAGGATTAAGGGTTTAAATGCCCAATTTTATATAATTTTAAACATGCTTGTTCATAGCCGAATATAGGACAATCATCTGGAAAACATTTTGGAATTTTGCAGAAAAATGGATGTTGTGACAAATTCCTAGTCACTCTTGGGTTTAGAAGTGTAGCGCTATGTGGTAGGATTTTCTGGAAGTAGATCCCTCCTTTTTTTTTTACATAGAAAGCACCTTTCAATTGTGTAACATTATTTACACAAAGATAAATAAAGGCACTTCATATAAACAAATAAATATGAACCATAATTGAAAGGAATATCAAATCAGTCTCTTTGACTTTTCTTTGTGTACAGGTAACAAAGCCCAAAAGAGAATTCCGTAGGATGAGTGAAGTTTTGAACCACAGGGCTTAAATGCTAAAAGGGAAGCTGGCAAAATATTTTTAGTTTCTGAGCCAACCTTAATTTTGTTTTCTGCTTTTATTGTTCTTGGTTTGCAGGTTACAATTAGTTGGTGCCATTTTGAGGTATAAATAAATCTAGTTTTCTCACTGGGCGTCTTTAAATTTTCTTGAGTTGAAAATACTTCTAGGTTAAAAGTCCACTGGCTTCCAGGTGGAATAGTTTGGCTGTGCTATGAATAAAGGTTACAACAAGGGATGCTGGGAGGATCCAGCAGTTAAAGGGAATATTCTTAATGCTACTTCCACTTCTCCAGTACTGTTCACATCAAAAATTCATTGTGTTATCTTTTACGGAGCTGGGTACCGTGGGAGCCTCCAGTAATACAGACCTGACAGCAGTCCTGATTAAAGGCCTATTTTGGCCTTGTCTACTCCAGCAGGTTTTTGCTTGGTATTAGCAATGACTGGAGATGCATCGGTGTTAACAATTGCTACAGTCTATGCCAGACGGAAGGATTTCACTGCTGTGTCATCAAACTCCACTTTGAGTGGGGCTTTTAACATGGTGCAGGAAAGTCGTGACTCTGGTTTGTACTGTTGTTCTCATTGTTGCTAACAGCAGTAGAACTGCAGTCGCAGATAATAAGTAATATGAGAATCTGCAAAAAACTTACTGGGCTATGCCATGCTGGCTCTTTTTTTTTTTTTTCCCCGCTGTTGAGAATGAAGGCTCAGCACAAAGGACTAGATTTTCAATTGGTTTAGATCACTGTAGTTCTACTGAAGTCAACCAAGCTAAGCTGATTTACACTAGCAGAGAGTCTGTCCAGAGGCTCTCTCAGCTGATGGCATTTTAAAGCATTTAAAAAATGAATCAGTGCCACTGTGATGGCATTGCTTTCCATCAAGTCAGTAGTACAATGGCTTCTTCTAGAAGGCCAGATTCTGATAAACCTCTTCCTGTTGAATTTTATATTATCTGGTAAATAGTTTTTTTTTTCTAACACAAAGTCAGTTTTTTATCAAGTACTTATACCAGTAGCCATAGATAATAATTAAATAAAAAAAGTTTGACCTTTTATGAGAACTGCTGTAAACTTTTGCAACAAAATATTGATTTTAGTGTATTTGAAGTAAAAGGATTTCAGAATCCTCCCTTAGTGAGAAAGGGAAGGCCAGAAGCTCAGACACAGTCAAAACCTGTGTACTTCAAGTGTTTTGAATTACTGTAGTTTGAAGAAATATTTCTAAATATGGTTTTGAAACAAAAGATCAGCTGAGTGCAACTTAATTAATGTGGGTTTTGAGACATTCCAGAATGCTGAGTTTCTGGATTATAAAATATGAGCAGTCACTGAATAGCCTGGCAGTGGGGAGAACAAAGAAAACTAACCTTGGGCCCGCTGTTGTTGGCAGAAGCACGCGTCTCTTGTTCCCGAGTGTGCTGTTTTTGTAAAAGCTCTGGGAAGAGATGCTGAAGCAGAAGATGAAGCATATCAGATTAGTCCTGAAATCTTTTACACAACTGCAAGTGAAATCCACTGATACCACAAACATACTGGCTTACTGTATGTCCTGACTGTTATTAATAAAACCCAAGTTTTATATTAATAGAAACGTCGTTCTCTGCAGCACAAGACTGAAACTTTACAAAGATATCAGCTGGATATGCTGAGCCTCAAGTAATTTCCTATAAAATAAAGTTTCAGAGCTGTGGCTAAAGATCACTATTGTTTTGCCCCCCCTCGCACCTCCTTTTTAAAAAAAATTTAATTCATGCTAACAAGTCTGCCTAGTACATGTCAGTAGTTTTTCCTGCCTTATAACTTACAAGATTATCTGTGACAGTTTTGCATGGGTGCTTCTGTGTATGTAATCAAATAATTATCTCTTATATCTTCAGTAGATAAGGCAAGGAAAAATTAAATTATGAAACAGTAGCAATTTTTCTAAAGATCAAAGTATAATGACAACTACAAATTTTAACATGCAAAATTATGCAGTGTTGCATAAACAGTATGGCTTTCATGTAGCTTTCCTGTGGTCCAGTGGAGTATTTTGTGTATGTCTTCATCTTGATTTGTTTCCAGTGTAAAATGCCTAAAACTTTGACTAAAGCAAGTGGAGAAATACTAGAAGTATAAGGGCTAATCCAGAGCAGCACTTATGCATATATGTTAGTATTTTGATTCATCAAGATAACACAGTTAACACATGATCTAAAAGGTTTCAATCCACTGATATTTTAATTGCCTAAAATTTATTAGTGCAGTATTGTGACTGATGCTGGGAGAGAGAAGGCTTATACAGTAATCATTGTGGGTGAAAATGGGTGCTCAACAGAAAAAACAAGTATCTTGGGATGCAATCGGTTCTCTCGGCACATGACTGAAAAAAATCACTGCTGTATCAGTTTGAAGTTCAGAGTTTGAAACCAATAGTGTTTATCACAGGATAACGATCCAGTTTGGGTACTGTGCCTGTGTGCGTGTAGTGTTCCTCTGTGCGAGATATCCAGTATTAAAACAAAGATATCTCCAATATATTGAAGTTTCAAGAATTTTTGTCATCTTTACATATTTTTAAACTTCAGTTATGATAAGCATGGCATTTGGCCTCAGTTCCTTTCTTCCAGAGAAAGCCATTCAAACTCAGGTCACATACCAGAGATACAGCAGCTTTGTTATACCAGTCCAAAGTGTCTGTGAACATTATTAAAACTGATAAAGTCTTTGGCTTGCCAAAAATTGAGCCTAACTCAGGTGTGATTAATCATCCGCCCAGCACTGACATCATATGTGGCCAAGTATCATGTAGTATCTCAAAGGCTGATCCTAATGTTCCTCCTACGTCTCACAGATAACTTAATGGTTCTAGAAAGACACATATCTGAAAGATATAAGGAGATTCCTGCTGATCTTTTTGGTGTATGGGAGAAAGACCTTTTTTTTTTTTCTGGACTGCAGTATAGTTTTAAGTCTTGTCAAATGTGTTCTTACAGGAATGTAAACTTGTAGGACTTTGACAGATCTACAAAAGGAAATATGATTGCTATATGAAAGAAGAAAAGGAGGTCTGAGGCACTACGTCTCCAGCCCTTTAGAGGGTCCTTTCCAGAGTGTTTGTTTAAAACAGACTCACTTGAAATTCTGCAGGGAAGGTATTGTTCTCTGCGTTGCCTAGTGATGCTTTTCTGATGAATATGAGAAATTCGAAATAAAGCACGTTTTTCATATCAGAAAATGAGGATCTTGATCAAGATCCTTTTTTTCTGATATATGGATTGCATACAGTAGCAGCCATGACATTGTTACATGCAATTTGTTTGCATTTAGTCTGGGATATAAACACAATAGTAAAGGAGCTGGACAGTTTGTCAGATCATTACAAGACTTGTTGTTGACTTATGCATAGCATCGTATAGGTACTGCATAATTACCGTGGATTTTTTTTCAGAAGTTTAGCCTGAGTGTATAATAAGACATGTTCCTCGCTGTTCAAGAACTACTGGGCATACACTAATTTGCATCTTTAACCTTTTGTTTTGTAACTCTTGAAGGCAGCAGCGTTTGTACAGTAGAGTGGAATACTATTCAATAAAATATTGTGTTAGAAACACATACTCTGAGGCAGTTATTGTGCAAACTGATTTTATCTTAATGCCAGGGCACTTCATCTGGCCTCTTTCTCTTTCTGTGTGAAGGAATTCTCTTTTGTAAAACTAAAGATGAAATTAAGATCCTGATAACCTTTTGGAGGAATGAGAACAAGGTCTCCTTTCTGAAAGATGGTGTCAGAAAAATCTTTAAGGGAGCACTTCTCATTTGATTGAATGAGTAGATTTACAGCTGTCACTGTTTGAGTCCTGTCTGTTGTAAAGTTTTGCCTTTCTAAAAAAAAAAATCTATTATGCATTGTGAATTATCATCAGCAGCTAAATGGTGTATTTTGTAATTCCATATATCTTTGTACTGTACCAAATAAGAGAGTGTGCACAGAGGCAAAAACATGCAGTGGATTTAGCTGAATAAAATGGACTTCTTTGCCTCTTCAGTGCTCTTAAATGTGACCATTGCAAGGTGGTCTGCTACATCAGTATTGTAGCTCAGACCAAAAGTATGATTTTAAAGGAATCAACTGAGAGTCATTATTGAGATACTTTGGTTCATATAGTGGAGTTGTGTAAGTGTCAAAGTTGGATACTTAGCACCAACTGATTTATTTGCTTGAGACATCTGCTCCTTTTGAGTCATACTACATTCTACTGTAGTCATAGGTTTCAGGAGGCTTTCGAGTTGGCTTCAACTGCTCATGCCTTAAAACTGTAGGAAACTGTAAAAGTTGTCTTGCAATCCATTTTCTGATAGCTGTAAATTCATCCAAAGAAATAGTTAGTAGTGTTCAGAGGAGCACAGGTCAGTTCAGAGACAAGCTTTAACTTTTTTCTTACTTATTCAGAGCTTGGAAAATCTTTGACTTTGCTGTCTGTTGCTTGAAGCATTGTGTTCTTTGATCTTTACGTTGTCTCATCTTTATCCTCTCTGTTACAATTTTTCTTGCTTTTATAGCTTCTGTATTTTTCCTTATGTTAAGTTTTGTAGCATTATAAAGTGTTTTCAAGAATTACTTGTTTCAAGCCCTCAAGACATTTGTCTTTATTTCACAATCTGTTATTACCTTCAGTATTAACCTGCCTTCTTTGCTGTCTCTGTTGCAATCTCTGTTGTTGTTTTCTGTATTTCTACTGTGTGGCTCCTCTCTCGCCTACACTGACAAATTCATTTTCAGTCCTTCCCTGTTTATTTTTTCTTATTCATTACTTTCTTGCCTCCTTCATCCTAGTGTTCTCAGGCTAAAATGTGGAAAACCAGAGTCAGCTTCCCTGCAAAGAAATAAAATTGTTCTTCCTACCTCAGATGGACTACTATCAGTAACTGAAACAGCTTTGTTATAATTTTCTCCACTGCCCTACAGAATGCAATATGATCATCTATTAAATGAGATCAAAGTTTTGGCCCTTTTCAAAAGGTTGGACTAGCCGTGAGTGGTTAACATACAAAGCAATTCGACACTGCATTAATGAGCACAAATTGAAACCAACAACAGTGCTTTTGTCAGGGAAATGCTGAGTACAGCTTGTGTGTGTTTTTCACACAGCACCGTACCATGAGTTGTTAAGTAATTCAGATTTTAGCCAAAGTATATTGTGTGTCAAGGTATATTTGGTGATGAAAGAAATAAAGCCAGTCTGTCTGCGTCAGAGGAGTGATAGAAGTGGTGCTGTGTGTCTGTATTTGTATGGAGAGGAGGAGGTTCAGTTTCACAAGACAATTGCAAACAGGCTCTGAAGGAATATTGCTCCACTCAGCCAATAAAGGAATGCAGTGCTGTTTGTGCTGGTACAAATAGTAATCAGTTTTACTTGTTTGTGGATAGCAGATTTGTTTCAAGACCTGTCAGTAATACTCAAAATATTGGTTAACTTACAAGTATGGTGAACTAGAGCCTGGATTTATTCTAGAGATGAATTAATAGACTCCTAGATTTTATGAGTTCAATATATTATTTTTTCCTGCCTATCCCCTTTCAAATGTGTATGACATCAGTATGCTGTGAATACACCAAGTGGATTTAAGTCTTTATTTAGCTAGATCTTCTGGTTTGTTCAGGGGATTCTACAATGAAATATGTCAAACTTTTTCCATTAGTGTTCTGCAGATTGAAACACAGATGCTAGCTGTATACTGTGATCTAAATCTCTATCAGATGGTCTAATCTGGCTCTATACTTCATATAGACTTTCAAAAAACCCTTTAGCACTTATGTTCTGAGAGGGCAGCTTTAAGATTTGTTAAATAGGTTACAAAGCTCATGTACCCGGTTCTTGCGTTTTTCAGATTAAAACAGTAACAGCACTGGTAACCAATGGGGAAAAAAGCCACAGTTGTGTGCTGAAGAGGGAACAAAGAAGAAAAGTTTGAGATGATCATAGCCAATATGCTGGAAAAATCATAGCTATGTCCTTAACTTGGTCATAGAACTAGCTCAACAAATAACACTGCAGTTTTTCTGCACCACTGATATTGCAACTGTTCCTTGACAAATCCCTTTATTCTCTGTGTAGAAAACAGATTCATAAATATGGCTCTTTTATGGGGAATTCAATACATTTCTTATAAGTCACACTAAGTCATTAAAATGCATTTGGGAGGTGTATACCAAGAATATTATTACTGTGGTATAAATCTTCTATACCTTTTGATGAAAATTCTGGTATCTCCTTCAGAAAGGAAAATAAAAATAAATATTCATAGAGCAAACAAACAGTGGAATAGCATTAAGTTTATCATTTATGCTTTTACTCTTTCTGCAGATCTGACAGTGATAATTTTGGATGAGTGTTAAGACTGATAGTCTGAATATACTGTTCATTTATTTTTAGGAACTGATTTGATATATTTTAAAAATAGACGTGGTTAATATTCTGAAATAACAAAGAATATGTAGAGTTCAAAGTATTCTGAACTGCAATTCAAAGAGGATGCATTTCTGAAAATTAGAGAGGATCGATGTGTATGTGTGCTTTGTTATGTTAATGGATGCTTGTTGCAGTACCACAAGTTATTGGATGTCTAGCAGACTCTTGGGATTGCTTTGAGTATTTTCAGTACTCTTCAGTTATTCCTCTCAGTTTCTGAGGGCAGATTTCAATACTGCAAATTAGATATCGTCTTTGAAAGGAATCATGTTTAAAAAGATTAAAAACAAACACAAAAGCTTCTGACCCAGACTTGAGATTAGTTTTCCCTTTCTTTGCGTTCTATCCTTGTCTTTATTCTAACCTGCATCTGAGAATACTGCTACAGTTTTCAGATTGGGGTATTGCTTATTCTCATTCAGATGATGTATCTTTGGATTGTACAGTGCTTTTATCTTTGAGCCACGCATGCTATAGACTCACGTTTACACTAAAAAGCTGAGATTAATTCATCCGGCACAGTAATCGTGGTATTTAAAGGCACTGTGCACCTTGATGATAGGCTGTGATAAACTGTAAGTTTAATTAAATGTTAGCCAGAATTTTGTTCTGTGACGTTGTTTAAACACTTTTTCTATCTGTTGGCATGTTAGTTTAGACGAAGAAGGGAAGAGTGGGAACATAAAATATTCAATGATATGTGGCAGTGGTCTTACCAGCTTTGATTTTGGGCCAAAGATTGGGATGGCACATATTGCTGTCTTGACAGATTGCATTATTAGGTTACCCTGCAGAAAAGTAATTTGACTTGCTAATTAGCTGTGAGATGTTTCAGTGATCCTGGTGTATAGAAGCCTGGAGTCTGCCTCTTAATGTGTCTCCACGTTAGGTATTGCAACTTGAATTACCCCAAAGCAAGGCAGACTTTTTGATGGTTTAAGACATTGTTGTAAAGGATTTACTTGTTTTGTAATTGATCCCTTACTAATGAAGAACAGAACAAGGAGAAGCACAATGGTGCCATCAGTGAGCCCACTAGTACTCCAGCACTTACAGTAATGATTTCCTTGCAGCTACTCTTTTAAGGCACGGCAACATCAAGGTTACAAGGCAAGGCTCCAGGACATTGCTTAAGCCTGTAGAGGCATGGAGCAGTTATTTTAGAGCTTCGCTTGATTAACGGTTATTGTGAAAAGTAATGCAATAGACTGTAGTGACAACAGACCTTTAACTAGTATTCTACAAGAATGTGTTATCTTTCATAGAAGCACCATTGCAGGAAGGTGAACTTCCAGTACAATGCAATGCAATACAAGTAACTGGATAAAGAAGTCTGTGATTGATCTATTTGTAGCTATAAATTAATTGATTTCACATGAATGTAGAGCTAACTACTTCAGTCTTCTCACACAGCCTGTGTTGCCTGGAGAGAGCCATACTGATACTCTATCATGAGTAGCCTTTCAACAGCTAAAGAATTATTTAAGCCAGATATGTACTGAGCGTGTATGCTTTATCCTGGTAAAAACTGTGTAACTGCAGCGCTCTTAAGATCACTCAGGTCTACATCATATCTATTCCAAATGCTCAGCAGTTATGCTCGTTAAAGGGACAGGCTGCTTTCCAAAATGTCTATATGCACGTCTATATATAGCCTGTATTTTATACATAGACTCAAAAGAATACATGCCGGTGTGCTGCTCTTTGCTGAATAGGAATGAAATGTAGAAAAGCGAGATCAATATGAAGAAATGAAGCAATAAGCATAAAATCAGGATAGGCTTAAAACTAAGTTAGGGATTTGGAGAAGTTAAATGGGAATGGAATGAAGCACTGGCAGAACCAGCCTGGGTTTTCAAAAAAGGTCAGCAGTGCCTTTACCTCTCGAGAAAATGAGATTAAAGAGCCCTCTCAGAACCCTGTCTGTATGATAATACTGTACAACAGTGTGGCTTTGGGCAAAAGGGCCCAAGCTCTTGTGAATTCATAATCAAGTAGCAGAATTGTACCATTGCTAGTTTCTGTGAGTCTCTGAAGATGCTTGTTTACACCTGTATATCCTTGATATGCTCTTAAAGAGCAGAGTATCTTAGGGGAATGATGCTAAAATGGGTAAGAACGCACATAGTGTGTCATATAAGAAAGTAGTTCAACCCCTTGAAATAAAGTACTATTTTAGTAGTGCTAAAATGATTTATGCTACTCTTTCTTTTCTCATTCTTAACTTTGGATGATAGTTTATCTTTTTTTAGTTTAATTCTTCAGTTTTATTACCTATTTTGCAGAGTATCATTCTGTTTTGACAAATGATCTTCAGTAAAAGGAAACTCCCGCTTGTCATAAAGAGTCAGTTCCTGCGAAAGATGTGGGAAAAGGCTAAAGTTGATTGGAGTGTTTATTTCTAAAAAGTAAAGCTTGAAGGGGTGCTTTCAATTACTCAGTTAAGATATGGGAAAGATGCTTTTGAACACAAATCGATATGACAAAGGAATTTCTAGAACAATCTTGAGAAAGACATTTAACAGAATGTCTGGACAGTCATTGAACTTTAAAAATATGCTATATGCATAATCTTTTAAGAGGAATATTTGAGAGAGGAAGAAATATAAAAGAGCAAATCTAGCATATGGTTTGATGGTTAACACTTCCTTACTGCAAGACGGTTTTTACTGTAATGTTCCTTACTGCAAGACTCCAAAATCTTGGAGGAGTGAGGACTTTCTTAGAGCATTTGATGGCTATACTCAGCCTTTTTCATACTAAAGAAGTGGAAAGACAGCAAACTTTCTTATTTTCACATAGCAACTAGAACTAATCAGTCTCTGGCAGGAATTCATGCTGAATTTATTGTGCCATTGGCTGTGCCATTCTTCCTTTCTTTGACCTACCTGGACCTGATCCAAACTGTCCTGAGGTCAAGGAGGTACTTGTTCCCAGGCCACTACTTTTCACCTGAGTTTGCCAGAACCTCAGACTCATCCTCTCAGTTGTGGAGGGTCCAGACTTGTTGCTCTGCCTGTGTAGAAACCCTCCCATGGTGCTGCTGAGCATTGGAAACGTGAGGTTTCTATGATGTTAAGTCAGACAGGGATGAATTCTTCCTGCTTTTGATGTTACTTGGGCTCACCTGTGATGCAGAGTGAGATGAAGGTACGGCATTTCTTGGTTCAATAGTGTGACCATATTTCTTTATCTGGCTGAATTGAAGCAATTCAGAATCTCTCTTAGGGGTTGGTTTTGTCCTCTCACCCCGCCCTCAGTTTACATTAACATACTTGAGGATGTAGTTTGTCTTATAGACTAGCAGGTTTTCTTTGCTTCCAAAAAATGCTAAGTAGAGATCATTAGGTACGTTGGGTCTTCCATGGTTGAGAACAATTATGAAAGAAAAAAATGACAGTTTCATGTAGCTGCTTCATTAAAGATAAGGAATCTTGTTGAGTAAGAAACATGAGCAGTAGACACACAGAACATATATGACCTTAGCAGCAGCAAGCATTAAAGTGGTGTCTCATTAAAACAGTATTTGTTAAATCATCTAACCTACCTGTTAACATTTTCTAAGAGTAAGGAATGGACCATAATCCTTCTGTTCTCCTTATTGAAAATATTTCCAAAGGAGATATTCTGGTCTTGCTGTCTTTTAAATTAATTTGTATCCAACTCAAAGCATGCTCCAAAACATGACTATATTGTTGCCATTAAATTTTAGATTAAACTAAGCATGCTTTATTTTAGTTTAGTAGTTAAACTTATCCCTTTTGCAAGTCTCACAGATGTAGTCATATTGTACTGCAAAATCTATTAACAGTTCCTTTTTTTTTTCTCTGAGATATACGCAGGCAATCTCACACATCTCTCTGACTTGCTTTTCTGGCACTCATCAGTCAGTTTAACAGTAAAATTAAAACACTTTACTATTCTGAAAGAATTTTTCATTTGAGAAACAAGTAACAATAAAGATTAGCCCAATTTTCAAAAAAGTAAAATGCCCAAATGCATCTAATGTGTTAAAGTCTTTTAAGTAGGAAGGCTATTTTTCTGTGAAGACAATATGTTTTTCCACTTTTAGAAGTAATTGGTATTTTTAAAGCATTCCTGTACTAAATAGCTCATCTGTATGTTTTTGATGACCTAAACTTAAGCATTCACTTTTGTTCTCAAATAGCTTGGATAAATACTTCATCTGAATACTTTGACCACATCTATTTGTAATCAGATCCCACTGGATCACTTGATGTGCAAATTCTGGTACTATTGCTCTTAGCAATTTCAGTATGGTTTTGATGTATACAAGCTGTGAAGGAGAAGTGTGTGTCCAGCACATCACATTTAAAAGAACAAAATATGTGTGATTAAGAATCTTAGCATTGGTTTCGGAAAGGCATGAGTGTGTATTCCTGTTGTTATGCTTGAATGGTCACTCGGGGAGTTACTACTCTTAAGTATAGGAGTGCTGTCTTTGAAAATTATGTGCCTTAAATCAGACATCTCGTAGTTACAGCTCTTCTAGAGTTTTTGAAAAAACCTACTGCAAAACTTGGGGAAGGGCAGAGATCAAATAGTTCTCCAGGTCTTTGAAAGACTGAGAGCAAAGAAAAACACTAGAAACATGGTTTATTCCATAAGAATACATCTCTTGTTTCACTGTTAAAACACACTCCTGTTTCCAATAGCAAAATATGCTGTCATGTGCCAAAGAAAAAAAAAAAAAGTAGTCTTTCAGGAAGGAGGGAATGACTGTAGAGCACATTTTTGAGATATCTTTGCAACCAAAACCAGCCCTGCTTGGGGATAACAAAAACAGAAAGATACATTTCACTGTGTGAAATAAATACTGTCCTGTATTCCTAAATGTCCTATAACTAGCTTGATATTGCTTGTACTAACCACATTATCATGTCTGTTTGGAAAAGATGAATGTCTGAATGCAATGAATTAAGCCAGTGATAAATTAATTTTGAATTGGGTTTTTTTGTTGTTCTTGTTCCTAATTGAGAGCAGTTCTGCTGTCACCGTTTGTGAGCAGAAGTGATGGTTTTAGTGGGAACAAAAGAAGAGCAGCTTCCAAGTACACACTCCTCTTTTCCCTGTTTATACAGTTCTTAGGTTAGTTTGGTCTGCAGCACAACAGAAAAGGGTGCAGGAATGAGATGAATGCATGGGAGAGCTGCTCACATGGATTTCCCTCCTAAGGAGATAAGTTGTGGGTTCCTCCGTCTTCCTACAGACTTACACGAGGGACCTATTTTGGATTTTGTGTTGGAAAATGTTCCTTTCATTCTCTGTTATTATTTGGTAGGATGTGCGGTATGAAGGAATCTTGTCCATTCTTTTATATTTAACACTTGTGAGTGTGGTTTAAAAATTTTTTAGTATTTCCAAGATTAATTGCTGTGTCTTTGCTGCAGCCAGTTAAGAGACAGTTAGGAGACCTTCACTGCAAGAAGTATTCTTACTTACTCATGGTATCTAATAGATAGGAAATACTCAGGTAAATGATTAAACTTCAAAAAGATAATTATCATTAATCATTATGAAAAGCAGCCTTATTAGGAATTCATAAACTCAGAATAATTCTGTTCTGGTGACAAACTATATTTTTCAATCAAAGGGCTTCTCTGAGTGATAATGAGTTGAATTATTTTCTGAAGAATTAAAAATTTTTTTCACTCCAAATGTTGTATCTGTTTTTGTAACTAGCTTACCAATAAGTTTGCTTACCAAAAGGCTAATCACCCAGCATTATTTTATCAATATGTTATGTTCTATTATAACGAAGGTAAAAATAAATCAAGACAATTTAGTTTGTTTTTATTTAGTTTTAAAAGTGAATACATAAATTAAAATTTCCTTGCAAGAAAGGAATAATAAAACATCCTTGCAACAGGTACTGGTATTGTAGTTTAATTGGAGATGATCTCTGAAATAAGTGAGCTGCTGGTAACTAGTCTCCGACTCACATTGTACATTCTCTGCGTGATTCGCAAAGCCCTGTGAGATCTGTAGCCGCGCTCTGGTAGTTTGCATGCAGGCTGTAATGAACATACCCATGCTGCCAGCCCTTGGCCATTTTATGCAGTAGCCCTTATCTTCAAGGGAGACGGATGATATTTGATGGCGGGTGTGCATGTGTGAGAGAGAATATGAAGCAGACATTGTTGCTGAACAAATCCCAGCTTGCAAGACTGTTTTAAAATATGTATGTCTAATATAGCACTATCACCCAGACACAAGATACTAATTTTAAAGAAGCTGCTAAGATAGCTAGCAATATTTGAGGCTGTTGACTGCAAAACACTGCTGACTTGTCAATGGGATGTGGTATGGATGGACAGTGGCTCTGCTGCTGCCTGTTCAAGGACTGTGTTAGGCAATTGTTCATCTGCTGTGAAGGCTCTTTCTCAGCACATCTCTGCACTCTCTTGCTCTCTTTCTCTGTCAATTTAGGCATCTGTAGCGTGTACGCTGTTGTATGTTTTAATTGACTTCAGATGAGAGGTCGCTACAGGTGATAGTAGGAGATTCTGACTTCTATTGTGATCCATATGCTGATGGACTAAGGCTTTGGACTAAGGAAAAAGATCTAACATTTTTTTTCGATTATTTTAAGTTCCTTCTCTGAAACATATTAGATTAGAACGTTAATGTGCTGTAGCTACTGTTGCTGTCAGAGACTGGATATCATCAGGAACTAAAAGAAAACAGAAACATTTTTCTTGTTTCAATAAGGGAGCTATTTTATTACTGATAATCCAGAAATGATCCAGTTTGAGTGTTTCCAGTTATAATCAAAACCTCACCATGAACTTTGTATGAGTCTCAAAGAGTTTTTGTTTTATACTTAAGAGTGCTGTAAATATTTGTGGCACACACATACTGAATGATTAGCTGGACTTAAAATAACCAAAGATTAGCATATGAGAGCTATAAATTCCAAAGAGTTAAGAATAAAGAAAAACATTTGCAGGAACTACTGCACTGTCTGAACAAGCAGTGGAGAGAGCATGTAGAAGGACTTTCTCTTTGAACACAAAGCTGAACGGTGGTTTCAGTTACTGCTAAATCTAGTGCCCTTTTTACAAGTCTAAAAGCACATCCTGCAGTTAATTTACCCCTCCTCCCAAAAAAACTCCGAAGCTAACAAACAAAAAACCCCAAACCAAACAAACCAGCAAACCTTTGACCATATGTACGTTACGCATATGACAGACATTTTTTTCTTTTACTCTTGGTCCCCTAAATGATGCCTGAGTATGTTCGAACCTTCATGCTGTTGGTATCTTAGCTGTATGTTGTTCAGATCTATAGTCTCACAGTAGAGTTATTTGGGCTGTAAAACTTCTCCAAGACATTTTGAGTTTTCTAATTGTCATACATTTTACAGTGTGAATTTCACAATCTCATTATCTGCTGCTAGCTATATCTATCCAGACATTCAAAATTTGATGTTGTTTTCTCCCTTTTTCCCATTCATAATTTTAGCAAAATTTTTCCTTTCCTAAAATGTATATAAGAAATGTGTATCTACTACTTCCTTGTATCCTTCAGGTTACTGCACTATTCGGGCATTTTTTCAAGTACCTGTGAAATTCCATCATGTTAAAATCCAGGGTTGCATTTTTAAAATACAAACCTGAAACCATAGCTCAAAACCCATTCGAATCCTCACACAACTTTCAGTGCATAATTACTAGTGTAAAGTCTGCATCCAGCTGCAGTCTAATTTGCACACAGTTATTTCAACTGCCCAACAAGAAGTGGGTAACTGCACAAGCAGGTGAACATAATTAGTCGTTTGCATTCGTAATTACCTCATTTGCACATGCAGTCACAGCAGCTCTGCATTCTAATTAGTTTAAAAATCTCTGGTGCAATGCTGTTCCCTCCCTTTGTGTATTCAGACAACACTTTTGTGTATTATAGTGATAAAACAGTTTTGGAGAGCTGATTGGTGTTTAGTGGTGAGGGGATACTGCTCTGCCTGGTCAGGACAATCCAGAGTTGCATGGCGCCAGGTGGAGGAAGGAGGATATCTGCTGAGGAAGACGTTTTCTCCTTGTTGAGCCTCTGAGGTATTTCCAGCCTGCTGTGAGAAGGCTGCACTGCTTATGCTTGTATGATAGAGATGTGTTTGTGCTGAGGAGCAGCTCAGAGGCAGTGCGCTAACAGTGGCGTGGTAATCTGTGTACTGGTTCTTATCACACCTAGAACATGCTCCCCTCTCTAGGCAAGCCAAAGCACCTTCAGAGAATGGGCTTCTTTTTAGCCTGCTGTGGAGACACGTAGTCAGCTTAGCAAGGGTTCATATTTGCTAAATATTGAACGTACAATTGCAGTCCCTGCTCATTTTCATGTGCTTGTCAGGGTCTGAAATTTTATCAGTTTCTGTTAGTGGGAAATAATACAAAATATAGGTCAAGTTTGTTCTCTGTAAGTCTCTCGAGTATTGTTTTTCTACAGGTTGAAATTATATTTGGGCTTTTCTACATTAGTCAAATAGCATGATTAATGGGAATTTAAAATGCAAAATAGCATCTTTACTAAATGTTCTAGGTCTTCCTCTGTGTATCATTGTCTGGAATCCCAAATCCTGCAGATAAAGTACAATATAGTTTCAGAGACAGTAAATCAGCCAAGGGAAGGTGATCATTAAATACATTAAAATGCATGAAAATTACCTAAATGGAAACCATTAGATTAAATGGAGCAACTACAGTATAATATCCTGATGACTCTGGAAACTTTATTTAGATCATAACTGTACTGATGTTGTGCAAATCCCTTGATTAAAGAGAACGTAACATCTCTCTCTGTCTTCTCCCTCTGCCTCCCTTTCTTTAAGAATTTGCAATTTCAATTCCTCTACGGCTTAATAAACAGTTACCTCCATAAAGGCACTTTCTGACGTTCTGTACCAATCTGCATTTTGATGTGGTACAGCATGAAACCTTATCTCAGTGTGGCATGTTTGCAGAAATAACAATGTTTAAATAATGACTGAAATGAAGCATATAAAAATCTTTTGTAACTAAAATGGACATACTGAGAAATCCTAAGCCTCAGCTCCCGTTACTACTTTGGTATTTCTTTTCTGAGGCTGACACTCATACATCATACCATCACAAAGCCATGTTCCCAGACCACATGCATATTTTGAATTAGTTCTCTGTTTTATATTTCTTTATCGTTCCACTGAATGGCAGTTTTTGGTCTTAATGCCAAGCTGTTTCATGAAGTTTCATTAAAAATATATATCATTCTATTTCCGTTGAAACTTCCTAGTGAATTATAATTTTCCTTCTCATCTCAGTGGTATTTGCTGTATAATTTCTGGATTGTGAATGTCATTGTGCTTCTTATGTAGCCTATGTATTGTATGCACAATTTTCTCAGAGAATTAAAAGGTCAAGTTTCCTGCCCAAATTACTTGATCTTTCTTTTTATTTTAATGGATTGTTTCATTTGGGACTTTTCAGTCATGTACATCCTGATATTACTGAAAGAAGAATTTCAGTTCTTGATTTTTTGTATTCTAAGCTGCTGTCCGTAAACATAGGTGCCCATCATTGTTTGTTAATTTAGTATTCCTTCTGACTACTGTGCTGCTCTTTCACATGCCATTGCTCTATCTGCATGCGTACAGACGCTGTATTAGAGCTTTTAGGGAATTAGAATGCAACGATGGCATGCAGTAATAGCTTCCTAATGGAGTAACTAATGGCTATTATTCTGTAACTCGTCAGAATTTGGAAGCCTAATTCAGATTGATATTAAAATAATTAAATAACTGTGACTGGTCTTCTACGAATCCTTTTACCAATATTTGTAATTTATCATTATAATGTCAAAATTTGTAACGGACAAGTGTTTAAAAAAACGAATTTTGCCAATCAGCATATGTAATATGGGTCACGTTACCATATGGGGTTAGTGTGCCCTAAATGCAGAATGCCCTGTGCAATTTGAGAAGGAAAATGGTAAGAGAGGAAGAAGATTAGAGATCAGTGGCCCAAGGGTGCTTTTAGTTGCAGTGGACTAAATTGACTGCAAACTTGCAATTCCAGTTGACGTCAGTGGAAGCTGCCAGTGTCTAAGAAGTTCTCATCAGCTTAGCAGTGTTCATCTGAAGACAAAATTAGAAATGTCTTCCACATAGTGCCACTGTGCAATCTGTGCTTTATTGCGAGAGGAAGTGGATGTGAGAAATTCAGGTAGAGTTCAGAGGAAGATGATGTAAAACTTTTTACAGAAACTTAGAGGATAGCCAAGAGGACTTGGACCTACTGAGGCACAAGAATAAAAAGAGACCAGAGGTTTCTCTGAAAAGAACAGGGTTAGCCAAACTCCGTTCCTATGGCACCACAGAATTAGTGTTGTCTACTCTGATTTTGAATTAATAGATCTTTTATGGAGAAATAAAGCTGAGAATCTTGCCCATATGCTGAGCTACATGAGAGCTCAGAGAATGCCATTAACAAAAGAAAAAAGCTTTAAAATTGTTTTGTTTTTTCCTGCCAGTCTGCAGGCAAAAATTTTCAATCTGTTCAAGTCTGTGGTGGTCTTTTGAAGTCCCAGGTATGCTTTTTTCTACTCTCTGATTTGTTCTACTCTCTGATTTGGGTGAATGCGTGAGGGGCAGTGGTGAGTGTGAGCAGTGCGGCAGAGCTCACACTGTGACTTCCCTTGCTCTGTATTGGGCTTGTTTTGCACAGTGCACCGCTGGGCTGTTACTGAAGTGATCCCAGTACAGAGCTGCTGGGAGGACTGTGATATGATTCTATTATTTTAGTTATTAATGGCATCCTGAGAAGCTTTCATTAAAAGAATAATAACAATAACAATGAAAGTGTATTTCTGATCCTATCTGAATCGCGGTAGTGTGTTCACAGTGGGAACTGATGCAACCTCTCCAGTAGGCAGCCTTTGCTAAGGAGGAGATACACAGTAAACTGGGCTCTTCCAGCAGGACCATATGAAGGATTATGGTGGGGTTCGATACACAACAGATTATTAGAGAGTCTGTTTTAATATCCACACGCTGATTGGACTCCCGATTTAATCCTTTTTCAGGGTCCTCTCCAATGCTGTCTCCTGGTGCTAGTTTTTTTGTGAACAATTATACACAAACTATTAATACACAAAAGCAGCTGATGATGAAGGTTTCTATTTTTATTACTGCTGAACTTCCAACCATGCTTCCACCAGCATATAAAGGCTGTGCAGCAGCACTGTGGATTTGCTTATCCCCTTTCAGCCCCACTTAAACAAAAGTAATTTATACATTGCATATACCTAATAAGTTTTATATTTGCTTATACTTCAGAATCACATCCATTAAACACCACCGATAGAACAATTAAAGTCTGTTGTTAGGAGATGCTGATTTTTAGCATTTTCTTCCTTTGCTGATATGGAGAAAATGCACCGTTGTAGCTGTCAGGGCACTGCGAGTCCTTCTCTGCCCCATGCAGCCACCGGCCCGGGGCACCCCTGGCCCTGCTCCCTGGCCAGCACCTGGAGCTCCCGACCAACCCTGCACCCGACTTGTCACTTCACTTGCACATGACCCACTCAGGCTGCCAGTGGGCCTGTTGTCGTCACGGGGCTGTGGGTACAGGTCTGCCCACGCTCTGTGCTGGGTGCTGCTGGGTAAGTGTGCAAGGGGAGGTGGAAGGATAAGGCTTTGACATTTGGGGTCTGTGGGAGGGCAGAGGCAGGCAAATCAGCTTGTTTCACAGAAATGAAAATATTCCACCATTTCCACAGGTGTTATAAGCATACAGAAGCAAGCAGAAGTTTCCTCAGTAGAAAGAAATGTATAAACCAAAGCAGAAGGCAGAAATTGCTGCTGCATTTATTAAAAGAAACACAGAGATAAGGCAAAGGCAGGTAAACTTTATTGCATAGTCACAAGGTCTGGCCAGTGTTTTGCTGACGGTGCAGGAGCAGGTATATGAGTCTCAGAAGAGCAACTTTTAGGTAACTTTTCAAGGAGGTCAAAACTTGCATAGGCAGCTTCAATTGTGTCTCATCTGATTACTCCAACTAAAATCTGATGAAAAATTTTAGAAGCTCACTGTTTTCTTTCCTGTGGTTGGGAGAAGCAAGTTGGATGCTGGTTGGTGAGGCTGTTACTCTGATACCTAAGGAGCAGGCTCTGCTATGTTAGCTTAATTTCAGTCTTTGGGAAGACAGGGACCGGGAGACAAGGGATAGTTTTCTTTTTGCCTTTTTTTCTTTTTTTCCTGGCAGCGTAAGTTGGAAAACTTGCAGTTATGTGTCAGCAGTAACAGTGACATTAATTTCTTATTGCTCTGTATTTTAGGCTTATACTAGAAGTATGTAAAGCATTGTCACTCTGATTTGATTACTTCTGCAAATGGGCAAAAATGCCGGTACAAGATGAAGGGGCCAGGCTTGGCCTGGGAGCACAGCTGGCACAGAGCCGCCGGCTCTCGGCCCTTTGCAGGGATTAGAATAGATACTCAGCATCCTGCCTTCCCAGGTTGTACAAAGATCCCAAATGACTCTCTTGTTCAGCCTTATCTTACGATGCATAATGCACATTAAAGAGGACATTTGTATATTCTGAAAGGTTTTTAATATAGTTAGTGTTTGGATCCTTACTGAAATGCACTGGCTCCCTTCTTATTTCTGAGTGCAACAAACAGCAGCTACCAGCATATGCGGTAGCTTACAGACTCTGTATTCCCAATGCATTGTTCAGGGATTTTTATTTCATATATCATTTCTTAGTCACAGCTGTATAATCATATATCACGTCTAGAGAGCATAGCATGGCATCGAGGATGTATTCTGAATACACACTAAATATTGAAAAATCAACGCAGAGAAAACTGTATTTTTTACCGCAGTTTGCTGGAGCCGGCTTCTCAATTCTTTAAAAATCAACGTGCTTTTCTAAAAACTGCAGACCATTTGTCAAGCAGGAAGTCTACCCATATAGATTCAGTGTAGATTTGGTTTTCTTAGGCACTGATATAGTATTGGGAGCTAATAAATAAGCAGAAAAAGAGATTTCTGTAAAGTGTACAGAGAAATGTCACTGACACTGTAATGCTCCTTAGTTGGGACAGTTGTATCTAGAACATCTGCTGTCATAGTGAGTAGTTTCCTGCCTACATAAAAACCCCTGTCATAAATCATTAGCGGAAGAACCTTAAGACATGTAGGAACAAAACCATACATCTCAGCTACAACCACCAGAACAAGCAGCACTATTTCTAATATTGGATAGCAGTAATAGTTTTTAGCCTTTCTTTTCATAGGCTTCTAGAGAGAGATGGCATTTAACCAGCCTGTTACAAATGCCCTGGTTTTAGTGACTATGAGGTCTGCAATAATGCTTCTGATCTAATTATCATTTATTTATTCAATAAGTGCCAAAAGAAGCTTCAGACAGCCTTTATGTATTGTTCATTAGAATGGGTTATTATCGCAGGTCAGCAGCCGAAGCTGACATACAGCGCTGCCTTCCTGTTAGTTCTTCACTCAGGAGGAGCTCCCACAATGCTGGACCTGATCACAGCAGCTGTTCCTTAGGCAGCTGCAAGTGGGTTCACTTGTAACAACAGAAAAACCTAGAAAACCTACAGAACAGACACAGGGAAGTCCAGAGGAGGAGCTCTAGACATGACTACTAATTTTCTCTGTAGGATTGCTTGTTGTCTTTGTGCCTGAACGTGAGAATTTTTTATTCCAGGCCATTAGCCACAAAGACAGAGATAAGAGATTTGAAGTAATCTATAAGCAAGTGACACAGGTCAGTAATGTGTTTGGAGTGGGCAGCCTGGACCATCTGTATTATTTATCTCCTTCCTTTTTTTAATCAGCTCTGACTTTTTCGGCATTTGTGTGTATTTTTGAGTTGCAGAGTGTTCCTCAGAAAGACGGGCCAGTCCCTATCCTGAAGAACTAGACGGGAATAAAAAGGTTTCTGTGTTATTGTTCCCACGGGTGGCAGGAGATTACACTTGGTTACTCAGGAAATCCCCTCCAGTCCTGTATTTCTTTCTGTTTTGAAAAAGATAAATAAGGGAAAGCTCATACAGTGTAGCTAAAGGAATGAGAAACATTAAAGCAACAGGAATCGGCCTGATCCTACCAGTCCCAAGAAGCTTGCTCTGCATTTTGCAATATATGTAATAATGAGTTAATTCAAAGACTTATTGACTTCTCTGGAGTTCTTCTAATCATACCACAAACTTTTGAATCTGATTCTTTGAGAACAGACAAGTGCAAATGTTAGTGAAAGATTAACCAGAGCTTAGGTAGTGTTAGTGCTTTCTTTTGCCCATTTGCTTGCTGTGCTTTCGGTAAGATATGATATGCCATAATGATGCATATGCATTGTCATCACTTGGGTATCAAGACTGTGGATTAATGGGCTGCATGATGCAAAGGCAGCCAGCTGGTGCTGCAGGATGTCCAGAAACAGGATAACCACATTGCTATGGTGCTGTGGTATTTGACTCTCCTGGCTGAGGCTGGCACTAGCTGGAGGATCTCTGCTCTGTGCACAGTCAAAAGGACCTTTCCTCTCCTGTTATGCTCAGATGTTCTCATGCTGTGTTCTCTTAAGCTAATATACATCCTAATTTACGTATGTTTTGTATTACCTGTGCTTTTCTTTATCTGGTTATTCCATTCACCTGGCTACTTTGAAATTTTACTGGACAGTACGCAATTCTAATGCCACGCATTAAAAATTACTACATTCCTACTATCGCAAGCTCTTCAATGCTTCTGAGTTCAGTTTTAGAAAAACGGTGTCTCTGTACCACAGTGCATCTTCCTCTCCTCCCCCAGCATACCCAGGAAAGCGCAACCCTGCTCCAGAGACTTGTACAGTACCTCCCATCAAAATAAAATCACAACAGTTTTAAACTTATCAGTCTCAAATAGTGGCAGAAGTCTGTGCAAACTCAAGTCCTTGCTGTCTGACAATGTCAGTGAGGAAACACAGTTCATCCTCATCCAAGATACCAGTTGTCATAGCGAACTGACAGTACACAACGAGCTGCAGTGTACAGTGCCAGCTCTACAGCTGTAGATGTTCCTTAACATACTTTATCCCCACACTCCCTCCTGGGAAAAGGCAACCTTTACTTCAGGATGGTGAGGAAAAACCAGTCCAAAACCTTACTCTGTACAATGAATTCTGTACAAATGAACGAGAACCATGTTTTAAGAGTTATTTTGCCTGAGATCTGGCTTGAACTGTGACCTGGGAAAATCAGCCTGTTCAGTTTTGACCCGGAGTCAAAATAAGCTCTGTAGTTCCATAACACAAAAAGAAAAAAAAAAGGTGTGACTAATGGGCATAGCTTAACTGTAAAGGTTATGAATCATGGGTAAAGTTGTGTTATTTTGAATTAGCCAGTCTTCCATCAGCAGAGCTATGAATGCCTGTATTCTTTAAAAAAAGAGTAATAATGCTTTGTAACTTGGACAAATTTTAGTTTAAAAAATCTTCACATTAGAAGAAAAAGGAAAGCTGCTTGGATTTGTCCTAAAAAAAAAAATAAATCTGAAAATAACAGTAACACAATGTCCAGTTAGGTACTTTAGAGAACAGCAGCTTTACCAAGAGCTTTTGATTTTTTAGTACCTTCTTGTCTGGTATTTTTGAAAATAGGAGATCAGAACACAAGAGCTGGAATGAGACAAGGTGGAGCTGAAAGACGAGAAAGAGGAACAACAGGGAACTGTGGTGACTGAGGAAGGGAGGATAAATGAAACAGCATGGAGATGAGAAAAACAAGAGCCAGGGAGGGGGTGGAGGTATTGGAGTGAGCTGAAGGGAACAGAAGAACAAGAAGAAACTTCAGCCTTTCTGATCTATAAGACTGTCTGTATTTTGCATTTGCTGTTAAATATAGATGGCAACACACATTCTACAAGACGGAAAAATAAAGGAGGCCAGAAAAAACAAATGCTGTGAATAAGTCTTTGGGTTATTCTAAAAAGCATAAAAGACTTTCAAGTTACTGGTCTTTTGATTTATTATGATGTTAGCAGGATTGAGCGATGTCTGTGCCGCTCTACATTTCAGATTTATGAATCTATGCAGTAAACATGATTTCAGTTATCTTTGACGAATGTTTCGATTTTATTCATAGGGAAGCCTGCTTTCATAAGGAGGGCAATGTTTGCCCCGCTGTCCTAGTTAGTCTTAGTGTGACCTACTTACCTGATCCTTGTCCCTCTGGTTGAATTTGTGTCCTCTCCCCTTTATTCTTGTTCATTTGGAAAAGCTGCCCTGTGCCACATCAGAATTGGCTGCATTTGGTTGTCAGACGAAATGTTTCCTGGGTGGAAATTGCTTGCAGGGTGTAGGATCTTTAGTTTAGATACTAATTAAATCTAATATACTAGTGCTACTTTTATTGCTATTAATGTGAGGATTTTTGCCCGGCTCCAATTAATGTTAATGTGAGGAAAAAGGGAGAAAAAGGCATTTTTGTCAAGCTAAAGAAAATTCTGTTCAAATGTCTTTGTGTTTCCTCTACTCATTATGTGTTGATATAAATGTAAATGTCTGAGAAATGTGGAAAGGAAAATGTAAGGCAATACACACTTATTTTGGCTGCGAATAGCAGTACTTATGAGTCAATTTAGGCTTTCTAGCCAAAAAAGACTTGGCAGCTATGGTACTGACAGCATTTACACATGCTTTTATACATTTTCTGTTAGGGGTTGATCCTGCAGAATCCTGTAGTTTCAATTTATGGTAAAGTAAATTTAATGTAAGATTGAATGGAAAACAATAAACTCACAAAAAGCATGCAGCATGACCTGTTGCTTAATAGCTTTCTCACAGATGCAGACACCTGATTCCAATATGTCTCTACTTCTCTACTAGGCTTTCTCTTTTTTTTCCAATCAGTTACACAGGTTGCGGTCAAGAATTAATGAAGAAAAAAAATCTCAACTTCTAGTGGAATTTCTTATTTTCCAATTTCCCTTTTTAAAATTGTCTTTCAGATTGATAATTTCGGCCTATAAGAAGAAGGAAGATCTGTTATTTCAGAGTATGCACCCTCAATGAATGTGAGTAGACTTTGTTCTCATAATTTTCCGAAATGCTTAGTACTGAAAGCTGATATTCCTAAAACAGTGAAGAATGACTGAAACTGAAATGTATGCCCTCTGTTTAAGAAAACAGCCCTAAAGGAAAGCAGCCTAATTAAACTCATCCTTTTTGTCTTTGCCAATGTAACACAGGTGGGGTTATGTGAAATTCACACTTAGGACTTTATGGCATTTTTTGAATAAATAGAAGGTGAACATTTTGATGGCTGAGGTAGATGTCCATGTCGCTGCACATCAGTGGGCCAGAGGAAAATGCATTGTGGTGATGCTGGGGAGAGGGAAGATAAGATTTACTTGAAATAGCCAAGTTAAAAATAACTAACTGCTCTGAGTTAGTACAAGGTTGGGTCATTTACAGCAAAATTAGTGTCTAGTCTTTTTCCTTTCCTCAGGACTGGTCCCTCTGTTCTCAGAGGAGTCAGCCTGCTCTCAGAACACACTGTAGGCTGTATTTTAGCTTGAAGCAGTTCTGAGTTCATGATGGTCCAGTAATCCTTCCTTCCTTCTGTGTCTGGAACTTCCTTTAATTTTCACACCTCTCAACTCAGTACCCTCCAATTCTTGTTGAGAGTGTGGTTCTAGCTAGTGAAAGCGATCACCCTTCAGACTTAGCCCTTACCTTTTTCACTCTTGATTGTTATTAGGAGGGCAACAAAAACCCCCCAATATTGACATTCTAGTCCCTGTAGCCACAGGTAGAGTTTTTGAGTGAACACGCTTTTTTTGCAAACAGTTTGAAGTATGATTCCCCAGGCAGGGCTCCATGTGTGTGTGGCAGCAGGATTTGCTCTTGGGCAGACTTTTTGGTAATTCAGAACCCAACCAGTGGGAAGAAAAAAATTGGTGCTGAGGTTTAAGTGTGTCCTGCCTAGAAAGATACGACTTTGAGGAGCGCTCTACCCAGGGAGGGCTTCCTCAGCACTCCTTGGCACTTGAAGACATCTCGTTTGCTTTTGGGCACGAAGATTGTGGTGAACAGTTTGGTCAAGAACTGTGTACACCCTTGTAAATAAACAGCAGTTCCACAGTGTATGCAGTAATATCTGTTAATCATCAGTTTGTATAGTATCCTGTGTACAGATCTACAGTGCTTCTCAGTCTGATTCCAAGTACTCAGTTCCGGGAGAGTGTTTCTTCTGTGCTGGCTCTTGATAAAGGTCAGATTAATTGAAAAAATGAAATGCTTTCTTTAAGTATTACAAGGTGAATGTATTTCACAGTGGGAATATATTTTCAGTTGCAGAATTGTCTTTTCATTTTTTTTTTCCCTAGAAGAAAACTCACCCAACTGTCATATAACCTCTAGTAGTGAATATTCATCAGCTGTAAAATATAAATTGCTGTTTTCCTGTATCACTGGCAAAATATTCCTTTCTCCTCTCTCTGTTCCCAGTAAAGATTTTGGCTGGCAATATAAATAAAATACAAATGATTCTTGATTTGGAAATGATGTTGTATACTAGCAGAGTGGAATTTAGTCAACTTTTCCCTTTCTGTTGTCAGACTTTGAACCCCATTCATGCATTACCACAGTGCATATAGAGTGGTGAAGCTCCAAGTGAGTGGTCAGCCCATAATCCAAAGATTTAAGTACCTAAATTGTATGGATGATACTGGATGGCTGGTTAAAGTTTTCCTGAGAGCTGAAGGGGCAGTGGAGAACATTCAGACAGCTAAAGCAAGAATGGAAATGGTATAAAACGATTTTTTTTTTTTTTTAAATAACTGGGGGAAGCTGGAGCACACTGCCTGGTGCAATAGCAGCCAAGACTCTGAAATGAAAACAGCAGAAGGCAAATAATAAATGCCAGATCCACCTGCATTGTCTCATTACTCTTCTTTCTCTTACTTTATCTATTTTCTGTTTTTTTTCTGTATCTTTGTCATAGTGACTAAATTTGTAATAGTTTAGTGCTTCTGGGTACAGTGTGATGATTGCCAGTGTTCCAAGATGAGTGATTCCTAGATTTTGTTGTTTTTTTCCCACTATTACTATGTCCAAAGCAAATGCATTACTTTATGATGATCATATTACCTAGAACAGGCAGTTCTTTGAGATGGGCGTTTGAATATTTATAGAGGAAGAAGGGTAGAGAAGAGAAGAAAATAAAGAAATAATTATGGAGGGCAGAGAACTGATATCTTTAAAGGTTTTTTAAAATGTTTTTAAGCTTCCTTTTTTTTTGTCGTGTGTTTTTTTAACTGCTTTAATCTCTTCACTCAGTCCCCCAAAATGTCAGGTCTGCATTAGAAATATGTTAGATGACACAGACTGCACAAAATTAACTCCTGTAGTAGCAGTGCTGCTACGAAATGGTGATGTTTCCAGCAGCAGTTCTCTTGGTTTCCAAAGGTTTATCTGTAGCCCTCACTGTAAATTGTGCTGAGTTACGCCTCACACAGAAGCTGCCAGCCCAAAGGCAATATTTACAAATTAAAATTTTAATCTGTTAGAATTACAGTTTCTGTAGTACTTTGTGGGGTTTTTTCCACACATATTCTTATCTTTATTAAAGAGAAAAATCAGTTCTCTAAAGATTGATAAATGCACAGCTCTGTATTTGTTTGGTTTTGCCTTTCAAAGAGATAAAGGATGGGATGTAAAACTGCCCCAGTGAACTGCCTGAGTTCTAGTTCCTCAGCTGAGGTGGAAGAGATAGTGGGTTACTAGTATAGAGGGTACAATAGAAATGAAAAGCACTGAAAAGGCTATCATAAGTTTGGCAACATTCAGGGTAATGTTGAAGTAATATTGGGAATGGACACAAGGAACTTGGAATTTTGAGATGATACCAATATTTATGGATTGAGCAATATGTTTATGGGCATTATGTTTGCAAAGTGGGTGGTTTTGCTCAGTAACTGGGAAGGTTGCAAATGGGGGCTGGTATTCTGGAAAACCTGAGGGCAGGGCATTAAAGAGGACACTTGTCTCCTAAAAATTGCCTTGTAACTGCAGCAAATAACTGGGCTCACCACAGAAATTCATATTGTTCAGAACATCTTATGATGGTTTTTACTTGTTTCTCTCATAGTCCCTCCCTTTACCCTGATATTGCTGAAAGTGGGAATAGAGAAGGGAGACTATAAAAATACTGTGGCCAGTGACTTTACCATTGAAAGGTGAAATGCAACCAGCTGATACTGAAAGCCTGGGAGAAAATAGATGGGAGAAGTTCAGATTGGTCTTTAAATTGTAGTTAATATGTTATACCCAGGCTAACTACCTCTTGGTTTCAAAAGGTATTGCAGCTTAAATATGGGAGTAATTACTTAAAAAAATAGACATAGCTGACCAGGCTTTATTCACATCACTTTCAGGATTAAGTGAAAAGCCCAGGAAGATTAGAAAGAGACTGTTTTCAACTAGCAAATTAAAGCTATGGGGGGTCAAAAGGCAGCTGGACCTTAGTAACATACTCAGACATCACAAATACAGTATTTCAGTATTATTTAATTCATATGCAGAGTGGTATACAGATTAGCCCAGGTTTTATCCAGGCACCCGTCAATCCAGCATGCCCCAGCATTCTCAGAGATAGTGTACTGAACTACCGGAGACCAACAGGGGTTTTGGCAAGTTGCTATTTTATTTCCCTATTGCTGGAATTGTGTGATTAGTAATATTTTAATTATTGCAGATAGGATCAAATATTGAAAAAAAAAATCCAGCTCCTGATGCCATTTAAAGAATGAAAGGGGGAAAGCTAGCTTCTGTTTGCTTTGAAGTACATTAGGACAAGAGCTGCATACAGAGTTATTGCAGAGTAATGATGTTCTTCAATCTCATACTGTTACTTCATATTAATACCCCTTAGACTTACATCTTACAGAGTGTGAGATGTCTTTTAAAGTCAGCATAGAGAATTCAGTTAGCAGTTTCAGCATTATCATTATGTGAGTATTACTACTGAAAATGATAGTATTCAAGCAGGAGGTTGGTTTTGTGATCACTTCTCTGACGAATACCAAATTCTCTGTGACCAACTTTGATGTTTTGCTAATGCTGTCAAAATTAAATGTATAGCTAATAACTAAGAGGAAAGCAACCAGCTTTATTCAGATGGATTTGGGTATTTTTAAATGGCTGGACTAGTAAGTGGAAAATACTGTTCAGTGTTTAACATAGACAAATGTGAAATAATCGATGTGTATGGAATAAACCAAAGTAAAGAGTGTATATACAACAGAACAACTGTGCAGCATAATGACAAGGAAAGGATTTAAAGGTTATTATAAACAAATCCATGAAGATATTAGCATGGCTATGTGCATGGAAAAAAAAGCCAACATGAAATGGGGCTGCAAAAATGAGCAGAATACAAATGAAAACAAGAAATATTGATACAGTATGAGGCTGTTCTGTTGCGTTATTTTAAATAGTACTGTGAGTTCCATTTTTAAAGTTGAGTATTGTGGTTATAAACGTACTTTGTATCTGAACAGTCATATTGGCATTTGGATTTCTAAAATGGGATTCTCATTTTTAAAACCTGGTGCACAATATTTGCTCTTATAATTTCTATTAACTATCTGTATATTAGAGAGCTTCCTCAGTGTACACATCACAGTAATTGTATGTACAAAAGACCAATTACATATTTAGCTGGCTTCTTGAAGGTACATTTACAGTAAGTGGACCCACACAACTGGAATAATTGTTTATTCAAGTAATGGTTGAACACACTCATGGAAATCTGGGACTTTTTTTCTGAGGCCTGCTGCAGGACTTTGGCATGGGCTTAATGGTTTTCACAGCTTTGCTTTTTTAGTTCAGAATTGTGGTTGAATGTTTACATCATGCATGTAGTACTGACCCATGGGAGCCAGCCTCACAAGTAAATGAAAATGGTGATTAATCCTTTAGGCTGAACTTCTATCACTATCAAATAAAACTTAGTGGTTTCATAGCAGGTTTTTGGCTTATTAAAACGTAACAGGTAGTGGACACTTGTGATATGTTAGTGCATGCACAGAGTGAGTTTCTTATGATGTGACAAATCAACAGCACTTTTCTTTTCTGGTTACTATAATGTCCTCGGAAGTCCTTGATTTGTGTGCAAGGTTCCTTCACTTAGTTCTTCCAATACAGTATCTTACAAAGAGAGAAAGCAACTTTATTTAAACCTGGCATAACTGTACAGTACATTAGGTCATGTATCCACATTAAATCTGAGTATGCCCTATGGGATAGCTGAAGAACTGCATCATTTTAATAGCTGTTGTTTTTTTTTTCTCAGCAGATAAAATTTAAACTTTTATTAGTAGGCAGTCTGTTCCTTTGCATGTTTTCTTTGATACAAAGGTCTTAGAAACACCAGTTTTATTTTCTTAAACTATTTCTTATAATGGCTAAAGTCACAAAAATATCTCTGCCTGTGCAGCATATGCTTAATTTTTTATGTGCCCCATATGCAGTCTGGTTCATGCATTTAAGTGAAGTTTTTTGTTGTTTTTTTTTCTTTTCTTCACCCTCTGCTACAGATGGTATCATAAGATTTGAATAATTTTATAGTACTGCCTTCATATGGCTTTTACAGTGTCCTAGTATCAATATATCTGAACTGTAGCTGATTATGTCAAAATTAATAATGTGTGTTGAATCCAGTAATCTGATTGATACTGTAGCCTTATTTTTATCAAATTCCTGAAGTAACACTGAGATAATCTTCTTTGTGGTAAAAATATTGCTAGTAATCTAAATTTAATTTAACAACCTGGTATAAGATCAGAAAGTCTAAAAAAATTTGTCCGTGTAGTATGCTGTAGGTTGAAGAAACTGTAAGACCAGAAAAGATGGCTGGACTGTCTATTACAGCTTTGCATATGGCAGAAGTCCTGAATTTGAGCTACAGGTCATAATCTGAGACATGCAGGTTTTGATTATTTTTTTTTTTTCCTAGTGATCCACTATGGCTCCTGGTGAATGGAATATATCTGTAACATAAGATACTTTTTTAGTTTTTCCATTATGAAAACTGTAGCTAGCTCTGATATTCAGAATCTCAAAGGCTTTTTAGGCTTGCTTATTTGCCAAGCTCTGCATTAATACATCTAATCTGGAAATCTGCAGAAACCTTAATGATATTTTCAGATATTATCCTCTTATAAACTACAATTTAAGAAAGATTTACTGATAGAATATGTTATTTCTAAATTTCTTCAGTTTATGTGATTCTAATTTTGAAGCTTTAACGTAATGTTTATTAGCTCTGGAAACCTAAAGTCATTATTACTTCTACTATCCTACTACCTGGAGTGAACATAGCAGTTTAGAGATGATCAAATCTTGCAAACTGTTCCCACAGAGATTAAAAGTAAAGGACTAGTTCTATAACCTCAGTCACACCATGCAGAAATTAATAGGGCTATATAGAAAGTGAAGGATTATTCAGTGTCAATAAGCATGGCAAAGTCAAGATCTGTATTCAGGCAGATCTGTGAGGGGTGAGAATTAACAGCAGTTTCTATGGATAGATGGGGGAAGCTACAGTTTGGGCTCAGCTTGGGTTGATGACAAGCCAACCTATTTTTTTAATGTATCCTTTTCTGGGGTGGTTGGGTTTGTTTGGGGTGTTTGTTTGTTTGAGTTGTTTTTCTAGCATATGCAGCTTTAGAGCCAGACAATAGTGTCTGTTGGAAATATGTGCTTTTTTGAGACTGGCTTCAAAACAGGAGGAGATGGAATTTAGAAACAGTAATAAGAAGCTAAGGTAAGAAAGGTTGGGGTGAAGTATAGGAAAATAAATGTCGACGTTTGAGCATGGTTGTGAAATAGCAAGTGAAAAACAGTGTAGAAAATTATGGAAAAATATATGTGATCTCCCAAATGACGGTGCATATGTTATATTTAATGAGGAAGTTGATTAAGAGCTAGTGAAATGAAACTGGACAGACTGAGAGCAATGGGTATAACAGATAAAGTTCTGCTAGAATGGAAGCCTGTGCGGAGATCAGCAAAAATGGAGAGTGCGCTACTCTCTCAAGCAAAAGAAAAAAAAAACCTGATCTCATTTTCATAACTATTATAACAGACAAACAGCTAAACAAGCCACATTATTTCTCTGTAATGAGATTATGCTAACTGGGTTGTAGGTAGGCTTGGTTAGATCCTAATGGAGGAGAGTCCATGTAACGAACTATTGTAATTCTCATTTACTCTTGGGAATATCAACCCAAAATGCTTATGACGCTGATGATTTCTCCATGTCATGTTTATGGTGAATAAGTGGTTAAGTCTTTATGGTACTTACATGGCTAGTGTATCATAAAGGAGGGCAGCTTCTATGCCAGGAAGTGTCCACCCCTTTGTGGATAAGTGAAGGAAGCAGATCATTCTCCAGGGCTGAAAGAAAAATTAATTTGCTATAGTTTTAGTTAGAAAAGATGTATTTTTATCTTTCCAACATCTAAACCTGTGTTATCTATGTATGTTAAATATTGTGTATGCTTGCTTTGTTAATTTTCACACAAGAAAGAAAGATCGAGAACAGTAAATCACCCTGATATCTTTTAGCTGTACATTCAAAGAACCTATGTCCTGAGAAGTTCAATGCAATCTGAGCTTTTGCTCTCTTACATACTGAGATAATTTACATGTGTCTTTAAGATCACAGTTATTTGGGAGATTAACGTTTTTAAGTCCAATTAACGCCAAATGTTACCAAAAACCTTTTGCAAATTGCAATTTGCTATTACAAAGAGCAAGGAAGTAACTCAGCATTTGGCTTCCCATTTGCAGCTATAACAGTGACAAAAAAACGTGGGTATTGTATTTTGCAGGAACTTTATCTCTAAAAACATCTGGGAATGGATAAGCACATGGGATTTGGGTGAACCCACGCTGATTTATAGTAAGCATGGGCTTTCTTTCATTTTAGCTTCTAATTGGTTCTATGTCTTGCGTTCTTCATCAGAGAAAGTGTAGATTCAGGTGTGATCCTGATTCTGCCATCAATTCATTTTTAGTGTTTTTGAGGGTGATTTTCAACCAGATAGGGTGAATTCTATGTCTGACAGGTTACTATTCAGTTGGCCTTGTTCCTACCTGAAAGATAGCCTTTTAATTATTTTGTTTTAAGGGAGTTATTTAAAACATGTTTAGATCATTTTAGGTCAGTGGGGAATTGAAGGAATTTTGCACTAAAAATACTTTCTTGTGTTGTCACCTATTTTGTTGGGGGTTTTTGGTTACAAATGTACCTAGATGTTCCTGAAAACCCCATGCAGAGGAAAATTTTCCAAAATCCAAAACTGATTTAGGAGTGGCCTTGAAACTGTTAACTTGGCCAGTCATAGGCCTTTTTTTGGCTAAGTTGAATAAAGATTTTGGGTCAGGACTTGATGACATCAAATGTTGTACAATGTCCTGGTACTCTCAACAGCAGAGAGTTCATAGCTGCTTTGAAAATGCAAATGGTACCACACAAGATGTAGATTCAAGGGCAGGTGATGGAATGCCAGTAAATGGAGAGATACCAAATAGCATAAGAAAGAGTGATCTCTTGGAGTAATAATCTCTTACCAAAACTGACTAATGCAAAGGAAGGAGTTGCACAAACATGTTGTATTTAAAAGGGAAAAATAGGAGAAAACAAAAAAAAAAAAGTGTAACTCTAGAAATTTAGCAAAGGTGAGAGGGGACTGGGCACAAGATGACAATCAGGAATGTAGATTTCAATACCAGCTCAAAAATACTTAGGACATCTATTGTGCTGAATTATCTGCTGTGAAAGGGGTGTGTATCAAGTCCAAAGGCAAGGATAGTGCTGTAATTTGATATGGGGAAGAGGGGGTAGGGAATGGAGGGAATAACCCTATTTTCTGTTGGTTCTCTAATTGCAGCAAAGGAAAAAAAAAAAAAAAAGAAAAGAAAAGAAAAAAAAAAAAGCATGTCTCTCAAGTTTTGACCAGGACTGAAGTAAATATCATACATTCCAGATATCAGAATTTCAAGAAGGGAGAGAAAAGTGAGGAGGGGGAAGGAAAGAAAAGAAGAGGGCAGACCAGAACAGCTTACAGGAGTTCAGGTCTACCCTACCAGGAATTTTCAGATGATATGTACAGTCTCCTGTCCACTTTAAATCATAATTTGTGATGGTGACAACCATTATCTACTCAGATAAGCAGAAATCAAAAGTAGTATAAAAATTCCTTAAGATGAAACTTTCAAAACAGACATATTTAAATAACCCACTCTTCCAGGCTGTTCTGAATCCATAGGACCTAACTTAGCTTATTTTTCAATCATCTTCCCACCTTTCACTTTAAGGTACCTTTATGCTAGTAAAAAGTAACACCTAAATAGCCGTAATCTCTTGAAAGACACAATTTCATACACTGATTTTTCCACATCAACTACAGTTCAAAATAATTTCCCCATGTGTCAATCTCAAGAGGTTATTTTTAGAGGCTCCTTAGAGAGTGAGGGGAGACTGTTTAAACGTGCTGTGGGACGCTTACCACAAATCAGTCTGCTCATTTTAGTGGGATGAGGTGCTTTGCTCCCAAAAGGGCAGAGTCCCATGAAGGGAGTGTGGAGGAGCCTGTGTTTGAAATGGAGAGAATTTCTCTGCAACTTAGGATCTCACAATGCAAAGATTTGTACTGAGAGAGTACTTCTTGAGAGCAGCGGGATTACTCCTGAGATGGAAGTTTGCTCATGTGTATAAGGGGTTGTGAGAGAAAAATGCGACGTTGATACTTCTGAATAGGCAAGGCATGAACAGTTGAGATGTTAGTCAAGGTGATTAGTCAGAAATTCCTTTCTTGCAAATGTCCTCTGACTATCCTGTCTGCAGGAAGACCACCAAAACAGCTCTTCATTCTTGGATCATTATTTCACTCCGTCCTTCTGTCACCTCTGTGCCTATTTGATGCTCTTAGCTTCCTTATGCTGTAGTATTTCCTGAGTGAATGCAGGCCTGTTGTGGATCTCTCTAAATATACCCATAGAGAGAAGCGTTAGAACCTTGATAATGAATATCTTAATTTGCTGTTTCTCTTCCTTGCCGTGGTTCTCAATTATCTTTTTTAGTATGTTCTAAAAGAAGTATCACATAGTATGTGATGTGAGTTGTGTAGACTCCTATAGCGTATAGTTGTGAACTGAAAGTGTGCAAATTGAGGACCTGTAGGAAGTGATAAAGATTTCCATGTTGTGGATTTTTTTTTTTTTTTCATTTTCTTGCTGTTGCCTCCTCTTTTCATTTCCCTGTGGTCCATTTCTTGCCTACTCTACATAAATCTGGAAGTAACACTATTCTCAAATGCCAGCTCGTGTTTCTCACCACCTTTTAAAACATGCAAAAATAAGGATGCCACTTAATGAAGCTTTCATGCTATATTTACTGATAACCATATTCATTAAATAATTAATTGCTGTGTGTTATGTTTTCTATTAAGAGCTATTTTGATAAGGCTTGAAAATGGGGGAGTACGTCATCCAAAAGAGTAGTTGCTAAGCACCTTGCAGAATCTGACCCCAGGAAATGACAGGAAAAGGGGAAATGGAGTTCTTTGAATATTCAGCAGTTATTTCTGCCATTCTGTCTGCATCATAGGACTTCCCATAATTCCTGTATCTGTGCACCTTTCCAGTAAAAACAAGCAGCAGCCCAGACCCTATTGAATTTTCTTAGTGGCATCTCTCAGTTTTGAGTGCCAATGCTCTGTTTAGATAAATTTTTCTGATTTTATTTCTTTTAAATATTATTCCTCTTGTCAGTTCCTTAATATTTAAACTATATGCATAAAATAAAGATGCATTTAAACTATATGCATAAAATATGAATCTCAGTGTATTTCAAAGCTCAGAGCTGCTTTAAACAGCCATGTTACAATTCTCCTTCTAAAAGAAGTGGCAGTAGATGCCTAATTGTACTCTTGCAGTTATAGTAATGATCGATTTAAACTTATGTCATTAAGTATTCTAAATTTGTTTGTTGGAAGTGTGTCAAGGTCATGCTGTTAGGAGCCAAAAGCAAACCCCATGAGAAAAAAAATGTCAAAGATGATTTTGGTGTGTGCCAGATAACTGGGTGTGTTATAAATGACAACTAGCTTATATCCAAATCACACAGACCAAAGGCAAGGCAAACATGTGCTGGGAGCTCAGGGGAATTCAATGTCACCATCTAGGACATGATAAAGTAACTTGAACATATTAAGTAAACAGCTGCATTATGTCTTTTCTCACTTTGCCTTACAGTTCAACTTAGACTTCAAATATAGATGAGGGAAATCTGGTTCACTTGTCCTAATAGTCCCTGGGGTGCTCAGAAATCAGACCCAGCAGAATCAGAATTTTGAGTGTGCACTAGTGTGCTGGATCACTCCCTAACAGGAGCATAGAGCTGCTTTCCCTGGGATCCAAGGTCTACAGGAAGTTGTAAGGATGATAAGGGAGTGTTATGCCCTTGTCACTACATAATTAGCTAGTAGAAAAAGAAGATACTTAAACTGCAGGTTGGGGCAGAGACTTGCTACGTCCCTAAGGTGCTTAGAACAATGAAGTTCCTCCCTACCATGTTACAATAAATAACAATAAGGCCACATTAACTCTTGGGGCTACCTGTACTAAAATCCACTCTCTACAATGAGCATAAAAGGTGGGGAGATAGTGAATGCGGAGGCATTGCCAGCCCTTGTGTTACGTAGTATTAACCAGTATTACCAGTATTCCATCCAGTGGTGCTAAATGGAAGTCACGGGGAGTCTGAAAGCCTTGGCTAAATTACTGTCATCTGGCTTCCATGTGGTCAACCCCCGATTCCTGTTGAATTCTCCCTAGCGGAAGTTCCTAGGCCTAAAATAACATTCTTTATCTCTCCCATCATATCCAAAATTCATTTTGCTGTAACCACCCCCTCAGCCTGTCCCCAGAGTGATTGATGGAGTGATCTGCCAAAATTTTTCACCCCCATCCTGGCTTCTTTACATAGCATGTTCTACTAAAGGGATGTAGAAATACTGAGTAAAAGTCAGGCTGCAGTAGTTAATTCAGCCCTGTGCTGTCGGCATGTGAGAACTGAAAACAACCTAATGGAGAAATGTAAAATCACCTGAGGTAATGTCTCCTGATATTAGAATAAAAATGCAGTGATAAAATTGCTCTTCATAAAGAATAATAATAATAATAATTTTAAAGACTTCTACATCCAGTTTAAACTTAAATGAGCCCTTTATTGCTCTCCTGCAAAGCACAAGGCAAGGAGCTCGCTCACTTTCAATAAACTCAGTGGTTTTAAAAAAAAAAAAAGAGATCATTTAGTCATGGATCTTTCATTATCATTCCTGCAGTGAAAATATGGAGGTAAACAAATGTGATTTATTTATTTATTTACTTTTATTTAGAACAACATATCTAGATTAAAAATAGCTTTGGAACCATCACCTCCTTCTACTGAAAACCTCATACTCTCAATTATAAAAATACAGTGGAAAGGAGCCTGCTCTGTGTTACAGAATTAGTGTGTATAGAAAAATACAACTGTTTCCTGAGAACTCTGTAACATTCTTTCAACCTTAACTGAGCGTGAGCAGTCTGAGGCGAGGTATTTACTAGTTCTGTCTCCTTTTAAGCATTTGCTTATAGAAGCAGCTCTGGTCTACATCAAAGGGCAGGAACTTCAGTATGTGATAATAAATAAATAAATCAGCCCTAATGAACACTGATGGTGGCTGGCTGGCGTCCCCTTCACTTACCTCAAACTAGTTTATGCAAAGCCATAGCTGTTGGGTTGATCAATAGCTGTTCTGGTGGTAATAGTCAGGAGCAGAAAAGACTGGATCAACCTCACTTTTCTTTTCCTGCTAGGTTTAGAAACCCAGTGTTTAGTTTTCTTCTCATCTCCCTGTTCTTTTCCTAAACTGCCCTTTTTTGTCAGATGATATCAATGTTTTATTTTCATGAAGAACAGTTTTCCTCTTTCTTGTAAAGCTCGTGTTTGGTGATTGTCCTTATATTAAAAGGCAATTTTTAGGAGGTTTTTTTGGTTTGGTTTTTCCTTAAAGAGAATATTTTTTTATTTTGGTTAAACTATTCTTCTCGGAATAATCCAAAGCTGTGTCCATCTGGTGTTTTGTGGGTTGGATTGTTGATTCCTGAGGCAAGAGTCTATCAAACTGCCACATTATTCTGGAGATTTCTTGGTAGACAAGTACCCAACAACCAAACAGCATAAGCTGCTGCTGTGTCTCTGGCATTCCAGAAATTGGATTGGCATGGGATTGTGGCTGTATACTAGGTCAAAAATAAAATACTGACACCATGGATATCAATTAAAAAACTTATGTTAACTTAAAATGAGCCATGATTTCACTTTCTATTGTTACATCCTGGTTACACTGATCTTTTTCCCACCAAGACTGGAAAAAAAAAAAAATCTTCTCAGACATAGCTATGTGGTAAATCTTGGTGAATATTTTTTATGTGCAGCAATGGAATTTGTTACTAACAGTAGTAAAAAATGCTCGGTTTTTCTAAAACTGTTCCGTTTTAAAAGCACTGAAGAATACAGCATCCAGTATGTTTAGCATGATGAACCTCAATTTAAAGGTAGGAAAGCTGAAGAGCAAATTTTGATAAATAACTTACCAAGGAGGCAAGGAAAATTGGTGGCAAGAGAGGGGTTACAGCTTCTCATGTCCAAGTCATGAATGTAGTGTTTGTTCCAGTAGAATACAGGCCCTGTAGCTCTTCCCTGAGCAGAAAAGACATTAAACTGGCCTCTAGTATCTTCCACAGCACTCTGGGAGAAAAAAACAGGGCGAGTGGGGAAAATCACTCTTTAAATAAATGCCTCTAGCTCCGTATTGCTTATATCAATGTTCTAACAAAGAGACTGACAGGTCCAACTTTAAAAAGAAATCGTAAAAAACAAAATCTAACATAATGTCAGTTCACAGTGTTCCGTACAGCATGTCATGTGGGCAGGAAGATTGGTTGCTCTGATATCTAGATGTTTGTACGGTCTTTAATCAAGATGTTCTTCCCATCTCATAATTCAACACCACGGAGTGAAATACAGTAGGTAATTGAAACTGATTGATAAAATATGGATTTCCTCTCCTTAGAAGAAAGTTAAGCATACTTAAGGGGAAAAAACCCAGAGCATTAGTAGTTCGAATGAAAAATATGCTGACATATTTCTTCCAGGAAAAAATAAATAAAGATAAAAGCTACAGGAAAGAGTAGGTGACAATAATTAGTTTGTTGTTTTAAATTAGGAGGTCTCTTGGGCCAGATGTTAGTTGTCAGGGAGTGATGCCCCCTCCTGAGACATGTAATGAAACTGAGATAGCCAGGGGCCTTGGGGAAAAAAAAAAGCTCTGTTTGGAGATGTCATTTTATTACAATGCTCTTGCCTTTTGCCTGAAGCATCTTGTGACTGGGGATAGAAGGAAAAAGGGAGAGAAAGAGAGCAGGCAGGGATTGATAGAAGGGACGTAGGCAGAATTTGTATTCAATCATAGTCTGGTCAGCAGAGCATGCATGCTTCTAATTAGCATAAGGAGGAAGGCAAGGAACCTGTCTCCGCCACGAGAGACAGAGCAGACAGGCACAATCTCAGGGCTGTCCGGAAGAGCTGCCACGAATGTCTGCAGCTCATTGCAATGCAGGTGACAGGATTTAGAGAAAGATATCAGCAGAATTATCCTTATTTTCTCTGCCATTCACTGTCTGCTCTTATTAAGCAGACAGAGTCCAAGGCGCTTTCTGCGTTTTGGAGCACTAAATGTATAAGCTTCAGCCCTGCGACCTGCTCTCGTGGGCCAGCTGCCACCAGGCTTTGCCCCGGCTGGGCAGAACTTTCCGGCTGCAGGCTGACCCAGGCAGGAGAGCTCCGCAGCCAGCGTGCTGCTCGGGGGCAGCGGAGGACGTTTATCTGAGCGTCCAAGGTGGCAAGTTCACCTTTGCAGTGCCTGCACTGGTGCCAGGGGGGGCCTCGGTGGCCCCTTGATGCCCTGTGAAGGTTGAGTGGGCTCCTCCCAGTACAACGTGCTCAACAGGGCCAACCAGTAGAGTGGCTGGGGAGCCAAACTGCCCCCTCTCCATCATTAGCTTGTTTGAAGGACATTCATTATATTCTACGTGTTTTGGATCAATGTTCGACATTAATCCAGGTCAATGAGTACAAACAGTACTACAAAATTTGCTTCAAAGGTGACAGATTACTTCATGCTTTGCTACTTAGCTCCCACAGTACACATGAGCATAACCAAAATAGCCTAGATAAAACCATTTCAATTGCAGTAGATCAAAGCTTTAATTTTTGTCACCAGCCACATTTATACCATTTACATTTCACTTTTATTCATGTCTTTGCATTTTATTTCTGCAATAGAATGAGGACAAATATTAACCTGATTTCATATGAGGAATAATACATTTCCTAGCATTTGCATGTAGTTGTGCTAACCTATTAAAATATTTTTATGCCTTATAAGCTACAAATGTAAAGCAATATAATAGATATAGAAAAATACAGAAGTTTTGCAAAAGCTCTGTCATTCAAAATTATTTTCCCAGACTTAAGTATTTCAGAGCCAATTAACTTTGAAACAGCATTTGCATTTACTTTATCTCAGTGGGGTGAAAGAATGAATTGTTTTTGATTTATTCTTGTTTACCGAATGGCCGAAAGATAAATCTTTTTAAAAATGACTCATTTAAGGTGCCCACATGATGCATCTTTTAGTATCTGCTCTAAAAGGTGTGCCAGCAGCATTCTGCATTTTAAAAGCTTCTAACTGGTTTAATAAAGTGCAGTTTACATTTGTGACTTCCCAGCATGAGCGCTGTATTGTATCAGATGATGCAGCTGCTTACTTTTAATCAAATGACAATTTAAAAGACATATCTCCGTCTCATTCCCTGGTTAGAATTTCAGCACACAGGAGTTGAAGAAGGAATGTTACAGGAGATTATGGCACTTGTAATCTCTCAACTGGCTTCTGATGGTGTTATGAGATCCTTTTCATAAACCCACCTGCTGTCCAAAAGTAATGGGATTTTTCTATTAATTATGTAAGATTACTTCAAATTTACCTAATGGTCCTCTGGGACTCTATCAGGACTACACCCAGAGCAGAAGATACCCGGCACTTTGCAGGTTTAATCCCCGGGTTTGCACGTTTCAAAGAATCGGAGAAGTTAATTAACTATTGCTAGTCCTATTTAGTTGAAGTAATACTAAAATACTAGGAGTCGAAGTGTACATTCCAGATATATTCAATGTAGTCAAACCTCCCAGCTTGCAGTTCATTATGAGTATTTTACAATGTTGATAACTGCTTTAATCTCTCAAACATGCAGCTAATTGAATAAACTAAACCTGGTTTTGTCATTTTGTGGAGATGAGCCTATGGGCATTTTTGGGTTTTATTTAAAATGAAGTTTATTTAGAGAATTTTTATGGAGATAGTGTTAAAGTCAGAGTAGTGTTTTAGGAAGTGCTCACATGATTGAAAAGCCTATATGTCATTCTTAAAATTGACTTTGACACTCCTAGGACTCCTTGAAAATCCAGACAATTTTGAAAGCATTTATATATATATATATATATATATATATGAATTGTATGTGGAAAATAAAAAGCTGTGGAATCCCTTTCAGCTGAAAGTTGTCAAGCAAGATGCAATGCATTAGAACAGATCGAAAAGCACAGTGACAAGCAGGACCAGGTATTTTAAGCATTACTGCATATTTTTCAGCACAGTATGTCACACAGGTTTAAGCAGGAGGTACAGACTCAGACTTGACTATATAGTCCATTATCATCTTCTAATGGTAAGAGTATCACCCTAATTCAGTGGACCAGATTCATTGCCACTGTGTCAGCACTGCAGCAAAACATTGTTACAGGCAGTGATGCCATGACTTTTTTTTTTACTGTTTAATTTACATATAGGAATTAAGAGTTACTTCAGACATTCCACAGTTTTTGGTGGTAGTACTGATAGTGTCTGGAGGCTTTGATCTGCTCGGATACTGTGATAAGATGGGTACGCTCCTTCAGATAAATGAACTGTCTTGTTTTTGTCTTTCTCAACAGGAAATGTGTTAATTCCCCTGAAGACTCTAGTGTGGGAAAACATATAGCTGATAGGAGCAGTGTGAATATTCCCTTATGCAACACTGGGACTTTCCTGGTTAACTTTTCTGTTGCTTACTTTATAAATATATAAAAGGCAATTAGGGTTTTTTACATTTCTTGTACAGGAATGTCTCATCTCAGTCATTGTCTAACTATTCTGTAAAATCTTTTTTCTTTTCTTTTTTTTCCCCCCTACTTCTTCCTTCAGTGTTTATATCCAGACGAAAATCGTGTCTCACTAGTCTGCTGCAATTTGACTTCGTGCCCACAACCACATCCGTCTCTTGTAAGTGCATCAGTTTGCAGGCTGAAGTCAGCCTTCTTTCTCATTTTGATTTCCGTTTTCCTCCTTTTATTTGCTAGTTCTCAAAATGTGTCAGAGCAGAAGACAGATCGGAAGTTCTGTTTTACAGTTAAAAGCAAAAGCACACTGTAAAATGCATGTTTATTCTTGCTTGTTTTGTTTCACTGTTCTGTGTTTCATGAAAGTGCACCCTGTCTGATGAAACTTTTACATTCTTTTCAAGAGTTTTGAATTTTTAATTGAGTCTTCTTCCATTGCTTGTGCCTGTTCACTGAACTGCAGTTGTTCTCAGCTTTTTCTTTTTTTTTCTTTTTGGTGTACTCCAAAACAGACTCTCTTTGGCTTAAACATCGCACCCCACCCACACAGACAGCAGTAGCCTCTGCAAATTCTTGAATGGCTTTCATGTATACTCTGCCTATTCAGTCCTGATCCTAGTTTTGTATACACATTATTTTAAAAGGAGGAACAATGTTTATATTAAGAGGGAGCAGGATCAGCCTTTTCCAAAATCCTGAGTTATCAAAGGACACTGAGTTATGGTTCATTTAGATGCAGTGCTGTAAATAAGCTACTACTACAAGATGTTTTCCTTTACTCAGCTGAAAATGAGGGTCAAAGGTCTTTCAAAAGTGCCTGGATTCCTGATTCTAATTTTCTTTTGGTAGGAGTTAGGTCCTTAGACCCTTTAAAAATCTGTCCCTCTGAGCGCTGTTTCCTTCTTTGCTGTTTCACATCCTTATTTTTGGTAGGAGTTTGCCGATAACTGATCTAAGCATTGTTATGCCATTTCTCATTATGAATTCTCTGTGCTTCTGCTTGTACTGGAAGTGATAGAAGATTTGTCGGATAAAGGAGAAGGACTGTTTATGTGAAAGCAGGAATAAAAATACGGCAAAGAGAGAGAACAGCCTGCTGAGCCCATTTCAGTGGGCCTGTTGGACCTGAACCTCTTCAGAGGTGGCCAGAGACCTGACCAGCTGAGCAGATCTCATACAGCCTCTACCTAAATACCTTCTGTTTGTGGGGTACCATGTGTCTCAGTCCTTTCCCCTTGCTTTTCTCACTGTTCCTCTCAAGTACTTGGTGCAGGGGAACCTCTCTCTGGATGCTGCTTTAGTCCTCATCAGTGTAGTGTCTGTATGAAACTTTTTGACTAGTTATGCCTATATCCAGGCCTGGTAGAAATAATGTTGGTGTCTCAGGGAATAACAAAAATCCTAGCGCCCTTTGAAAATACGGAATGGGCCCACAGATGATATTGCATTGACTGTTTTGTAGCTTTTGGAATTTAGTTACTAATTGTAATTAATAGAAATTTTATGCAAATGGCTAGGAGCCATCATGTTCTTTACAGATGTGGTCACAGTAAAATATAGCTTAATGGAGCTGTAGGCTGTACCACGTGAGGTGAATTTACCTATGCATAAGCTATAAAGATCTAAAGAGACTCAAAACTGGTTTGGTGATGTTCTTCCAAGCAGCTCAGTTTGATGAGCCCATCTCCCTGGTGCTTCACTCAAAAATGGCTTTCGATCTCACTCTTGGTACAGATTTTGCAGGCTATTTCAGGGCTGCTTTCAGGCACTAAGATATACATTGCCTTTCTGCTTTCTGATTGAAACAGGCCTCAGAGTGAGAGTATAATAAAGGGAGAAAGGTTTGGGGCCACCTTGTCCAGCACATGCGTGCTAGCACAGACCAAAGTGCAGGCTCACACCCAGTGTGTTTGTGTTTGACAATTTTTTGAAGGCTGTATTTGAAAAGCATTTGTACAGGCTATCTATTTTGGTGTCTTTGTATCACAGTTCTTGTGTTCCTTTGCCAGGAATATAAAAATGTTAACTAATTTTATTTTTTTTTTAACTTTCCAAAGGAACTTTTTCTTCTCTAGACCTGGTGAGAGACCCATTATTCCACATAGATCTTATCTCCAGATGCAGTCCCCAATTCAGGAAACATACATCCCAGCGCACAGTATATTTTTTTAAAGAGAAGTACCTTATTAAGTCCTTTCCCAAGGAGGGATGCGGTTATGAATGTTTATAATTGCTTTTCTGAACTGGTGCCATAGAGCTTGGCTGGTGTACCACATTCCATAGTAAACCCTCCAATTTCTCAGCATCTTACTGCTTCACCCACCTCGTGTCTCATCAGCTTCTCCTGTTAGGTTTTTGTAACACAGGACTTGGGGTGGGGTGAGGGAGGAAAGGAAGCTTTTTTCATCTGCTGATTTTTGGAGACTGAGGATCCTTGGATCCCTGCAGCTCTTATTTTAGTGTTGACTCAGGAGCAGCACAGGTGGAAAATTGTAGCAAAGTGTAAAAATCTGTATCTGATGCTGAAAGTGCTGCCCCATCTCCTTTCTTTGGTGTATGTTGCAATGGCCATCTTGATTGTTTCTAGGTTATAGAAGTCTAAAGCCTGATTTTTCCCTAGGAGTCAAGCCATGTTCAGTGAGATAGAGGGGTGATGTGACTACAGCCTGATCTGCAGAGAAGCAGAACAGAGTTGAAAAAGCACTAGGACGTGCTTTGCCATGGCAGAGTGGGTACCAAGTTGAGAATTGGGGCCACCATAACTGTTCTCTGCTAGCATTTAAAAGTTAGCAGTAAGGTGATCTTTTAAACAGTAGGAAAGTATTTCCTGCAGCGCAATATAAAAAACAAAACAAAACAAAAACAAACAAAAAAACAACCAACCAAACCTTTCTCCTAAGTAGCTTGCCAAGAATTCAAAGAGGATAAAATTGACAGGTCAGACTGTAAATTTCTTTGTTCACTGAGCAGTCCTATTGAAAATTTCCCTACAGGTGGAGTATGATGCTGTGAAGTATTTTCTTGTTGTTGGAATAACATGTAACTAGATTGAACAAAGCTGTGCAGTCTCTAGATCAGTATGTGCATGTGTTCTGGAGTGGAAGGAAGAAGGTTGTTTTTTTCTCAGTCTTCTCTCTAATTCTGTGATTCAGATTGTCATTCCCTCTTGTGGCAGAATGGGAGACTAGGAAGTGCTTCAATAACCTGAAACATCACTAATTATCATGTGAGATCCTGTGAGAAGTGAAGTGCAGAGAAACACTGCAGATTTTAGAGGAGAGTTTCCTCTTTAGTATGTGCTTGCTTTGATGTTAAAATAATGTTCGCTTTCAGATTGTGATGCCCAGTGTCTATTTAGCACAGATATAATTTTAGGAATGTCAGCCCTCCGTATTCTCTTAATGATAAGATGCTACAGTCGTTCATTCTGAAATTGTGATGCTATTTTCATGTGCTCAGGGACCAAATGCATCTCCCAAATTGCAGGTACCAGGAAGGACACGGAGAAGTGGAAATCCACAAGTGGGACATTCATGTTTGCAACTGGTCAAATTCCAGGACACTGCATTGATGCTGTATCATTGTATCATGAGATAAGAAAAAAAAAAAAATTCTTACTTTTTCAGTGTCCTAAGTGGTAGAGTAGAGGGAAAAAAAATGCTTACATCTCAGAGATAACCGTTAAAACCCAGAGCATAAAGGGCAGATCATGTGTCACTGTGCTCCTCTGTAGGCTACAGGTAGCTCATGCAGCTCACTAGGCTGCAAGCTTTCTCGTACAGCCCAGGTCTCTCTTGCTGTGACACGATGTGCTTTCTGTGTTTGGGAGTGGACTAGGTAACTGATGTTTGACAGTGCAGGTTATGTCCGAGAACTGCATTTGTCCAAATGGAGAACGTTCCAGTAGGTTTTCCTAATGGAGTTAAGTGTACAGAGATCAGGTTTGTTTTACAGTACTCTGGTATTTTGTACTTCTTTTACCACTTGGAGCAAATGAACATGAAACATATAGGAGCAGAGAAGCAAAGTACATTTCAGAGTGGGCTCGTCCTACAGCTTGGGGTGAACATCAGTGGAAATTTGATTTAAAGTAGGGTGAAGTGTACAGGGAAAGATCAAGACAATAGTCAGGAGCAAAATGTTCTGCATCTGTTCATTAGTTCACTCACCATAAATTTTGCCATCTCAAATCCTCACCAGATCCTAATGAATATCACTTTATGGGCTGATTGAAAGCATCTTTAAAAAAGGGGAAGAAATGAGTATGTGACAACAGGGAAGAATTGGTAAAGGGGTATCGCACATCAGAGTTGGGCTGCGCTAGAAATCATCTGCAATATTTATTTCCTAAGTATAATGATTACCTCAGTGAAAATCATTTTCCAGTTTGACAATTTCATTTTAGTGTTACTTGATCTACTCTTTAGACACTTGGGAAATCATTGTAACGTTTTACCTCTCCCCATGCCAAAATGTGAGCTTTTAGATGACTAATTTGCTCTGCATGCTTTCGAAGATGGGTTACGCTTATGGCTTATTTAGAGTAGAATTTCTGCATCACTCTGTGGCCAAATCCTCTTTAATGCAGGTACTGGTATAATGCAAAGGAGATATCTAGTGGAGGATCTCAGTAATAATCTGCAATCTCTTTTATGTTTTCATATCAGTGAGACCTTATTGTACCAAATGAATATCTGTGATTCCATCTTAAACGAAATAGAAAAGTGAACTTATAAAACTTGCTTTCCAAAAATCAATATTCGGAAAGGCTATGACACTGCTTATGACATGACAGATTTTCACCTAAGTAGAATCAAATGTGTTCTACCCTAGGGCAAAGTGGTGTCAGTAAAACTTGCACTGAAAGCACGAAGAGCAGCTAAAACCCCTGCACCTGGAGAATTCTTTTTGTAATGTTCTCCAGGCTCATGACCTGATAAGTGATTAATTAAAGTCTCTAGAGAACATTAAAGGAAGTAAAGTTTTGCAGGTGTGCCTTGAAGGACTGTATGAAAATACTTTTTATGGGATTTCTGGTTTTGGGGTATTCTTTGGGGGGGAAGGGTGGTCCCTAGAGTCCCTATAGTTTACACAGCAGCCTAACTTGCAGCATACAAGGAAGCAGGAAAACCTTGAAAGCCGGAGATTACAATCAAGTTACCAAGGAGTGCGTTTCTAGAGTTGTGATATTTAGGAGTATTCTAGTGCAAAAAGCTGCTTAAGGTTCTGCTGCAGTGATGTGAATGAAGGGTCAAACAGATTTGGTCTGAGGTTGATGTTTCCAAGCTCAATAAATATGTTGGTTGGAGACCTCCTGATTATTGTTAAGCCCTGAAGTGCAGTTTTTTAAAGGGTTTACATTTAAACTGACACCTTAGCATTGATCAGAGCCGATCGACCAGCACTGTGATGGACTTAGAGGAAAATGTAAATAAATAAAGAAAATACATTGCTGTTTCACTCACTAATGGGAGTGCTTGTGTACTTATTGCTAGGCAGTCATTTAAGTAGCTCGCTGGACTTGGAACATGAATCAGGGTGTAAAAGTAATGAGAGACTGGTTGAGGATCACATCTCTAGTGATACACAGAAGCCAATTGAAAGCTAATACAGCAGTAGTTAACAGTCTTGAGCCCAATGATATTTTGTGCCTGTGAGAAGGATATTGCCACAAGCCTGCTCCGTGCGGAAATAAAAAAAAGAGATTTTTAAACAGGGAGTTGGGTTACAGTGAAATAAATAAAAGTTGTGTTTGTGCTGCTTTCATCTTTTGAAGTAGCACAACTATAGCCGATTAAGTGTATTAGATAAACAGGTGGTTTTGCAGATATTTGCACTGATGGCCACTTCTGAAGAAAAGATGAGAAAGCTAACAACTGCAGCTCGGGGCAGTTAGAGGGCTAAAGGCATAGATAATAGTGAGCAAATGCCTGCATCTCTATCAAGAGACTAGACTTTGCTTTACTACCATTGACTGCTGACTGGAATGACTTAATTTGAAGTTGAATAGAACTCTTAATTCTCTCTGAAGTCATAGGAAGTTAAATGCCTGAAATGGTACATCTGCTATTAATTTGGCCTCATTAAGTACTGAGATCTACAATTTCAAACAATGTAGAGTTGTCTGACTTCTGTTCATGCTTTGTTCTTTAAAAAAACCTATGAAAAAATATTCAGGTATTTGTTTGAATTTGTTCATTAGAAACCAAGTAATAAACTCTTTTTACTAGACCTTGATAAGGAAAGTAGAAAATGCAGGTTACTGCAATCAAGAATCTTGTAATAATGTGTAAAGACTGGAATCCAATTTAAAACCCAATTTTTGAAATACATAGATATGTATGAGGCCATATCTATTTCCCCTAAAGTAACTGCCAATGTCAGTTATCAATGAGATAAACATCCAACTTCTGTCATTCTGCTGGCTTATTTCAGCATAGGAGAAACCACATTAATAATCTTTATGTTTACGGAAGAACTTCCTCTTGTCGCTATTGGACATTTTATCAGAGCATTTTCAAGCTTTGTCTCAAGTCCTCCCAGTGCCTGTATTGTTCCAGTCTTGACCTTCCCATATGCGTGCTATAGGCTGCTTGCCCTTTTATCCTGAAACCTTTCTTTCCCTGGAACCAATTTCTTTGAAACGCCTTTTCTCAGTAACCTCTGAACTCCCACTTTTATGTCAATCTTGTTTATCTTTCCTCTGGCAGATAATGTAATTTCTTTGTGGTTTCTCAAAGAATTAATAAAATTATAGCAGTGTAACTCTGTTCAATAGCCAGTACCAACTGCACTGTTACTGCCCTGCTTGCCACTGAGATTTTCCCTGTTTCTAGCTCTGAAGTTAGTAAGATTAGGTTTGTTTCTTAATTAAAATCAGGTCTTATATAAAAGCTCATTCATATATATGTGTTTCACAACCAAATCATTAGTGTTACTGCTTAACAAATACGGGGGAAAAATTAGATTATAAGGTTTACTTTTAGGTGCTTACATAAGGATCGTGCCTGACAATCTAGCCGTGTGAAATACTAGGCTCATTTAGAGGTTTTGTGCTTCTGCTTGTTTTTAAAGTTTAGATTGTCATGAGCTTGTTGGATGATAGAGGGAGGTTAGTAATAAAATTGCAGAGGGAAAAATCAAAACACCATGGAAGCTCTGTGTTCAAAGGTCTCTGGAAACTAATCAAGTATCCTAGATTTAGAGTAGGCTATATTTTGCTGCTGTGCCCATAACCTTTGTACAGGGCTAGTGAAGAACTATACGAAAAGCTAGCATCTTAAGAAAAGCAGTGTCACAGCTAGTTAGGGACCACAGTTCGCTTTTCACCATGTATTCAGTTGACAGGAGAGCAGTGATGATGAGAACAGGGAGGGTTCGTATCACAGATCAAAGGAGTTTTGCCATTCTCTGATCTGAACTCTGAGACCTTCCATAAAAGCATTCAGTTTCTTTTTCATTAAATGTTTTTTTACTACTTCTATTAGGACCTGGAGAACACAGGAAGAGTAATTTAGTAGTAAGTTATGTGGCCTATTTGGAATGCAAATATTACAGAAATCTGCACTTCTGCAAAAGCAGTTCCTCCTCCGCATAGCATTGCTGCAGAGAGCTGCTCTGTTCCCTTCTGCGCCAATTTGATCACAAATAGCAGCAGATCACTGCCGTATGTAAAAAACCTCATTAGATTATCTCACAGACCCACTATCTGAAAATCTCATTGTGTTTTGTACCATTGTTCTCGGAGGCATAAATGGATAGCTAGCAGAGATGGTGTGTACAGTTCTGTACACAGCTGAAATTGCATCAGTTTGTGTTACATTGCTGGAATTCAGAGTCTTCACTACTTGCATTATAGTTTCTGACAAGAAAAATAACCATGATACTGGTTCATATGTCAGCAGAGTCTAGTTCTAATCCCTCCAGTAACTGCAGTTCAGAAGAGTTTGTACTACTGGGTTTTAACGGTTTTCCTCTGGAAACAGTCCACTATCATTCCCCCCAGCTATGGTGGGTGCACTAAAGTCTGTCTTCTTTTCTGACAGGTTTTGGCAGTTTGTGGGAAATTCACTCTATGTGTAATGAGGATTGCACTTGGACCTAGTTCTGACTGTCAAACCAGAAGGCAGGTTATGCCACCCCATTGCAAAGGGAAGGTGTTTTTTTGTTTGTGGGATGAGAATTATTTTGCTCTCAACACCTGAGGAAACTTTATGCTCCTGTTTTCCTTGTAGGTGCATGTTCTTAGGGATGTGCTAGACCTCAAATCAGAATATGGCAGAACTTTTTCAATCTCAGATGTGTAGTCTTCATCATTGACAGCTGAGAGTCTGGTAAATTTTTATTGTACGTCTCCTTCCTACAGTATCCCTGAGAAATTGAAAAGGACATTTACTCCTATTTTATAGCTACATTTTTTAAATGGAGAGGTAGTAAGTTCCATAGCCAAATTCGGTGAGGAAGCCTGTGGAGAAAGGGGTAGAATGAAGGTCTCGTCTCCCAAGTTTTATGCGACTCCCTGACAACCACTACATCACCAATAAGGAATGACAGCAGGACACTGTGCATGACCCTTTTTAAAATACATCAGGTTTCTCTTGAAAGTTGTTGTCAGTCTTGAGTTGACTGGAATTATCTAAGGAAACTCGGATTTTATGTCCTATATGTCAGGGAGAATACATTTCCTTGATGAAAAATTGAAATATGCCAATAAAAACACTTTCTTGGGATGTAAGAAGGTTCCAAATTACTTGTGGCTAAATCTGTTAGAGAAAGAAAGTTTACTCAACTCTGCTTGTACAGTATCCAAACACTGTATTAACCAGAGCTCACTTTCATTATTCCTTGTGGGACCACTGAATAAAAAAGTCCTTGCTCTGTGCTGAATGCATGGAATATTCAGTTAAATCTGGGAAATTTCACTGTCTCTCTATCATCTTCCTGACTTGTCAGAACATGAGGTGTGCCAAGGATAGAGTACTTGGTATTTTACCACTATGTTCTTTCTGTCTCTTTTTTTGCCTTGGAAAACAATGGAAAAAAGGTGAGGTTGAAGGACTGTAAAGCAATTAAGAACGTCATAGGTAAATTTTATGGAGTCATTAGTCAGGTTTCATCCACAGACTCAGACTGTGCCTTCGTGAAAATAGTGAAAAGCTTTGCTCAGAGATCTGACACAGAAACCCTGCACTAGCCCTTTTAAATGCATGGAATGCTGTACCTGTTGCACATGAAGACTATATTACATGGCAGATGCTTGTTTAAAACAAAATTAGGGACAGAAAGTGAAAAAAAAAAAAAGCAAAACCAAACTTCATAATTACTTCCCACTGTTACCCTCCTGTCCTTCCTTTCTTAGCTGAGCATGCCCAACTGCCTTTTTTTCAGTGCTGTTGCAACAGAACACATTTTTCAATTCAAGGTGAATTTTTGTGTTTTGGTGTTTTTGAATACTTACCTGCACAATGGTTAATCCCTACAGTCAAAATAATCCATCTGTCTCTTTCATTTCAAGCAGAAAAACTAAGTAGTTCTCAGAACATATGGCTCCATCAGGCCCTTCCGCCCAGGTGGCATCTCTGTATCCATCACATATGTTAAACTCCTGCTGCACCAACTATTTCCCAACTCTTTGTTCCAGTCCACCCATAAATTACTCTTTTTTCTTTGCAGTCTATGAACAGAAATCTTAGATAAAACCACGTTTCAGTGTCCTGTACGAATTACAGGTCACTGGAGTAGATTTTGGATGCTGGGACACCTTTGGATAATTTATTTTTTAGGGGCCAAACTTGATGAAAATCAGACCTGCCTGATGCTTCCAACTGTAACTGAGGCCTTGACTTTGAGTCAACCATGTTTAGCTGAACATTAGACGGCAAATATAGAGCACTTTAAGCATGTGTTCACATGTAAATGTGATGGATTCACGTAGAGAAAATTGAAGGTAGATACTCTATTTCTGTTGTGACATTTCTAAGAGGTAATTTTGTGCCACAAAGGGAAATGGTACCTGATTTTAGTTATGAAATATGCCATTGTGTATAATCAAACAGTTGCCTTCTCTATTCAGGTCTAATACTAGAAGAAGTTACTTGTGAACATTTGAAAAGAAGCATTGATTTGATCCTCTCCGTTTTCTGCTTTGCACCTTTAGCTACTACAGCTGTTTAATTTTTTTGTTACACAGTTAAAAGAGAGGAAACATCATCACTTTCCTTGTCGTATCTCTTTTTCTTTTTTTGCTGCTTTGTGTAAAACCTTTTTGATTTAAGAACACTTGTCTGTGGACTTTCATGTTATTTCTTTAGAATCACTCCCTGTAGTGTGAATAAATGTTATTTGTGTCAGCAGCTGATCTTACTCTAAAGCTCATATTGTTATTAATATGTTTATTTAATACTGTTTATTCAAGCCCGAGCTTACGTATTTTCAAGTTCTTTATTTATGTGTACCTAGTGTCCATCAATTCTAACCCTCAGTTGGGATTAGAAGGATGAAGGATTACCATGCAAAACATCTGTCACTGTGACTGCTGGAAGAGTTGCATGACTGAGGATGGAGAGGGCCAGAGCTTGGATTAGCAGCTGAACCAAAGATTGCTGGTGGTTCTTACTCTGCTTGATTACGTATCCAGGGCTGCTATACACGTTTTCACCACTTCTTTTTCATGCTGGAACATACCACAAGTGTCTGTGTTCAGCACTGCTGTAGTCAATGATAACCCTTCAGACAGTGCTTCCAGTCATTGTTTAAATAGGTAAAAATGCGTAAAAAGTGATATTAATTTCAGTGTAAATGCTAACGTTTAATGAAAAAGTAACTTTGAATAATTATGTTAATTTATTTCTAATATCATCTAGGTTTAGAAAAGCGTTTAATCCCCAGAGAATCTTTGCTTCATGCCCCAGGGTGCAATTTCATAAAATTTGAATACAGCTGCAAAGAAAACAAGTGGTATTTCAAAGAGCTCAGCAATGAGTTCTGGGCAGCCCCACTGCAGATCTGTAGATTTGGTAGTAGCCACTGAGCCACTTAAAAATCCTGCTTGCTAGTACCATTCATGTTGTGGTAAGGCCTTATAGTTTGTGGGAGAACAGATGGAAATTTTCCTTGTTACAAACCTTCATTCAAACTTCAAGTTAAGAAGCCTAAACCTAAACTTGTGATGTTAGTTCCTCATCAGATCTAAACCTGGATGAGGTGTTTTTTTCCTGATCTTTGTCAGGCAGGCTTGAGACCTTGGAGCGTCAGCTCCTCCCAGAGTGTCAGCTCGTGATGTCAAAATGGACACCATGAGACTGTTTGCAGCATTTACTCCTCCTGTGGTAGAAGGTGGTAGAAACAACTCATCTTCTAGAGATATCTACAATTTACCTAAAAGCTTTTTTAGGAAAGCCTCTGAGAAGCAGTAATGTTGCTTCTAAATCTTATGTGTGTAATCAACACAAACCTGATTTGGAATTAGACATAGACTTTTTCCTGAGCGTAGTATTGATATTATTTTATAAATTTATTTTCTTGGTTTTTGCATTGTCTAGCTGTTATTGAAGTCAAAGCAATTCACATATGTAGCACGTGTCATAATTTAGCTAGTTAAATATTACATAGCACGTGTCAGAATTTGGCCAGTTAAATACTACTTAGCTGCTTTATTTCTAAAGTCACCCACTTCTAATGCTTGAGCTCCACGTGTCTCAAAATGGACACTTGAAGTTAAAGAGTATTTCAAAAGTCTGTTTTGAATATCTGTTTTATGAGTATCATGAAGCCTACTTGAGACAGTAAATAATAGCATATATGTTCTCTAAATAAGAATATAAATTTGACAAAAAATAGATTCTTAGATCTTTTTTTCCTCAGGAGCCTTTAGTCCCTTTCCTGTGCTAAGCCATCCTCATGCTTTTATAGGTTCCTGTGTTACAGGGAAAAAACTTAAACAGTAATTCATAAGTTGGATTTCTTTCCTTTCACTTGCCTCCTAGTTGTCACTGGCAGAGCTGTTCTTTTAAATTTTTTGATTGGTGCATAATTAAGGAAGTATATGGGACAATAGCTTCCTATTTTAAAAAGCTGTAAAGATTTAATGAGAACATGGCTTCAGGGCTTTCCTCAATGAGAAGGGAAAAAAAATAAGAAAAGAAGAGAAAAGAAAAGAGAGGAAGGCACATGTATTCCCAGTTCCTAGAGAACCCTGCTGTAGTACAATGAAGTATTTCCAGACTGCTGTGGAAATGAAATGCTAGCATCTTTTGAAGAGGCAGCTAACAACAGGAAGATAAAAGGACTTAAATGATCAGAAAAATGAGTGTGCTTTGCAAGGAAAATGATTCAGGCAAAGTAAGGCTGATACTAGCCAAGTGCCTTTGCTGATGGGTGAACCTTGACGTGTTAGATCTGCTGCCTTCTTTGTGCGTCACGTCTGGTTGGTCTGGTTTATATCGTCGCACCTTTGTTGTAGAAACAGACCTTTGCTTTCTAGGTCTTTTTGTCTGCCTAATTATTTCTAATTTGTCTGTTACAATAGTATTTCTCTTTTAATTTGCACTCTGGAAATGTTTTCCTTTCTTTGCTTCTTTGTTCCATAAGCACTGTTCTCACATCCCTCCCTCTGTAGCCCTTTTAATCTATCTGAGAGGAAAGTAAACTGATGCATTATCTAAGACTTCTCTCTATGCTCCTCATCAGACTGGCTGTAAGATGAATTCAGAGGAACAGAGGGATTATACCTTCCAAAGGCCAAGTATAAGAGCTTCACAGTGCTAAAGACAAAAGGTTCTAAGTTTGAACAATGCTGTCTTTTTAGATCCACTGGTCAGGGGAATGCAATTCTTAAGATCTATTCTTTAGCTGGCCCTTTGCAGCACAAAGTGCCCTTTGTTTTACGTGATCCTATAATGCAGAAAATTCCTTACAAAGTTCCCTACAGTAGTATTCATCATCATATGGAAATACTGATGTTTTGTTAGGATGATGTGGAAAGAGGAAGCGATATTTATAGAGCAGATGCTAAATTGACTGAATGCACTAACATGAAAGAGAGAACATATTTACAACATTATTTGCTGTTCTTCTATTTATTTATATTTAACCAGTATAAAGTACATCTTGAAAGGTGCTATGAGTTGTCAGTCCATAGTGGTGGTTGACTGACTGACTTTTCAAGGGAAAGCAAGGCTCTTCCCATCCCTGTGTAAGTGACAGCCCAGAGAAAAGATACCAGACAACTATGTGAATCATGATCAGAAGGGAACCAAAACCTCAGAATAAATGTGGAACCTAAACAGAAGCAGATGGTGTCACCTTTTGCCCCAAGGCATGCGGCAGGAAAAAATAAATACAATAGCCTTGCACCTTTCAAACAGGTTATATACAGAAAGAGCGGAGTGGGGCTGTACATTGTGCTCTCTTTCATGCTATTTTTCTGTGTGTTTTCACATACCTAGATGAAACTACCACTGACTTCTAGCTATCCAAATATAGATGCCTGAATCTAGATTAATCTGATGCAAACCCATTTCTGGCCCCTTCGAAAGTTCCGAATTTCTGCAAAGCTAATCCAGAGCTGCTGTAATCAGTGCAACCTTTCCATCCATTATCATTGCTGGTTATGGAACTAGGTTTTAAGATCTCCACTTTGCAGCATAGGAAACAATTAACCTGTACTTTTTCTTCCCAATATTTGTTGTAAAATTATCCTCTATCCCTGCTATCATGTGAACTAGATTACCATATACATTTCCACACATTCTTCTACTAATATTGTTTCCAAGATGGACTAGTGTCCAAAACTTATTCCTATTGGACTATGTATAGCCATATATAAAAAAATACTATGTATTTTTTAGAGCTTTTTACATTTTATGCTGAAGTATATAGAAGTCTATTTTGTTTGATAAATATACAAACAATCTGTATTTTCAGAAGCCTTTCTTGTGCTTCAAAAATTGTCATTTCTTTTGTGTGCCTCTTCAGCAAATTTCCTATTGGTACTCATTGTAGTTAAAATAGTTTGCAGTATGATTTTTACTGTTGTTCTTAAAAGACCCTGACCCTTCTCGTAATAATAGGTAAGCAGCTAAATTGTATTTGGTACCCTGTCCATGTAGATGAACAGATGGATTCACTCACATGCTCACATGGAAGAGACATCCCATTATTTATCCTCGGTTTCCTGCAGCAGATTCTACACTTTAAAGTCATTGTAAAAGCTTTAGTAGTCTTGCAGTGCTTGGTCTCAGCTGTAGGATCATCCTTAGCCTCTAGAAACCCAAACACAATGACTATTTTGACACGTCAAGCTCTAAAGCTCTCTAGGAGTCCGGAAATATTCTGTGACTGAATAAAGGATCTACGGAGGGTTGGAATATAACTTAGAATAAAGCAGAAGTGCTCCAACCTGTCTTGTAAAGAAGTAACAGTTTTTTTAGCCGAAGGAAACTTTGTGCTGAGAGAGAGTCGAATTTGACTTCTCTATTTTATTTCTCTTTTTAAGCATGGATAGAACAGGTTACCTGTGTGAAATGTTAATACCAGTGCTGCAGTTTGAGTACTGAGACTTACATGAGATATTACTACTGTGGTTTGGTTTTTGACTGGGAGGAGATGGGGTGGCTGCCGTTTGCTGTCGGTGTGCTTAGTAACACTAGTACTCTGGGAGTTGCTTTTCTCTCAGTTGCCTTGTTCAGTTTGCACAGAGCATTTTAGTTTGTCTGCCTGAAAAAATAGGAAGACCAAAGGACATTCTTGGATGTTGAGCCCTCCCAGCACAGGCATGCAGAGCTGCTCTGCAGTAAAAGCTGTGTGTTTTTGTAGCATGTGCTGGCACTCTGTGTCCCCTCTCCCCCACCTTCTCTGATCCTGCCTTTTGTTCTTCTCTGTTGCTTTCCTCTATGTGCACAGATACTTTTACGGCAATTTCTGGTTTTCTTTGAAACATAATAGCGTGATCATGGGTTCTTGTAGAATAGATCAGTCTTTAATTTGTCCTAATCTGTGTAGTGTTGAATCAGTGCAAAACTCTAGTAGAAACTGGTTGGCCTTTAAAGTGTATATATTCTTTGAGGTATTGGGGGTCCCTAAGTATGAAAAAGTGCATACGTGTGATTCAAGAGTTCACATTTCAGAAGTTGCCCCAGTAGCACTGTCTGCTGTTCAAGTCAAGCGATGCTTTCCATTAATAATTGTTTTTTGTTGCTTAAGGTTTTGCCCAAAGTTTTAACTGCACAAACTAAAAGTTTCCATGGTGGGTGCTAAATACTGTACTGACAGGCACAGTGGAAGGCTCAAGAATAATTGTCTGCAGAGCAAGGTTTAAACAGGGAGCAATAAATAAGATTTAGGTCATACATTGAGCAGCAATGAGAAAACAAAATATTGAATAGCTGTTCATTAAGTGCTGCCTGTTGCACTGTGGCAATGTGGCAGCAGTCTTGCAGGATAAATATTGTGAAATCGCATAATTGTAAAAAATGTGTTGTGTGTGTGTATAGACACAATGGACCGGTACTCAAGTTAAGTGGTAATCTTAATGGCATTTCCTAACTTTTAAACATTTGGTGTTACAACCTTAATAGTGAGCTCTGTGTGTATGTTATATTTATGTGTGTGCTATTTCATTCTCTGATCAGTTGTAATGAAATTAACTGTCTCATCAAGTCCTGAAAATACATTTGAATTAATACCAGTGTTTCTGAATACCTTTGGAATTAGAATCTTGGTTTCCAATGTGACCCTTTTATGTGACAGTTCTAACAAGAAAAATACGCAAAGCCATTAGAATGAATGGCATGATTGCAAACTGATTATTGCATGAGAGAGGACAGAACTGGTATTTAGCATAATATTGCTTTCCTTTGTTTTGAAAACCTTAGTTCTAGGGAATACAGTAGAACTTAAAATTAAGCCTAATTGTTGGAATGTAGTGTTGTGCTGAAATGTCAATTTTCATTTCATAGCAAAACTGAAACTTTGCAAACACCATGGGATTCCTTGCTAGCTTCAGTGGAGAAACTGCTGAAACCTGCATAAAGTTGCTAAAATATGAAAACCTCTATTTAGCTTAATATACAGATCATGCTCAGAGGCAAAGCATGCGTTATTGCTCAGACTGATCCAGTGCAGCAAGAAAGATCAATGTTTGGGAGGTCTGTTGGTAAAACAGTTAAGGCCAGACACTTCACTGGGAGGCAACTGAAATGACCCAAGCTTCCCTGAAGTAATCATTCTCCAAGTGGATCTGGGAAGCAGAGGACATTCGGGGCAAGCTACAGTATTTTCAGATATGTTGAAAGTTATTGTGATCACTGTTGTTGAGGGCTGCTGCATCAACCATCAAAAAATAAAATGTAGCTAACAAAACAGTTCCATAGGAAAAGATGGGGTTCATGTCAAGAACTTTGTACTGCCAGTCAGTTATATCACTTCTGTGTCATAAAACTGATATTTAATACAATTAACAAAAGTGGCCTTTAAATCCAAATGAAACTACTTCGTGGCAGTCGTAACAAAGAATGCACGGTGACAAATTCCCAGAGCAGTTCACTGCATTGCCACTGTAGTGCTGTCAACACATGGTACTGGCCTCCAGCCAGCTCTCATGATTTTATTATTCTCTTAGATGACTTTTATTGCTTGCAATGTAAGGTGTGTTCTTTCAAACCTCAGGTCCTGGAGATGATGTTTGAAAAAAAGAAAAAAGCCGGTGTCTTAGTGGTACATATACAGAGCAAAGTGTAAAGAACACATGCACCCTAAAAGCTGAAACCCCCAAGACTATATAACAGAATTGTGAGTACAATCCATGGCAAAAGCAAGGGATGAGGCTTTTCTTCTCCCCAAATGTTTCCTGTGTCTGTGGCACAAGTCAAACCCTCCATTAACTTTCCTTAGCACCTACAGCAGCTCATTTTGTGCTCTTCTGCCTTCTTGCTCCCCTCTGGCTCCAGGGCTAACTGAGCCAGCTGAATTTTCTCTGTTCCTCCCTCCAGCTCTTCCTTTGGGAACCACCTACCACCTTCTGGTAGCAGGAGCTTGCATTCATGCCTCTTTGTCTCTGCTTTCTTGTACATGTTTTCTTCTTTTCTCTTTTAACTTCTGCATTTCCAGGTGCTGCTTCCCGAGTGTGCAACATCCTCTGCTTAGTAAAACCCTTCCATCTCAGAACTGCACAGTAGGCACAGGCAGACTTCCACGTAAATCACTGCATGCACAGTCCAGTCCTCATTTCTGTCTCTGTCCTGATTCATAGTTTGGAAGAGAAAAAAGTAACACTCTTAGCTAGAATGGGTCCTGCACTTCATGGCAGCAAAAGAGCTGTGGAGTAGGACTGTTCCTTTCTCTTCCATGCTTCACCTGTGCCATTTTATATGAGGACTGACTCTGACATTAGAAAGATGCAAAAGCTAGGGCAGAGGGTGGTTAAAACATGATTGAAGAGCTGTATGAAATGGGGAAGAGGCAGAAGGGCAGGATGGCGTTGTGGAAGACAGAGGATCTCCTGTGGTCAGGAGCAGTGAGGCTGTGAAAAATCTGTGTGTGCATGGGATGGCACAAACTGGAGAGAACCTTTGTCATTCAAAAAACCAACCAAACAAGCCAAAAAACTAAAGAGGTTTTGGGAGAGAAATGAGCTGTATGTAGCCTGTTGATCAGAAGGGAGTAGGACTATACTTTTTGGCAGACAGGAGAAGAGAGATTAAGATTTGAAAGTGGGAGTAAAAATGGCAAAAGATTATGGGGAGGGAGGGTAGTATGCATCTATTGTTGGAGAAAACAGGGCTAAAGAGACCTAGAGAGAAAGTAGGAAACAGTCCAAAAGTTCATAGTTGACATTGCTGGTTTTTTTCAATATATAATTGGAAGCTTTTTCAGAGGGATGGGAGAGAAATGGAATGGGAAATTGCTGAGGATCATCCCACCTCTTACTCTGATTTTAATTATTCAATAGAGGAGCAAGTCATCTCTGCACTGCTGGGCCTCTGCTCACTCCATAAAGCGGCTTAACCCTAACCTATATGGTGTGCTTGGTAATTATAACCTTTATAGGTTGAAATGTGGCTGGAAATTATCAGCACATTTAGATGCAGAAGGATGTAGATGTTTTAAGAAGCCATTTTTTTTATTCCATTGTCTTCATTCTGAGCCTGAAGACTCCATGTGACTTACAGTGGGAATTAATATCATGGTTAAGATTTTGCTGAAGCTCTGTATATCCAATTTAAAACAAGATCAGTATGAAAATGGGGCCATCATCTTCTTGATTACAAGTGCGAATCAACCTTGTAATGTAAGACTATTCCATCTTCCATTTATGAAAACATGAGTTAAAAATGCAGCTTGGTATAAGGCAGAAAAATAAAACTAACAGGAGTGTTATAATGAACACAATGATTTAAAAAATATAGAAGACTTAAAATATGTGCTATTCAAGTGCCCTTTCTTCATAACCAAACAATACTTCTGGCCCTGCAGGATTTCAGCAATGTTCAAAGATTAGACTTATTTACTAAAATATTGATTGGATTGTCATGTTATGATGTTAGAATGAATATCATGCACTTGAGTGTCTGTGTTCTCTTTGGAAAGATGTTTGATTCTGCAATAAGGAATGAATGTGTTGGGGGAGTTAACATGCCGATGTTCAGCTAACTACTCATAGCGGCACAATACTGAATTTGAAGGCCTGTTATTTTAGTCATGGTGAAAATTCTTTTTTCCAGTGCTCTTAAGGTTTTGTTTTTAAAGAATTATACCCTCTGCTCCTCTGACCATTTCTATATGAAGGTCTCCCCTAGCAGTTGCTTTTAGCTTGATTTCCAATGAATAAAGCAGTCGGCTCTTGCTAATTCTAAACCCACTTTTTGTACGTTTCTTAATTACATGGGTTATTAAATAGGGGGCAGAAATGCAGCAAATTGTATGAAAGGGCTGTACACAATGAAATGAAAATCCTGCTAAAGACTGACCCACATGCACATCATACACCCAGGCTTCTGAAGGTAAGAAGGACCAAACACAGGCTACTGAAGGGGCTTGGTACCTACTTATTAAAATCACTGTCAGATCTCTTAGCAGACTCCCTGCCATAGGAATTACAAGACAGCTATATGCCTAGAGACAGCAGACTTGATATATTGAGACTTGTAGTTCACAAGATCCTGAAGAAAATGTCCCTGATATCTACATATGCACAAAAAAATCCCCCTTCTCCCCAAAGCACAATCCTTTCCCTTTGTATTTAAAAAAACCTCTTTCCTATTTTCTCAGAACAGGAAAAATCCACAAAAAGGAACAACCAGTACCCATATTTATATATTCTGTCTTAATGCTTGGTTAAGATTTTTCTGTTAGGCTTTATTCTTAGTGTTTTGGGGGGTCTGGGAATTGATGAGCACTTAGTCTGTTCTGTTGTGGAATTTCCTGCCATCTCCCCACACTTGGAAAAATACAAACTTCAATAGCAGCATAGTTTTTACTGAAACAGGTTTCTTTCTGCCTGTCCCCAAACACATGTTCTCTCAGCACATGAGCAGACGGCATCAGTATTGTCGCACAGTATCTCCTCCTGGTTGGGCAGTGGATATTCACAGCCTTCATATTTATTAAAGGTGCTTGCAGTGAGGAAAGGAGGAAGCTGCTCTGCTCTTGATTAGGAAAAGAAGCAATAGACATTTATGAATTGCAGCATGGAAGAACTAGATTAGATGTTAGGAAAGACGCCTAAATGCCAAAGAGGGTGAAATACTGGAATGGATTGCCTTGGGTGTGGAGAATCTCCATCGCTAACGGTTTTCAGAGGGAATTAGGCAAATGTCTACTAGGAGTTACATAGGTATTGTTGATCCTGCCTTGGGCAGGAGAATGGGCTAGCTGACCTGTTGAGTTCCTTTCCAGCTGTACTTGTTATGATTTTATGCTGCAGAAAAGAAGCTGTGCTCAGAGTTTCACTGAGTACAGTATCTCTGCCATTTGGGCTTGCAGGGCTGAAAGGACAGCAAAGCTTTAGTCTTAAAAATTCTAATGAGAGTAATCAGGAAATTTCTGTTCTACAGAAATTTGTTTCTTTGTTTTATTATCATATTTTGTTTTAAATGCGTGTGTAAATCTAGTATGGGTTAGCAAGTAAGGCTCTAAGACAAAATTATCCAATAGACCTGTTGTTTAGCTGCTGTGTTTAAATCAAAATTAATGCCTTATTCATAAACTCTAGTACTTGCTTCTTGACTTGATCACTGATTCTCTCTGCTCTTTCCCCAGACCAATGAAATTAATGATTCTTATCTTACAGGACTCTTTTCAGTAAGCAGTTCACAGTTATCTAAACTATTGTTTCCCTGTACTCCTTTCCCTCTAACTTCTTGACACTCCTGACTCTGTGTGGTTTTTGTGTCATTCAGGAGGCCGTATGCAGCCCCTGTAAGGTCAGCTCAGTGTTTTTCTTGCCTGCAGTTCTGTGTTGTATAGCTTAGTAGATGTGATAACAATCTGCAAAAATCTTAAAGACTGTAAACACTGAAGAGAAGCAGGAATGGGTCCAAGGATGTGTGGGAAGAAGTTGACCAAAGCAGCATGTATATTGAATACTATGAAGTATCTTCACAGCTGGATCTATGAGAATGGAATACGCTTTCAAAAGATTTTCAGACCAGTTTAAATAAATAATGAAAACTGTTCTGCAGTGTCAGCTGTTGATGGTGCTGCAGCTCTCTTACCACACTGTCAGAGCATATATGCTCGTTCTTTCCTCCAGAAAACTAGTTAAAGGGCATGAAAAACCTCTACTGAAGCTGCTACATATCATAAGAAAAAATTCATTGGAGTTTTGTTGCTGGTTTGAAAATTCAAAGGCTATTCATGATCTTTAATATAGCTGAATGTCTCTGTAAAAAATTCAGCCCTCCTGCTCCCCCTGTTTGAGATTTCTGTGGGTCTCAGGTAGCAAATTTTGCTCCCTTCCTTGCAGGATCTATTATTATTTCCATTTCCTGGTATTCCAAACCCAGAAGGTTTTAATGAATTCCATGTACTTTTCTGCTCCTTGCAAGCACTGTTAGCTAATGCAATGTGAAAATGCTAATAGCAGTAATAAATCTGGAACATTTGCTGTCTTCTGAAACAAAACCTCACTGGGCTAGGTGATAAGAATGTAACTGTGCATCTTTATAGGTTTGTCTTGCCTGTTGAGCTCTGAGAAGCTGGGCAGATATGGAGCATGACGAGGCATGCAAGGGACAGCCTCCACCGTAATTATAGGACTAAAGTCTTTGAGGCCACATGGATCTGCAATTCATTGAAAGATCTCTTCACCCTCCTTTCCTTCCAGGTGAAACTTCCACAGCCACACTTCTATTGAGATAGGCTCCCTTCTGCAGCTTTCAGGTGTGGTCTTGGAGAGCAGAGTGGTGGTCATCCCTCTGTAGTATTTCCTATGAGACTGTGAGCAGAAAAACTAGTCTTTGTCGTAAGTGATGCTGTGGACAGTGTTTGTTCTACCCTTGTGCACGTATCTACTGCAGATGGAGCCCATGGGAAATGGTGTCTGCTTTGTGTGCATTCCCAGTGACTTTTCTACCAGATACTCTGCTGCTGGCCAGAATCTGGGGGCAAATGTATCACTAAAGTTACAGCAGAGAATCTGGTAAGACTTCCAGTTTTTCCCAGCTCACTTTAAAACACCAGTATTGGTTTTCTGTCACTTGACGTCAGGCCTGATTAATACTATGTAAAACTGAAGATTTCACAGCTATTCTTCAAAAGGATTTAAAGTCCCTTTATTTCCCATAGTGAAGTAAGCAATTGCATTATTTCAATGTGAAGGAGAGAAAATTGAGATCAATATCCCATCGTAAATACAACACTGCAATTCGTAATAACAACGGTGATTTAATTTTTTTGAAAGTCAGGGCACCAAATATGTGACAGTTACTGTATTCTTTCATAGCCACATATTTATGTGGCAGTCGGCAAAGGCAACAGTGGCGGCAGCGGCTGAGGTTGGTGCGGGGAGAGATCGGGCCGTGGCGGGCGGGCGGTTTCCGTGCTCCAGGCCCCCCCGAGCAGCAGCCCGAGACCCGCCTGGACCTGGAAGTTCCCGGCAACGAATCAGGAGAGGAGGGGGCGTAGCCGGAGGCACCGCGGGAGATTTAAACGCGGTGAAACCATAACAAACAGCCAGTTGGGGCAACGGCAACAAACAGCCAGTTGGGGCAACAGCAACAAACAGCCAGTTGGGGCAACGGCAACAAACAGCCAGTTGGCAACGACGGCGGCAGCGGCTGAGGTTGGTGCGGGGAGAGATCGGGCTGTGGTGGGTGGGCGGTTTCTGTGCGGTCTCCGTGCTCCGGGCCCCCCCGAGCAGCAGTCCAAGACCCGCCTGGACCTGGAAGTTCCCGGCAACGAATCAGGAGAGGAGGGGGCGTAGCACCACCGCCTGTGATCAGGTGATAAAGAGCCTCTGGGTGGACAGGGACGCGTCCCTGCCCAGAGGGGAGAGGGGGAGTCAGCAGTGACTGGGTTTGTCCCGGGCTGGGGGAGGGCACAGCCCCAGGGATGTGGCAGTTTGCGCAGCAGTTCTCGCAGGCATGGCGGCGAGCAGGGCAGGCGGGCAGGCAGGTATGTTTTCCACTTGGCGGGGCCCTAAGTCCCTTGCGGGTGCCAGAAAAGACACGGCAACCCAAACGGACCTGCTGCGGAAGCATGCGGAGGTGCCGGTGGCAGGCTGCAGGGAGTGCCAGAGCCTGGCCCTGGCACTCGAGGGTAACGGAGACCTCACCTGTGTGAGGTGCGAACAGGTCGACGACCTGATCTCCTTGGTGGCCCAGCTCAAGGAGGAGGTAGAAAGGTTAAGGAGTGCAAGAGCATCCCAGGAAGTGGATGGCGGGCAGTGCTGTTCCCTGCCTGTCCTGGGGAAAACGGACGGGCCTAATGCTCCCCGGGTAGTGGAGGATCCTCTTCCTCCTCCACAAGGAGCAGGGGATGGGGGGAATGGAGGCAGGTCCCTGCTCGGGGTGGTAGGCGAATCCCATCCCGACCTTCCTCCCCTCCCCACGTCCTCCTCCAGAATAGGTATGAGGCGCTGGAGCCTGAGCATCTTCCTGAGTGTCAGGAAGATACAAATCTAGGTGAAAGATGCTCCACGGGGCTACGTAAACAGAAGCAACCAAGTAAGAGGGTTGCAACCAGCTCCAAAAAGGAGAAAAGTAATTGTTATAGGCGACTCCCTGCTAAGGGGAACGGAGGGCCCCATATGCAGGCCAGACCCGACTCACAGGGAAGTCTGCTGCCTCCCAGGGGCACGGGTAAGGGATGTTGCCAGGAGGATTCCTCAACTGGTGAGGCCCTCTGACTACTACCCACTATTAGTATTCCAGGTGGGTAGGGGTGAGATTGAAGAGAGAAGTCCCAGGGCAATCAAAAGGGACTTCAGGGCCCTGGGGCGTTTGGTGAAGGGGGTAGGTGCGCAGGTGATATACTCTTCAATTCCTTTGGTATTTGGTGAAAATAGGGAAAAGACTATGAAAGTACAACAGATTAATATGTGGCTAAGAGACTGGTGCCGGAGGTGGGATTTTGGGTTTGTTGACCACGGGGCGGCTTTCATGACACCGGGCCTGCTTATGCCGGATGGGGAACAGCTGAATCAGAAGGGGAAGAGGGTTATGGCCCAGAAGTTGGCAGGGCTGATCAAGAGGTCTTTAAACTAGGTTCGATGGGGGAGGGGGATAAGACCAGGGCAGCCACAGATAAACCTAGGGGTGACAGGCCTGCATCGAGGGCAAGGCCGCTAGCCCAGCTGAAGTGCATTTACACCAATGCATGCAGTATGGGCAACAAACAGGAAGAGCTAGAGGCCACTGTACAGCAGGAAGGTTATGATGTGGTTGCCATCACAGAAACGTGGTGGGATGACTGTCATGACTGGAGTGCAACTATGGATGGCTATAAGCTCTTTAAGAGGGACAGGCGAAGCAGGAGAGGCGGGGGGGTAGTGCTATATGTTAGGGAGTGCTTGGACTGTGTTGAAATTGAGGAAGATGGTGAGGATGACAAGGTTGAATGTTTATGGGTGAAGATCAGGGGGAAGGTCGGCAGGGTGGACATTACGGTGGGCATCTGTTATAGACCACCCAACCAGGATGAGCAGGCGGATGAGGCGTTTTACAAGTGGCTGTCAGAAGCCGCCCGGTCGCCGGCCCTTGTACTCGTGGGCGACTTCAACTTGCCGGATGTCTGCTGGAAATACAACATGGCAGAGAGGAAGCAATCTAGGAGGTTCCTCGAATGTGTGGAGGACAATTTCCTCATGCAAGTGGTAAATGAGCCCACTAGAGGAGGGCCCTGCTTGACCTGTTGTTTGTGAACAGAGAAGGACTAGTGGGAGATGTGAGGGTCGGTGGCTAAACCCTAGGAGGTAGGGAGAACTATTAATATGAAGCAGCAAACTCTCCTAGGGAGTTGTGGAAAGTGTAAGATGCAGAGTAACTGTGCTTTCAAAGTAAGAATAGAAACAGAATAGAGTACATTAATTGTCTCATAAAATTAAATATAGAGAGTACCATGTATTAAAACATGGTAACTATTTGTTTTGCTGTTATCCCTATTGACCTTAGTAGGGATTATAAAAACATATGGATGCAGGTTCTGTGCAGCTAGGCAGTATAGATGCAGGTCTTTCTCTGGGTAATATATTCTTATTCCTGTCATTAGCATCCAGAAGGACTTTGGTTTCCAGGATTCCTTATGATGCTGAGAAATTGCTGAAAACTTTTTTTTTGAAGATGAATTGTTCATTTTCTGTTTCCAGAGCCAGATAGGGAGGGTAATAAACTCTTTTGGGAATGGAGGGACTGAGCTGGTGAAGTGTTGCGTAGGAGTTGGAATTAATTTCAGATCCAGAGATGTTTGCACATTGTAGTTCGTGGTAACTCTAAAAGTCTGACTGTTGGACTAGATTTACTTGAAGAGAATCTGTGCTAAGGGAGTGAAAAAAAGGTTAGATGCCTCTCACAGAGAGAGACTAGGGAACTGCAGAATTTATGGATCCGCCCTGTGGCTAAGATTAGATAGCCAGCAACAGTAGCCTGGGGGGAAATGTACTGTAATTTGCATGCAGCTAGGTAATTACAAGTTCCTCCATTAAATCTTCACCTCTGCATATGGATCTATGGTTTAGTTGGGACAAGTCCAATTACCTTCCTGCACTCTACATGGAAATCTACTTGAAGTTCACTTGATGCAAAATAAGGCTGCCAATATGTTTGGTAGTATTAGTTTGATGTGAATATACTATACCAGGAGGAGAACTGTGATGTGTTTCCATTTGCTTCCATGTATAATTCAGGATGTTCATAAAGAGCATGAACATCCCGGATATCTAAGAATAGTTTGTGGTCATCATGGGAGCTCAATTGATTAGTTATCAGGGGAACAGTTGCAGAAAGTTTCACTCCAGCTAGTGAAATAATTTCACACTTCCAGTTTGTATAACGTTCAGTCTGTTTCTGTAGCAGAGAGATGCAGGTACGGGGACCCTGGAGCTTTATTGGAAACTTGTTCCTTTAATACAACTTTGAATAATGATAGCACGGTGTCTTCAGTTCTGTACATGGGTTGTACTCTTCCTCTAGCAAGTATGCTTGAAAGTTAAGCTTCTTCCTGTCTGTTGCTTCCTCTCTGACCTGCTTATCCCTCCAGTCGAGGAAGCTTTTAAACTAAACCATTTCTGCTTATTCTTTCACAAGCTCTTTGTTAAGACAAGGTAAAAACAAGATTAATTTTCTGTCTAACAATTCTTTTAAAGTTCAGTTTTGCCCATACTGTTTTTTTCAGTGGGTCTGGGCCATGTCCTTGTAACCCATGCTCCACTGAGAAGGGACTAATTCATTTTTCATGTTCCTGCAGTTAAGCGATCCTTGGAGGGAAAAGCAATCTGGTGTCATGCTGCTGTCCAGTGAGGGCTGTAATGAAATGACTGACCACATTTCAGTCACTCATTTTGGCTTTTTTTTGACTCTGATATCTGAAAGATTAAGATTTTGCATTAAACTGCAAGATCTTGCTTTCCCTCCATCTCTTCCTCAGTCTCTCTTTGCTGATAAATAATAGATACAGAAGAATGAATAAAGCACTAAACTTGTGCCCCTGGGACTGGCTTTTCCATCTAATCGGTGGTCCAGTCCAGTGTGAAATCTATTTGGTGGTTTAGGCTTGGTCCTTCTGGAACAGTATTTTTCCTGTGAAGATATTAAATGTAAAAAAATGCAGCACAGTGAAGCAATCACAGTGTCTGTCTGAGAAAGGCTAAAGATTAAGTTAACATAGAAGCAGATTTACCTCCCACTCATACAGAAGAGTGTCTACAGGTCAGCCTTTACTGGAATGCTACAAGGGGGGTTTGGTATTGTGCCTTCTCACAGTCTAGCTTCTGTTTAATAGAGAACTCCTGGTTTTCAGTGCTTGGGCTTACAAGTGAAATGATTTATATATATTGCATGTGGGTTTTTGTATATACTCATAATTATATATGTGTGTATATATATACATAAATATATATGCATATTTATGTGTGTATGTGTATAAATACATATCAAAATGTTTAAAATACTCGCCCCACTATTGGATCACATAGGGGAAAACAGCACCTGGCTATGACAGGGAAAGCAAATGTCTAATGTCAGTCTATCATCACTGTAAGAACTTCCTTTTTTTAAAAAGCAAAAAAATCTACAGTGATACCAATGTGCTGTTTGCACATCTTCATATTTCCCATGCATAAAATACACTGTTTTGATTTTTTTAGCTTAATATATCCTTTGTATCTTGAAAATTAAATAGAATTAGACATAAGTACCTCAGAGTTGGACATTTCAGCTCATATTCTATGCCTTTTGGATTCCTATGAAAAGCATGGTTCTATACGATAATTTGTCTTCCTTCAAATGAGTAATGATAATTTTATGTGAATTATTTTCACATGCCAGAATGACCTCAGAGTCCTAGGTAAGGTTCATTGGCAGAAAAATGGTGAAAGTGGGGATGTTTAAGCACCTGTATATGAATGCTGAGACAGTTCAGTGGTTTCTAATGCATTCAAAAGTGACAGTGTCAGAATTTTCTGAATGTAGTAATTGGTGCTGTGGTCTGAAATCACGTGTGTATTTTGCAGTTTGGGCTCGGTCAATGCTGTACTAACTATCAAAAATCCAGTCTGCATAACAATTCTTCAGAAACCTGAAGATATTTGCATGAAACCAATTAAAGTTACTGGTGGGTGAGATAAAGTTTTGCCATAATGCTTTTATTTGTAGATAACAGACTGTGTAAGAGATTACAAGATATGCCAGACTTACGAATTACACCTTAGTCTTCTTTGTGTCTTTAAAAATACTAATAACAAAAAGAGGGTTTTCTAACATTCCCTGTAAAACTTTGTTACGTTGCAGAATAAAAAAAATCAAAGTGTGCTGAGGTCAATGTGAACTTTTTGTTCGCTTCAGTGAATATTGAAGCAGCTGCTAAATGAAATCTCACCGTGAACCCACGTTTATACTTTCTTTTTGTGGGGAGAAGGCAGTAGATGGGAAAGGCAAGATATGTACAAAAGCTATGCATTGTTGTTCACTGTGAAGTAAAGCCTAGTGAACAGCTTTTTGAAGAAAGAAAACAGCAATATTGTCTGATGGAAGAACTTCAAAACAAGCGATGCAACAGTGAGGGTTTCCATCTTCCAGTAGTATCAGTATGTCTCTCTTGACAGAACAGTCTTGCAACAGGCAGTGATGGCAGATAGTGAGAGGTCAGGTCCGTATCTCCAATGCGGAGTCTGATGAAGTAGGGGACGTCAAACCAGTGCCTCTGTCTGAGCAGGACTCCTGAGGGCTTTCAAAGGCAATCTGCTTAAAAAGCAGGTGATATAATTTAGAAACCCAGTTTACCTTCATCCTTGAGAAATTCCTTCAATAACAAACTGGAGTATTAACAAATAGCGACTAAAATTTCTGACCAAAATATTGGATGTGCTAAATAAAGAGCTGTCTTATCGGTTAGCCTGTGTGATAAGTCCAGGACACAAATTTCAGCAAGTTCCCAATCTTCACCATCTCCTCTCTTGAAGGAAATAAATAATATTGACCTTTGGAAATATGTGGCTCAATAGTTTATCTTGGCTTTAGATCTTGCAAAACCGCATGACTATGTCTGAGGGGATCGTTTCAATGTCAATAAGATCTTATGTGAACTAAAATAACCAATTTAAGAGTTCAGGACTCAGTCATCTTGTTGACAAGCTGCCTTCACGCTAGATATATTTTCTATTATTGATGGCATTTTCAGCAGATCCTAGGACAATGCTAGGTGAGTTCTAAAATTAATATCCTTTTTTGTGTTTCATTAGTTTGGCTAGGTCTGGATAATAAATGGAGTTAGAAAAAACAAACAAGCAAACAGAAACGCACATTTCATCTCAGATCCAAATCCAAAATTGAAGGTGGGGGTTTTTTTTAGAAAATTTGAACTTTGATTGAGGAATTCTAAAAATGGCATGCTCATTTTTCTTTTCACTTTAATATGCCTGCCGAGTCCCAATCAGAGTGATAATTAAAATGCTAAAATGCAATGAAATGATCTGTCTGTGAAGTGCTTCTAACCAGAAACCGAGATCTCTTGCAAGATTTGCAGGTCAGTTTTGCAGACCCAGAGGATCTAGCTATTCTGATAAGCCAGATAAGCCCCTGGACTTCTGAATGCTTATCAGACCTGAACTCAGACTCCGAGCCTGGTGAAATTCACTTGTCTCTAGCTTTAATAGTTTTATCAGCTGTCATTGTATAACTTTCCTTCCTTCTCTCCCCTTCAAACCCCCTCAAAATCCTACCTGGCATTTTAAACCCAAATCCCACCTAAATATTGGGTTTATTGTGGGAATATATAAACCCAATATATATATTTATATATATAGTGGGTATATATAATCCCAATATATTGTGGGAATTATTGACTTCAATACAATAGTTATTAGATCAATATTTTTTTAATTGAAATCTACAGACCCTGGTAGAGATTGACAACTGTATTAAGCAGCAAGGGTTTTTAAAACTCTCACAGATTTTTAAATCTTTAGAATTTTGGACCACATAACTTCACCCTTAAATATTTAGTTGCTAAATAATTAGTTCAATGGGAATTAATGTAGGTTTACACATATACTTGCCTTCTTATAAATGCTAACTTCTATTACTGTATTAAACACAATCTTATGTTCTTTTGGTTTCCCCAAGACCTCAAAATATTAGAAGTATTATTGAGTATTTCATAACCTCAATTTCATAGCAGGGTAAACCTGCCTGAATAGTTCTAATTATTTCCCAAACATAGTATCTATGATGTTCTTATTGTAATTAGGAACAATTCATTATAATGGTAGAATTATTTTTTTAAGTGTAATTTATGCTTGCTAGTACGTATTAAAAAATGCTCTTTGCTTTAAATTTAGAATTGTTTAAAGGTAATTATACATCTCTTGAGCTGTAGTGAAGAAACATAGAATTACAAGTTTGCTTAAGGGCTGTGCAACATTTGTGCTTTCTTGTTAAACTCTTCATGCTTCAAGATTTATAAATGTCCAGAACACTGACATTATTTGCCTGACTTTGTTACTTGAGTGATACTTGGTGATACATAAGCATAGGTCAGAAAAACACATTCAGAGGTCTGTAACCAGAGCCTCATCCAGACTCCTGGAGTTCAAGGGAGTGCCCCTTATGCTAGAGATTTTTAGAATATCTGATTGCATACTAGAATTGGCATCTCATTATTAATATTTGGTTCCATAATTACTTGATATTTAACCTTCTTATCCCGCTTGGGGAGGGGTTGAAAAATGATGATTTTCTATGGGTCAAAACTTCCAAATTCCAATCAGTTTGATGTTAAGTTGCTGCATTTTCAGATATGAAATGATTTGGTTTAATTATTCTGTCATTTAAAGTGCCTTTTCACTTCAGTCCAATGGTCATTTCCATTCCCTGTTGAATTCCTGAGTACTTTTAATGTTTGCTCAACACTGGAAAGGAAACTCGCATCAGGAAATGAGAACCTACGGATTTCTACCCAGCAAGGTGCATGTGTAGTCTTTTGCATTCTTAATTCAGCTTAAATACGAACACAAATTTTATGTAAGCAAACATTAAAAGCTGGCCTTTTAAGATGCGACATCAGATGCTGAAGAAAATATAAAAGGAATGGGGTTATATATAATGTTGCAAATTCAAGATTTAGTGTGAAGAAATGTGCCTTGTCTAACCAGTATTAGAAGGATAAGGTCATGCCTATTGCCAAGTACTTCTGTGCACTACAATGGTGACGGTAATGTAGCGCGATTATATGTCCATGATATTCTGTCTCTGTAAGGGAATGTAAGTGAATAACAGTTTTCTTTCATTTGTGGATAAATTTTACAGAAATTGACAACTAACAGCAGTTCTAATAAATACTGTAAGACAAAGATTTATGCTCTGAAAAGTGGCAATGGGAAATTTCTGGTCTGATTTTCATCTTTTGTTTGAAAGTAGAGGTGAATCTACTACGTACACAGACAGCTTGGAGAGCTGTAGCTTTCCCCCTCAAGCTGTGTATTTAAAGGTCCTTAGGAGATTATATAAAAGATGTTGACAGTTTGTGAAACACAGAAATGCTGTAGATTCATCTGCCATGTAGATGAATCTTTATTTCTAACAATTATAAAGTAATTATAGTCAGGCAAGCTTAAAAAGCTGTAGAGTTCTCACTTATTGTGCCTGTTCAGCTGAAATTATTAATTGAAAATTTAAGTTTCTAGAACTCCCATCTCGGAAGACTTGAAGCAGCCGTTCAGACTCCTTGGTGAATGGTGTTGCTTTAAATACAGAATGAAAATATATTATAACGATGATGTTACTGATTCTTTATTGCAGATATTAATATTGTCTTTTAGCAGTAAACAACAAACATCACGGCCAGGGCAATAGGATGTGCTCACCAACAGAATATTAAGTAATTAAATTTGAGCTTTAACTATTGGATGTGGATATCTCATAGGAGGACACTGCTCTTATCACGTCTTTTCTGCAAAATCATACCTGCATTTTAGGGAGGAAGGGTGAACTCCGTTGTGTAGTTACAGATTTTACTCAGCTTCATGGCTTTGGGAGACTGACTCATATTCATGTTCAGTTTCCACTATGGAGAGAATTGGCAAAGAGCAGGATGGAGACCAGAAAGAGAAGGCTTTCTTTCCTGTGTATGGATGTGAAAACAGAAGAGAAGTAAAAGGCAAATATAGGGCAGTAGGATTTCCACAGAACTGCAGCCTCGGATTAGATTCTTATTCATATTTAGGCTGAAAAAAATGTTTGTCCTCATTTTCAAAATTGTTCAGCATTTTTAAATTCACTATGAGTGATTTGAGCTCTGCACTTCTTAAAACCTAGACACTTATTTTACCTTAAATATGGACAAGAGACCAATTATAGCCCTTTTATTTTAAGCTAGGTCCAAGTGTACTATATACCTTCATAGCGTATTCAGTGAATCTCTAGCTAGTGGAAGATATTTTTCCATCCCTTAAGACATTTATAAAACCAATATAAAAACCTCAGCCTGGTAAAATGGTTTGAATTACCCAGAGGCAGAGCTTGCTAAGGCAGCTGAGTTTTGTGGGCCTAAAATAGCCTTTGAAAGGTATGCACATTACCCAGTCGCATGTCGCTTAGCTGCTCCTTGGTTAAGCAGTCATTTGGATGACAAATGGCCTGGTTAGGCAAGGTGTTGAGCCTTTTGGACTCTTGAATTTTAGTGGGATTGAGGGTGTCTTGTCATTTTCTGGCCTGGATACAAACTGCAAAGGTCTGCTGTAATTGAGGACAGGACTCTAATAGAGTGTGTTCAACAGATATCTAATGTGATCTGAAATATGTTAGGTCTAAGACAGAGGCTGGCAAGTTTTTAAGAACTGCAGCTGGAGAGATTGTCTTTATTATAATTGACAGATTAAGGATGTCTTTACCTTTTTGATAGTGCTGTAACTAATGCTTCAGTTAGTGACATGATCACTGATAGAAATGACAGACAATTGGAACTGTCTGCCCATTTTAATGAGGTCTTGTTGCAAAGGCCTTCTCCAAAGCAATCATTGTGTCACTAATCCTGTAGTGCCTATGAAATTAAAGTGGGGTCTTTCTGGAAATGTTCAAATTATTTCTTTTTTTATTTTAGTCTGTTTTCTAGTCAGGAAATTGGGTTTTCAGGATTGATTTCTGCTGAAAACTTGGATTTGGGTCTTTTGGAGCCAGTTTTAATTTATGCTCCATGCTGTCTCATTTCCATGGCGTAAGGTTTTCCTTTCTAGCAGCTGAGCAAGATGGAAGCCTATGACACATCTAGCTAAAGAAATCTGATCTTGTTGATCACTTGAGAACAGAACAATTAGGTATATTAATAAGCTTTCAGTAGCTGCTCTAGAAGTATTCTGGAATCAAATTATTTCTTCATCATCCTGTATCCCAAGAAATCTACATCTTCCAGTGGAAAAAATAGGGGTCTTCAACTGGTTATATTTAAATACAGATCTGTGGTTCCAGTGTGAAAAATTGTATTTCTTTGATGAATACAGTATGACGTGAAAGTTTACTTTTGATAAATTTATTCTGAGAACAGAATAGACGTGTGAGAGAGAAAGGGATGCAATCTGCAGATCATCTGTTTAATGATTAAGACAAAAGCCAGGTCACCCAGAGGACAGTGACAGGGGAAGTAAAAATGTGAGTTTATGACAAAGCCCTAAACAATACCAACACAACAGTCATCTGCATCTTAAAAAACCCTACTTTTATGAAGTTTGGTCAGTTTGTGCTTTCAGAAACATGCCAACATTTTACACCCATTTCTGTGGCTGCTTCTCTGAAGGAAATAAAAGCATGTTAATTTATTTAGAAAAACAGAATGCTTTGTGGAAGAAATTTCTGCATTCCTGTCCAGCTGCCTTTTAATCCCTAAGTCAAGAACTGTTTAACACAATGCCATGCCTGCATGCAATACAAATTAGGAAGGACTGTGTTTTAAGCTTTTTGTACGGACGAAGCATAATAATACTGACTGTGGCAGTAGAATACATAGTTTATTTTGCATGTTACGCAGCATGTTAACGTTCGCTGTCGCTGGTACTGACTAATGCAGTTTGAGCGAATGTACAATTTTCTGGATCAGATTTAGTGATTGTGCAACTCATACCCTAGAGAAATTGTTCATGCTAATAGTGCTGGTAAAATACAAGGGGTCCTCATGGACTGTGATTTTGCCCCAACCCTGTCCCAAACACACTGGCATGAAAGATGATTTCTGGCTTCCATGTGATATTTTCCATAATTACGTATGTTTGCAGGCAGTATTTTGAAGCCTGGCATACGGTAATGTAAAGTACCAGTTAAATTAACAACAGAAGCTTTGCCAATTTATATATTGTTTTTATTCTAGGTTTTTTTTTTTCTCTCCATGCTTTCCCTTTTTAGGCTGAAATGCTATAACATGCATCAGTATGTAGGAGTTCCTCTAAAAACTCCTCTTAATGGAAGGCTTCATTATTAATGTGGAGATTGGGAGCTAAATGCAGGTAACTTGTGCCAAGAATGAGGGCAGAATATGACTATAGCGCACTTCAGCCATTCAGCATGGCAATTCACACCTGTTTTTTTGTCCCGTGTCAGGTAGATGTTCTCAAAACTGACTTGATGTGGTGAATGGGCAGAATGGGGATTCAACCCTTAGCCATACCTGAGTGCTATAAATCTAACTGTAAGTCTAAAAAGGCCCAAGATGTTTAGATTTATTATATTGTTTCCAAAATATAATTTGATTATTTGTGAACAAATATATAGTAGTAGTGAATGGCTTTCAAAATTACCCAAGGTACATATAAGATATTTTAAAAATATATTAGCTGTGGGTGAAACTAGCTAATACTTACATCAGTGTATTTTATCATTTAAGCAAATGGGTTTGAAGTCAAATTAGTAATTTATTTTGCTGTCATCTCTGCTCATTAGTGGGGAAAAAAAAAAAAGAAATAAAATTGTTCTAAAAAGTAATATTTATTTAAGTAAATATGTGCTAGTGTATACTTAAGGCTATGCAAATAAGAACTTTGCTATGTTTGTGCAGAAACATAATCAAAATATTTCCTTCAAATTAATTTATCTTCCTTTAAAAAAATATAATGTGTGAGGTATTAGAGGCCTCATGTTTCCTCATTCTGGTAGCACTAGACCTTGTTTACCTCTTGTGGCTTTTCATGGGTTTGGTTGACCTGAATTTTTTTTTTTACTCTTTTAGGAAACACTGGATTCTTATTTTTCTGAGATGGGATGAGCCTAGTGTAATTGTGCTAAACTTCATGCTCAATTTCAAAATGAGTTGTTATTGCTGTGGCGTAGAAAAAAAAAAAAAGGAGTAGGAACAGGAAATTACTCTATTTTTCAAATAGGCTTTTTACAAGTGCCTTCCAGGAGTGCATTAAGCAACATGACTTACATCTGTCTCATGTGTTTGTTCTCTGATTCTCTCCCTAAGGGAGAATGGCGTGTGCAGTGCAGCATTTTGTTTTGGTAGGGTTTGTCATTTGATTTGCTTTATATACAAACTGTCTCTGTTTATATTGGACAGGAGAGTGCCATGCATTTTGAGCACAGGTCGTGAAATTTGTGATGCCTCTCCAGGCCTGTAGGAGTCATTGGAGGAAACAGCATGATGCTGACCCAGTGACATCACTTTAAAGAGTGTCTTAACAAGACAATTCTTGTTAAACGTTTTGAAAACTCATTTATTCAAAGCATTTTGTGGGGATTTCTCTTGGTTTTGACTTGGGGATTTGTTTTTTCTTAGTTGCTTTAGCAATTCCTACATCTAAGTGGAAAACCTCTGTATCCAGAAGGGACACTGAGCTGTATCATAACCTAAGTCCCACAAAATGAAGGAATTTCAGTTTAGGAAATGTCAGCCAGAGCTCCTCTCCTAAAGATTTGCAATACAAACCAAACCTTTCATTTTCTAACAAAAATATATTTTGATCTTCTCAGTGAAGGGCACAAGAAATAAATGATAGGAATAAAAGCTGATGGGAACAAGTATGCTTTGCTGTTATTAGCATTCTTTATCGGTTTTAGGTAGTGTCCAAAAAAGACCTATTACTATTAGACTCCTCTTGTGTTAGACCCTATATAAACTAGAATAAATTTTACAGCTTTTTCTCAGCTGTGTATCCTTCATAAGTACATTGCATGGTGTAGGCAGACAGGCTGGATACCAAGCAACGCAGACGATGAAAGAAGATGTGCGGCCTCCTTTACAATATACATAACTATGTAATGCAGTATTTGTTTCTGTTGTGTTCACCTCTGTACAGCAGAGAAGTACTTATCTATCTGGGCAGGGATTTTTCTGTGTTGTACATTATCTGCTAGATAGCAACAGCAATTAGACTAAATTTAGAATGTACAGACTGGTGAATTTAAGTTATCAAAACAAACTTATGCTGGAGTTATGCACACAAGAATGCCTTAAATTGAGTATTGAAAGAAGAAAGAAATGGACTAAATCGCTTTTAATTTTCTGGGAAAAAAAGACTGTAAAATATGCTAAAAGATACAAATAGGCAGAAAAATACCATTGTAAGCTGGGATTCAGATCTGATCTCGTTTCTTGTCCAGCTGTAAGACAAGGAAGAATAGAATTTTTATCAGATTGATACAGTCTTGACTGTGTCACTGTGATGCTACCGCTGTAACAATGAGATCAGTTCCTTTAGTCATCCAGCAGATGCAGAAAGGTTGCGTATCCTTCTAAACAGAGTCTAACGTAATTATCTGTAATCTGTGGTGGGAATACAGCATTGCCCGTGCAAGTGGTATGAATATCTGAAGTAAAGAGAGAAGAGCAGTTTGATCGAAAGATGTGTCCTAGAAGGGGTGCTGCTTTTTTGTTGGTTTTTTTTTTTGGTTGGTTGGTTGGTTACCATAAGGGCTCACAATAGATAAAAATGTAGATCACGGAATTTCGTATTGGTACAATTTTGTTCTGTTACAATTTTGCAACTTTATTATATGGCAAATTCAGTCAGACGTTTGAAATGGAACAGAAAATCTGGTTTGCTCCAGCGCTATTTACTATTGGAAAAGTTACGGAGAATAAGGAAAACTCACACTTTTTATTTAAGATGCTTCAACTTATAACTGAATCTGTATGAAAGGCCTATATTCTTACAGAACATGTAACTAAAAAGCTACTCATGGCCAGTGTATCTGTACATAAAAGTCTGTATACATTTTTCTAACGTTTGAAAATAACCTCTATAAATCATGTCATTAAGAAACTGTCTAAAACTAATAAAAATACCTTGCATTCTTAAATCACTGTTAGTTTTGAAATTAGAAGAAGTAATGGTCTCATGTTTCCTGCAGTAGGTAAACTTAAAAAGTAAACAGCGAACAAATGAGTCATGTGGCTTCGGTTGGCGAAGCAATACCAGAAGGGTTGCAGCCTAGTGCCCGGGACTGCCAGATTCATTTTCCCTTGATAGGCAGTTCCTTGCTATTTTCTATGTTGGCAGATATTAAATGTTCTTTATTTTGCTAACTGTACTTATTTGGAAGTCATAAATTGCTTTATCCTAAGTAATTAGGGTAGTTTCAAGTAATAGGGATGTAAAATATCCTTTTATTCTGCCTTTTTTTTTGTTGGAGACAGAGAGGAAGAATATTTTGATTTTAGCTGTTTAGAGAAATAAAACTTACTTTGCTTGGGGAGCTGGGACTGTAAGAAAAACATGCAGTATGTCAAAATTTGCAGTAAAGTAATGAGCTCTCATTAACACTGCATTCCACCCAAAAGTTTCTTACTCTTCGTAATAGTGTTTCACACCAACACAGTTTTCCTGAGTACAATTAGAGACTATGTATAGTATGTAACTTTAAAATGACAAATACATTCAAAGACATGTTGCTGAGAGTTTTACCTACTGATTAGGTAAAATAAATACACATTTCCTCCTAATTTCTATGGCCAGCAAAATAAAGACACACAATTGCATCTTGCTAAAGCGTTAAGTTTTTCAGCTTTTTTTTTGAACTTTAATATAGAGATTCCTCAGAATGTATACTGTATTTAAAGATATAATGCTAACTGAGTTCTTGCTATAGATTTCTGCATTATTTTATCAAAAAAGCAAAATTTGAAAGGGCTTTTAAATAAGAGTGGGGTTTTTATAATTTTTTTTTAGTGGAGTCGCTCTAGTTACTTTGTTCCAGTCCATCACCAAAACCCCACACAAATAGAGGATCTGTGATATGATATTAATCTACAACAAATGATATTAATCTACAACAAATGATATTAATATGCAACAAGACACAGGGACTGGATGTACTCGTAGACAGCAGTGGTCTGTTTATTCAGGTCTTAAAAACTAAGCAAAATTGAGTTTGTAATGGGGTAGGAAGCATGTGTGGGTGGAGGGTGGAATTGGAGTGAAAGAGAAAGTGGGTGATGGCTTGTTGCATTATAAATGTTTCAGCAGGAGGTATTTGGAATGGCTTCCTCACTTCCATGTTGTGAAATCATAAGGGAGTTATGCTGCATCCCAAATGAGTGCTAATGAAACCTTTATACCAAGCACCATCATGTATTCTGCATATGCTACATATGATGTGGGAAAACTCAAATTAAAATTGAGGGAGAGAGAGAATATGTGATGGAGTGGCATAAAGGTTTTATCAGCATGAGGTTGGGAGGGGGTGCCTTACTGACAAAAGCAAAGCTGAATTTATTAGTTCACATTTTTTCTCTCCCTCTGAGCCCTCAGTCTTGGCACTCACTGTAGAACTTGGGCTTATGGGCACAGGCTACAAAAATAGTTTCAATAATCTATTTTAAAACTGCTTTTTATCTTTCAATAAATACTTTTTTGACAGAATATATGAGATGGTTCAGGGTACAAAAGTCTTACCAGCACTTGTTTGGAATGTTCTGCATTTCTCACTCCTAATTTTGCAGTCTGGAAACGTGTGTGTGTGTATTTTGAGTGCTTTTAAATGCCCATATCTGAGCTTCAGACATTAATCTAGCCAACTGAAACAAAAACTTCCTTATAAGAAGCAACATTTCTTCCTTCACCTTCTCTCTTCCTCTTCTCTGCCACAAAATGCTTTTTTCCTTCTCCCTAGGTGTATCATTTGCTCGTCCCTTCCAAACTCTCAGTATCTGGCCACTGTGCAATTTTGGATTAATGAGTTTGATGTTGTATACCAAGTGTGATTAAAAGTTGGAAATGTGGGAGTGTGCTGCACAGGCTCTCCCCAGGTGTTTGATGTCAGTGATGTAATGCTTGATACAGTTATTGGAGATCATTTTGTAAAAATGTTAAAACTACTGCCTTCCTAGCCTTTCCAAGGTCAGTGGAGTTTCGAGTCATGCTGCCTTTACAAATCAATAAACATTTAAAATATCTTTTTTAAAAAAGACTGAGATCTATACTTATGCATCATTTGGCTTGTATTAATGATAGTCATATGTGCAAAATCAAGCTTTTCTGGGAAAGTAACCACTGTGAAGTAGTTGTGCCATTAGGAAGTAGCTTCCTATCTTCACCTTTGGTTTCTGCAATATTATTTTTGTTCTCTCTCTCCCCATGCCATTTTATTTGACCTGTCCGTGACTGTAGTTCTAGGACAACCACTAGTAGTAGAATTTTTTAATATGTTAGCTGACTTCTGATTTTCAAACTAGAAATAGGCAGAAACAGTCGTTAATAAAGATGACCTTTAGTTACACTGCAAGATAAGCAGTGAAAGAGGGAGGGAAAGTATATGACAGCATGAAGAGTTTGTGGTACTTGTTAGTGACAGGAAAAAGTAGTGCAAGTCTTTTATTACTCATTAAGGTCAATTGGTCATTATGTTCTTGCATCTATTGACTTTGAATCATGGAAGAAGAAAATCTTCCAGATTTTACAAGGAGGTAAGGTAGCATGGAGGAGGATTTTTCCTCCCATGTCTTTTCTTTCTGACCTGATGCTTTCTCTTAGCAGGAGAAAATGCTCACCTCACTTTTTTCTGCTTGCCCAAAATAAGTGCTCTAATACCCCCCCTCCCCTCTAAAAAATCATATATTATCTATTAGGAAAAAAAAAAGCAGGTAGTAGGTCCTGCAAGATTTGTTCCTAATTTAACTTTTTTTTTGTACTCCTACTTGAATATATTCTCTCTGATATGTGGATAACAGGGAGAAAAAAAATCAAATTGTGAAGAAAGAAATGGAAACTATTCTTGCCATAAATCTTCCTTTTTCTTTATTTACTGAAATAGAAAAATTGGCTAGGAGTTGAAATGCAGTGTGTACATGCGTGTGTGCATGCTTCTGAGCCTTTCTTACCAATGTAAGAAGTGACATTTTTCCTAATTTCAGTTTATATAAAAAAAGGCTTTGCCTGACTTTGATTTCATAACATGAAGGTCAAACAAATTCATAATAGAAACAATAATATTCTTCAGAAATTGACCCATGAAAATGTATTTAAGTGTGTTCTGGAAAACTGCCCTTCAAAAGCTCCTTCCCAAGTAAACTTGCAATGACGTTTCAAAAACAGAACATGGATGCCCAGTAACTATGGGGAATTTTGGATTGTTTCTGCTAATTTGGTAACCGCACACAAAATACCTGTTACACAAATCAAACTCCAGTAATTTACTATCCAGGTGCCTGATCCTGTAACAGCCAACATGCTGAGAAAAACATTTGAGGATATTCAGCTCGGTTTATATACGTTCTGTATTGCTTTTTCTATTACTTTGATTGTCGATCTAACTTCCCAAGCCTTTAACATTGAGAGAGATAAAGCTGCTACCCTGTGAAGGCACAAAGAATTGAAATATCAGAGTAATTTGATGTCAAATGGGTCATTCAGTTAAGAATTAAAGTTTCATCATGGTTTTATATAATTTTTTGTTCTTTTTCATAAAGAAACAAAATGTGGCGTTGCCTAGCTCGACTCAACGGTTTGGGTAAGATAAATGTACTGACTGCGTAGATATAACACCCCCATGCCTTTAGCAATAACACGGACAGGAAGGATTGTAGAACTGGAAAATCTCAGGTCTGGAGTGTCCAGGGATTGGCATTGTCTTCCTATCTGTGTCAGACTTCATAAATGAAGCTTTACAACAGCTTTCAGAGGTAAGTACAGATCATTCTCCTTTTACAGAGGGAAAATGTACAACAGAGTGATTCTCAGGAACTCAAAGGCAGTGTGCATTTACCTGAAGACACTAGAAGTAGCCTGGCACAGTTGGGAAGCTAGCTCAGAAGCCCTCCTGAGGTTTGGTACAGAAGATTCGTGTGGCCAGTTCATCCTCACTTTTCTTCAAATGTAGAGAGTCAAGTTAGTGAGGCTTTGCTTTGTATCAGAGACATTGCAAAAGGGTGAGAAGAGGGAAGGGGGTTTGGTAGAAAATGTAGAAGGAAGAAGCCTTTATTTAACCTTCTGCGTGTATTCTTTGACCTCTGTCTTGAGCTCTCTCTTTATTGCAGAATATTACCCAATGCTTAAGAAATATATGAAATATAAATAACACTTTACGAAATATGTTAATGTGTTGGAAAACATAGAAGTCACCACAGTGATGAAGATCTGATGAGGAATAAAAACCCCTGTCTCTGATCAACTGTTCATAGGCATGGAGGAGTTCTTATGCTGAGAAAGCTCTGGCTGTGTCCCTTGCCTTGTGCTGAGAGCTCAGTGGTGTGAAACCAAAAAAACCTGAATTCCTACGGGGAATCTTGTTAATGTCAAGGGAGTTTTGCCTTCCTAGGTAGCACAGTACTGTCCTAGTGATTCTTTTTATGCAGTGCCTGAATCCTGGAAAGTAATTACTTGACACCAACTCTCATTCATATTAGTCTTGCTACTATATCTTAGATAAAAGTTGAAGAAGTACTATAGAATATCTGGTGTATTGTTATTTAAAATATATATATCTTCCTAAAGACTCACTGTAGCTGTGGATGAATATATGGGTCCATTGGCCCTATAAAGACATTCCGTGAGAACAAATGTTGAGTTATCCATGTTTCATTTTTATCATTTTGTGAGTGATTACACCATGAATCTCTTCTATTTGTTGCCCTCTGGTTTTAGTTCCTTTAGACAGACCTGACCAAATTTTCTTTTCTCTCTGCATTTTTAAAGCAGGAAAAAGTATTTGCAGAGTGAAAACCTTATGACATGATTTCTGAAGGAAATACCATGTATTGATCTATAGTCATGTGGTCTGTTGTGGTTGGCATTGTTTTATTGCCTAGGTTTAATGGTTTTTATTGGTTAAAGCTTTCAGTCTCAAGTCACAGCAGTTACAAGGGAGCATTGTGAATGTCTTGTGGATGTAAGTAGGGTATTAACCTGTCTTGTTTAACTGCTAGCTCATTCCTCTAGAGGTATCATGTTTGTCAGATCATTTTTCAACTGTGCCACACAGGCCTGCATGTGATATTTATTCTCCCTGTAACAAGTTCTTTAATTAATTTATAGATGGGGCACTTAGGAGCTCCATTGTGTTACCTGGAGCTATTATTATCATTACTTTTAAAGTAAGTTTTGGATAAGTCTTCATTTTGTCAGGGTTGTTTTTTTTCCTGTTAAAGGGGGCATTCTGCACTGAGTAATCTTGTTACGATCATGCAGTAACTGAGAGTTCTATGGTTCTGCTCTGGTTTAAGTATGAGCACAACATGACTAGATGGATGGTAGCAGCCAGTGTAATTTCTTTTCTTGCTACTGAATTTCAGCTTAGCTTCCTGTAGACCTCCAGCCTTTCAAAGGCTTCTCAGAGGGGGCTGGAATCCCAGCATTATCATATGGCTTGTGTGAAGCTAGACTGCAAGGAGATCGCTGTTTGCCCCGAACATTACAAGTTCAGTTAATTTTACAACTACTCTAGAGCTGAAGTCCCTCATTCCTGGCTCTGACCCTTGAAACTATGTACCCATTGCACAGAAGCAAGTGGAAACACAGCTATGTTAGAAAATCTGATGAATGAGCCCTGGCAGAAGCAAAGGGCAGTTTCTGTGTCTGAGGAACATGTCCCTGAGGTGAAGACTAAGGAAGTATTTCTTCATCTTGAAGTAGTTTGCTGCTTCCTTCTAGCTCCTGTCAGTCACCTTTATCTAGTCAGGTATTTATAAGGCACCTATCGCTTCAGGATCTAAATGGCACGGGCCTCCTATGGAAGGCAGTTTAGATAAAATAACTATGGGGACAGACTGCAGAGTCTCTTCAGATGTGAATTCACTTGGGAGAATGAATACATCCCACAACATTTAACTACTGATATATAAATTCAATTGTAAATATTTATACTCTATAATATAACACAGAGTTTTGGCACATTATCCATAAAATGTTGATATCTTGAGACTAGTAGAATTTAATTTTCATATATTTCATGTAACTATATTTTTAATGAGTTTTCCACAGAACTGTATGCTGTACTGCAGCAGAAGTAAAGTTAATAATAATGAAAATACTTTTGACATAATCTTTTAATAATGAAGTTATACTGGGTAATACCAGAGTATTATATATACTTAACTAAATTCTGAAGTAATACTGCAAAATGAGTTTCCAGAGCCTCAATTAGCAGATGACAAATGGAGGAGTGATAGATTTGGGGCAGTATATGTTTTCCTGGAGGTATGAAGGATGATGGGTAGAAGCATTTTGCAGAATGTTACTTGAGTACCACTGAAATGCTACTTTCTGCCACAGTAAAATGCAACATCAGAAATCTATTACTCTTTTACACCAAACTTGAATTACAGGGAGAAGTATTTCAATTTATCTCTAATAAAATATATTATAATAATTTTAGTGGAAAACGGAACTATTCAGAAGATAGAGATTACTTTAGGAGGAATATGGTATGGATCGATGTAAATTAAAGAACTCTTAACGCATTGTAGTCAAAATTCTTAACCATCTAAATGTGTGTGTATTTTAACTAGAGGTTCTGGCTCACAGTCCTTAATTGTACTCAAAACCATTGTTTCCAGTAATGTTGAACACTGGATTGATGTAACTGTAGTGAATATACAATGAAGAAATAGGTGCAATTTATCTAGTTAAATTCTAGAAATCAAGGGAAGGGAAAACAAGTTAGAAATTACCTGCTGTTTTTCTGTTATTAGAAAAGTTGTGGGATTTGGGGGAGGGTTTTTGTTGTTTACGCTGAGTCCATTTCATATGATCAGGTGTTCTGCAGGTAAAAATACTACCAGGTGCTGAGAGCGCTTCAATTTATTCCATCTTCTGGGCTCTAAGTCTGAAAAGGTGACAAAAATGGCTGTTTCAGTGAGTTCTTTCACAATGTCATGCTAGACCTAAACCTCAGAGCATCTATAACACATGCGCCATACTTCGAGCAAGTAGAATACATTTTTGGTTCCTAAATAGTTTAATATTTTTCATCTGGAGTTGGTTTTCTACTGTCAGCAAAAAAAGACCATGGATGCAGTTGTGTATTTATGAGCAAGTTTTATCTCTAAACAGATTTGTAACTAAAAACAGAAATATCTTTTTATGGGCGACAGCTGGTTGGGAGATTAAAGAAACACAGCAAGGGAGGGGAGTTCAAATTAACAAACATTCCTAGACAAGGAATGCCTGGAAGCATTAGCAAGCTTTTAGCTTGCGACCTAAAAACGTATCTAATCTCATCCGTGGGTCTGTACTGATGGGTTTTGCTTTGTTATTTGCTGATAAAGAAATCTTTGAAAAGCCCAGTGTGGAGCTGTAACTCTTGTACGTCTTTAAGTATCAGACAGACCCTATAAATATGCATCTGCCTAAAAATTTCCAGTTATGGCATGAGTTGGGGCTCAAATGGTGTTGAGCAATTAAATCTAACAGACTTTGTGCTGGTAAGGTTTTCATTGGGACAAACTGTTCTGAGTCTTTAGAAGCTTTCCAGGAAGCTTCAAGGTCCTCAAGCAGTCTTGCAGAGACTTTTCACCAGAGCAGACATTTTGTTCTAGGGAAAGCAAAATTTGCTCTCTGAACAGTAAAGTATCTGAAGATGGGCAAACAGGAATCAGCTTGTCCACAGCCCACTCACTGTGTAAGTCAAGTTGCACTAGTACGTTGTATTGGTCATTTAAAACCCTTTCTGTCACAAGAAACTGTGGAAGAAAACTTGCATGATGTTCCTGCTGGTATCAGGGTGGTAGCCCTCAGATGTGAGCTTCTAAGCACGTTTTTCATAACTATACAGAAAGTCAGCTCTTGAAAAAAGAGGCAGTTGTTCTATGCAGTGAGCATTTGAGTAGCTAGACCTTAAGTTATTTGACAAATCTGGTTGAACTTTTCTCATAAAGTATACAGTAATATGTCATTTAAAAACAGTTGGAGTATGCCTGTGCATATTGTATTCTGTCTTTTTTAAATATTATTATTGGGAATGCTGCCAATTTCTAACAGAATGATTGTTTGTTTTTAAGTCAGTATAGTTACATTTGGAATTGTGTTCATCCTTCATACTGTGTTCATTTTTATATGATTTTTCAAGTTTGTCTTATAAGGGCACATCTTCTGCTGGAGTAAGCTAGCTTGGATTTACTGGCTTCCAATTGCACCATAACAGAATCTTATCTATGTTAAGAAAATTTCTGGAAATATTTGGGCCAAGGAGAGAAACAAAGTATCAGCATTCTTTATATCAACTGCTTTGAAGCCAGTTTTATTTTTCTTCTTAAGCTTTACCTCATGCATGATTGTGTATTTGTGCTATATCTCATACGTATCCCCTAAAAAATTGAAGGGTGGAAAATCCTGTCCTCCATGTAGTTGATTAAATCCAAGTTTCCCAATATCCATGTGTTCATCCCATCTGCTTGACTTGTTTAAAACCCCCAAGTTTGCTCTGAAAGAATGAAGGAGAAGAAGGGAGACTATAATTATTTATTTTGATAGCTAATAAATGCACGAAAGAGGGAGAATAATGGCCAGTACGTGACTTTTTTTATGTTGCACATAAGAACTTGAAGAAAAATTTGGAGTAAGTTTGTATGCTAGAAAGCATGTGCTTGCACATCTTTGTGCTCTGACCCCAACTCCCCCAAGAAGCTTCTGAATGCTGATATTAGGCCATAAAATATGACTTAATGAAGGAGATGTAGGTGAATATGAACAGAAATGAGCTGAGATACTTTAGCTCTGTTCCCTGGTTTCTTGTCTTCTGTTTCACTTACGTAACATTATTTCTCGTGCTCCACTCAGGATTCCAGGTACTATGTGGAAGATAACTTATCCCACCTATGTCTGATGTCCATATTTCTCAATAAAGGTTTGTTTGAAAACTTGCAAAATCAAACCTTCCTAGAAAATACCAAAGATTATTTGGATGTTGTACCCAAACAAATACTAAGTCTCTATGCTCTAGGAGGTTTCTCATTACTGGCTTTTAGATAGAAAAAAAAAATACATGGTTGGTGAAAAACATGCAAATTAAATTTTAAAATGAAAGAGTTAAAGGATCCTTAAATTACGTTTCTGTCAAATCTTAGATCCAATGGAGATTTTTTGTGGGTTTGTTTTTTTGGTTTGGTTTTTCTTTTTGTTTTTTTATTGGTTTTTTTTTTCAAAGCAAGATATTAAAAAAATACATTTATCCACTTAGATGTATATTAAGGGTGGGGTTTTTTCCTGCAGGATTGTGACTTAAATATTTTGGGGGGTTAAATATGGAATTTTAGAACTGTTCTATTTACTTTTTCAAGTGGGTTGAATGAAGATGTTTGTAGCAATTTATGCTTTCACCTTTGTAGTTCCAATTATGTACATACATTACAAAATCAGAATCCTGTCTCTGAAAATCTGTTTCTTTCATTGCTTTGTGAGAGTATCATCAGTTTAGATCTTTCTCACACATGTTCATGATTATATCCTAACAAGGAAACATTTTTCAAATTCATAAGTTTAAAAAAGGGGAAACAATGTATCTGATTGTTCAACCCAAGAAAGTAATGTGAGATTTGCTTTATTTTGACTGGAATTCTTTCTTCATTATGTGCAATTCTAATCCAGAACACATTTTTATTTCCCTCAAATTGACATTCTTTCAGCATGTGCTTGGATGGGGATCTACAAAAACACTGAAATACATTGTGAAAGCACAGATTTTTTTTTTTTTACATAAAAATAGTAGTGGTGAATATCTATTCCATATATTTATGCAGGGAATATTGCCCTTTCCTTAAACCTTTCTGTTGGTTTTACAGTCATAAAAATTTGTTTGATGTATTTGTCTGCTATACAAAGATATTCACTAGATATTTCAAAATTAGATTTGATGGTTTAGTGGTGTCTTGTTGGGGTTTTTTTCAAAGTTATATAATTTGTCTCTTCCATTTACATTTATGCCATATTGACTAATCTTGGCAAGTCACATGTTAGGTATTTCTGTAGATGGCACTTAAATTCTAGTTTTATTCATTCTATGAACATATCTTGAATGCATCTTGGTTCATTCTTTTGTTCAGAAGAAACATATTTTGGATTAAAAAAGTAAAAAGGGGGTGTTTTTCATAAACACAAAAAAATATAATCTGAACTTTTCATTTGAGCAACGTTCATTTTTTCAGTGTGAATAGCCTTTGACTGCCTAGTGCATACTGTAGAACATTCACACCCTTTGTTGGTGAGGAATGTTAATGTTGAAAATATCAGCCATAAAGCTGTAAGGGGACTAGTTCTATAACCTGTATTTAAACCACTCCCCCCCGCTAAAAAAAAGAAACAACAAAAAACCACAAAAAGTTAATAGATATCTTTTGCTATCCCGTTTCTTTTCCATTAAAAAAAAAAAATCAATGTGAAGAACAATAGTAACTGCAAGTAAAGGAGCACTATGAAGGAAATTCCTTCTGTAGTACAGGCATTTATGAAGACATGCATGTGTATAGAGCTTAGAGAGCAAGTAATCAAAAAGTGTTTTTAATTTCAGGATTGGATGGAACCATTAGATTATCTCGTTTGACCTTTTATGTGCAATAAATCTTGCCCTTTTACTTTACTGTGCTGGGCCCCATGATGCGAATGAGGCAATAGCATTTTAACAAGAAAAGCATCTAGATGGGAAGAGATGGAGGCACCATCCTTCCTTAATTATTGCTATGTTCAATTATCCATTACAAATACATGCCCAGTTTGGATTTGTCTGACTTCAGCATGTTTTACGTCAGGTATGTTTAGGATTTTCCCAGCTAAGTTTACTGTCTGTTAAGTTCACTGTATTCATCAAAGAATTTAATACTATTCTGTAAAAAATAGTGTTTGGTCTCGCACGTCCTCCATTTGTCACTGAAAGCTCCCATTGTCAGTGTGACATTACTGAGACAAAGTAACAGTTTGTTTGTGCAGCTCAAGCTACAAATCAAACCGTTAAATTCTAGTCTTGCTTGCGTGTTTCAGTGTCTGTGCAGGGAGCCTGGTTAAAATAGTGCTTCCTGAGTCATCTCTTTGTGCTGTCTCATCTTCTGGAGTCCACATCGCTTTCGGCATGCCTGATCAGGTTAAATGAATTTCCTAATAGCATTTCTGTGAGTGAAACTCAAGTATTTCCTTAAAATGAAGAGCCAGCAGAAAGGTTCTAATTTCACAGTTTCATTTATGTGCACTGTTTGTTTTAAACATTAACGTTAATATTTTTAATGCTTTACAACATCTTTGCTAGTACTTTCTTAGTAGCCATAATACTAAGTTATTAGTTCTGTTAAGATGATGTTTATACTTTGCAGAACTGAAATAATAGAAGTCCCTGGTAATAGGTAATATGATAGGACATCCAGAATTACAACAAAACTGAAAAGGAGGTGTATTATTTTTTTCCTTTAAGCTTGTACTTCTTCCACTTATTGGCAGGGCTACATCAGCACCACTATTCTAGTACCTTCCTGTCACCTTATCAGTAAGAATTCCAAGGACTTTTAAGTAATTCTTATTTAAATGTTGAAGGATACAACAGACTGAACAGTTGCTGTCATACAACCAGGTCTAGAGTTCTGCACAAATCCAAAATAAGTCATTGGCAGGAAGATGAAATTAAGCTCTAAGGATCTTAGTTCATGTCACTGAAGCGTTTTTCAAATTTTGGAAAATAGTAAGTACAGTTGCAGTAACAATTGAAAGAACTGTGAATAATAGAAAAAGCATTCTTATCATACTGGAAACATTAAGAAACTGATGTTAAAAAGAAGAAAACCTCCTCACATTGGTGCAAAAAGCAAGAAGCTTATATACCACACTATTGATTTAATACATTTATTACTGCTGTTCAGTGGTTACTTAAATGATTAGCTGAAGGTTACATAAGAGGAGTAGTAGTAAAGTAGAAAGAAAGAAGAAAAAGAAGCAGAGGAAGAGATGGAAGGATAGAGTGGAATTACCTTATCGATAGCCTGGATGAATTATTTTTTTCCCCAGGAGAATTTACGAGATGTCCTATCATCGTCCATAATTATGTCCTGCTACCGCAATAGCTTTTTCTCTCTTCTAGCAGCCAGACAGTTCTGCATCTACAATGTAGAATCCAATTTATTTTTATGTTGTATTCTTCATTCAAGGCATAACAAAATGCTTTTCAAAGAGAGGCAGCGTTACATTTTTTCATAAAATTTCCATTGCTGTTTTCCCCAGTGAATTTTCCCAGATGGAACCACTGTTCACTATAGCAGTAGTCCAAGATGTGTAACACATAGATGGTTTTGGATTGCATTAGCTGATACTGCTACATTGTAGTGCACAAGTCAGTATCAACAGGTCACAGATGGAATTAGACTAACAGGAGATTTTAATAAGAATGTATAAACCAAACATTTCTTCACTGAATGTTTTAGTATGTTCTGGTAGATATTTTAGTCCATATCCTTAGCACTGTCAAAGTTTGAGGATTTCTTTGGCTTCCTCCAGGGAATCTGTAAATGCCTAGACTTTATGGCTACAAACCCTCAAGATGATATAGAAGGTTTTAATCATGACTTCTGGGGCATGTGCTGTTTATTCTCATACTAATAAATGAGTCATTTTATACAAGAAAATTCAAAGGAGGAAATTGGCCATGGTGCAGCTTTTCTGGTTTCATAGATTATTTATAACTCAAGTCCTAGCATGGCCTGTACCAAAAGGATTGAGGAAAAATGAAATTCTGTAACCCTGGATAAGTGACTAAAGCTGGAATAAATATTTCAGCTGAAATGGGGCAGTCGTTTCAAGGTGAAGACAAGTTCCTTCAGTATCGCTGAAACAGGAAGATTTCATGTAGATCAGATCATGAAAGGCAAGACAGTGTCAGGTGTACCCCACCCTATGTGCAATGAAGAGCACAGTAAAGGTTAGAAACAAGAGTAGTAATGGCTGTGTAAGAATTGAGAACAATAACTTTTTATCCCCAAATCTGTGAAACACCAAGAAAAAATGATAGAAGGAGATCAGGTTTTTTTCTACCTTATATACCATATTATTTTTAATCTGCTTAGAGAAAAAAGCATAGATGTGCGATTTAGGGTTTACTAATGTAGATCATTAATTCTACTGTTCTTGATCTTTTGGAATGTTTTTCTTTAAACATTGTCTTAATGGACATCTTACCACATTCAAAGCATCAGTGAAGGAAAACAGAGAAAACACGAAGTGTATGAACATTTTGAAAAAGCATGTCTGGGTGTAGGCACTCCCACTCCATAGTGACGGGACTGCAGTGCAGAGCTGACTAGTTCCCAAAAGGTTCCTCAAGGAGCTACGAAGAATGAACTCTACCTAGTGTTTTCTGAGACTAAGAAGTGATTTCAGCCACTCAATTAAGGTTCTAAGTGTATAGAAAAAGCTCCAAGGCTTCCATATGCTCCATATTTCCTTGATTGCAACTTGTACAGCTGAGAGAATATTTGCCTGCAAATTTCTGTTGACTAAGTGAATGTGATACCTAAAGATCAAGAAAAAAGTGCATTCTGATATCTTTAACAGTAAATACAAGTTATTTAAAAAGAAAAAATTTTCTTTTTTAAAATGATAGTTTAAGAAAAACTATGACAAGTATTATAAAGGAATAAGACCAGAGACTCCTAAAATAATATGTTATGTATCTCCAGATGGTGTGCTAAATGATACAAATAATCACGTTAACCTACTCACTGAGACATCACTGACAAAGGATGGTGTAATGATTAAAGACAGTGTAGTAGATTCTCATGTTTTGTTTTTACAAATCCAATGAGTTTTAGTGCAATTTACTTAGAATATTCTGTTTGGGTTTTTTTTCTTATTTGGCTTTTTTTTTGGCTTTGTGTTTGAAGTGTTCTACCTGAAATGTTATTCTTCCATACTAACGGGAAGAGTGTGGCTAGTTACAGTGCTTTGGAAAATTGCACGCTTTTAAGATGAATGGCAATTAGCACCTTTTTATTTTAGGATTTTTGTAATATCTCTCTTCTTTCACCTTTGTACATTGCCTTGTAGGTATTATCCTCACTGGTTTTTGCTGCATTTGATGTCTTACCTAGGTTTTTTCTGTCTTGTGATTCGAACATCAAGTGTTTATGATTTTTGTAGGTCACTTCAATGTTATTTTCATACTGGATTATTTCAGGCAGTCTGTGCTTTGAACAGAAGCAGCAATACGTAGTTTCCTTCTGTACCTTTCCCTTCACTTTATATTGTTTTATTGGGCTTCCTGGACAGTGTTTCATTGGAGAATCAACACTTTATTTTTTTGTAATCATGTTGTGAACTGGAAAGGGACAAGAATCAACATATAAATAAACAAATAGAATATTTCTCTTTGCCAGTGGCATAAGTGTGAATTAGTTTAGTGGTGACTTGAAGAATAGCAGCAGAAGAAGAAAATTGTGTTCTGAATCAGAGGAATGATCCAAATAAGTAGTTGTGGAGAGCAAATGGCACTTTAAGCAACATTGACTTCCCTGTACACTCTGTGGCCTTTCCATAAAGACGTGGGTGGTCTGTAAGCCAAGAGCCAGTGGACTGCTGGTTCCTGTACACTGCTAAGAAGATGGGAACTACAAGCAGTTGTTGAGTTGGTACCTCAGTCAGAACTTTCTGAAATTTTGGTGGTTTGGTCTGCTCTGACTCCTGAGCTGTAGAATATGTCCTATGTGTTCTGCACTGGTCTTGTAGATGTGGAATAGAGTTTGTATGGCTGCAGGGCATGGAGATTTATCTGTTCCCTTATTTGTGCTGGTATGAGGAAGGGAGAATATAGATTGATTTTACAAGTTTTAAAATTTTTGTATTGTCTTTGGAAATGATGTTTTAGAAAGCATTAGGCAGATACTGTTCTGTAACAAGACACTTTAGTAAGCAAACAGGTTGAGGCCAGATTGTGGTAGACAGATGTATGTCGATGGTGTGGAGACGTGATACTGAACTACCCCAGGAACACAATCCTAGATTTCCTTAGTCTGCAGGATTAGCGCTATGATCACCATTTAGCAGACAGGATTAGTACTATGCTAATCATTCCTCTGACTGATGAGCATGTATGTCCAATTTGTCCTCATGGCTGGTCAGGGTCAGAATGAATAGCAGTGTCATCTGCTCTTCACCCTTTGTACACGGCGTGTGTGTCCTTTAATTACCCCAAATCATTCTGTGCTAAGAGCTGAGAATGCTGATAATTATTTTCCAAGCCATCAGAAAAAGCAAAAGTAAAAGAAACTGCTCCCAAACTAATCTATCTATTATTCTGTTAAAAGTAACAAACATGTTAGTTTCCAGTGCACTCTAATGGCAACTTTTTCTGTGTATCTGATATGATGTTTCCACAAAGAATTACTGTTACCTTGAACATTATCAAGGCAAAATGAATCCATCATTCCTTAGAGGAATTTACATAAAAATGAAGCTATTCCACCCCCATATTGTAAGTAATACAGTAATCTACTCTTTATACTCCCTTGGCTTTTTAAGCCTTTTCTAAAGTGATGTGCAATACAATACGCTTGATTTAAATAAACTGTTTCTTGATAAAAACAAGGAGTCTGGCAGAGCTTTTCTATAATTGTACAGTGTCAGAAATAATGGGCAGAATATTCTGTACATCAAAGCTGGCACAACTCCATTGACTTCAAAACAGTTTTATGAATTAATACCAGCATTTAACAACCATAAATGTAAGTTGTGACAAGCCCAATATGTGAAGACTGGACAGCACTGTTGACGTTAGTAAACTGGTTTAGGTTTAACTGGAGAAAAACAGTGAGAGCTTGATCCTCCCCAAGCAGGAACAAATTACTTCAGCTCTAATCAATAAAAGTTACTTTTATCCAGGAGAGATCCAAAATCTTTAATAAACATACTTTCTGTCTGCCCCGAAACAGTAACAAGCAAATGCAAAACAATTCAGGAGAGAAACAAAGTAGAAAGGAGTAGTTAATTATGATTTATAAATGTATTAACTTGCTGAATATTCTAATGAACCAAAGCAGGAATTTAATTTCAGTGCTGTTCAGCTGAGGAATGTTGCCAAAACCAGCACCTATGGAAATAAAGTATCACTTGTCAGGTCATGGTTTATGATCAATAAAAAATGTAACCTTTTAAACTTTGATGTCATTTGCTTACTTTTAGATAAGTGAGTAAAACTGACAGATTACCAGCAAGGTATAGCTGAACCTTGTAAAGAATCATTAATACTTCATCAGTAGGAAACATCAGTGGCAAAAGTCATAACTCAGCCACAAGCCTGCCTGGCAAAGGGGTTCGTTAGAGCTCCGTCGCTGGTGAGGAGCATCTGCAATGTTTCCCACAAATTCGTCTGCATATGCAGATGCTGACTATAGCAATTCTGCTGCTGTATCACAGTGGATGAGTTGGTGGTGATAGAAGGAACCAGAATCTCTCTTTCAACAGAAGCAGAATAGCCCCATTATTTTAATGACATAGATCTCAAAGTGAGTCTGTGTTGCTACCTGGAATGGCAAAAAAATTCTCAAATTTCATCTAATACTGAAGAAATTTTGGAGGAATTCAATGTATTTGTGAAGTGAAACTACTTGCAGAATGGGGGGGGGGAGGATGTTAAAACACAGAGGAAAAAGGTGATTTTTTAAAAAATATAATTTTCACTTTTTTATGTTATGCATCCGCATATATTTTTACTTTGGTACTCCCTCTGTGCAATATTCTTTAGAACAGCACTTGCATGAAGTTGAAAGAGACATCTGATATGCACAGTGTCCTGGAGGAGAGGTGCTCCTGAGCTGCAGCTGCCGCTCGCCAAGGTAGATGCTGCATTGACAGACATAGACTAAATGTGCCTGCACTGTGCTAAGCTGTAATTCAGGTGCAATTCACTGTATAGCAATTACATCTTGGGGCTGGGAATGCAAGAATATAGTCCTGATAGCTTCAGTCCCTGGATCCAGGTTTGGATCTAATAGTAACAGAAGCTTTATGTTGGAATAAGTGAGCTGTTAAAATCACAAATTAATTCGTGTGTAAAAGTGCCCTTTCCTAAGGCACTTGTTTGATGACAATGATAATACTGCTTTGTATTATGATGATAATACTTTGTATGTCTTTGGCATCTTTCATCTCAGGATTTCAAAGCGCTTTACAAACATAATGAATCATGCCTCACGACACCCTTGTAAAGGAGATGAATGACAAGTCTCATTATAATTGCTTTGTTATGGAGACGGATTTTTAGCATTTATGTTTAATGGAGTTACGGTATTTTGTTTGTTGAGAAGGCAGTATGTGAATTTTTAATATATTGGCAAGTCTGTAGATTCTTTAGATAACGTTTCATTTTAACTTAGTTATTCTTCATTTTTCTTGATGTGGATTGTCTTTCTGTAGATTAGTGTGGTTAGGAATCTGATTAGATTTGCTGTTCTTGTTTTCTTTCCACTTGCCACTGCTAGTATTTAAAAACATTTCCAAAAAGTACATTGGAAACACTTCTTACTTTGAACACAAGGTCTTCATCTTTAGAAAGAAGCCATGTGTAACTCTTCTATGCACTGAGATGAAGTTTCTTCCCAAATCTTAGCCACCATCAGAAGCTCTTCTATTTTTTTTCCCTGATTTGAGCTCGTAGCACAAAACACAGGTCACCAGCATAGTTAATGGCTTTCCTGTCTCTTGCATACCTATTTCTGTAATCGAGGCAAAGGTCTATTTTTGACATATGGATCAAATGTTTGGTTTTTTTTTTTTCTCCTGAGTACACCTTATGAAGACTACAGAACAATACAATGCTTTTGTTTTCTGTGGAAGAACTGTATTATGTAATTATGAGCAACACTTAATACATGTTTTCCTCTTATTTTTATGCATTTCCATAATCTTCTAGTTATATAAGAGTTTATAACAATGGATTATCTAATCTTCTCACTTTGCCATTTAGATAGACAGGCTTTCAAATATGTGCTTTGATTACAGTACAATATTTTGATGGTCAATGAGGCTTACCTGTTAATTCCATCCAGAAAATGCATGATGGTGTGATAACCTCGTTATCTTGAACATCGCACTGCTCTCAGTAGAACTTCACTTAACCATCGATCATCAGCTGTCACGTAATCTGCACCATGAATAAATTGGTATTTGTGCTTGGACTTGATTATATCATTATAAATGTTTGTTTTTACACATTTACACTGATGCCTTTTCACATTTCATTGCCTTTTACATATGTAGTATATATGAAGATGGATAAAAATAGGCTGTTCTTTTTTTCTGAGACTATGTAAATTATAAAAAGATACTTATACTGGATACATTATCATGAGAACCCATCTGTAAGCTCCTGGGGAACAAAGTCATAGAAGTACTTTATTATCAAACCAGTGAACTTCATAATTTGAAAGTTCAGCAAACTATTTCTGTGCACATCGTTATCATATTACTTGATACAAACACTCATATATGTTCTCATAAAATTTATTTAAACTAAGTAGAGAACTGATTTTTCCATTTTGTTAGCTGAATGAAACAATTTAAACATTTTTTTTCTCATAGAAATGAAATTCATAAAATATTTTTACAGTTGAACTAAATGCTATATTCTGCTTAAAGAGGGTATTTGATCTCGATTTTAAACATAGAGATTTGAAAATTTAATTTTAGCTACATTTCATTTTGGTTTACATTTATAAATAATATTTTCAGGCATTTTGTTTAAAATATATGAAGAAAATGTTTTGACTTTTGTAAAATGTTTTACTTCCCCAATTCCTCTCGGTCAAACCTGCACACTGGATTTAACGTCAATTTACCGATAGTTTGTTGTTAAAACTTTAGTTTAATATTTTGACTAATAACAAATAAAACTTCAAGTAAATCTATTATGGAAATGGACTTTCTAAACTGTAGCTGATAAAAAGACATGCAAGTTAAGGCCCAAATTAAACAAGGCACCAATTATTTTGTGCTAAAAAGAAATATTCTTTTTGTTAATTGGGATTTTAATTGGAGTTTTACAAAAGCTGAAGTGCCAAATGCTTTGAAAGGTGAGAAATTGGGTGCCACAAGGGCTATTTGATTTAGGATAGAGAGATGAAGTGCATGGAGGCCATGGATATAACTTCAAGCTACACAGACTGGGAATACTGTGCTGCAGAAATAATTTTATTTAATGGACTACTCAGGAATGTCATGTGGGACATGCTTCAGTACATGGTGTACACTTTTGGGGATTTTTTATTATAATGAATTAAAAATACCAGTTTATATTTCCTAGTGGCAACTTTGTTTCTAGAGAATGAAGTTATACTGAAATTTGAATACTTTCTTTGGTCTTTTATGTCAGGCTTTGCAGCCTTTATGTCTGATTTCAGGCCGTAATTGCTCTGGGCAATAAAACTAAACTAATTTGCTTGTATCCGCATTTCAGTTCAATTTTATTTCAGAAAAAATGCTACGTAGTTGTATGAAATGTGAACTAGAGCATTGTTGCATCATATCATCCAAATAATAAAAAAGTCACTTCTGAATTAGAGAAGATGCTTTCTTTAAGGTTTTTCCTCAGCCAAATTTAAGGGCGGTAGAATTTGGAGACTTCTTCAAATTGGCCCATTATATAATCTTTCATGTTTAATGTATAATGTCTATATGTAGTTTAGATTATTTAAAATTATTCTCTTGGTACCTTTAAAAATCTGTGTACTTCAGTTACTGCAGCACATCCCTGAAGAGGATGATTTACAGTGCTTGATTTTCAGGGTTAAAGGTGCAAAAAAAAAAAGCATATGTCTATCTTGTGGGGTCTTTATTCAATACTTTGGTGTACAGACCATTGTAGTTGTATTCAGAAAGCATACGTATATCTGCTCAACTTCATGACTAGTCATTTTGTGTGTGCGTGCATAAACAAATTGAAAGGACACACAATACTCAAAATTGCACACATGGTTTGGGAATGTGGCATTAATCTTTTCTCAAAATCTCTTGCCTATAGATCAGCACCAAAACAGAATTCACTGTTTGTTAATCAGTTCTTTGGGATTCTCATTTATTCAGGAGAATTTATCAACTGAGCCTATGACTTTCAGAGTATCAGAAGATAGATATTGTGTCCTCTTATGCCAGATGAGAAATTAATTTGAATGAAATGAAAATTGTCCTCTGCCTCAGGAATTACAGATTAAATGGTTACACTCATTTTGCTGATGCTCTTAGAGTATCCTGCAAATAACAGCTACAAAGATCTAGGAGCGCAAGCCTCCAGACAAAAATTAATTTTTCTGTTAAATTCTATAGCTATACTGTTTAATGAATGAAGGCAGGAAAGATGAGGCATCATCATTGGAATCAACATTCAGACATGGAAGTAGTGAATATTAGCCTTGTGCCCAAGAAAAAGCAAAATAACTCAGATCAAGATATCGAAAAGTCTTCTGAATTGATTTCAGTATGAGTCTATCTGAAAAGGAATTAGGTAGCCGAATGCGTAAACCTATCTAATAACTGAAGTCAAACGAATCCAGTAACATACGTATGCTCTCATAAATGCCCTTGGAGTTCCCTTCTGCTTGCTTGCAGCCTTGCTTGTTCTGTTACTCTCATCAATGATGTTCAGTTTCTCTGCCAACTTCAGGTCCTTAAAACAGGTTCTTTTGGCAGCTGCAAATGCTCTTATCAGCAACTGCATTTGAAATTTATCCAACACTCAGACAGTTGTAAAATCTTGCAAATTGAAAATCCTCGGATCTCCTGGGATATCGCTGTTTAAGATCATGTTTAATCTCCTTTTAATATCCTCTCAGCAGTTTGATCCTGATCTTACGGTGATGTAAATTCAGAGTAACTCTCTTGAAGTCAGTGTAAAATCTAAGTAAGCCAATGGTGTTATTTTGGATTTATGGCTTGAGAACAAAATCTGGCATAGCATCCTTATGTTTTATCTCATTGAAATAGCAAGTGTAAAAGTTTCTGAATCATGTACTCTTCCTTCTTCATCTTTACTAGCCAAAAGGTTTGTTTGCTTTATTGAGCTTGATCTGAAGACTAATGACATTAATAATTAATCAGTTATGTTCTCTAGCTTCTTTACCTCATCTGTTTGCCTCTTTATTTTGCAATTCTCCTATAGAGACTTTGTCTGTTAACTTTTCAACAGAACAGATACTGAAATGGTACAAGAACAGTATTAATTTAATTGCCTGAATCACTGCAACAAAAGAAAAAATCTCCCTTTTCATGATCAGGAACTTCAAACCCTTGGGCATATTTTTTAATCTTGGTTTTATTGGACACTTGTAGCCATCACTACTATAAATTTTAGTATTACAGTTAAAAGGCTAAAAGGTCCACGGATCCAGTCTTTTTTTAAATGTGTGAGCGTGTGTAACTCTTGGGGACATAAGGGTGTTATTTATAATAACTGTTCTTAAAATCTCTGTTTCTGGTATTCTTAAATCAAAATTTTCACATACTATGATCTACCACAAGCAGTGCAACCCGATTAAATCACAGAATCACAACTTCAGAGCAATGCCAAACTGCATTATCAAACTGAAATAGAAATTGCCAAGGCCTATAATATAGTACTGTGTACTTTATGTACGGCACCGTATCTTTATGTAAGAGTCAGGTCCATGACTTTGTTTGCAGAAGGCTAGATGAGACATTGAAATAATCAAGTTTTAAAATCTGAGGAATCTATTAACTGGCTCATTTTAATATCTTGTACATATACTCTTGAAATTTTAGACCAGTATCTTGATCCATTCAGGACAGGTCTCCGTGACTGATGTGGAGTACGGAGTAGGCAGCAATAGAAGAGAGTATCTGCTGCTTTCTGAAATGCCGCAGAAGGCAACCCCTTTCCAAGAAGATGCATAGAAAAGCTAAGGAGAGTCAGAGTAATAAATACATCCCTGAAAGCAACTACAGAGAACCTCTTAGAGGTTACCACATGGGAGAGGGGGTTGCAGGTACTGCTTTCCATGGAAATGAGTTAATCTAGATGCTAAACAGTTTAGTGAGGGTTACTTGCACATTCTTAGACTGCAGCAGTGGAAAATGGAGAAAGATGAGGCTTTCTCTGAGTAGGTCTTATGGAAATGAAAGCATTTTCCATGGATTAAGGGCTCTGCAGATCCAGAACACATGTAATTTTCTCCAATACTCCTCGCAAAGAGCCATTCAGATGTGTTAAATTGTATGAAATGCTTGGGTGAAGCATTTCTTTGTGTTGTATAACCTGAATGTAGGCTGAAGAGGCCTAGTCCGTGTGGAAATTTGCACTAGCTTCTTTTTTAAATATCCAGTTTTTCTTCCATTGTTGATTAAATTAATAGGGCTGGTGTATAGGATTTTCAGATGGAATATGTTTTTCTTCTAGTTGTGTTTGACTGTGTGGCAACATAGTTTAGGCATGTTTTCCATGATTTGTTAGTACCCGCAATATTTCACTTGGGAAAAAAAGTGACATTGTTTGATGCATTAAGCATCTGTGTTAAATCTACCTTCGAATTTTGAAAAACGGGAGGCAACAGTAACACATCTCAGCTATTGAATCAATGGAAGATTTGAGGGGGGGTTTTCTCAAAAACTAAAAAACATCACCAAATATACAGAACAAATAACCAAAAGCATCAAAGGACCAAGCAACAGAAATGCATTATAAAAAGCTGTATTTCTCACTGGTGTCATAAAATACAGTGGGGACAGAAATCTTATTTTTTAAATAGAGAAATATCAAAAATTAAACTGACATCCAAAATGTAAGTCACATAAGAATTGTTTACATTAGTTCACATGATTGTTGCTGTGATATTATTCCTCTAACAGTGGTAGTATATTTGTAGTGGCTGTTTGGCTGCATAGATACACAGTGGATCTGTGTGATGAGTTGAGCTGTGCAGTTGAAGACTGACCAGCCAACCCATGTCTTCTCATGAGCACTTACTGGTTGGTCAAAGCATAGGAGGAGCTCATTCAGCCCTTTCCCATGTGTGGATGCTGCAAAGCTATAGGGCCTGATCTAAAGCTCACAGAAGTTAATGCGAAGCCTTCCCCAACTTCTGTAGTCATTGGACATGCCCTGTTGAAACCTCCCATCTCATGTTCCTTCAGACATGGAGCCTTAATGTTTGTACTGATTTATAATAGATGCCTAAAGGACACCATTTTTTTAATAGAAGTTTGTTAGATTATCTATCTAGACATGAATTAAAGATAAATATAGATCTGCGCTTTTAAGCGTGCCTCTTGTTACGTGTCTGAGTGTGATTTATAACCCTTGACCTACTTGTACATGGAACTAAAAATGCTATGCAATACTGGTTTTATGTTATTGGGAAATACAAAAAAAAAATCACCAGACTCTTTAAGTAATTATCTGGACTGAAACACAATGATACCTTGTTATACGTAGAGTTAAAAAAAAAAAAAAAATTTTAGTTAGTGATCCATGAAATTTTAAACCACGTGGCAGATTTATAGTAAAACAACACCATTTCATTTTTCAACAAGTCTAATAACTGAGATTTGTTTGCATGTTTTGTGATTGATTATTGTGTGAATCATCTAATGTTTTTACTTATGACTCATCTGACAAACTCTGAAGTCTGTTATATTTTTATCTTATGCTAAAACAATATTAAAGAATTATAATCTTGTGGACTTTAAATAGTCAAGCAAACCTATATTTCTTTTTATAACTTTTTTACTCCAGCTTATTACAGAAAGTCACTTAGTGTTTTTTTCAGTAGCAGATAGACGTTAGTGCAGTGATAGTGTGTCACGTGATTCAGTATTATGGATGGCTTAAAGTAGAATTTATAGCTAAAGATTTGTAATTTTGTCATTATTTTGCTAGTCTATATAGAACAGCTCAATTTATAATTATTTACCAAACTCTTGCAGTCGTGATAGTGATTGATCTGGATCTGTGCAACATGGTTATTCCTATACTGATGTAAAAATACCTTTGATTATGGCCTTGTATGGATAGATAAGTAGCTACCAACTCGTAGTACCTGGAATAGCATGGGGACATACACGAAAATCACAAATAACAATTTGAAATTCTTGAGGCGCATGCTGGGCAAGATTGACTATCTCAAGCTGCGGGCATTAAATGAAGAAAGATCTTTGTGCTAGATAAGCATGACTGCCTGGTGTTCATCAGTACAGAAGGGTTAGCAGCTGAGATTACAAGAACATCATTCTCCTTTACATCTTCTTGGGCACAGTTTGGGCTATTTGCAAACTGATGTTAGATATACCCAATAAACATGTAAAGAGTATTCGTAGCAGAGCAGAAGTGTATTCTAACAAATCAAATGTGTGTTCTTTAAACAAAACACAGGAAAATGGAAAAAAATGAAAAATTGTGAAGACAATATATTTTTTTCTTAGGTTTTGGAAGAAGCATAATCATTAATTGTACAGCATATCCTGCACAAAATCAGTGACACTCAGAAATGGAATTAAAAGATACAATTATTACCAGCTATTTAGCTATTCTGTATCTTACTATCAAACAATGTGTGTACAAGCTGTTCATGCTCTCTAGTAAGATGCAGTTATTTTTTTCAAACTTGTTTTCTAATAAAATAAATTATATAAGCTGTAAGTTGAATACATTAGAGGAATATATTTGGAGGCCTCATTCTCCTTGACAGCCTGTGCAGACAGTGCCACACACACAGATGTGTGTGCATACACACATATATATAAATGCATTTGTTTTAATGCACAGTGTCAGAAATAAATGAGTCTCAAGTTCCTAACTAAATAATACCTTGTCTAAATGAGAAATTTAATTTTGTGATCTGTATTTCTAAAAACCCATTAGCAGAAGACAGTGATACATTAAAAAGTTTATGAGGTCTGTCTGACTCACCAGTTAGGCCTTTTTTCCCTCCAAATTCTTTTGCGCTGTAATTTTTGGATACTAGGTTGGAACTATAAATAGAGTCTATAGTTGCAAATCTACATTGGTCAGCAGACCCTTTGCATACAGCATTTTTCAACTCATGTCCTTATGAATACTATTCTCTGATAATCTACTTCAGTATTGTAAAAACCGCCCAGCTGAGGCTTGATCCTTGACTGGGTCAAATCTGTAACCCGAGGCAACCAAAAGGCTGTCTTAGTGCCTCTGGAGATTTCCCAGGCTTGAGAGAACCCTTCAGAACATAAAAGCTGACTAGTCCAGTCCTGTCTGGTCTTCATTACATCACAGAGCTGAGGAAATGGGATAATGGCCAGAATGCTGCTGCATCCTTACTTATCACAACAGTTTTTAAAACTGAACAAAATGTTCCCAAAAGATTCTGAGGACTGTATCAGGGTAAGATGGTCTCAAAGCTCAGTGACAGAAATGTCTAATTGTCCATACTCAGTACATGCCAAACCACTTCCTTAGATGTTATAAAACAAGGTAGGCTCTCTTCATCAAAGTCTTAAAAAAACAGACCTGGCTTTAAAAGGTCTCTGAAAACCAGAGAAAAATAGACTTCTATTCTACTGCAGCATAAATGGAATTGGACTCAATCCTGTGTCTTTTATGGGTAGGCAGGTGCTTACTCTGTAGCCTGAGTCTGGCCACTTGGGTTTGACTGAAGATAAGGATTTTTGTTTTCATCATGAAAACGAGTTAAAATGGGATATGCCATGAAGGCCAGACTCCATTGGCAGATTAATGAGAAGAGCTTTGCTTCACTGTGATATGGGAATGAGACCTTTTTCTGTAGTGAACAGGGAAAGGAGGTAACGAAGCCCAAAATATGGGTTCCTGCTTGAAGTACCAGGCGCATCAGTCCTGTATTTGAAAGTATCACCCTGGGCACTGCTTGGAATAGGTGATTCAAGCTGGTGATTTATCATTGTAGCTGGTGCAGTTACAGGAAGCTCCACATGCACATCTGAAATTTAAAAAATGAACCCCCCCTCCCAAACCATGCATAGTACTGTTTATAAGATTGTAGTATTTCTACAGTTTGGTTTGGTTTTTGCTGTAGTCCTCTTCCCAAGTCAAAATTTCCTTTTCTCTCCAGGTTTCAATCCTTCAAGTATAACCCACTGGTATAGCCAAAGAAAGAATTCTGCATTGCTGTCTTTGTGGAGGTAGTTTCTGTATCAGTTGCTTTCTGTAGAATTTTTGTAACCTCAATGGTTTTGCCTTTGTTTTAGCCTTTCTCAAGTAAACACATGTTTTATTATTATATTTCTACAAGGAAGACATTTGTTATTGGAAAAAACAGCTTTAGATACCAGCAGCTTTGAGCTGTCCGTTCTTCATTGTGTGAAAGCCTTGTTTCTGTGCCACAAGATGCACACTTTTGTTAAGTTATATTCTTTTTACGTGTCTTTTCACTGTGCTGGTATTGTGGCTTTGATCAGTTTTCCTTTTTTTGGAGTCATAAAGAACACTTTTTTTCTCTCCTTCAATCCTGCTCACCCTTCATATTTTCACATAGGAAGCAAATTTTTCTTTGTTTCATTAGCAAAATGACACTGAAATTAAAGGGCGTTTTGGACAAAAACTTTGCTCAGACTATGTGAAACATCCTTTATTATAAATCTCTTCTTCTCTTTCACTGTCTCTCTTGCTTCTTTCTAAACTCTCAGCTCCTGTGGATAGCAATATGCTGTTCATGTGCCTTTTAAATCTCTAATACTTTCCAGGTGAGAAGAAAAGTGAAGGAAATTGCAGGTCTGTTAAAGGTAGCTGAGAAGGAAGAGTCTGTTGGAAGTCATGTGGGAAAAGGGCCTGTAGGGCCTGGAGAAAATAGGGTCAAAGGATGGAAAGAAGTTTCTTCTTTCATACTTATCACGTAGATGTGCCCAAGCTATTGAGTAAATGGGACATTGATAAATTCTTTTGAATTGCAAAAGGTGTTTTGGAGTTCAGCTTCCGAAGCTCACAGTTCAAGCTTTTTCATGCACCCTAATACAAATATCCAGGTTAAACTTACAATATACCTGCTTATGCTTATTTCACGAACTCAGCTGCAATGTTTCCGAGAACAATGATTCAATTAGCAGAAGTGCATGTACCCCTTCAGATGCTTAGAAAACAAACCAGCCAGCTCACTTGCAAATGATAAATGGGTTAACTTACCAATCAATGAGCAGAATCTTAACAAACTTCAGATTCTGTAAGCCCACAGTAGATAAAGAAACCTTTTTTAGGTTTTGCAGATTTGTTATCACAGATGTTCATAAGCTAAATATATGGATATGCAAAAACAAATACTGTTTAAAATATGTATAAACTTCCTTTATTTATGTCTGACACTGATTTCATTCTGACACCACGTTTCAAGCAGCTGTAAATGCTAACTCCAGACCTCACTGTACTCCCCTGCTGCTCTGCCATGACTTCCATGACAGCAGGATAGCTAAGGCCTGCTTTTTCGGTTTGCATCTAACATTTTGTGAAGAGAGCTGGTAAGTGTATTTGGGAAGATTTTCCACTAGTTAATCTGATACTGTCCCAATTCAATTTATATTGGCTTCAACATGCCATTCATAAAGTTACCATCTAGCCTAAGTCTTCATAGATGAAGAGTCACCAACCAGTAGAAATAGTCTGCAAAGGAAGAAATTTGCAGTAGCATATTTTCTTTTTCTTGTCTTTGTATATGGTAGGAGTAGCAGGGTCTGACTTGGGCAGGCTATGAACATCTCCCATCTAATGTGCTGTGAATACACACTTGAGCACTGGTTGAAATTCAGTGGAGTAGTTCTGCAGATGTTCTGGGGTACCCTTCCTCCCTGCACACTTCTCTTTTATGTGACCCACTGTCATTTCTTGTGCAAGAACTCTGTGCAATAGTTCTCCTGAAATGATGGCAGGGTAGTTTGGAATGGACGAAATGTAAACTGTAATGACTAAAGGGAATATATCAAATGTCGGCATTTAACAGCATCACACACTGATTTTGGTTTGACCACTTCTTATTTTCTGTATCTAACATAAAAAGCAGGAGTCATCTTATCTGACTTGTAGATGGTTGTAGGTAGGTTTCTAGTCTGAGCAAGTTGTTAAGAACCCTTCAGTATATAGAGAGGCATCTCGAGCTAGTGGCCTGTCCCAGTTAGAGGGACTTCTTTTTATTGACATTAAATGAACTTTTACTATAGATAGCCTGTTAGAGTCTCAATTTTAAAATGGCTTAAGGTAGGTGAAATTAATTCCACAGTGGTTATTAATGAAATCAGACTTGGGACTTAGCCAGAGGTGCAAACACATAGATTTCAGCAGGAGTTTTGCTATAATTTTGTTTGCAGATAAGGACTGTCTATCTATAGATCCTATAGGAAGATGAACAAATGAGAGAAAAATAATAGCAGAATCTGATTAGCTTACACCGAGATTTCAATGCAGACGGGAGGGAGGAAGCAAGCAACTCACCAGGTCAGATGTTACTACACTCATTTGTTAACGTGCCTCCTTGAATGGAATTAATGAAACCTTTCATTATAGATCAATACACTCTATGACTAGAGAATATTATGGGTACCTATTGTACATTCTTAATTAGATTGAAATTGCTTTCACATTTCCTTTATATTCAAAAAAATCTGATCTCAGCAGTTTAAAAAGGGGAATTAAAAAACTCATCCCCTCCACTGTGCTGCTAAAGCCAGCAAGAGAAGGGAAAAAAGGAAAAAATCCTCAGGCACCTGCCCAGCTCTGGGCTTCAGCTTAGTGGCGATTTTGGCAGAGCTGCACCAAGTAGTACTCGCTATAGTGTATCCGTAAAGAAAATAAATGGTAATTCTCATACTATCATCACAGGAGACTGATGGTGACCATTAAAGGCAATAGGTTTGGACAGGGACTATATGGAACTATTTTGAGACATACTTCTATTCCCCTCATATTTTCTGTCCAAAACCAATTTTTTGACAAAACTATTCCAAATAAATGTGCGTCACCCTCCTTCCTCAGCTGCGTCTCTCCAAAAACATTCCCAAGTGATCCTCTACATGTTTTGCTTCTCGATGGCAGTTTATTACTCCTTGAATTTTCTATCAAAAGCTACTCCTAAAACTGGTTTTCTTAGCACCACAGCCCTATTCGTAGCAAAATAAAGCCCTTTGTATTTCAATACCAATTAATTAGCTGTCTTGTTACCTTGTGCTTTCAGCTCAGCCCAGGATGTTTCTGGGTTTATTCACTGTTTTCTTCTTTCTGTCTCAAGCTCTAAGTTTGCCACACCAGGGCTGCTCCCCTCGTTACGCGCCTGCACTGCATTCAACCAGCTGGGACCCAGAGCATGGTCCTGGGTGCTGTGTCAGTGCTTCAGGCCACCTTGCCCTGCATTTGCCTTGGAGCCCTCCTGCCTGTGCCCTTCCACCTCGTGGTACACACAGGCCTTTCTTTCTCTGGTACATTTGTGAATCGAATTATGAACTCTCAACATCTCTCTGAAGCAAATTTTAGACTGAATTCTCCAAGGCCCCCAGCTCTGCAGCCAGAAGGCTCCTGCTCTTTCCCTGGGGCTGACATCAGGCAGGACTTGCTTCTCTGCTGTGCTAAGTTCAGTGTCCCTCGACCTCCTTAGGATGCATTGTTTATCAGCTTTCCTCCTTCCAAATTCTTTGTTTGTACAGTGGCAGCTTTTGTGCCAATATTTTTTTTTTTCTTTGCCTGGAGTTATTGGCAGAGCTAATTAACCACAGAATATAAAAGCCTTGTTCTTCGGGGCCGAGTGGTGTGGTCACAGAGCAGTGTGAGTGCTGCCTTGTGGCGTGGGGGATGAACGGTCGGATGGGTTGCTTGAGGATGGGCAGATTATCTTCACAAAGAGGTACCTAGTTATTTCCAGCAACCCCCTTATTCTTGTGGGGCTGCGCATTGCATCCTTCCTTGCTCTGCTCTGTGCTGCTCCACAGCTACACAGATGGCACCGACTGCTGACAGCCACCTCAGAGTGCACAGGTCTTGGCCACTATGAGGAGAGCTGATGGGTGAGAGGGGACTTGCAGGCTCACGTGTGCCTGTGTGGGCATGCCAGGAGGGGACTGCGTGCTGCCTCTGGGTTTGGATGGGTACATGGACTTGGGGCACTTCTCCCTGGGCTCATGGAGCTCAGCACACACACCACACCCCCCACCGGAAATTGTACCTGGGGTTTTCACTTTTAGGTAACGATTGAGATTGAGAGAGAGGGAGAGCGGCAGCCCCTGGGTCAAGTGTGTTTGAGAAGGAAAGGGTCACCCCTCCACCTCCAGTGGGAGGGCAGCCTGCCTGGGCAGAGAGGCCTGGCCTCAGCCTCTGGCTGTGAGCTACAACAGACCAAGATTTTCCAAATCCAGAAATGCTTGGGGAACTTTTTTCAGTTTTTTTCCTGGACCAAATGTCTGATCATGACAGGAAACATGACTGGATTCAGCATAGAATGCTCCTGCTGTTTGTCCAGCTCAGCCGATTTCCCTGTCTCTGCTACGAGGTAGCGGTAGCCCCCCAAGCAGGAGACCCCCGGCGGCAGTGCCTGTGGCTGGCCGTGCCCGGGCTCCGGCGTGGGTTTCAGCCCACCCGCGGCGACGACGCCGTGGGTGGTCCTGGGCTGCCTGCAGAGGGAGTGGCGACAGGGAAGGCACAGGGCATCCCTCCCCGCAGCCCGCCAGCACAGCAGGATGCGTGTCCCCGTCTCCCTGGCAGACGTGCGTGTGGGTGCCTGTGTTGCTGAGAGGGTGCGGAGCCGAGCCGTGGGGTGGGGACAGCGTACCCTACCCATCCCCGGGGCTGGCTGGGCAGAGGGAGGGAGTGCCCTGGGCTCCTCACCCCCCTCACTGTGCTCTTCCAACCCCAACTTCTCCCCCGCGGGCATCAGAGGGCAGTCGGGACGCGGGGCTCTACGGGAGGGCAGGCTCTGGGGTCTGCTTTCCCCTTGGGGGCGGGGGGAAGGGGGAAGAAAATAGCGAAGAAGCAACAGCCTCCAGCTTTTCCCTTCCTCTAATCTTGCTTCACTCCCCCTTGCTCTCTCTCCCTCCCTCTCCCCTTTCCTCTCGCCTTTCCCCTCCCTCCCTCTTTCTAATTCCTGCCACTAGCTCCGAGCCTCATTCAGCAGCCGCTGCCAGTGGAGTGTAATAGGCTGAAGATGCTGCCGTGTCTGCTCGGTGTCTAGTTGTGAATGGGACGTGCCTCCTCTCCCTCCGCCGGAGGTGGCCAAGGGAAGCAGCCAGCCCTGCTGGACCTGCCTGCCCCAGAGAGCCACGGGGAGCAGCGGGGCACGCCGGCACCGGAGTTGTCTCGGGTGAGCAGGGCGCAGGGCGCGCTGCTGCCGGGCGAGGAGGCGGCTTGGCAAGGGGGGAGAGGGAAGGAGCGGGGTGGCTGGGGAATGGTCGTCTTCTGTAGCTCAGAGCGAGAGGACCGAGGGGGAGGATGCGGGCGTGTGCGCCAGAAACTTGACAGCAGCAGCGGGGCTGTGGCGGGGGCCGGGGGACAGGCAGGTGTGCGGCGGGGAGGGCGCCGGGAGCGGGTGCGGGCAGCGGCGCCGTGGCCGGGCTGCGCCGGGCGAGGAGCGCGGCTCTGCCGCAGCTCGGCGCGGAGGCGGCCGGCGGGCTCCGCGGAGGGGCGAGACAGTCTCCGAAGGGAGAAAGGAAACACTGTGGCAAACGGTATTTTTTTTTTTCCTCATCTCTTGCTCGGGGGGCGGGGAGCGGGGAGGGCGAGCGTTTGTCCGTTCTGAAACGTTCCTCCGGATAAGCAGATACTGAAAGCCCCGGACTGAAAATCTTTTACTTGCACTGTAGCTCCCAGGCATGAAATGGATATGCAGAAATTATGAGTGCATGAAATGAAGGATACCCTATCCAGAATAAGAAAGGGAAAGACTTTGATTTATATCTTTCTTTCTTTTTTTCTTTTTCTTTTTTTTTTTTTTAATTTATTTTGCTTGCTGGCTTTCAAATGTATCAGTATTCACAAGGTACCAAAATGGTATCCATCTCTAATACGGGCTAGTCCAAAAAGCATTAGACTCTTGGGTGATACATGCATAAGCACATCCCTAAGAAAGGTAAAATAGATCAGACTGCAGGTCCCCATAAATACCATTAACTTTCGGGATAAAAGTGCTTCCTGTGCAGTCCTTCGGGAGCACATATAGCAGTCTGACATCATGATACAAATGCCTTTACCTTCTATAGAAGTCCCTCTTTATTGTCTACTCTTTTAAATATTCATTTGGTGAGGAGAGAACCAGTATGTGCTAGGAGATCTTCTTTGTACCATTGCTACAAAGGACAGTGTGGCTGTGTAACACAGTATTTACCTACCAAGATGTCTGTGACAAAGGAACCTCTTTAGCAAATGAGGTCGCTAATTCAGAAATTGGCCTTTTATAGGGAGAATGTTCATTTCTTTTTCACATTCCAATGACTAGTAACTCCCTGGGAAAGACTTTCTTCCTGTTGATTTGTGATGGTGATACAATAAGAATTTCACAGACTCTGCGCACCTCTATTAAGAAATTAAATATTTTTAATTATTTAATAATGAAACTGTTGAATGAGAAAAGCACTAACAGATTCAGAAGCAGGGAAGCACACATTCCGATGTTACTCAATGTCTGTGTCTTTTCCCCTGCCCTTGCCCTTATGCTTGCTTCAATGTTTCCAAAGTCTGTGTGATTCTCTAGGTAAATACTTTGTTCTCCTTTTCTATGCTGGTTTACCTATACCGATAAATAAATCTGCTTTCAGTGTAGAAGTTCTGCAATAATTAATCTGACGTCTGCCTCAGTCAGGTCTGTCCACTGAGATTTGGAACACAAGTAACACAAATCGATGAGTGTACTCAATCCTTGGGATGATATTGTATGGAGAGATATATAGAAGTATATGGAAGTGGGATTGCAGATGTTTGCTTATGAACAGCATTTTCATAGCAGAGCGGCGCAGTTCATGTTGCTGGGGAGATGGGCAGTAAGAACAGTAGGGAGACTGAGAGCAGAAGGTCTGGGTTGAGCTTCATACCTTAACACACAAAACATTTTTCTAGCATATTTCTTTGTCTACTACACTCTAGAAAACAGAAGTTTCTGACTGTACTTCGAAAGCAGTTCTTCTTCTCTTGTAGGAGAACAACAAAATAAAGTTACAGAACTAAGAACAAGATCTTCAATACAAGAATTGAAAATTCTTTAGGAAAATTACATAAAAGACATCTTTCTCCCGAAGGATCTTGTTCTTAGGCCCTAGAATAGGATTTTTTTTTTTTTTCACCTCATCCCTGCACTAGAGCATCAGAGAATGAGCATGGACAGAGAATGCTATTTATAGACTTCTCTACATCAGCTTTAACTTTGCTAAAATTTTAAGTGTTGCCTGTCCAAAAAAATCACTAAGAACTAGATTGCTTCATTACCAGAAATGCTGCTACAATATAGTATGTCAAGAGATGAGATAAGCCATTGCGATTTATCATCAGCAGTTTCAGAAGAAAATATGTATGGAAGTGGTTGATTGAGAGACAGGACAGCCAAATTAATTTTTCTTTTGCATAACAATATGGAGAAAGTACAAAGATTAGAATGATTTATGTGATTTGTCTGATAAAATGCTTTAAAATATATCACGTGAGTTCAGCTTCAATTAATATGCTATTATGACAACATTTAACATATTTAATTTAGTGTAAGAAACATATGTGAAGTTCAGAGTTCTAGTAGACTGAGACTAACATTTTTGTTTTCTGCAAGGGCTGTAACTAAACAAAGCATAACTTAGAGAAACAAACATTTTATTGCTGAGATTTCCTCAATATTCTTAGAAGTTATTTCTAGCTCAGATGTCATAGAAATTTAAAGTAATTTCAAGCTTAAAACTAGTGTCTCCTCTTTTTGGTGAGCCCCCTAAACCAATTTTGAATCCATTTTGTGAGCTGGATGTTTAGCGAAATATCTTCAGTGTGTGAGAAACAGAGGTCTCATCTGGAATCAATTAATTTGAAACAGTTTAGCAACATACTTTCTAGACTTTTTTTGTGTGTCTGAGTTTTTCTACTAGCATTTTAAGCTAAAAATCTGTATAATTTCCTATGCTATACCCTTTTTTTTTTTTAAAAAATGGCACTTCAGTTTTCATTGTCCCTTTGTTGGGGCCAACCCAAAGCTTAGGGAAATAAATGGAAAGATGGCCATTGGTTTAAATGTAGTTTGGATCAGGCACTTTGTATGAATTGAAAGGACTTGCTTTACTTAAGTATTGCCATTTTATGTTATATACATATATTTTACTTTATCAGTTAAGGAACATTGTAATTATATACTTCTAAAACTCTTTTGTAGTGTTTTAGGAGAAAATGTAGTCCTGAGTTTGGGGTTTGATACTGAAGACTAGGATACTCTTAGACCGTGAAATCATTGATTCCTTTAAGTGTAAGACCGCGTATGCCGAATTATTAAACCCATTCATTTTCTTTTCCTGTGTAAGTAAGGACTTTAAAGTCATTTAAATATTTCCAAAGGGTAGCAAATGTGCAGACGATACTCCCAGAGGAGAGATGTTGCTCAAGGAGCCGGGGTTTGCGGAAGCCATTCTCCCGCTGCTGAGAATGTCCCTCGCCGTCGCTCCGCGTTGCTCCGCGGGTCCCTTGGAGGCGGCCCGAGGAACGGCCGCGGAGGCGCAGCGTCAGCCGCGGGACTCCCGCAGCCCGGGGCCGGCCGGCGCGGCGGGGGGCGGCGGCGGGCGGGCGGGCACTAGAGGGCACTGATGCTCTTCGCTGCCTCCCGCCGCCGGCCCCGCCGCTCTTCAGGGCGCCGTGAAAAGCCGTTTTGTTACCGCCGGCAGCACTGGTCCTCTCTGGGGAGACAGGATTCAATCTCGCTGCGGTTCGGGCTGATGCTCAGGCCCTTTGTCAGGATTAACATCTTTCTAGTCGGTGGATCGCGTTACCTTCGGCGTCGTGTTACCACCTTGGCGCTCACTACAAAGTTTTAGAATGGTGTAACTTCAGATTGTCTGAGGAGTGCCACAGCTGGAGTCTGGGTGTAAAATAAACAGCTCAGCCCTCTCAGCGGCAGTGGGTTTAAGGGGTTTGCTATCTCTTTCTTCCTTTTTCACAGACAGTGTCAGTTCTTGCTATGCCAAGAGAAAGAGTTTAAAGACAGGAAAAAATGATACAGTGAGACAAAAACATATTTCTTTCAAAAATATTGTCATGCTTGAGAGATCTTATAAAGACATCCTTGATAGAAAAAGACATATTAGGCTAAATTGGTCTAATTATACCTGTACACATCTAGGTCAGTGGAGCTTACAACTGAAGAAATGAGAAAAGTAGGTTGGTTCCAATTGTTTCCGTATATCCTGTAGCACCTTGGAATATAAAAGAAGTTGTTACAACCCATCATTGCAAGTGCTGACCAAAAAGGACGTATATGACAGTATAGGTTTTAAACTGTTGCAGGCTTGGACGGAGTCTCATTTCTACCTGCTCTGTTCCGATGTTCTTCCCTAGCATCCACTTTGGGGTATTGCTAATAGCAGGATGCTGGGCTGCATGATTTTTGATCCATAGGCCAATCGAATTTCTGTGTATAAGAAATATATACTATAAGTAACAGAGTGCAAAATTTTATAATATTGTGTCATATCTGCTTGGGCAGATATGCAGCCAGAGAAGCCCATGTGTCTAATAGAAATGGTTGTCTACAACTTTGATGCCAAAAACGGGCAACACAATGCTGTAATAGTTGTACAGTTTTCTGTCAATCACCTGATTTAGGATATTAATTAAGAAGTATCTTAGAGTAACATCTCTTGGTGAGAGAGTAATTACTGCACTGGAAAATAAGCACCACTTTGCTGAGGAGCACTGTGTTTCAAAGAGGAGTCCGAGACCCGTTAACTGCCCATCCTTTGTGCTCCAAAGCAGGGAACATCCCTTAAGCTCTTAGATGCACTCAAGGTGGGTAGAAAAGTTAGAGCTGCCAGTCATGTTCAAGGCCCTCCAGAGAACATTACGTGTGGCTGGGAGATGTGCCTTGCAAGCCAGCAGGAATTCAGAGACAAATATCTGGAGCAGCCAGCCCCACTGCTGAGCAGTGCCCTTGGGGAAGGTGACATTATGGTTAATTTTGCCTGACAAAGACATAAGGCCTTCTTCCATAACTGCTTGGGTGGTGCGGTGGCTTTCAGGCGTCCCAGTCCCACCGAGCTCTGCTTGGCTCCATGAGCCATAGTTTAGCTCTTCAATTTTAAAGTGCTGGCTTAAGGAAATTCTAAGGGGTTTTTGTGTTTTTTCTCCAAAGTCTGGCAATGAGTAAGAGCCCTCTCCCTTCTGAATCAGCAAGAGTTCATCAGAATTCTTAATTGTAATTCAATGGCAAGCAGAGTTGGAGTAGTAGAAATCCATGTAAATAGATTAAAAGAAAAGGACCCAGTAACTGGATGTAAAAGAGGAGCCAGGATTTTCCAGAGTGATTGGTGAACAATGCAGCAATAGGTTTCCAAATATACTTAATTATTATAATGATGATTGAATAGTTCATCAACAGATAGATTGTAACCACATTATTCATAAACTGGCATAAAATGTTGTTGTGGATCATGAAATATTATAAAGTAGACAATTGAACAGAACTTTGATATATATATGTAAGCCGTAGGAAGTACCTATCTAGACAGTAATTACACTTAAGCTTTCATTTAATTGTGTTGGTACAGTCTGCCACTGTTCCAGCGAACTCCCAATGATTCTGTGGAGACACAGGCCCACATAGGATAAGACTGGAGTGAAGAGCAGAAGGAATTATATTTTAATAAGCCTTTAAAACACAATTCACAGCATTTCCATGTCTGTGAGCTTCACAGCACCGAGCATTTAGCTCCCTCATCTTTGTACGGTGCAACTAGTGCAAGTTTTCTTGCCCTACCAGCATGCATCAGTACTAGCCCGTAGCTTGAAAACAGCCTGGCTTCACTGGCTGTGCACAGGTTTGTTCCTTGCTTCTATCCTCACGCTAACAAGTGGGATAGAGATTAAATTTATGGTGTACCCTCTTGCAGCCACCATTTCTTTTCAGGTGAGCTCCTAATAACAGAGAGTCTCTGCTAGCTTGGTAAGCTAAAAAGTTCCTGTACTTGGTGTGAATCCCGTTGAAGAGCTGCTGCATCTACACTGCATTTCTTTACTCTTCATTTTACACAGTGCGATCATCAGATACTCCATGTGAAAGTATTACATTTAAGGTTAAACTGGTGCCATAGAAACTCTGGTTCAACGTAATTTTTATCCCAGTGAGGCCGCTGATATATATTTTTAAATAAAATAAAACTTCAGAAACATATTAATTGGTCTCAATGGTTAAGTTAAATAGTTAAATACATGCATACATATCATTCTGCCAAGGATAAGTCATTAGTTCAGCATAAACCAGAAATGATAGCTCTATTTGAATCAGGAGACTAAACCCTATTTCCATTAATGCTAACTGTTTTATTAATACATGCATGTGTCGGCATTAAGTCATAAATTTAAATGGTCTGTCCCTTCTTGATTTAAAGTAATTATCTCAAAGATCTTGGCTGCTGAATGAATAACTGCAAAACTTCTTTCATCTTTTATCACCTAATTTTTTTTTTTTGTATGTAGACGTTGTAAGGCAAACAAAAGAAATCAAGTTCGTGCAAAGTTGGCTAGCATTTGTACCAGAAATAAATGTATTTTCATTACCAGAGCAGAGTACCTGTAACTATACCAGCCCTCAGACGAGGATTCTCAAACCTTTTTTAAAGTCATATCACATTATGTACCTGCCTACATCTTACATACTTTATGCACATTTATGTATATTTTCATTTATATAGTTAAAATTAATTTTTGTGTGTTACTGGAAACTTTTAATTGAAGCGACAGGTAAGAAATGCAACCTTTATATTGTGTGAGAAAACTGACATTCAAAAAGCTTATACCTAATTTTTGGAAATAATAATTTAATTTTATCTGAGAGAAATCCTGAGGTAAATACAGGACTTTGAATAGTGTTTAAAAAATAAAAAACTGGTCTCAGCACTTGAAAACACACTTGAAATTTTAGGATTAAATCTTGTCCTTTTCAGAGCAGTGTTTCTGACAGACAGTCCTCCCTTTCTGCAGACTTGGCCACATATTGATGTAGTTAGATAATTGTAAGTATCACTCAGTTCATTTTAGATCACCATTCAAGACAAAATTTCAGTGCATTTCTTCATTACAGGGTACTTTCTAGTCAGGGCAGAAATGATTGTAAACTTTTTCTGAGGAATGACCAATATTAAAACGATTGAATGATGACACTCAAACATTTATTCAATGTGCACATAACGTCTCCTTCCCATTGTCTTTGAGCATATTATTCTTGCAATTAAAATTACAGTGAAGATCTTCAGTATTTCACATTAGTGAAAGTTACTCTTTGTTCACAGTTTCAAACCAAATTTTTCCAGACATAAGAAGTTCCAAAAGTTAGTTTTGGGCCCCTCACTACAAGAAAGACATTGAGGTGCTGGAGCGAGTCCAAAGAAGGGCAATGAAGCTGGTGAAGGGTCTAGAGCACAAGTCTTACGAGGAGCAGTTGAGGGAGCTGGGGTTGTTCAGCCTGGAGAAAAGGAGGCTGAGGGGAGACCCCATAGCTCTCTACAACTACCTGAAAGGAATTTGTAGCAAGGTGGGGGTTGGTCTCTTCTCCCAAGCAACAAATGATAAGATGAGAGGAAATGGGCTCAAGTTGTGTCAGGGGAGATTTAGATTGGATATAAGGAAAAATTTCTTCACTGAAAGGGTTATCAGACATTGGAACAGGCTGCCCAGGGAAGTGGTGGAGTCGCCATCCCTGGAAGTATTTAAAAAACATGTAGATGTGGTGCTTAGGGACATGGTTTAGTGGTGGACTTGGCAGTGCTGGGTTAACGGTTGGACTTGATGATCTTAAAGGTCCTTTCCAACCAAAACAATTCTATGATTCTATGAATAATAATTTTACTTGGGGCTCTGGTTCATATAGAAAACTTTGTCCACCACTGATTGTTGCTTTTTTTTTTTTGTTGCCGTTCCAGTTATAGCTCATATAGCTCAGAGAATGCAGCTGATCAGTATGCATTTCAAGTCTTTTTAGCACAGTGGCAATTTACATAGCATTTCTTTTGCTAAAGCAAGAGGAAAACATAGCAGGCATTGGCATTTACATACAAACAATTTATCATTTACATACAAAAGGGCTGATTAGGTAGCAATACAAGTGACTGTAGGTCAGACTTAGGATGGTCATTATAGTTCTTTCTGTCCTTAAAATTGTGAATTTTGCAATACTTATTTGAAAAAAAATGTGTTCATACACTATGAATATGTAGTCATGTTTCAAGTACTAAATTTAACAATCCTCTTAGAGATCTTTGGTATGTGGTTTTCTATGGTGCAGTCTTTAGCTATACCCTTGTAGTGAAGTCAGTTTAAGGTGAACCCTTCCTCAGTGATTCCCAGTCCTGTACTGTTCACAGTCCACTAATCTGTACAAACAAAGTTGATTTGGAGACTTCAGAGCTGATTGGGCTACCTGCATGATCGTGTTAAAATAAAACATGTACAATATTTAAGGTTACTGTCTATATGACCTTGGTAAGATTGAGCCTCTGCTCCTAGGTGTAGTTTTTGGTTTCTCAGGTTCCTACATCATCATCTTGAGTTCATTGAACTTGCTTATGTTTGGTGATATTTCTTGTGCCTCTGTTTATTAGCTTCTGCCCCCCCTCTACAGCACAAAATCTAATATTTGGTGAACTTTTCACCTTCAAAATTTCCCACTTTTCAGCGCAAACTTTGCTCTGCCCTCCCATAAGCTCCATTGTGTCAAGTATAGTGGACTCTTCTAGCCTTCCTTTTTATTTTCATATTTCTGCTTTACTCAACCATCGCCAATTATCCTCAAATGCTGAGACGTTCTTCTCTGGTTGGGTCAGGCTTATCTAACACTTGCCTTCTTCTTTGGCTATTACTATTACCTGAATTAAACAAAAGCTTCCCATTCCTGGGCTGCAGTGTAATCATACCCCTCACTGCAATCTTTTAGTTAGTAATGTCCAGTTACCTTCTGCACACATTATTTAGTTTTTTGGATCCATAAGCAGAAGTCTTACTTTCTTTGTATTTGGCTAGGTGTATGTCAAACTACTGGGAGCAATTAGATATGATAAACTGTAACTCTCAGTATGTTCAATGACTTCCTATATATTTACTTCATAACAAAGAAAACTCCACATTTAAATAAGATGTCATTGGTGTGTTCTGAGAAATACTCAAGCAATCTCATGATAAAGGAAACCGAAACCAGCCTTAATGCCTCGCTACACCGTTTATATACAATATGCAGATGTCATATGTAACTAGGACCCACTGAAAAAGGAAACAAAGATTTACTCCATGCTGCACTGATGTGCTGTGATCCTATAGCATCACAAATTAGTAAGTGGCTGCTAGCCTGGCTTTTAAAGGAGCAGTCAAAACACATGATGAAAATCAAAAGTCAAATTATAAAAGTCTAATTTTTTTTGGAATGGCATTGAGTTGACATTGAATGCCACCTTATTGTGACCTTAAATGTATTTGTACATTTAGAAGGCTAGGGAAATGTCCACCTTATTTAATATATGCTTAGAGCTTTGTTGTTGTTAGCAGACTTTTTAAAAAAAGACTTCTATGAGCAGACAAGTTTAAACTGTTTATCTGACGTTTACACTTTACTGGTTAAAATTCTGTCTGGTCAACCTGTTATAAAACAGAGAAACTGTATTGAAGTTCATGGGGTTATTCAATTGACATTGGTATTATTGAACAATATCCTCGATATTGTTCAGTATTGAAATTCAATATGGAAATTTCAATATGGAAATTTAAAGTAGTTTTGATAATTACATTAACTCATGTTTTTAAACAGAGTTTACATGGAGGTGTGCATTTCAGGGCCAAGCCAGTTTTTAGTTCTACTAGCAATGGGAATGCTGTGAATACACTATCATATGTAAGAAATTGCACTAATATTTGTTTAATTATCCAATTGAACAAGAAATGAGTTTGGTTGAAATGATCAAGTCTATAGAGAAAGTGCCAGCTCTGATACTTACCAAGATTTGACAGTTGCTCATTGTCATGACCTTGGCTTTTTTTTTGTGATGAGGTAGAGGTCAGAAAGTATGCTAGCTGTAATTAGTGCCTTCATTAGATCCTGTACGCTGTCCTCTGCAGCAGACTTGAACCAGATTGTCTACACGTATCAGATTACTGACGAACTGGGAGCAAATCTGTATTTTGTTCTCATAGCTGTTAAATCCTGTTTCTGACTATCACCATATACAGTCTGTGGAACAACTTAGCCTTTGTGGTATTTGCCTTCCAAAATGAATGACTAGCAAGTTATTTCTTGAAAGCTGTACATAATGTGAGAGCTACCAAAAATGGGACTTTTAACTTTTATTTATGTGTTGCAAAAAATTTACAGAAGGTCATTGATACTTTATTAAGAAAGTAATGTAAATGAAATTAATAATGTGTGCAAAAGACTTTTCCATTGGTATTAAATCATTTTGCCTACTAGAGGAGAGAAGAATGTTTTTGCCTAGAGGTATACCCCATCTGGAAATTAAATCCATTTTTACTAGAAATGAAATAATTCAGAATAAACTGCAGAAAAGCTTGTGTTTTAACTGTTTCCATGTGCTGAAAAGTAGGCTATATTTAACCCATAAATGCTTTGGGCAGTTTATTACTTTGAGTTAATGAATGCTAATTGCTTCTTGAATTTGAGATCAGCAGCTCCTTTCACGCTTTTCAATAATGTTATGAGGAGTATTTTGGGTCACTCAGATATGACTGTTTCCTGTTTCACATGTTAGTTGTACATGCAGCTCTTGTGACTTAACAGAAAAAAAACATAAAATTGTATACACGTTAACTTCCTTTCTCATCCTTACCAATTGACTATATGCAATTTCCCCTGTGGGGTTTATAAAAGGCCCCAAATTTTATCTTCCAACAAATTAGAAACATATAAACTTTTTAATAACATATCAAGGGTTTTAAATGTAAAGACAGGAACTTCTATCTACCTATTCATGCTCTAAAATAATTTCTCGGTTGTCTATAGCAAGCTAGGCATATTCATTATGCTTTCTTAAGCGTGTATCCTTACAAATTGAGATGTCAGTCTGAATGACATGAATCCTTTCCACAGCTGTGCCTTGAAGGACAAATGCCTTTCTACCACGAATGATACCAGAAAACGTTCTCCTGCAAAACTGTTTTTCTCACTTCTCAGTAGTCTGGTGAGGTCATTTCCATAATCCATGGACCTGTTGCTAAAATTAGGGGTGTATCTATATATGGCTATGCTTTTGAAGCTGTATAGGGAACTGAGTAAGAGATCCCTATACATTAATTATGCCTTCTAATTAAGCCCTTTTAGTAACCTCCTCATGTCTCGAAAGAATCCTAGAATGAAAGAAGAGGAGCATAGTTCCTCATTTATGGAGGGGAATTCTTTCAGTAATCACATTCCAAATTACAAATCAGCTGAGAGAACAGCATCTGCATTGACTTCTAGTTTCTGTTCTGTTTTTCAGACAGCATGACTAGGACTTTGACTTGTTAATGTCAAAGATGACTTCATCCAGGTACTTGCATTTGAGAAGAGGGAAGAATGAAAGGCTTAAATCTATCTATTAATTTTTCCTATTTTAAGAGCATTCTTTCACCTGACTAGATGAGTGTGTGCCCACTCATGTTTCTTTTGGGGGAAACAGTTGGAAAGCATGGAACATGATGAAAACTCTTGTATTGCAAAGTCAAACCCACTTGCTTCTCAGAAGTATTTTTATGTGTCTCAGTGACATGCCGTCTGAAGAGCAGCTTCCAAAGCATAATATTAAGGCAAGTTAACGTGACTGAAAAATAGTTTCAGCTTGTTTAGGAGAGGGAGTTTCTGCCTTCCAATAAACATCCCATCAAGTCTGTGGTATAAGGATCTTATTGGACCTACTATACCTACTATACTCCTATTGGAGCAGCATCTCCAAATGATATTGTGGTGCTCACTTTGAAATGCCAGAACATTGCATAAAATCTGCTACTAGTGGCAAAAGGGTTAAAAACATATGGGCTAGTTATCTGTCTGGAGCTTCAAACAGCCACATTCTACATCAAAAAGGGACTGCAGCAACTCCTTGATCAAAGCTTAGGTAATTTAATTATTTGCCTTCATGAATCAAGGGGTCCTTGAACAAGCTCAGGATGTCTGGATATTAGAATATGGGAAATTTATTGTTTCACTCCTTCTAATATTCCAACATCAAAGAGAGCTTTTTCCTATAAACAAAGGAGTCTGAAGTCAAAGAATTCAAGCAAAAGCTAGTGTGGAGAGATTCAGTTTTCTAGGATCTCTGTGAGCTGGAAATTAAGCTGATTCCTGTGGGGTAAGATATTTACCACTGTGAGTCTTTGTGTTTATTTTATATAACTAAACATCTGTACCAAATCTTGCAAACTGAAATGCTTAGCTCCTACTCCTGTAAGTTCACTTAGTTGACATTGCTTTTCCTGTTTCTCAATTTTACATGATTTTTCATATTTTGTTTTGCAAATCTCTGTTTGCCAAGCTCTAAGTGGCTCTTTGACCATGTCATAATTTGCTATTCTAATTAGCACAGTGTAATGTAGACTGTGCACCCTGTTGCGAAGGAGAGAGTTCATAGCTGATTCCTCCAGCAGCCCCAGCCAAAAGTCAGGGTGGTGAGAGAAGCCCATGGTCAGAAGGAACAGTGCTCAGCCCCAAGCGCCCCCTGTGCTTCTCACCATTGGTGGCAGTCACGTTAGTTTGGGATTAATGAAGCAAAAATTGTTTGGCATTTTTAAAACCTTAAACATAGCAGAGATGTGCATGCTGATACAAGAGTGGCTTCTCAGCCTGCAAAAATAAATGCCACTTTATTTCTAGGAAAGATTAATTCATTTGTATATTTCCCTTTTATTCTTATTTTTGCATTTTCTTCTTTTGGTCTGCCAGATTTCCTTTCACAGCTGGGGTCCAACCCCTCTTTTTTCCATGTTCATGGACCAAACATAATATACTAAAATTTCTTATGGTAAGTGCCAGTCTTAATGTGTGTTGTATGTTTATCTGCTATGTCATTTCTGCATAAATCTCTCTCATTGCCTGTGTTGTCCTGATTTTATATGTGTTATATTCATGACCTGCAACAATCCTGTGTGTCAAACTGCTGCTGAAGTCAGTGAGATGTCTCTGTGCAGATTGCTTCCTTACATCTTAGCAGGAACAGAAATAAATTAGTGGGAGACAAGTCAGTAGAGATAGGAAACAAATGTCACTAAATGTGGTGACAAATGTTTCCGAGTAATATAAAAGTTACATAAATAGAAAGAAATTAAAATGGGTTGGCTCATCCCACCTTCTCGTATTTACCTGTGAAATAATAAATGCCACAAATTTCTAGTACTGCAGATCCTTTTGCAAATGAAAATTTTTCTTTTAAAATGCCATGGAAATTTTTATAGAACAAAAGGACTGCAAAATTATGATAAATAATCTAATTAATTATCTCATGTAACACAGTAAATAATGAAGACGAGATAACAATGCAGTATTCTGCAATTCATTGTCATGCTGGTGAGGAGCTCTACAAAGTATTTTGTTTAAAATGGTGACATGATGCTTGGAGAGACATGCTCCTCTGCCTCCTGTAAAGAAGGTATAATCTGCTTCACATATTGGCTAACTGCAAACCAGCTCTGTCAGCTGTGTGCACTGCAGTTCCTTACAATGAGGTTACAGAATGAAATCAACTATACTCAGTTGTAAAGACATTCCAGATTCCTACCATAATTCCCAGGTAATGCTGTTATTGGAAGAATGCATTGTTTGTGTGAAACTTTTGAAACCACAGAGTCCAATTTTTCAGTTTCTTCAATTTGGACAGAAACCTTTCTTTTAAGCTTGAAAGACCTTGCTTTTCATTTCAGTTAACTAAACATGTTCAAATTATTACCATGTGATAATCTCATTCCATATTTTCCAAGAGGTCAGCTGGTAGAAAGGTGATTATTTCACTCAAAGTGAAGTTACTTGGTTGGTATCACACCAAATCTGCAGTAGCATTCAAGACAGCAGTATTATAGTTAGCCAGGCACATTGCCAAAAAGTTTTACACATGTATGTATATATATACACATGAGAACATGCACCCTTCCTGAAGTTTCGTAGCTTTACTGTGAAATCTCTGATGTTAAAGAGGACCGTATACATGAGTTTATGGAAGCCTTAATTTCGGTCATATAAACTGTGTGGTGGTGTGAGTGGTTACATTTACTAGTGAATGATGTAGTGACAATGCACATGGCTGTGCCATTACCAGAGGAGGAGGAATTGATTAGCAATAACACACTTCATTAACACTGCACTTTCTCAATCATTGTAATTGTGGCTCTTCCCCTAAAACATCAAGTGGAACAGGTTTCATTTCAACCAAATCAATCTAATGTGTTAAAATTTACATAATTTCCTCTCATTGCGTTTATAGAGCAGCAGGAATTTTAATTTGCATTGTCTGTATAGTCTATAATCAAAGTGTTAAGAGCACAAGGTTTGTTCATTATGTATGGCATGTGGTGACAAATTTACATAATAGGCTGCATCTTGCTGAAATATTCCTTCTTTCCCCACCCCCACCTTTGCAGTTTTGGCTATAACTTACTTTCTATAAACCTGTTAATTCAATTATACAAGCCTTTGAGTTCCATAGGAGTTTATTAGGGAGAAGTATCCTTATAAAAATAAATAAGTGGATAAAATGTCGTACTGAAAGATGAGAAGTGCTAAAGGAAAGCATTGAAAACTGGACTGTGTTTCCTGATTTCAGGAGAAAGCTGGTATAAAACCACTGTGGTGTGTGCTATTGCTGTATGCCGAAGGTAAACATTCACAGATTGAATGGAAGGTACCTTTTTGTTTGCTTAGTGGCAATTACTATATGGAGTCTACTCTATGAAAATTTTCAAAACTAAGTTAGGGGCTACAAAGCAATTAAGAAATTAAGATGCTGTAAGTATAAACCTCCATCATTGATTGGTGCCTGTTAAGGCCAGCCTTTGCTTTATGAAAATAAAAGGGCTTAACAAGATATTTTTGAGAGAAGATTATTTTTTCTCTATTTACCAAAATATAATAGAGGATTTTGATAACATTTGTAGCAGCTAAAAATATTATCTAAATGAGGAATGTAATGCATCCTTTGGTTTAGATATGTAGGTCCTCTGCGGAGTGTCACACCATAGCATCAGATTTATCATTTAGATCTTTGAATTACTGAGTTTTATATGTAGCATGCATCAGACAGTTCTCCTCTCCCTTTTACTGCCCAAGTAAGGATATTCAGACTAAAATGTAGGAATATACATTTATTTTTATTATATCATACTATCTTATAATGCAACAATATAAACAAATATATTCCATGTTCTAGCATGTACAGAAATTCAGGTAGTACAAGATTTATCTGCTTTGGATCAAAGAAAATCTTTGTAGAACCTCTTAACAGAAATGCAGAATATATTTGGATGTTGACAGTCATGCCTCTTAGTAAGAGGTTATATGGACAGGTCTTTCAGTCCTCTACTGAAGCATTCATACAAATGATTATATTAATATGTAATTAAATCCCTAATGTGAAGTGTTTAAAAACGTCATAGTGTGTTGTATTTGAATTGTATTTCAGTCCATGCTAAGAAAAGGGTGTGTGGGTGTATTACATGTGTGATGACTTGTATTTTCAGGTTATGTAAATATAGGAGCAGACACAAATCTGACATTTGTGGATATTTCAATCTCTGCATGAAATTGGAATGAAACTTTAGTTTATACTGTAACAGTTAACATCCAACATGTGCCAAAATGCTTCTAAACAATGTTATGTCAATGTAGATGCAACAACTGCATACGTAAAAATGAGAGTGAGCACTATAACTAAGTTCACGTTACTAAAGTTCTAAGATCAATACATAGACAGTCCGATAATGCTGAGTAGGTTTGGAGAGGTGCAAAAGACAAATGTAAAGCCAGTTAACCTTTGAGAGAGACATAGAAAATCCAAGAAAGGGGAGACTCATTTTGCAACTGAACTCACCAATAAAAGGGCCTATTAAAGTGATTAGGAAGCTGTAACACTGGCCACTTTTTTTTTTTTTTTTTCAGCTGTTCACAGAAGTTACTGTATGTGCTGCACAGTCCTTGAAAATGCCATCTCATTCTGCTCTCAAGCTCCTCTGATAAGGACTGTTTTGCCCACCTTCCATCTTGTTTCTTTCTTACCTATTTTCCTACCGTTTCTCCACGTTCATTGAATATTGTTTAAAAATCTGCAAGGAACTATCAAGAGGGGAGGGTTTACAGGTAGAGGCATATAGCAAGGGCAAGTAATGTAATAATGGTTGTCTGTTTGCCCAGTCATATTTTGAGAGATAACCAGCGTATATGTTCAGTATTCATATCCTTATAGTGGACCCATTCCGATTATATGAGCTGTAGAGGAGGGGGCGAGGGAACGTGCTACAGTTTTTAAGTGACTTCCTTTCTATGCACAGTGCGTGACAGCTGTATGAGCCCCAAACTGATTTTGTGAGCTTTGCAGAATATTCTTGTCAAATTGAAATCTCGCTTGAACTGCACCTGGTTTTGGACTCTGATGTTTCCAAGCATCAGCACATCTTGCTGTTGATTAAGCATCAGCTGAAAAAATGCCAGTTGGAAATGTCACCAAAGCTCTTCTTTGTTAAAACTCCTCCTGGCCATCTGGGGAGCCTGTCTGCCTGTCTAGGTGAGAACGGATGTCCCTGAAAGCCCGAGAAGAAAAGGGGAAAGGTGGAAATACATGAAGAGTTAGGTGTAATGCCAGTTCATGCCAACTGAGGATGTGCCCTCTCTGGGGAGTTGCACCTGGAGGTTAATTGAACCTAGTGAAGCTCTGTGTTTGCACCTAACACAGATGAATTAAACTACCGAGTTCGGTTTGGGAAATTTCACTTTATGCAGTAGCAGCTCAGAGTTGGCTTAGTCCTGCTGCTGTGAGCTTTCTAGGAGAATAAGACCTGCTGCAGTCTAAACAGAAGTACACTCAATCTGCTATTGCCATGAGAATAAAATACAATAGTCAAAGCAACATACCCTAACCAGCTCTGCTGATGTGATGTTTGCCAATGCACCTACTATTGAACGTGCTATCATTTATATCCCGCTTCATTCAATTTGATACATAGTTTTTCTTGTCCGTGGCTTCAGCAGCTGTCATGTAGATCAGACCTCAGCTGAAATCTGTGTTTGTGGCACTCTTTGAATAAGAAAAATGTGTTTTACAACTCAATATGAGAGATGAAAGAGAAATCAGAAAAAGTTAAAATGTTTTAGAAGTTTGGCAAGTTGTCTCTTGAAACGGCTGCAGAACTTGGCCAGCCAGTAAAATAAAATACAATATACATTAATCAGTTGAAATAGCAATTAAGGTATTTATTGTAAATACTGTGATGCCACAAATAAACAGGAACACTTTTTTCTGCAAACCAAAATACTTTCACTATCAACTCAGTAATTTAGCTTTGTTTGAAAAGGCTATAGCTAATCCAATTAGAGAAATGCCTAAGATTACGGTAATTAAAAGACCAACAGCACTTCCCTTCTAACCTCCTGAGGGATAGTTTGGCATCCAGGCAGCACAACGAGGGAATGGTTCACCTTTCTCTTAGATGTTGTGGTTTGGGCAGGACTTAGGCAGGCTCAGATCAGACTCACTGCGATTGTTTTTCAATTTGTACTTTTCTTCTTCTGTAACACGGAAAATGACTTTTTTTTATATAGTATCATCTGGGGCTTTTATATAACAAACATATTACTCTTCCAGGATCCTACGCCAGTGGTGAAACCTTTTGATTCCTCAAGCTCTCTTCTTATGGCACATTATATTTTTAGGTTTTTGGTCTTGTATTGCATGTCTTAAGTTTACTATAGCATGCATTGAAACCTGTATGCTGCATACATATGATTGTGCTTTTGAGTGGATGCACCTTTCTAAAGTAGTTCTGCTTTGCCTGCCTGAGGTGGCTCGAGTCAGAGACTAAAAATGTCTGGTGCTTCTCTTTTTTTTTTTATTTAGTGGTATAACACTATATGCATAGAGGTATTTTCTTTGCTTATTTGCATGATAACACAGAAGCGAGAGAAGAAACCTCTTGTTTTGAGCGCTAATATTTACAGTATGCTTTTAAAAAGTTAAAACTATTAGGGTTGACAGCTTTCAAAGGAAATAGATCAGCTGCAAATAGGCGAAATATTCCACTAATTTAGTGGTTCTTTCCCTCCTTGATCCTGTCTCAATTCAGGGACTATACAAAAATTCAGTATTTAATAGTTTTTTGGAAACTTAGTTGTAAATCAGGGAAAGATCAGCAATATGACATTGCCAGCTCTAGAGGAAAAATGAAATGTCATGTAACTGAAATAAGTGCTACAACTCATTGTGAGGCAATTTCTGTATTCTTTTCCTGCATGATTAGATTTTATAAATATCCTACTGTGTACAGGTATGTTCTCATCTCGCCATCTACCAGTGCAGGCTGATGGGCTGTCCTCCACGCTCAGATGACAAGCAGCCAGCAGCAGTTAACCGACAGCATTGGAGTTTTTGGCACCTTTTTTACACTGCACTGACTCTATGCTCACAGGATAATTATCTCTCAGCTTTGCTTTATGTCACTGAATACAGGACATGCATCACTGCTCCTTCGAGAAATTTCCAAAGAATTTATCTGTGAAACTGTGGTTTCTAAGTGTTCGTGGGGAAAGGGACCCTTGACTCCAAATATGACTAATGCAGGGGTATTAATGACATCTGTTTCTTAATTTCTCTTTTCAGAGGTGCAATCAGTGAATTTTGGGCAGGGTATAGCATTGTGATAAGGGGTGGTAAGCAACTTTATATATTCTTGCATATCAAGGGAACCTTAGCACATATTTATGTGGAAGGTGTCAGTACTTTTGAGGATGGGTTAGTATGCTTAAATATAGGCAAAGGAAAGATCATGGAGGTGTTGTACTTAAAATGTCTGTTTCCTGTTAAGTTTTATTCTGCAGCAAGCTATGTTTATGGGCTCCGTCTTGAGAGCTGAAATAAAAGAGCAAGCAGTGCCAGAGCTGGGAAGAACATGGATGTGCTTTGTTCTGTTTGCACTCTGTCAAATAAAATTTCTTTCTATTCATTTTGCATTAAATAAGACAGAGATAAAATGAATTCTTGACTTTTCACCCCCATATGGCTTAGTCTTTCATCTTTTCAGTGCCTGGATCCTTCTTTTAACCTATGTCTCTATTGCCCAATTTTAAGTATACTAATACCATGGATTCCCTTTCCACATTCTTGCACTCCTTGAACTCAGTGAGATTTTTATTGCTGAACTTTAATGGGTCAGGTCTAAGTGTTCAGAGTGCCGCATACAGTGGATTCCTAAACTCAGTTCAAGTTTTCCAGCACACTTACTACAGGGATCCCCTTTTTTTTTTTCCCTTTTGTGTGTTTTTTTTTTTGTGTGTGTGTGTTGTTTTTTTTTTAAAAAAATCCTGTGATTCTAATTATTTCAAGCATAATTATGTACTTCAAAATCTTAGGAGTACTAAATGATTAGCAAAACACTAAAACGGGCAGATCATAGGCGTCTTATCCTCAGAAGCAAATAGTATTAGAAGTCTTTTGAAGAGGCCATAGATTGCTGCGAGAAAGCTGAGTGAAGAGGGTTGAATTACCTATGCCAGAATATTTAATTGGCACTGAGCCTAAATGGTTGTCAGAAGAGTTTCTCCTGTTGAATGACCAAGATAAAGCTGCTACAGTCCTTCCAACTCACTCAGCTGTACAAGCTTTAATTACCTAAACCTGGACTGAACCCACTAAATCAGTCTGGTTCTTCTGAACTGCGGTCATTAAATAGCTTACCCCCAGTAACATCCTGGTGTGAGTTGTTGCTTCTAAAGTCAGTTGGAAGGAACACTATTGGAATAGGGATCTTTGAGCAAGGGAATGCCAACACTTTTCTTAAAAGATTCTGGTAGTAAGAAAATAAAGAGTGAAATTTGTTTGTTGCAATTACCCTTTTCAGATTTATTTGACATTTTTCAGCTGAGAGATTACCTCTATTTTCAGTGTTTTTTTCTGTATAAAATAACTCTTGTGATCTTTCAAATTAACTATTACATTTTTTTTGTATTCTCACAGTGCCTGAGAAAACCAAGGGACATATATTTGATTAATTGACCTCTATTGAAATGCATAATCTTGTCCTTACCATTGAAAAATAAATTTTGTGAAAATTCTTTACAGTATATCAGAACACAAGATGTTCCCTGTATTTCATTTGCTCTTTTCCAATTCTTTTTTTTCCAAGAAGTTCAGTACTACTATTTCAGTTCTGATTATTTTTTCCTTAGATTTAAAATGGAGGAAATATAAATATTTTATATCTGCAGTGCGCTGTTCCTCAAGGAGGTGATGAGGATACCACAGAATGAGACAAAATTCAGATAAATCTGGCTATAATAGTCTCCCAAGGAACTGTTAAGGTTTTCAAAAGAAAGAGCATTAAATCAATAGAGCTTAATATTTTCTTTCAAGTATTTTCTCCAGATATTGTTGTATAGAATTTCAATAGATTTTTTCCTTATTCTTGAACTGTTGTTATTTTCTCCAGCTTCTTTTAGACTAATGTTACCAAGTGTCTGTTTCACTCAAAGACCAAATAGTTGCAATTCTTTAGGTAGAAAAGAAAGGGCATTTAGTACCTTGAAGTTATTGTTTCTCAGATGCTAAAATAGGCAAAAATCATAAAGCAACAGACTTGCTATGATTTTTTAGGTACTTCTTTCCTGGAATAAAAAAAAATCTAGAATTGTTATTTCAGAGGAAAATTATTTCCATCCCTTAGTATTCTTAGCAAATGACTCATGTAAGAGTTTTCAAAGTCATTAGCAAATCTTATTTTGATAAGATGGGAGATTGAACTTAAGAGGAATTGCTAGCTCCCACATCATGTCAGTTGGATCAACTGAAACTAGTTTCCAAATTTATTTCTTTGTCTGCCTCTTGTTTCTGTATAGGACAGAATATATGGATATATTGGAAGTCATATGGATACATGGAAATGTATACATAGTTAGTGGGAGAGTCTTCTGTTTTGTAGTAGCTGTTTCTGTTTAGCATGATGAGAACAGGGAGAATCCACTAGATTAGATTTACAGAGCTACAGAATATAGAGGTGGCCTTTATAGATAAGATGTCTGACATTACTTCTTTTTTCATATTAATATTTGTAATTGGTTTTAGGTTAGGACAGTAGCAGAAAAAAAAAATTGCTTCAAAAGTAAAAGATGTTACCTTTTAAAGAAATTAACTCTCTTCAAACCTTCTGCTCCAAGTTTGAAGTTTTTTGTCGTTCAAATTTTAAAAAATAGAACATTTCTAGTGAAGAAGGTACTGTTTTGGTCTTATTCTGCAGTAGAAAATGTTTGCTAATATAGTTATGCCAGGATATCTATATCAGTAACAATCCTTGTTTTAAGCACAGCATGTGTTGGCAAAGGAATGCTTTTATCAGTTCATGAATAAAACTCATAGCAGAAACAGCTCATCTTTGCCAGCTGAAATACTTCTGTTCTCAGGTTTTTGTCTTACACTGTTGTCAGTGAGGAGGGGCTGAAACCATGCATCCCTGACTGATGTTGGCTGGACCCGTATTTTCAGGGTGCCAGAGAAAGCGAGACATTGATAATTTAGACATCTCTAAAGTTTCTGCTTTTTTTAAAAAAAAAATTCTAAAATATCAAAAAAGATTGATAGGTAGAGTATATGCGTTAATGTCACATTTTCTAATCTAGAGGGATCGTAGTAAAAAATGTGGGTTCTTCTCCTACCATTGTGGATTCTTTTAATGACTTGTTTTATGGCCTTTATCCAGGTCATTCGTCTCTTTACACCTTTCCAGATGGCTGTGCCCGTCTCTTACAATACGTTTGCACATAGTTTTAGAAATCAAGAGCCTTTAGGGAAATAGGTCCTACTGTCAAACCAGGAATAATTTCCAATCTAACTAATCCAAAATGTCTGAAGAGTTTTCTTACATAAAAGCCTTGTACAGGAGACTCAAAACCTGTGGATGTAGCGTAGCCTGAGTACAACTGAATGTGGCCAACAGTGGCCTTCAGTTCAGAACCTGTAACAGGAATTATAAACTGTACACGTCAACATTAAATTAGTAAAATCAAGCACTTCTTAGCTTGGAAAAGTCACTAATAAATTGCTGGTGGAACACATGTGTCATTCATATGGAGTATGATACAATCCTTAGTGCTTATGGTTAAGCATAATTTTCCATTCTTCAGTGTATAAGCTTTTAAGTGCAAAACATGTTTACTCCACACCTGGGGTGTTTTTCCGTGATTGAAGGTATGATTGTTTAAGGAGAGGTAGGGCAAAAAAAATAAGTAAAAAATGCTCTCACACCCCTTTGTTACAGGTCAGTCTTTGGATACCTCAGTAGCAGTTACATGAGAACAAACTGCTAAATCGGTCCAGCTCTTTTGCTTCTTGCCCACCAAGAAAGCTAATATTACTGTAGCCCACGTGGCTCTCTAGTATTTTTCTGCTGTGCAAAAAGCACTTCGTTATTGCTGATAACTGAGAAACTATCGATGCCAAGTTGTTGTTCTTTCAAAATCAGCTGGCTAGTGTTTCTTTAGGTCAGAGTTGTCCTGGGTTACGGTTGTTTTAGGTTAAGATGTGCTAGAGCTGCTAAGCAGAAATGAGACGCTGAGGAAGATGTTCAAGTAGAGAAAAGATGCAAGTGATGCGAGATACAAATATTAGGAGCATTCCTTTCTATGGAAGCCTTTGAGGTTTTATTTCCTGCTCCCCATTATTGGTTTATATGCAATGCATCTGTGAGTTTATTCTATGGGGAATTTAGTACAAATCAAAATGAAATACAGAGAGTGAGAATCAGCTGACACTAGATCTTTTCTTTGCTGGTAGGTTGAGAAAAAAGTGCTTGACAAACATTCTTTTTGGTAGTATTGTCCTTTAGCATGGATTCCTGTGTTTTGTTTTGTTTTTTGTTCTTCTTTCTTCAAAAATTAGATTTAATGAAAATGGGGTACAGATTTGGTTTCTTCTCTGTGTATATGTGAGAGTGAGTTCTGACTGAATTTTATATGTTCCATATTTTTGTTACTGCTCTGTATTTAATAGACTGCTTTGAATTTTATTATTTTTGTCATCTTTCCTACGTACAAATATCCCATGAATTAAGAAAAGCATGTTCTTTGCTTTTGGGATTTAGTAATAAGAATGTGAGTTAGCCCAAAACAGGAAAAGAGTGACCAATGCAGATGCTAGAAAGATACTTGAGGTGGTGAAAATGACAAATTAAAAGAATATGTAAATTTTGAAGCACATAAAACTAGCTCAGCTTGGAATGAAAGGAGGGTGACTTATTGGCACAGCGGCTGTACTGAGAAGATCCTAGCAATGGCATTTTGGTCATCCAGAAAAAGTTGTGCTCTTCTTAAAGTTGTTTAATCCTAAGGTCGTGTTAAACAGATAGCAGTTACAAGATGTTTTATCTCCAGCCAAAAACTAGCTGAGAAAAATCTGAACTGAAACTGTTCCTGAAAACATACTCGTATTTAATGCAAGACAGTAAAAAGGTTAGTATCAATTCATTGAACTGGAGTTCTTTCTTATGAAGAGCAGGGAGAATTTACTTTTGAATGGTATGCAATTTATTTGCAATTGTACTAAATGGTAATGAAGGAGGATGATGTGCTTGCTAAATATTGCAGAGATGCTCCTAATAAGAATACAGGCATCAAACAGAGCTTCTGCTAGTATCTTGCCAGGCTTACAGAGTAGTACTGGCGATACATCAGGATGGCTTGATCTCTCAAAAACTCTAGTAGTGAGCTGAACTTGTGCTTGGCTTATCTACTTTTTCCTAATTTTGTGGGACTGAATTTTGAGTATAAATCAGATGTCGTCTGGATAGCTCTCATCATGTCTGTTGTTTCAGTGCAGCAAAGCCATTTATATTGTTGGATAATAAAAATAGTAGTTGCTTGAGCTGATATATTTTATTAGGCTTCATATCAATGGAAATTATCTTGACCAAATCTGTATTTCAGCCCAAGTGATGGGAATTACAAAACCTCACTTATGATGTTTTTGATTGAGGCAACCATCAAGTTTGCTAATTGTAGCTAATTATTGCTGAACATTGGGCTGCAGTTTGTTTAGATTTGGTAACAGAAGTGTTGGGCATTCAACTGGACATAGATAATGAGAAATTCTAACTATTTATTACAGTTTATCTTAACAGGTGCTTCTAACTTGCCATAAAATTATGGTTGTGTACTCTCCTTTCCTCAGAATTTATCATTCAAGATTAAACAAATGGATGTAACACTTAATCTCACATGTGATGGAGCTTTACATTTTTTTTTTTTATTATGGCATTTCTCAATAGCTATTTATCTTCACAGTATCTGGCTCACAACATATATCAGCCATGGTATGAAAGGTTAAACCAGAAGTTAGCACATATTGTGCCACCGAGAGTCTGTCTTAAAAAAATCTTGGAATGTTTATTGCAAATGGTTGAAATGAAAACAGACAGATAAGGAAGCTTTACAACAATCTACTATTAGCTAGGCCGTTTTGTGTTTCATAACCCTTCATATAAATGCAAGATATGACTAGATACAGGACAAGTCTTTATGAGATTTTGGATTCGTCATGGTTATGTTAACGATGATGGAGTATGGAAACATGTTCAGCTGAACAGGTTTTATTAAGAAAACAAAGCAATAAGAGCAACCGCTGCCTCAGAGGTAGCTTTACTGGGTGAGAGTCTCTACAAGTAGCTGAAGCACTGCCTGACAGCGAGCAGGCAAAGGAAAACAAATATTGACCAAAGAATAATGTAGAAGTGTAGGAGTTGAAGATGTGTTGTAATTATGAACTTGATAGTCAATTTTTTTCATTTACATGTTTGTGCAGAAGACAGTATACATTTGGTGACTTTCAGAAACTGTTGCAGTGTTTTAAAAGTGAAAAAAAATCATTAATAAAATATTGATTTCATCAAAAGAATGGCTAATATGTTAAGGCACCAACAAGTAGCTGCCAAGAGCATTTATTTAAGTGGCTTGCATTGATTTCATCTGAAGGTCTACAAAGAACAATGTTAAACCACATCAACTTAATTTTCAGTTGTTTATTCTAGAATTGTATCTTTTAATAAAACATTATTAATCCATTTAATATAGAAATGTTTTGTGTATATATCATTGTGATTTTTAAGTATTTTTTTATAGGACGGTAGTTAATTTGTAACAAAGAATTAATTAAATTAGGGTTATCTTGCTTTTCCATTTGCAGTATGTTCATGCAATAGTTTCATACCAATATATTCATTGAAAATTAGTTAATTTCAGCAAAATATTCAGCAAATACTTGTGTATGTCATCAGCTTTCCTCATCTCAGTAGACTGCTTTGCACAAGGTCACTAACGTGTATCATTAGCATAATCGTATTTTATTCTGGTGAGTTTTTGTGAGCTGTTTGATGCATTTTGAGCTATGTTGATGGGATGTACAAGTAATGTGATAACCATCAGTTTCCTAAATGGATAAGTGTAGTTCTTTGAGTTAGGCTTCTGGCATGAATATTAGCAATTACAAGTTGAAAGTCTGCTGTGAATTGTTACTTAAAATATGCTGTTTCAGAAAACTTGCTTGATAATCTGAATTCAGGGAAATATTTGCAGAAATACCATTTGAAAGTGTGTGAAACTAATAAAAAAGATTTAATATGAAATTAATATTTATAGGTACGTTGACAATATTTGCATAGCTTTTTTAATTCTCATGGGTGTTTCAGAGTATCTTCAATGTCTTATCACGTGAAAGAGGAATGAGTTAGGGGTAAGTAGCTAAATACAGAAACAAACTCTTCTCTGTTTTCCGATAATTGGAATTAGGTTCTCCTCAATACAACTGATATCTAAATTGTATCCAAGAGTCCAAAGCACAACTGCTCATCTTTGTAGGACAAACCCATGATAAATAGCACTGGTTCTGCAGTATAGCACGAGGCGGAGTGTTGTGCCGGTGCAGAGCAGTGTCCCGGGCTCCCTGAGGCAGCCTGCCCACTGGGGCATTGCACTGCACACTGCTCTGAACCCAAACGTTTGAGAAAACCCTTCGCATACCACAGGCACCCTACAAGAGATTGTCACACCTGTAGGATCCCCCCACTCTAATACAGCCTTGCTGTTCCATACTGCACACTGTTACTTTTACATTTGTTTATATTCTTTCCAGATCCAGAACCGAATCCATCTTTTTTTTTTGTGAAAAATGTCATTGATTTGTAGACTCAAGAATCTAACATGCCTTTTTTCTCTCACTGGGTAACTTAAAATACTTCCATCATTTGCCTTACTCAAAGATAAAAATGGATTTGTATGTCTTGCCTTCTATCATAATGTTGGCAAGAATGTGAATTTAATGCCAAGTACGTGTATAAAAATTTCATTATAAAAATTTCTTTAGAATTCCCAGCTTTAATTGCTTTGCAGCCTTGCCATTGAAGGCAATTAAATGTTTGCAGTTAAGTCTTCCTGCCACTCTTTGAATACATAAAACTTATTTTTAACCTTTTACTTTTTGTAACAAGCTGACGGCTTCAGTTTTCTGATGCCATTTTCTTACTGACATCTGAGTGAGTCATACAGTCCCTTTTATTCATTGTTTTGTTATTTTCCCGTGCTGCTGATATATCTTTTGATCTGTCTGGCTCACATATTCTTAAGCTTTGAATTCAGCTGCAAGGTTGGGCACTACTGTGTTAGACTATTTGTTTCAACTACTAATTTTTATTTACTGCATCAAATGTCCATTTGACTAAAATCTTTGCAGCTGATTTCCACCGAGGATACTAATTTCCTCATACCATGCAACTTGTCTTCCATACAGTCAGGACCTTCCATCATGGCCAAATTCAAATTCCTAAGTCATCGGGATTTGTTATGTGGTGACTAACAATCAAGTTTGATTCACTGTTTCCTCTGACGTTACCGATTCTTACTTATAGTAATCTTTGTTTGCCTGGTTGTGATCATTGCTGATAACTGGATTCTGGAATTCAGTTTTTACCTTCCCTTAATATCAGAATGCCTCATGCAGTTTATTACTGAACAATTTAGAATAAAAAGTAATTTTGGACAAAGGTTAAATATAGGTGGGTAACTTTCAGGAAATGTTAATTTTGGCAAAATTATAAAAACGTTTTTTTTGCAAAGCTTTGAGATGTAACGTGCTCTGTTTCTTAAGGACCGCAAAGCCTGCAACATTTTGGATAGTTCTCTCTCTAACCAAATTTGGATGAGAGTTTTGTTGAGAGTGTGAAAGTTAGATAAAAGTAACTTGACGTTGAAATTTTATTCACATCATTTATATGTCCACACAATTTGTAATGACAAAATTTTATCCTTTGACTCATTTTAAATTTCAGAATGTTTGATACTTTTCTAGTCTATAATTGGGTTAAAATAACACATATAAGCAACTTTCATTCATCTGACTAACAACACAGATAATGCACCTAACCCTGCCTGCTGCCAGCTAAAAGTCCCAAGGAAGTGCATACAAAAAGCATACTACCTACAGCTTTTAAACTTCCTCATCCAGATTTTTTATTTATTTGTGCAATATACTTGTTAAAAATAGATAACCTTGCTTTTCCCTTATAATTTCTATAAAATTTCTTTATCCATCTCAGTCATTCATAAATGGATTTCTTACAATTGTTTTCACAAAAATAATCTTGGATTCCTTTTTAGGCTTCAAAATGCTGTTCAAAACCAAAGGGATTTGCTAAACAGGAGCACTGTTTCAACATTCTGCAGCACGCTTGTTTGCACAGAAATCCCACCAAAATCCATGGGCTCCTCGATCTTTATGGTAGCTTTGAATGAGGTATCTGCTGGGGCAACGCTTTGCCACCGCAGAGTCAGCTGTGGTGCCCCCAGCCAGCCCTCCCTGCTCTCCTGTCACTGCCTGGCGAAGGGCATGGCTCTGCCTCGTCCACGCAGGGAAGGACGGGGACAAGGACACACATGAGTACTCCTAATGCCTGTGACTGCTTGCAAGAATGAGTAGCTTGTTTGACAACGTCTGGTTCATATTAGTTAATGTGTTAGATTAGACATTAGTTAACATTTTAGGAAAAGCATAATTTCTGGATCAAGTCTGCCTTTTAAAAGCCACGTCTGCTGTAGAGTTTGGAAAAAATAATATTTTTTTTAAGAGAGAATGGCCCTTGCATCCTTGTTTTCCATGCAAGGCCTTCCATTTAAACTGCTTAAATTACTAATTTTAAATGCTGTGCTATACAATTAATAGGCAAGATTGCGGCCTAGTCGTGCAAGTGAAAACAGTGGCAGGAGCTCCTTCGTTAGTGTGCTGTAATATTGAAGGAAATAAGCATTGAAGAAAAAACAGTCTGCATTGGGCTTTTACCTTTGCTTGTGAGGTAGATTGCTATAGTCTGCACCTGATGCTGCATCTTGGTCAATATAGCTGTATCAGGTGTGTTCCCAGTGTGTTTTTGAGTAAGTTTAACATTGTGCTGTGCTTTATTCATGGCTTGAGACAAACCCCAGCTCAGATCTCCATGTGCAATGTATTTTTTTTAATAGCAAGATATAAAGAATGCCAGCAAGTGAGCTAGTGTGTGTTTAGTAGCAACTGACTTAGAACAAAGTCATCTGAATAACAAGATAAAGCCTTGGAGATCCCGTTTTTCTGCTTTGTAAATGCATACGTACTGCTACTGAAATGTGTTGAGAACCCAATTCAAGTAATCTAGTGGTTCAAAATGGCAACGATTCTGTGTCCTTTGACAAGTTTGAGAAATAACCTTCATTTCAGTAGTCAACTGGTCTCTGCTTTTTTTCCCCTTTTCAAATCTAAACACATCAATTCTGTTTGATCTGGAACCCCAGATCAAGGTAGTATTTGTGTGGAAGACAGTAGAAAATATTGTGAAATAATACCAGCTCAACTGATAAGCTGCTGTCACTTTAAAAATATAATGTGAAAAATATAATGAGAAAAGTTTGGATTTGGGCCAAAAAATTTAAAACCTTTATGGTGGATGAAGCTGTTTTGCAACTAAATAACTGCTTTTCTCTGAAACAGCCCATTCCCTCATGCAACTAAATACTGCCATATGTTTAAATACTTGCAGGCCTCCTAAGGCTGACCCAGAAGAAATGTCAACAAATGTTTGTGAGTCCTTGTGGCCTTGTAACATTTTCTTTAAAAAGTGAAGAAGGGAACAGCAGGAGCTGTAACACTCCCACAGAACAGACATATGAAGGCATATGGCTAACATGGGAGCCTGCTGGCTCTTCAAAGCTTGCTGGCTTCATTCTTAAGGTTCCTTTTTTTTTTTTTCCCCCTCAAGACAGCTAAACTTGTCTTTCTATTTCACAAGTTGCTCTGTTCTACTCAGAGCTGAGTTTAGCAAGCCTGGGGTCGTGTACAGCCCCCGACCTGCCATGGGAGAGCAGGCACGTCTGTTCCTAGAGGTGGCAGGTTGGTAAATGCAGGTACGGTGCAATGTGATGTCCCTTGAGACGGCTCCCGAGTTTGGCATATCCCCAAAGCATCTTTAGACAGTCATTCACCCTGTACATACAAGAGCTCAAATAGCAACCTCCTCCCTACCTGGATAGTTTCTCGGAAAGTATACTCTTTAGACCATAAACCTAATGCTGGCTCTGATTTGGGAAATTAAAATAAATGACATTTGCTGAAAGGTACTGAACAGTTGCACTGAAGTTTCATTGCACATGTGCATTTATTACATTTAACTATGAGGCTGGAGTTTGCTGTTAGGGGGGGAAGATCTTCAAATGAACAGGATCACCAGTTTTTTCAAAGTCAGTGTGATTTATTCCTATAAGAACTCAAAAATTTCAGTAGAATTTATGCTCCGAAATCTCTTTGATGCTTTGGATTATTTTTTTCTTCTCTGTAAGTATTCTTTCCTGCAATTATTGTTTTTAATTAATTGAAATATTTCTGTGCTGGAATGAGGCAACTTTAGTACTGGAAACTCAGTGCACAAAGAAATCTATGGGGAAAAAGTGCAGCTCAACAAGTCCACTTCCAGCTGTCTGTGTTTCATATTTCTGATAATATGCAATTTTACTTCCTGTTTCTAAGGCATTTATTAACATCTGTGTAGCATAAAGTACAGCTTTGCAGGTTTATGTGTTTCCAGAGGCTGTAAAGGCTTGCACCATGCAAGCTTGGGTAAATGAATGGATTATCATATACCAAGAGGAGAGGAGAGCAGCGTGTGACTGCGCCTTGACTCAGTTACACAGTGCTCCGGTACGAGCGTGTGTGGGGGAACCTTACGGTGCATTTTGAAGGGGTGTTTTGCCCTGATGCTGTGCAGATGTGTGAGCTTCCCTGCTGTCATCTAAATTTATCTGTTTGATGCAGCACAGGATTTTGCTCTGAAACTTGCAGCTTTTGGTCATTTTTGTTTCAGTCTATTGTACCATATTTGTGGATGTGCAGTGTTTTAAACCATGAAATCTTGACCTTTGAGGTACGGCATTGTGTATTTCTCAATATCACAAGATATTTCTTCACAAAGTATTTTGGAAGATAAATTATGTAACCACTCATAAAATTATACTGTCTTGATGTGGGGGATTGTTGAGGTTTGTTTTCTCAAATGTGGTTGAAGAAGTTCTTGTGCCCTGAAAAATAAAAGCATAAAACCAGCACATGAATAAAATATAAAAGGAAAAATCCAACATTTAGTGGAGTTTCTGTGGTTTATTCCTTATCTTCTCTCTTTCTCTGTGCACTACAGTTACAGTAATAAGTAAACAATAATGTAAAAACAATGAACATTTTGCATGAGATTGACAGAATGAATAATTAGATTTCTTTTTGAAAAGGGAGTGGGGAAGCTTATTATTGTCATTTGAAACTTCTCAAATGAATTTTCTGAAGCGTTCAGCCATAATTTAGCATGCAGAATGCTGTCTCTTAAGAAGGACTACATTATAATTACAATTGCTGTGAACACTGACTGGAGAATCAGCAAGGTGTTGAAGCAAAGTTGTCCACGCTCTTAGGTAAACTTATTAGGTGACTTGTTTCCATATAGCTCATGTTGACACTTTCTGAAAACAAATAACAGATTTGTTTAGATATATTGAGTTATCAAATACTCAAAAGTCTCGTGAACCTGAAGATAATACCGAAGATGTGAGTATCTATTTATGTTATCCCAAAGAAGGGCTTACCAACTTGAACATTAAGTATGCATATAGCTTTATTTTGGCTCAGTTCCATAGCATACATATGGAAAAAAGTTTACTCCCTTAAGTAATAACTACACGGCTATATGATTGTAGTTTTAGAGCATCTTAACATTCACTGTGAGAGTAAATTAACTTACCTTCGCAATATCATTTTCAGATACAGGCGTTAATTATTACCTCCAGTTTAGTGATTGAGCTGAGGAGCAGAGGGCATGTCGACAAAGTCTATTGTTGGCAGATGGAATTTCAGCCCACCGAAGCTACACAAACATGTTTATCACAGTGCCAAACCTGAATTAGCAGGTCTGATCACAAGCTCATATGCCTCGGCTCACGGTAGGACTTGGTGGGTTGGGCACAGTGTGCTGTGCTAACCACATTTATTCAGCTTCCACTCAGCTTGGAGCTTGGGCGGAAAAAGCGCACATCTGCCAACAATATACTGTGTACATACTCCCAGCAAATCTGTTCAAGGCCACCCAGGAGACTTAAGTTATGGCCTGGAATATTCTTCCATCCCTGTCCAATTCAGTTGAAAAGGAAAAAAGTTACTGCTGTATGAAAATTATTCCACTTACATGTTTTTAGATAAGCTATTGGCAAAAAGACCTTTCCATCCTTTTGCTGGAGAGTCACATTTCTGCAAAGTTGGCAAAGCAACTCCTTTTGTTATTATAAAGTTATCTTTGATTTTTATTAGGCATTATTTCTATATGCAGTCTGTCTTTTTGTCCAGATGTGTTAACATTGGGCACTCCTGACTGAGTCCCAAAAGAAAGCAAGTGAAACTTAGCCAGTAGCTATGTTTCAGAAATAATTTAAAATAGTGGAGATAGGTTCTCAGCTTTCAACCAGTTAGGGTTTTTTGTTTGTTTGTTTGGGTTGTTGCTTTTTTTTTTACTTTTTTATCATCCTTATTATTTCATAAATGTATCTTGGTTGGTCGAATATGAGTTTACTAGATGATTGCTAGTGGTATAGTACTCTGGAGCTCATTTGTTGTTTAAAGCAAATGCCTTTATAGCACCTCCATCAGGCAAAACTCCCATCAATATCAGTAGGAATTCTTTCCTAATTATGCAGTTTCTCCTGAATATGTAGAACACTTGCTCTGTTATTATTTGGTTATGCATATTTCTATTTCACAATCATTGTTTTGAAGAAACCTCATAATGCACTTGCTCATAGCTTATAATAATTACACTACAGAAAATTAAAGTCTCGGTGGTATTTGGGAGGCATAATGAATAGCAGACAAATATTAAATATTAATATTGTCGAATACTCTGGTTAATTTTGGCTGTGAACTTCAGTGTTACGAGCACTTCGTTACATGATGCAGCTGAAATACAGATCTGTGTTTATGTTTCAACTCTCAAGAACAGATAGGTAGGCGTGTTACCAAATAACAAAATAACTCCATAAAAAATATGGAGTAATAAAGTATGTTGTAATTTCTAGAGTGGAATATCTTGAAATGATAGGTGGTGGAAAATCATATCATCCTTGCTATAAACATTGCTGAAATTCTAGAAAGCTGTATTAGTTGTGAGTAGAAACTGCACACCAGGCATCATTAAATGCTTTTAGTGCTTGCACTGAGTTCTTCTTAGTCATTTATATTTTGCTGTATCTTTAATTACCATTTCTTAAAAATTGTATAATATTGAAAGTAGTATCAAAACATAAGTTGGTCAGTATTGTTCAGTCCTGAAAACTGAAACGTATCATTTAAAGAGCCTTGGTTTTGGAATCAGTAATGTTTAGCTTGTCTGTCTTCATTTTTTAAGCTTTCTTTTGTCAACACTTAAAGACCGTTTCATGGACAAATTAATGTGTTTGACATTGCCTTGTTCTTGATTGAGAAGCCAACCGTGTAACGTCCTTTGAGAAAACACAAAAGGAAATGAGGAAAAGACGACTAGGAAAGACAGAGACATAATGTGTTTTGGTTGACCTAAAATGAGTTTACGATCCATTTTCCCTTCCTTCCACCCTCCCTAGATCTAGACGAGCTATGACCTGTTAGAGTTTGGGAGGAGGATGGGGGGAATAGGGAAAGAGGTGTATTTGGTCCAAATATAAGGCTGAATTAAACTTTTAAAAAAAGCTTTACAAATGTTTGAAGAGTTATTGCTGGGTTTGCAATAGGCTTCCCAGAATGAATCTTGTATCTTCCTGGGAAGACAGAGATATTCAGGGAGTTGAATAAGACACACAGAAATTCAGAAATGTCAGATCTCTGTGGTGACTTTGAACAACTCCTCTTTTCTTTATTTATTAATAAAAGGGAAAAGGTAGGAAAAAATGTCCCTAAGACCAAAGTACTCTCTCTCTCTTGAGCCTCTTGGACGAATTCTGAGCTATTCTCCTTTATGGTATCTCTGATGTCCCAGAATTATTCTTTCTTGGGCGTCTCCAGTGGACCTGGAACCAGCAGGATGATTTTGTAGAACATTTATATAAAGATTTTTTGAAAGGTTAGTTGAATTTTTTTTCTGTGCTGAGTGTCCCCTACAGCTTGACTAATGGGGGCATTCAGCATATACTTCAGTGGCTCTCAATTTTTAGGTTTTCTTTTCAGGTCACTAAAAGAGATTGATAAAAGAAATCAGAAGAAAGCCAGAGGAAAGAAATAGAGACAGCCTACTGAAATTAGCAACAGTAAAAGATAAGACAAACAGAGTGCCGAATGCTAGTGAAGACAGTCTTTGCTATAGCTTTGCTCTAGAGGAAAGATCTGGCCATTTGTGTTTAGTGGAAGAAAAGCACTGAAGAATAGGAATATGAGAATGGCAAGGGGAAGAAACAAACAAGAAAAAGAAATATGCAGGGAAAATTTGCCATAAAAATATTTCAATGATGACAAGATCCCACTCTTGTAGTCTCTGACATCTGCTGCTGGTGGAAGCTGAGTTACAGGATGACTTAGAAGGCTTTAGAGCAATTCTGTGTGCGTCTTGCAATGGTAGTAACTGATTTTGTGTGCTTTGTATGTATAATATATTTATCCAAGAGAGAATATATATGAGCATTTTGCTGGTGGTTGTTCAACAACGTACATTTAAGTTAATCTGTTAGCAAATATAAAAAGTCAAGCTTTTAGACAACAAATAAAGACTTTTTCCAAATGCAGAGAATTCAAGTTATATACAGTGTGGTACACAGAAATATTTGTTTATGCATGGAAAAGTTTTATAAAATATTTTTATTAAGATTTATTTACATATATATCTCTCTACATAAGCATGTATGTATAAAAAGTATGTATCTACTTGCTGTGGATCCTCTTCTTCCAAATTTAGTTTTTAGAAGAAACTCAAGAGAAGTTGGAAACATTGAAATGGAGGGCTTGATTTATGATATTTAAAATGACAGAACATATCTGCCTTCAGGCCTCCCAATCCACTTGTATTCTTAGTACCTGGATAGGATAGGATTGGAGCAGCATGAAGCTAATTAATACAGACTTTATCCTCAAGGGCCTATCGTGTACCTTCAGGCACTTATGACCCAAAAGCAAGAAAAACCTGATGAAGTCATATTGTATTGGGTGAGCACAGGGCCTGGGCACTCATGTGATCTGTAAAGAGCTTTTTTGAGGGAGGCTAATTTGTTCCTTGTGAGCCCACATGAGCCTTTTCTCTTACTGCTGTTTAATTTGGCCTTGGACAAATGAGATTTTGGCTTTAGTCTGTAGTCTGTTACTACATATGGTTTTGTCTCTCGTGAGAGCATACAGCTATTCTGCTTTTTAATTTGTTGATTTCTGCCATTGTTCATGGCCTTCATGTCTAACAGCTTAGTATTCAGGATGGTTGACTACTTTTCATTGCACAGTATTTGGAAGTAGTCACTGATTCCCTGCTTGTGGCATTGCAACCTGCTGAACGTTAGTCAGAACTTAACAGCATGGTGAAGGGATGGGAACATCAAGGGAAAATATTTTGGTAGAGAGTATAACGTAAAAGCAAAATAGTTCATAAGAAAGAGAAACAGGCTGTTCACCTGCTTTGAACAGAACCTTGTTTGTGTGAAACCTTCTCTGCAGCTCTTGGATTTTGTCCTTTTCTTGCGTGTCCTGCTTCTCTCACATGTCCTGCCTTCCACTAGGCACACCCCTGGGTGGCAAGGCCCTTCTTTCCTTCTAGAGGAAGGTACAGGGTGGTATAACTGTTTGGTTCAAAATCTGTTTTCAAGCCTCATTTTATGACAGGCTGCTTATGCAAATCATGGGTTGAAAACTTAGCTCCTCTAGGGCTGAACTCTGTGCTGTAGAATACGGATATTAACATTTTCCTACCTCAGAACCAGGAGGTAATAAAAACAATCTAAAGTGTTGTGGTGGTGGAAGCCAATAACAGAGGAAATGTGTGCTCCTCCATCACTGCTGCTCAACAGGGGGTACACCTTAGGGCTGCTGCAAGTGCTCTGAGTGCTCAGGAGCACACACAGAGCGGTGCAGATGTCCCCCAGGCCCTGAAATGTGGTCAGTCATCAAAGTCGTTGGCCCTGACCTGCCAACAGACCCTGTAATTGCATGCATGTGCATTTATAAGGCAGATTATACAACATTGCCTTTTTACTCTTTCTGTTTCAATTCTTGCTCTTTGTTTTATTCTATTACTTTTCATGTTACTGTCTTTCAGCATAAGGTGGTAAGCCCTTAAAGCGTTCATGTCCACACAGAGAGACCCTGGTCATGCTGCCAATTTCAACTATTAACATTAATGAAGTGACAACCTTAATAACCTAAAGTAACTTTGAAATTGGTGCTGGTTTCAGTGGTGGAGTTGGACCAGATGACCTCCGGAGGTCCCTTCCCACCTAAATTATTCTAGGATGCTATATTGGCTGTTGCATGTGGGGATTCACATTACTTGACTTAGCTGCCTGTAGTAAGTGGAAAAAGATAGATACTCCTGGAAGGTGATTCCGAACATAAGCTTATTTAGATGCTAAGATAATAGCTTGCAGGAACAATTTATATATAGCCAAGGACACTACCCTCCTAGTCAAGGCACCCAGATATGTATTCTATAGCAGGGTTAAATGCCCGTTTTGCACTGAGAGACTTAAACTTCAGTGCAGATCCGTTTTTTATACCTAAACAGAGACTGCTGACTGTATAAAAATACGATGTGGTTGTGTGTCATGTAGTAGGAACTAGAATAAAACTATGAGAGCTGGCAGGAAGCAGATTTTGTTGAAGACGTATTCCTGAATTGTGAATTGCCTAAATGATCAGAATAACTTTATGCAAATTATATTTATACAGATGATACAGCTTCAAGAGGGAGGGGAGTTTGGGCGACGCATAGCATAGAATAGCAATCATCAAAAAATGACATATGAGAAGTCAAGTTTAAACTTTATGTTAAATCAGAACTTATACCTCTATCTTTAGAACAGTTAATTATTCACTGAGGAGGGAAGGTGAGAGAAAAAATGGTGAAGCTCTGCACCCAAACAGTAGAGATACTCAGCTGGCATGTGGGAGGTCTGAATTCAGGCCTTTTCCCTCTGATATTTGTACCGATGAGTACATTTTTCGTAGGTGAAATGTTTTATAGTATGCCTTTGTTCACTTTTAGAAATGGCTCCAAGGTTAACTGGTGTGTGGCGGGGTCAATCTGCAAATTCGTGGTAGAACCGTGGAAAGCTCACATATTCCTAAATCTTGGATTCTGTCTTGTGATTGTGAGCTTAAACCTGTGTTATTTTTATTTTAAATGTTGTTAGACTCTTTTTTTTTTTTATTTTAACAGTGTTGTTGTTTATTGTGTACATTCTGAATATTTAATTTTCCCACTTGAATATCTGTTTAACATGCAAGTTAGAAATACCTGTTATGTTTTGTAGGCTTGTAATAATTAGACATGGGGAAAAAAAGCTATTCAGCCACTGAGCCTATTTGCCTGGACTGTGTAAAAACATTGTTTTCATATTGGTTTTGAATTAGTAGTTTATGATTGATAATTCAGTCAAGAAGTTTCAACTTCTTCAGATTTTAATTCAGCTGTACAGATTACTCTGGCACTTTTTATATGGTCTATACTGTTTGCTTGAGCAACGCTTTGGTAGGGTTTTTCCTTAATTCTGTATGGTGTAAATTGTCTTTCCATAAGTACTTTTCTAATAAATTGTAATCAAATAACTGTCTATGGGGAAACCGGATACAATGGAATCCTGACTATGTTAGAAATGCTTTTTGAAGCTGCAGATATGTGTCTTTGGAATATTTTAGTCTCTTTCACTTATTTCTGTGATAGCTGTCAGAATTTTCATTGGGCTTGAAAAAAGTTGTAGTAATCTGGTGACCATTTCATTTCAGAAACTGATACCTAATGCCTTGTATCTCTCAGTAACAAGAACCTAAACATATGTAGTTATAAATCCACAGTTTAAATCCTTTTATGATTGTAAGTATTTTGTCTCTCTTTCATTAAACACTCAGATATGTTCCCAAGTTTATTTCTGTAATTGCTCTTCTGGAAATTTTTAACTTTAAAAGCACATTGGATGCAATTTTGCTCCAGTCTGAGATCTTTGCAGATTTCTAACATTTTTAATCTCTTTTAATGAGTGTAGTGTACCTAGGTCTTTTTTATAGAGACAAATGTGTATTCAGTGTAGTTGCCTGCGATCAGGAAAAGGGAAAATGAAGAGAGGAAAAAAAAATAGATGTTTGGGCTTGTTTTGGGTTTCCTTGATTTAAATCTCATATTTTGCATGCTCCTTGATTGTATTAGTTTATTCATTTTGCCAAACAGACCACAAAGCTGTGAATATTTATTTAGTTCTGTTCCTAATAGTTTTTCTAATAGGGAATTATTTTGGTACAATGAAAGACATTTGTAAATGAAGCAGATAAGCCCTTTGGCAGACAAGGAGTGTTTTGTTCAACACAAGAATTCTATTGTCCACTGCTTTAGTTGTCAAGTGCCTGGGGAGCCCAGGATTTATGATGATGTTACAATGGCCCTTTCAGAGCAAAGTCTAAGAAGCTGTGAGATTCTGTTCCTCTGCTTTTCAGATTTTCAAATCTTTTTATCATGCAAGGACAATGCAGGATTCAGCTGCTTCTTAGGCCACAGCACTGCCCATTTAACATCAGGCATTGTGAAATAATTACCATAGTGACAATGGGTTTGGGGTTTTTTTTCCCCTCTAACTAGCAACATTTCAAAATTGTTCAAGTTGTCACTTTGTATAAACAGACTCTGAAGCCACGGCTTATTTTACCAAAAAAAAAAAAAAAAATCTTGTTAGGGGGTCTGATTTAAAGTGCCACTGTGTCAAATCTGTTTGGAGCATTGGAACGGTTTAATGGATGTTTTTTTTGAGTTTTCTTGTAATTATAATTGGGCTTTGAAATAGCCTTCTGGAAATACAGAAGTTGTTTTTCTTTTGTCTTTTCTTTCTTTTGTAAAGGTTGTAGAGTTAGTAGAACCTGCAACAGATTCAACTGCAGCGGAAAATAAAAACACAATATGCAGTAAAAGTAATATCTGATACCGATGTATCAATTAATCAGCTAAACTAATTCTTGTGCTATAGCAATGATGGAAATAATTCAGCGGTCTTAAATCATGTTTTTAATGAAAATTGATATCTGGAGGAGTTTCCTTCCTTAATGTTAATATGAAGATTTATTTGCTTCAAATAATGATTAGTGCTGCAAAAAGTATTGCTTTGTAACCTCTGATGTCTTTAAATGCAGTGTAACTGGAAAATGGAGCCTTTACTTGACAGTTAAATTATGATGTATGTGGGGACTTCACTGTCTAGTGGTCAGATATATGTACAGAAAAAAGCTTAATAGTGTAGCAGGTCAGGCTGAGGACTCATGGTATCTATTATTAACTATTTGCTGCTTTTAAAAGCAAAAGCAGATCTTGAAAAAAATAGACCATAGGAATATGTAAGAGGATATTTTGAGAAATACTTATCTAAGCAAGTTCAAGTATCTTGGGCAAAAAGGAATTTTTGAGCTGCAGAGTCATCTGTAAAGATGTCATCTGTAAAGATATTGAACAAATTATCAAAATGAGGTTTATTCAGTTTTAGTCTGACTTTTCATTCATTCATATGAATTGTGAATTAGTTCAAAAGGGTTCTCTGTGAAAAAAAAGTTTATTTGCTTGCAAAATGATCATATTTTAAAATGCCATATGTATTTCATAGCAAATGGCATAAATATGTTGCATGTGTAGAGTACTTTTATAAACCAAGTGCTTTATATATCAGTGGCTCGGTCGTCACACAAAACATACCTTACTTCATAGAGCTTACCTTAGCAAAGTTCACTTTCTAGGAATGTGTTTTTTATTGAAAGTGTATCGCAAATTTTTAAAACAGTGGGTCAACATATCTGCAGTCACAACTGGCAGTAGAAGCCACATGATTTTATTTCTTCTTTTGAAGGAATAAGTGTGAAATATGTTTGTGTAATATTGCAATATTAAATATGTAATACTCAGTCAATGCCTATTCATTTATCCTCAACACTTTTGTTAGAAACTTTGAAATTTGGCCCATGCTGCTGAACTATTTTTTGCCAGTAAAACTTGATTGCTTTAACGGGGATGAAAAGTGGGTATAAAATGGAGGATTGATATAGATGAGACAGCTTTAACAGTTAAATACTGCAGAAAATTACCGATTTGGATGTATCAACACAAATTGCAGAGGCTATTTTGCAATAATTCCTCCTAGAAATTCTCAATTAATAAATTTGAAAGTACTGGGTAATCTAGCCTGATTTCCTTGGCTAGAATGAATCCTAGTCCTAGGATTCATTTAGTACCCACTTCAGAGTCTATCAAGATATCAAATGAGCATCAGAAATACAGTGTCTACGTCAGTACAGAACAATAGATCACACTGAGTATTTCTTTTGCATTCAGTCATATTAACTAAAGTTTTTACTTGTGTGGGAACATGTCAGAAACACACAGGATGATGAGGGGCTGCTCTGTGAAACTGTGAGCATTCTTAACTTACTAATATAAATCCAAGAAAAGACTTACCTCACCTCATAAGAAATGATTCAGCTGGTTGCTTTTTGTTTCTGCACCCCTTATACAGACTGTCTCAACTCACTATCCCATTTATGAAAGAATTTTAACCATCAAAACGGCTTCTTACAGCCAGAGGCAGCTCTTACTCATTTTCTCCCTTTGAATGTCTTATCCTAGATATCTTTTCCCTACTGTAGGGGTAGTTCTACTTACTAAAATAATCTACTCCCTTCTCCATCATAATGGTAAAAATACTAATTTTCTAATATGCCCTTAGACCACTTAGAAATGTTCAAAGCACATCTTGTTGGCTAATGGTATCTGCAGCTGTTATTTTTTTCCCTACAATGTGTCTTGTATTGGATAATGTTCCCAGAACAGATTTTTCCATAGAACTCTGTTTTTTCAGGAGATAATGAAAAAGATGTGAAGGAATTTTGATATGGCCTCCAGCATTTTAGTTATGGGAACATTCTTGCAATAGTAAGTCTGTTAAGGTAAAAGCTATTTATTAATTTTCTCCTTGGAATTATAAGTATTATTTAGTGTCTAGTCTTTAAACTCTCTTCAGGCTACTGTGATAGTTTATAGGCTAGGCTTTAGTTTTCTTTTATTATAGTACCAAAATTGCATTGAATTTCAAATGAACTTTTTCATTCTTTGCAGCCAGAGCTGAAGTACTGGATAAGTGGCAGCAGAAAACTTACATCTGCGTTGTCATCATAGTCTCATTAAGTGGTGTTTCAAATGCGTGGAATATGCTACATAAATTGACAACAAATTTCCAGTGGGTGAAGGTAAGTAGTACATCCAAACATATGATCTTCTGAGTGATGTAGATATGCATAGCTAGTCTCTTGTTTCTATAGTGTCTGCAATATTTGTACAATATAGGGAACATTTCTTTGATGACTAATCCCTCGTTTGATGTGTGCTGTCAGCCTGTTTTTTCATGCATCATAGATTTTATCCATTGGTCTTGATTGTCACTCAGGAGAGCTGATGCTGTAGGACACTGACCATCCTTCTGTGTCTGTAAAAGCACAGTTTGATAAGGTGCATTTTTTGGATCACACTTGTTTAATTTCTTGTTTAAAACATCATTGAACCGGTTGAAAACTCACAGCAATGTAGCACTGAAGAATAGAAATGTAAGAAATTTTCTAATTTTTAGGCTTCCAATTTGATTTTATCAATCGAAAGATTCATACTTGTCTTTCTAGGCCTATATGAGTGATAAATTCTGAATTTGGTTTATTTCTCTGATATTTTGTGCAATTCCACTAAGCTTAATATAACTGCTCAGACTTGGGTTAGAAAAAGAATTTAGTGGTGACATGTAGGCTTCAGAGAAGGCGACTGTGGAAAGTGTGGAAATAGAGCAGTACAGAAAACCCTAGACCTAAAAATAGTTGTATCTGCCTCTCTGATGCCTTTAATTTTTCACATCCTCTGTGACTTTCAGTTGTGATATTACGGAAACCAGTGATTCCACAGAGGTGAGAATTGTCCACTTACAGGAGTATGCACGCTTTTTTAAAATTAACACAGAAACAGATTAAATGTAATAGATAATAAATATGTAAATACTATCATTTTTACATAATCAAAGGCACTATCCCATCTGAATTGTCTAGGATAAAGAGTACAAAGCCAGGATATTAAAGCTCTTTGTCTAGCTGACTCATTCACAGTTTTTACATTCAATACACTCAAGTCCTGCTTGACAGATGCTTCATTTCTGTGGAAATGTCCTTGAATGATGATAATCTTATTTCTGGCAGCCAAATGGGCCGTATACTTAAACATCCTTGTGAGCAGCTATGTAGGATATGTGTTTATGGTATCCACTGATTCGTTAAGGTAGACTGCAGCAATTAGTATCAGGCTGAAACAGAGTGTATTTGACAGTGATACCAAGAGCATTCAATTTAATTTAGGTGGGAAATGTGTAAGCTACTTTGCTTCTTAGGAAGAGCTGTAGCTCAGTATGTGAGATTCTTATCCTGTAATTTACTAAACACAAGGGCCAAATTTTGCAAACAATACTCAGTTCTTGTTCAGATACAGCTTTTCAACAGAATGAAGTTAGAGTGTTTGGTTTGAAGACTTCCTGACTAGGTTTCAAATTCATGTATGGGTATCAAGAAGACACAGAAAAAGTGTCTTAAATTAGTTATGTGTTCAGTTTCTCTGAGTCTCCCCACCATGCAAAGTGATGTGGATTTTCTCACCACTGTTTCAGTTCGCCTCTTCTGGCATTTTCTTGTATCTCACTTCAAGGTTTAGTTCAGGCCTCTTTCTGCTCTTCTTGTTCTTGACTTCAGAGCTATACTTCCAAGTAGATTTAATTTTTACAAATTAAAGAACTGTGAGGAATAACCTTAAAGGAAAACTTGAAGGCCCATCACTCTCACTAGTATATGAGATAAGTGCATTTAACAAACTGGGTCCCTTCTCGAGTTTTTTTCATGTCTTATCTGAGAAACTGTTGTGTCTGTTTTCATAGACTTTTTTACATTTCAGAGTTCAAGCAAATAATTTCTGAAAGAAAACTTCCTGCAGTGTGACTGTGGGATGCTCCTGCTGGTTGGAGTGTGAAGTGCCTTCCTGCAAAAGAGGAGGAATAAGCGCTGCTTTTGTTGATTATCATGTAAACCTGGGCATCCATATGCTTCTTAAATTATCTTCTCTTCTTTTGAAGGATCTTTCTTTCTTAAATTGTTTCCAGCTGTGCCTGTTTAGGAATGCAAATTTCCTGTTATAGTGTCTAGATAATCAAACAGTTGAGAAGGTAAATATTCATGTTTAACTGTTGTTAATGGAACAAAGAACAACAGGGCAGACACAAAAGCACTACTGAACTCATTCGGAGCTGTAAGGTAGGCTTCGCTGCTCAGTCACACTGGAAGATGGCCAGTAGCTTCATTAAGTGGGAATATCCTGGCTAGAGATTTCCTTCCTACACTGCTTGGATTTTCTATACTGAAGTTCTAGAGGGAATGAGAGTAGGCACAACAGATAAATTTCTTCTCAATTATATTACTCTGAAAAGCATTATATATGAATAAAGGGTCCGTGGAACCCCCCAAAAAGAATATTGCCGTATTTTAAAATCCCTCTCATATCTCTCCTGAGAAACTTAGGCTTGCTTACTGTATATATAAATCAGTGTTGTATACTTCGCCTCTTTCATATATAACATCCTTTTTATTATTTGTTTTTAATTCTCACATAGTAAGCCTAGACTATAATGGGAAAAACTTGGTGCTCCTGACACACAAAGTAGATCTTGGAAGGAAATTGCTGTATAGTTTTGTTTCTGCACAAATGCCATGTGGAAGAGGATTAATATTCAGTTACTTAGAATCACCCTGTCTTATTACAGTGCTAGCATGTTTAATGAGGCCTACATATCTGAACAGAAAGTGTTACATCTCCAGTTGCCTGCTTTAACCTGTATTACACGTCTCACTTCACTTCTATACAAGTAGTTATTTGTATAGGTCTTAAGACCTGAATTTTTTTGAATTCTCAACTTCAACCCACAGAACTACAACAGAGAACAAACACCTAGTATATCTGCAGGATTAGTTTATTGCATATATTTCTGGTGGATATGAGGTAGTCTAAATGAATAGACTCATATATGAAGGCAAAAGCTTTGATTTTAGTAGGATGATGCTCCAAAGTATATAGAATCCGTAGGTTCTTCTTAAAGTAAGGCCTGAGAGTGAAATGTTAAGAAGAGCAATCTGCTTGTGTCAGTCTTATTTCACATAGTCTGTGTAGCAAGATGGAGTCTGAATTTGTTACCTCTGCTTTGTTGGTGCTCTTCAAGACTTGCTTGAGATAAAACACCTTTGGATATATTGTTAGAATAATTATAAGACATAGATCCTGGTCAAACGGATAACCAAGAAGGATGATTATTTCGTTATAAATTACAGGCTTCGAAAAGACACCAAATGGGGAAATATGTACACACTGTCCTATCTCTTATAGTCTCAATACCTTGTAATATAGACAGTCTAGATTTTCCTAGCTGCTTTTTAATAGCAAATTATTTCTGTGAAGTACTGTTGCCTTGAAAGAATATTGACTTTGTTGAAATGTGTAGTTTGTTGTTGGAAACAACTAAATTGTACCTGAACTGAAATTCTGGTCTCAGTGGCAAAAAAGTTTGTTTCAGCTCAAATGCTGAAACAACTGAGTCATCAGACACTCATCTCTGCATTTTCCCAGTCTCCTGGGAAATCCCAGCCCTGTTTGGGCTGCAGTGTGCTCTGCCTTGTGGGCTGGAGCATCCTGGCTGGGCTGTCACAGGAAACTCCTGAGGTTCCCCCCCAAGGTGTGAGATTTACCTAAGCAAAAGAGAGACTGCACTGCACAGACTGCAGAGACTGCACATAAGAGGAGAAAGGGGCATTAAAAGATTGGTACATTGACTAAAAAACTCACCAAAAATACAATCGCTTGTGAGTCAAAATAGCTTCAAGTATTTTGCGTTTAGTTGTGAAATATGTGTTCTGATAAAATTTATTTCTGAAAAATTTCTGGTTATTTTAAAGGTGAGAAGTGTGAACCAAAAGCTAAATTGAAGTTTTTCAGAAACAATTTTGATGTGAATTTATTGAGAAAACTGATGACAGCTTTAACTATAAGCGCTCTCTATAGTTGCTCTCTTTGGGCTTTAATAATAATAATAATAATAATGATAATAGCATATATTAAAACATACACCATTGTGCCTCCAAGAACAAACACCCACATCCAGGGCTAAAAAAAACAAACATAAGAGAAAACTAAATTGTGTGTCTTGCACATATATGTTATATATAAAAAGGTTATTGTGTACTCAGCCATTTGAGGTTTCATATGCAACAAAAACTGTCTTGAATTCTACTCAGAAGCTAGTTTGCTGTCTCAAACACGGACTTATTCTGTATGCTATGAAATAAAACAAAATTCAGTGTATTTAATCCTTTTGAGGTATTTAACCAAACCAATTACTGCATTGTTAGTCACAGTTGAAGAAAAACTTCTTAAAAATGGCTTCAGTATCTTTCAGGAATACTTGCTAATATAACCATGCAAACGTATGCAATCTATGTGGCTTTACTAATCTCTATAAACACTAATAAAGTCACACAAGATGTGATGGGTAAAATCTAGTGTAATGCAAAGGATTTTCCCACTTTATTCCTGACAACCTGCATTTGCAACCATTCAGTTACTTTATTTTAAAATGGCTTTTCAATTACATTCTACTGCTGTAGGGGAAAGCCTTTTGACAAAGGCATGACATAAACCATTTATATTGCAGCTCCATCATAGTTCCCTTAGCTAAACTAGACTGGACAGTTCATTAAAAAGAAAAATTAATAGTACAAGGTTGCAGGGAAACAATAACAGATTATGACTGGCCTGTGGCAGCCCACTGAATTCATGTAGTGGAATAAATATTATTCCCTTGTCTCATAAATGAAGGTTTGTTCCAAGGTTTTAGGCAAAGTCTATACTTCTGTTTCTTTACAGGAAAAAGCTATACAGTTTCTTGACTATAAAAGCAATAAGTTGTAATTCCTGCAGAAGATTAATATGTTCTCTGTTGGGATGGAAAGCACATATTTAATAAACTTTGAATGCATAATAACAAGCATAATATAAAAGAGAAGAGAAGAGAACATACTAAATGGCTACATCAAAGCAAAAAAAATAACTTTCTCAGAGCTGGGCAGAGTCATGGAGGGACAAAGTGAGGGTGGAGCCAGGACTCAATCCCATCTTTTCTTATCTAAGGTAGTAACTGTTCTAGACCAGTCTAAAATTGCTATACTTCAGTGTGCCAAAACCGAAGTATTAGTGATTCAATGGCATTTCTTTTAGGTCCATTGCTGCTATCTGTGTAACATCATATGTGATTTCTGTCTAGCTTAAGGTTTTTCTTAAAGGTGTAACCAAGTCCTATTGGCCTCTGTCTAGATGTTACTGTGTATTTTCCTAATTTCCTCAGGGTTTCATGGTTCAAATTTTCTGTAGAATTCTGGTATGCGTGGCAAGTACAGAGACTTATACTTTAATGTTGAAACCTGGGGTTTATTATAGCAATGCTATAAATTCCTGTCTCAGAAGATATTTCAAAGAATATGGGCTCTGCAATGCATTAACCATTTCTTTTGGCTGGTAGCCACAGCCTGCTAATGAATTCAATGGGATAATGGGAGAGGCCAGAAGAGGGGAAGTCTGAGCCAATATAATGTTTGGAATCAAATACAGGACTGACCCTCCAGGGTATTCTCTGGTTCTGTTTATGAACATGATATTCTTTTAAAAACAACAGCTTAAAATACTGAAAAGTCATTGTTCTGTGATCTGATCACAGAATCATAGAATGGTTTCGGTTGGAAGGGACCTTGAAGATCATCTAGTTCCAACCCTCCTGCCATGGGCAGGGACACCTTCCACTAGACCAGGGTGCTCAATGCCCCCTGTACTTTTACAGGTTTATACCTGCTTTTACAAGAGAACCTGGGTACTTGGCCTCCCATTCTCCCTTCTCTCCCCCCAAAATAGACAAACAGATTATGTAACCTCAAAAGTCTGGTCACTCGGAGGGGCCTCCTGGCTATGTTGCTTAGTTTTGTGCTATAAGCTATGTTTTGTGAACTGAGGCTGCGCTGAAGCAAAAATAACCAACCAGCCAAAAGACTGCCCCTCGACCTCCTCAGCTGTTTTCATACTTTCACTGCAGGCAACATGTATGAGTTGCAGCATGTTGGAGAGAAGAATATTTCTCTTAATTTTTAAAGGGAAGGTGTTTGCACAAACATTTAACACTCACTAATGAGCTGTTCATTTCAAGATTGGGTACTAACTGAAAACTCCACTGCTATGTTCTTCTGTTTACATGTCCAAAGGTACTGCTTCCATCTTCTCTCCCTCTCTGCCCTGCATAAGACACAGGGGAGAACAGCCCCATCACAGGGAACAGTTTTTCAGTGAGTCACAATAACTGACTCCAGGGAAAGCTCAGCAAAGACTGTGTTGTGCTGTTTCACAGTAAAGCTAGTGACCCAGTGATTGCTGCTACTTTACTACTTGCAGGATAAACAGAATAATACAATAGTTGTGTATTCAAGAAACCTCACATCAAATGGAATGACCTTTTTTCTCCTTGTAGATCTGAAGTGATCCGATTTGCTTAAAAAGTGCTTTCATTTAAAAAAATATAAAGATCAATTAAATGTTTCAGTGAGAAAACTTCCCAGCAAAGAATAGAATGGTAATGGCTTTTTTAACAACTGTCAAAACCAACTTTCCTAAGCAGAGGTTGGTGCTCTGTTGGCACAGTCATTATCCAGGTTACTTCTGCTCCCCACGTGCTGTTACCTCCTTTCAGGACAGACTCCGTTTCCTTTAACATGAGCTCACACGTGGTTGACAACATTGTCTTTTGTTTGACTGAACTACTTTGCCTGTGAGCAGTTACCAGTGTGTTGCATCCAGGTTTCAGGCTAGATTGCTTGAAGTCTCCATCAGTTTGTTATGCTACAGCATGTGGAGCTCATTTAGGCCAAAGAAACAAAACTTACATGTAAAGCCAAGAATGTACTGTTAACCTAAAGTCTAACCAAAGAGCTCTTATACAAGTTATGTACAGTTAAAAGTGATACACACAAGCTTTCTAGTATCTACCCTTTCTCTGGTGTCACTCTTGCCATCAGCTGCGTCTCAGGCAGGTGTCTTCAGGCGGGGATGGGGATGGAGGGCCCTTGCATCCCAGAGCAATACAATGATGGTTCCTCCTTCCTCCTCATTCTAGAATCCACCTGGAGTAATTTTTATGTTTGCTAACATACTCCACATCTCCAGACCTTGCACTTTCTTCAATGGTCTGTAGTTCCACATTACATCCAGTTTTACTGTGAATGGTGTGTTTTACGAATATTGAATATTGTCCTTTATTCTCTGTGTTATCTCTAAAACTGGTTTTGTGCAGCTTCCAAGGTTGCATTCATTCAATGGCCAGTAGCTGACCCCTGGTGACCAGTTTACTGCTTTGAGACCTCCACTATCATCTTCTACCTGGACTTTCAAATCTCCTCATATCATCCCATGCCTGCCTCTATGCTGCATTTTATTCAGGGATCATAGAGAGTTTGTTCTACATGGAATAGTGAATTGTTATTGTTATCTGTTCATTACAAATATATACATAAACCAACTGTATTACAACACACAGTCATCCAAAGCTAAGCAAAAAGCCAAAACAAATTAGGCAGTAGTCACCTGGTCCTTAGATAACCTGTTACAGCCAAATAAATTAACCAAAACCAAGCCCCAGGCAGGCCAAAACAAGTCCTGATGAAGCCAAACAAGTCCTAGTGGGTCTTGAAGCTGTGTGCTGTCAGCTTCACACACAGCCTTTGGCATGTTCCAAGCAACGGTAACACCGTTTTACTGGCTTACAAAGCTCTGAAATTTTAACAAGTTCATGTTACACACGGAAAATCATTTTTTGCACTATTTAATTAAACCCCATTATTAAATAAGCATTTAGTAAACATTTGTATTAGCAATCTTATTCTTACATAATCATTCGTGTCACGTATTATAGTTGGGGTTAGTTATAGCTATGTTTACAAATAGCATAGCATAATGTTAGTGCCTGCATATGACCTTCATAATGAGTTCTTCCTGCTTATAATATATATTTATCATTCTTTGAGTCTGATTCTAAGTTCACTTACTGAAGCTTAAGCCAGAAGGGGTCCACAAAATTTATGCAAAGAGTTTAAAAAAAAAAAAACATGTTAAGTTTTTTGAGGCAATGTTTACCCTGACAGCCATTACATTTGAACAAGAAATATGTCTGTCTGTTCAGAAAGATGTTCCCAGTTCTTGGATGAATCCCCAGATCCAGTTTCTGCAGCTGGTGCCTGTCTGGTGGTTTGTTCTCTCTGACCACTGGATTTCCAGGAAGCTATTTTTGATTGTAGGTGAAGTACAAATGGTACCAAGTAATTTCTTTTCCTTTTGCTCACTCTTGTGTGGTTTTTAGTTGAAAACACTATCTTTTTGGTTTTTGAAGTGTCAAGAAAATATGGGGTTAGCATTGTAGAACAGCACTATATCACTATCCTTAGATGTGATATTGTGAAGATACTATAAAGAAATTCAAATACCAGCACATATGGGTTAGTCTTATGCAAGCTTATATTATTTACCAAAGAGATTTAAAGGAAAAAGAAGGATGGGAGCGTTCAGCATTATACACAAAGGAAAACATATCCACTGAAGTTTTGCATAGGATTTTAAATTAAAAACTCCAGATTCTTTGTAATGTGAACAAAACCAGCAAGCATCAGCATTTCATTTGAATTCTGTGAAGTCTGATACCAGACTAGACCAGAGGACAAGGTAGAGGGCTATGTCAGCTTGTTCTGATGGTTAAATCAGTGGATGCTACTGGTTGCTTAGCAGGTATATGCCAAATTTCCACAAATAATGGGGGATCGTTAGCAACATTTAAAAGAAGTAATCTGAGAAAAAACATTAACAAAACTCATGGTACACTCAACACACTGCAACTAACAATTTTAGCCTGACATGTAAGGAAGAGGAAAAGTACAGATGAAACATAAAGTTGCATATTTGGAAATTATTTGGAACTGTAAAAGCCTCGTTTCTTTCTATCAAATATGATAAAATTCGCAGGGATGAGAGGTATTTGATCTGATGAGTTGTCAAACACAGAACCTTCTTAATAGAGCTATAGTAACCTGGTCTCCAAAGGCTTATGCTCTTGCAAACATGGTATATTTGTGCTCGCATGGAGAATGCCATTTTATACAATACACTTGCTCGTTAGTCTTGGGCTTTCACCTTCATCTTGTCCACCAGCTACTTGCTTCTAACATGGTAATTTGGACTTCTAGTTCACACTAGCTGTCTCAGGCTTAACACATATGGTCTTTAAAAGCTTTCTATTGACACAGCTTCCATTTTCTTTCTCCATGCACTCCCAGGACTGTCAGCAGTCATTTTAGTTTGTTTCTTATTTCAACTGTCAATTCGACATTTCCTTTGCAAAAACTAAAAAGGTTGAAAGTTGCTAAGTATTCCATCCTTCTTCCAATAAATGCAACAAGTACCAGTGTATTTGGAAAGATTATGTTTGGTGACAGATTCTCTCATCTCTCTTTACCCTAATAGTTCCTTTTCCAGAAAAACCATTACTCCAAGAGCAGTTTGTTTAATTACCATTATGGGAGACTTCAAAGGAAATTGGTTGGATTGAAATAGTGATATCACCCTGGCAACTTTTTGAAAAGAACATTTTGGTAGAAAATATGCTGAATGTAAAGGTATATTTAATGTGAAAAAAAAAGTGCCTAATCCTATTCTTTTGACTGAAGATTTCAGTCTTTCTTTTTTTGTTGTTATTGGCTTCTATTTTTCTTCTATGACTATAAATTCTTTTCCCTGTACTTACCTCATATTAGAGTCATTCCATCCAAAAATTATACTGTTCTTAATTCAGCAGTTCTACCAAGTGTCAGGTTGCTTTCCTCATTCTTTTTCACAAGCTCATTTTTAAGGAACGCTTCGCTGGGCTTCATTAGGGAGAAAACTATCTGTTACTGATATGGAAGCTAAAGCTTTACCTGACTGGACACGTGTTCATTCACACTCAACTACTTTTATACTGTCCCATTGGTTAAAAAAGACATTGGTAATCTAAGATGCAGAACTCTAAGACTGGTGACCTAAGATGCAGATATATGCCACAAGTCCTGATTAAGTCCTCTTACGGTCAAGACTTGCCCTTGACATCAGAGAAATGGTGGCAAAAGGTAGAATATTTATATCTCCAAAGCATATAATGCACTTCTAGAATATATCTAATTATAGCTGATTCATAGCTTCATCTATGAATAACACTAATCTAATTAAACAAATGCCCATTTATGACAATTTCCCATGACCAACTTTCTGTGGAACATCAGTTTCTGAAGCTAGGGCTTTTATGCAAGACCAGCTATACGTTATAGGTATTTAAATTTTGCCTCTTCTGCATGATATCATGGCACCAAACATCGTTCCAACTGTAGCAAGGCACTGCCTTAAAACTATTGTCGTTAATGGTTTCTAGCAGAATAGAAGTGTTTTGTCACAATCATCTGTAATTACAGGTCAGAAATAGTGCCAATCCATAATCTCTGGGATGTATTAATATTTCATGTGATCAGTTAGAAATATGTAATGAACAGGTTTAACTCAAAATGAATTATGTTCATGCAAAATATACTGCATCATTTGCCCTTTTTTGCAAATGTATCATTTGCGTGAAAAAGAAATTTTAATTGCAACCTGACAAGTCTGTCTTTTTTTGTGCTATTTGTATGCTTAGCATCTAATTGCATCACCTTAGCACCTCTTGTTGCATTTTTGGTTTTGTATCATAATATTGGGAATTATGTCTTAGTCCTTATAGCTTTGGAACACTGAAAATACAGATAGCATCTTTGATTTGTGCTCAGAGCAGGTCAGCCTGCACAGGAAGCCAAAGGGAAGGTTGTATCTAATGAAGGTGGTGTTTTCTTTGTGTTTGTTTGTGTGTTTGTTTTTTAAGTTAAATGGAAGTATTCTGTGGTGACTACTTACAACAAGACATCTCAGAAGATACTTATGCAAATGTTGTTTGAATTATAATCTCGTGGCTTCATGGTTTGTAAATAGTAATTTAAATTTGTGGGTTTGGTCCTTTCAGCTGTAGCCTCCCGTTAGGTACTTAAACAGCGATGGTCTCCTTTATTAGAGCTATTGATGCTGTATTAGGAATGTGTTTGAATATTCTGATGTTATTATCTAAAGCTATTGAGCCAAAATAGGTCTCTTCACAGACAATCTCTGCCTATGAAAAAATTAATTATTGATTCAGTTTTTCATTGAAAAAATCTCAAAGTGGCTTTTATGATCCTTATGGAAGAAATTTGCACTAAACTAGAACACTTAAGCAAACTGTCAAAAAGAACCTTACATGTGCATGTCTGAAGGATCTGAACTCTTCCCTCTGCAGCTTCAAGCAAGCTGAGAAAAGGAGAAGGCTCTTTGATTAGAAATTTAGCTCTCACCTTTCTTTCTCTAGCAAATGTATTTGAAAAAGACAGAGACTCTTAGTAATTCACTAACTTGTCAAGTTTTATAAAGATAAGTGTTAGAGAGAATCTAATTATGTGAACCTCTCTAGATGAGAGTCACAATGGTTGCAAGACTTAAACAAACTGCTGTCAGGGTGGATTGCATGTGCTTCCAAAGTGGCAATCTTTTATCCGAAACTTTCCTACCTGAGGGAGACCAAATTGAAGGGGACCGCGGGATCGAGTAGGCTAGTAGAATTATATTCAAAGTGGTAAAATGTTTTGTAGAGGGAAACATTGGTCATATAAAGACCACACAAGATGCTATAATAGTTTGGCATTTCAGCAGCACTGCTGAAGCTGCCTCTAGAAATGAAGCTGTAAGTACAATACCACAGATTCAGTTTAGATTTCTGATTGCGTTGAGGCTGTCAGCCCTTCAGCAAGAGATTATAGATCAGAACAGAAATGGATTGCTTGTTGGAATTCCTTCTGGTTTGGTCTGGTAGCTGAACAGGCCTGCCTGTAGTCATTAGTTTTTAATAGGTTTTCAGTTATCACTCTTTCATCTTGACTTTCTGTTTCATTTTTGGCACAAACCAAAAAAGAGCATCAGTCACAGTACAAGTGTTATTTAGCCATTCTTAAGTATAAATTCTTAGAGGAAAAAAAATATTCAGGGTTGGCTTAGCATGTAAGTACAGCATTAGTAGTTGGAAGTAAGTTGACTTTAGTTGTCATTTGTTTCCTCCTCAGGGTGTCATTTATAGCCACTTACATAATAGTAAACTGTATTGAAACTAGCATGGACATAGGCTGCAGCTATATTGACCTTCGAGTATACAGGAAATTATGAGAATTGCAGTTTGTCCAAGATACACAAGAACACAATTACTGTTTAAAATAAACTCTACCAAGAGCTTAGTCATTACTTCAAATGACTCTATCAATCACCATGTTCTTTAATAAGACTACCTTTCTTATGCTAGTTGTTTTCCTGTAGAGTTTATGCTTAAAAACAGACAGCCTCTGTCACATTTATCTTAAGTGGATCTCCCCAGGGCAGCAAGTAAATGTAAAACTCTGTTTACAGCCATTTTTCATTTCCCAAGTCTTTTAATATCACTCTCTCAGGCTTATTTCTATGTCGTTCACTTCATAACGTACTAAGTTGTCTTCCTTCTTTCTACTGCTTTGTATGAGGTACAGCAAGTGGCAATTTCACTCTTCTTGAATGAGTATATATTAAATCAAAGCCTGGTGAAAATACTTTCCTTTCATGATGATTTCAGAGGTGGATACTGAAGGATATGTCACATCATATTAGTCGGGAGGTTATTTTTCTTCCTCTTTCCTGCAAAATGACTTCTATTTTTGAAGAGCCGTCATTTTATGGTTTTGTCTATGGTTTCCTAATACTGAGTCTCAAAGCTGCTACAGGAAAATATGGCTACATTTCAAAGACTATTCTTTGGAGCAGCTGGGGATTACTGGCTTTAAACATCTCAGTAATCCAATACAGTGCTATAAAACATAATTTAAAAATGCAAAGGATTAAGACTTCCTTGCATAGGATTCTACAGAACTTGGAATAGGATTCTACAAAACTTACTTAGCATTTTTAAGGTAACTTCTACTGCTAAAGATGAAAATCACCAGTTCTGTAAAGATTTTATTTATGTATTTAGTACATACAAATCTTGCCGTGACCTAGAATCCCTCTGTAGTAGGGTACCCCTAGAACCTTGGCTGTTTGCACACCATATATAAAATTATGTATATACTTAGCTCTGCAGAACTGCAGCCTCAGATTATAATCCTTTAGAATTGCATCGTGCTCCCATGCAAACCAGCAGAATATGAATTGGGGGAGTGTGAGATTCTTGTTATTCAGTGGAATAGCTAAGAGAATTTTTTTCCCAAGTATCTTTAAATATGAAAAATTTCCTTTTCTGGACTAAATACTTTTGTCTCGTAACACTAATTACGTTTTGTGAGTGACACAAAAGGCTTTATATCAATTTGCATTCAGATGAAGGTTATTTGCTGTTCGCTCCAGTGAGACCTGAAATATGCTTCAACAAGAAGAGAGATTCAGTGTTTCAGAAGGGCTCACAGGGAGTTAGTCGCTGGCGGTCTGTTTTAGAATTACACATTGGGAAATATGAGATTTACCAGTTACATATACAGCATGAAAATCTTTTCCTGTATCAGAGATCAGAGCTCTTGTCATTTAAACAAAATGTTTTACATTAGACTACTGCATATTGGCCTTTAATGCTTGATTTCCAGTAGATAAGTATATATATGACTAGTCTCATGGTGTTAGTCACATTCATAAAATCAATTTGCTGGGTATGGAGTCCCTTAGTTTTTAATTTTCTTACTTTGTATGTGATGAGTAAGGGTCGTGGTCCTGGCACTTAGAGAGGGGACTCTGCTGTTGTATGAATAGAGCTCTATGGCCCTGTGCTGCCCTGCGAGAAGGGGTTCATTTGAGGAAGCAAAAATCCATCTCCTAATGGGCTGATTTCTTGACTGGAAAGACATGCATAAAGCCCTTAACTTCTGGGGTGCACCTGAAAGTTAAAAAAGCTGATATTGTCTCATCCTCCAGTTTAGCTCATTCCATTTAAAGTAGACCTTGCAAATGATGACACACCAGTGTTGCACCTTTCTCAATTCTGCATATCGTATAAGTAGCTCCGTCAAGGAAAAATCAGCCATACTCTAGTTCTAGTGGAAAAATGCAATAATCCTAATTCTAGTCTTGTCCAGATTTAGGGTATCTAGAATCTCACAGAAAGTTTGGCTTTTTTGGGGACTAAAGGATTTTTTTTTAAGAACTGGCTTTGCTCTGTGTGTCATGCAAACTAGATATGCTGTATAGCAGATCTTGATATGTTGCATAACATTATTTCATCTAAATAAAATGAGATGCATTCTTTTCCATAAGTGTGTTGTACAGTGAGTCTAAGCTAAAAACTATTCAAAGATTGATCTGATAATGCAAAACACTTTAAAATCAAAGAGTAATTGAGAGAATTAAGTTAAATGTAGAAGGTACTGATTCTCAGTATTTTATCTTGTTTCATAAACAAAAGGGCCCATGCTATTTGTTTACCTTTATGTACCATTTTCTTGAAATGAATCAAGGAAGAGAACAAAGTTTTGTTAAAAAGGAAAAAATTAAATTAAAACCAAATGTTAGGTTATCAAGATATGTGAAACTTACTCGTTAGGACTGAATAGCTTTCTGCAGCAAGAACTAGTATCCTTCATATTAATTTATGTAAATTTCTTGAAAATACTTAGGCATCAGGTATTTGAATACAGCAGTCTACAAGAGGATAAAAATACATGCCAGACTGAATTCCTGCATTCACCCTGCATTCACACTGCTATACATACATTCACCAATGCTCATGAGTAATGAAGTAGTTGTGCACAGAACTATTCCGCATCCCTCAATTCATCTGTTTTATTAAAAACTTCCGAAGTACTTAAATTCGTGATATGCCCTAAAGATTAACCGGTATGGGCTCAATGGGACTCGACTGATTATTTGATCTGGAAATCTTTTTCTTACCTTCTTTCCATATGAACTGCTCATTTTTCATGACCCTGATTACAATATTCAAGGAAGAAAGTCTCTTAGCTAACCATTTAAGTTAAACCATGGAGTATGAGCCCTGAGGCGGCTCAGGACAGCCCTATCCCAAAAGCAGAAAAATGCCTAGGTTCTTGTTAGCTTTGCTATGCCTGATTACACGGAGGAGAGGCCCCCGCAGAGCTGGGTGAGTTGCCTGGCCACAGCTGGTCCCTCCCTGCCTCCATGGGTGGTGGAGGGCTCAGCCAGCTCAGCCCGCCACTCCTTCCTTATGCCCAAAACTCAGGCACTCTAAACTCCAGAACTAATATGATCCAATATTTATTCTGTCATTAAAAAACTATTCATTTCCTTGTCTGATGATAAAATTATTGTAAAATAAATCATCTTTTCAGCTAATTCTAATTACAGCTAAAATCTCACTTGGACTGGGAGTTTGCTATATTTACTTTGTACTTTTGCAAAACATTTCAGAACATAATCATCCATTATTATATTGCTACACTGTGCTCTTGACTACTTTCTGCCAAGTGTATTCTTGAAAACAATTGCTATTTTAGTGTATCATCCAGAAGTTACGGCCTAGACAAATCAGAAAAATTGTTTAGTCTATTATAATTTGGCATATGGTCATTTAATAGCACACAGGAAGTCAGCATGAATGTTTGGGATTATTTTTGCTATAAATATAATGAAAGAAATTTAACATCGGCTAGACTTCACTTCCGCAACTGGTCTTGTCATTAAAATAATCTTTGCTGGCTCTTTATTTTTGTCTGTTAGTCACCTATAAACAGTCATTCAAATTTGTGTGCAATTTTGCATAGCAGACTGACTTTAGAGTAGGGATAACTCCGTAACACCACCTCTCTACTGGGCTGTGCTGCATTTTGCGGTCTCTTGGTGCAAGGGTGCGCAAGATGCACTGTGGAGCAGTCAAGACCCTGGCTCTACTCCATGCCGTAGTCTGTGGACATGGTTCTATCATTTTTCAGGTTTATGATAGATGTGTTCGTAATTAGTTGAATAGCACATTTCCATTAGGAATATTGATGGATTTTATTTTCTAACAGTGGAAGAACTGACTTTTCTTATGTTAAAATTGAAGCTTACTAGCTTTGCATTTCCAGAACTAAGTAGCAACTACAAGTACAAAACATAGACATATTATCTGTGTAGCTAGAAGTGCCCTGAAGACATGTTCTCACAATTATTTAGGGAGATCTTCTATTTCCATGCAAATATTTTGTGTATGCACCTCACAGTGTATGTTGTTTTTCAGAGTGTGGACTAGATACTGTTTTAACATTTCTCAGTCCTGAACCGCAACTGATGAACTTACGTGGGCAGCATTTGGGAATCTCATTGCGTTCATGTGCCTCTCTGAGGTGATTTGATCTTGTGTGGTGGCTGGTTAACTCTTGTTTTCTCTTTATCCCTGATAGAGCTATTATTCAGTACCAAAATTGTCAACATTTGTATGCAGTTAAAATATGTTAATGGAAGTCTTCCTTTTGAGAAAAAGTCCCTTTTAGTTCAAACCTGGCATCCACTATGTTTAAGGAAGTGGGAAGCAGAGTTTTTTACAGATTTCTTAGGAAAACACAGGATTTCAAATTATATGTTGTGCAATTCTAAACAACAATGGAAAAAAATCAGGATGTTGCAGCTGGTCAGTTGCTCACTGAGGTTTGCTTTGCTGTAGTTGAGGAGTACAATCTATGTGCAGAAATAACAATAACGTTGAGGATATCTCTAAGACTGTGATTTTTTTTAAAAAGACTAGAAACATTCACAGCAAGTGATTCTGATAGTTCACTGTCTGTGTAGTGTTGTGCAGTGTTTGAATGAAAGCGCTGCACACAGAGAATTTGCAGACACTCACCAGAGCAGCAGTCCAGTCAGCTGTGGCGTTTGCCATCCTCAGATTTGTATTCCATGCTTACAGGATTATGAGGTATTTTTCCACAAGAGAAAAGAAATTGCTTTATAAATTCTTTAGCTGCTTTTCCATATTTTCTGCTTGAAGAAGTAGGAAACTGTAGGCTTACAGCAGCTGAGTTAACATTAAAACATGTGAAAGGTTTAAAGTAGATTGTTTTGAAAAAAAAAAAAGAGGAAAAAAATACTTCTTTCTTGTTAATAATGCTGCTTCGTTTTTTAATGAAGTTTATTTTAGCTTTGAGAGCATCGTGTGTACCTTGCATTTTAAGAAGAAAGTAGTTTATAAAAAGCCAAACTGTAGCTCTTTTGAATTTAAGTAATTTCATAGACTTCAGTGGAACTCTGTTTATTTATTCTATTAGCTTTTCTTATGCCAATAGGAGTCAGAGGGCTTATCACTGTGACAGCCGGTATGTAACTGAACAGAGAGTGTGAACTTCAGGAAGGGAGAAAGTGAGAGGGGCACGAGGAGGCTGGAGAGACCTTGTTGTCTACAACTCTAACTTTAATTGCAGCCTATCTAGCAGTAGGTCACTTAATAAAGACCCAACTTGGTATTACTAGCATGGAGTCCTTTCACATTATAACTCAAAACAGAAGCAATTACCATAAACAGCCTTAGTGATTTTTTTTGAGCCCAAGTAGTGGATGAGAGATAATGGTTTTCTTTATCTTGAAGATATGTAGCCTTATTTCTTCCTCTCTATCCTCTATATGCAGAGGATAAAACAAAAGGTAGCAAACAATTTTTGCCTTAAATTCTTATTAGTAAATTAAGCATGGATGTGTGACTAATATTTTGTTTCCAGCACTTCACACTTGAATAGCTGATCATAAGCAGCGTATGTATCAGCTTGGCTCTTCCATTATTGTTAAGTATCTTTATAAAGTATTTACTGATTTACATAACAGTTTTGAGAAGTTTGGGAATAATGTTCATATTTGTCTACTTATTTTCATTGTTGAAATCATTATGTGATTTAATGAAGAATAATTATCAGTGAGTTTAATTTTCAAACACATCCAAAATCTATTAATGTAAGCAGTTTACTTGAATTTTTTTTTCACAGCAGGTTTAAAAATGCACAGCTGTCTAGGCATACCTTCCTATTTCATTTCAGTTTGGAGCATGAAGGCCCCATTTAACAGTCCCAGGGCCCAAGTACCTCTAACTGCTGCACATGAGTAACATGCTATAGATCCCTATAGCAAGTGTATTTGAGCAGCATAATTAGCTATATTTGGCATGACATTGAAGACTATTTGGCTCAAAGGACACTCTATAGCAAACTACATCTGAAACAGCAGTATCATTGATTAACTGGATGCAGTTATGTAGCAGACTGAACTGGCCTGAATTTGTAGAATTTGGTTACATCAATAAATTTCTGTAGACAAAGCAGCCAAAAGAGGTAACCTCAGAGCCTGATTGCTGTGGGCTTAAATTTACACCTGCCACAAGGAGGTAAAACCAGAGGTGTTTACTAAACAGGACAGAAGAACTCATTTTACGTCTGTGGGATGAGTGGAGAATTTGATGGCTTGTATTTAAAAAGACTTACTATGGTTTAATAAAGTTTAATGATAGGGAAGCTTGGTAAGTAAATACTGCATACTCTAGGGGCTTCAATTTTATTTTTTCTATGTGAAACTGAGGGGGGGGAAGTGTCCTTTCCTTTTAGAATTAACTATTATCATAGACAGCCACTATAATAAGTTGTGTTGAAAGGCTTTGCATATTTAATCCACTTCCAAAGTTTTCAGGCCTTTAAGTCCTCCCTTATTTTCACACATCAACAAAATGGAGATATGAAATAAGCTCTAAAACCACAGACCTAATGCTCCACATACACATATTGTATCAAAATAAAAGCGTTTTTCTGACCAAATTAATAGAGATTGTTTTCTTTTTCAAGTCTTCCATGCTGGTATGGGTCATCTGTAATGTGACATCATATAACAATAGTAAAAAATTAAATTAATAGACCAAATGTTGTACTTAATCTGACTCTCCTAAGCATATTTATTATGTTGGCATCTATATGTGTGACTTTCATTTAATTCATTACACTGGAGCCATTGTGGCATTGTAGTTGAGATTGTTTCAGTTTTCAATAAAATAAAAATTAAAAAATAGCTTTTTTTAAGAAATAAAAACAAATATTTAATTCCTTATTTATGAATCACTTATTTATAAACCCTTGTCTGTCAGTGTTGGGTGTCTGTTTTCATGTAACTGTGCAAAGGGACAAGGATGGGAGGACATGATTGTTCAGGATTTGAGAAAAACATCCCAAGATGAGTGAACTTGGTACTACTGAGATGTTTATCTGTTGCTGGAGTTATAGCATGTGATGTAGGTTCAAGCTCTTCCCTATATTCACATTTTGTCTGCTACAAATACTATGTGTAAGATCTCCTTATTTCTCATTAAAAAATCATTCTTTTTTAAAGAAGATGGTAGCATATATTTATACATATGCCTGTATGAATATAACATTGCATGTTTTTGGTATCTTGCAGAAGAGTAAAGTGAATTACATTGAAAGCTGAAACAAACATCACAGAGGCTTTGTAAAAATTGACTGTTCTGTAAAGATTGAAGGAGAATATATTGGAAACCTCAGGGATAAGTCAAATTGGCCTTTATGATGGATTGTTAGCTGCTGAAGGTATAGGCCTTAGTTCAGATTTCACTGTATTACGCAATGTCTTCTTCAAATATTAATTCAGACCTAGTGTTTTAAGAATTATTAGAAAGTAGGAAATCAATACAATTCTGATAACTTAAATCACAGGGAAAGTAGGAATAAATAGCCAAATCAATTGTTATATTATCAAAAGTATCTGAATATGTTTTTATTGGTTTATGGTATTTATCATCACCAGCACAAAGACAGCAGAATTGGCAATCAATGCTGCTTCTCTGCTTCGATGACTAGATCCTCAGGGGGAGGTAGAAGGGCTACTTCAAGGGTCTAAATCGAAAATGTAGGTCCTTGGAGTTCTGTCAGCCACTGCTCCTGCCTAGAAAAACATGGGTAGTTATTTTCAGCAGGAAAATCTGTTGGTCATGAAAAGGCCTTTTTCCAGGCATGTGTAGAAACATTCCATTCTTGATAAGCCAGTATCTTGGTATCTATCTTATAGCTAAACCTATGGCTTAACAGCTTATATCTAAGGCTTATAGCTAAGCTCCAAAGAGGACTTAGGTATAAATTAGGTATTTCTACACTTACCTTGCAGCTTGGGCTAGATTCATTTCGAAGGATCATGACAGAATATGATTCTTTTGCTTTGAACTTCCAAATGAGTGCCCTAACCAGCAAGTCAGGAGATTTTACAAGGTGGCACTTACATGTAACAAAACACCAAATATGCTCATTACTCAATATTTCATAATTATTAATATATTTTAATCTTCCTATTATCCTGAAATTTTCCAAGGTAGACCTACTTTTATTTTGCTTAATAAAAAAATTATTGCATATTAAAGACATAAAAGAACTGACAATCTTCTCCATTTTACTTTCAGGAATTAAGCTGTGAAGCTGCAGAGCATTAAAGTGATGTGTTTAATGTGTGGAGGCATCCTATGTGCAGAACATTTTATCTGAATCTTTTCAGTAGTCACAAACCTTTTGCTTCCAAGGTGAAAGGGGTAGATTCTTGGATACTCCTGTGCCTACAAAGTAACCAAAAATGAAGGAGGACAATTGTTTACATGCCGCTCTTCTCTGCCTGGGCATGCTGTATTACAGCCATGCCATAACTACAGAAAAACTGAATCATGCGAGGCCGTCACTTCATGGTCACCATGAAAAAGGAAAAGAAGGACAAGTTCTGCATCGTTCAAAAAGAGGCTGGGTGTGGAATCAGTTCTTTGTTATAGAAGAGTATACAGGACCAGATCCTGTACTAGTGGGAAGGGTAAGAAAGAATTTCTTTTTCATTCATCGATTAATAATTATTAATTTGTATTATTATTTTGTGAGCTGCTTTTTTTCTTGCCATTACTTTTCTGTTGTATTAGCTGCTTCTTCGTCTACTTATTCACTTACAATTAATCGTTTTATTGTAACTCAATTAAGGTGCTAAGCAAAATACTGCCTAAGTGGATACAAATTTTTGCATTAACCTCGGCAGTCTTTGAATGAAGGTGTACAAGCTGTTATTTAACAAAACAGCAAGAACCACAGCAACCACTTCAGCAGCAATATGTCTCAAGAATATCTGGTATCATTCTTAGGTCTTTAAAAATATTAAATAAAAATGTAATGTCTAACCTAGCAGCTCAGTAAAAGTGTACTGCTCAATAGGTATCTCTTAGTCCTTTAATTTTCAAGTTATCAGTAAAATTAAATATATGAGGGGTATGTATAGAGGGAGATATATATCTGTGTGCACATGTGTGTGTACACACATCCTGGACTGATTTGTTATTCTGTTAATGTCTAACACTAACAGAATATAAATACATAAATAAAACAGTGTATTTGCCAGTTTATAAATGGTCAGCAGAACTGTGTTGACTTAACCCTGGCACAAAAGAGTGGAGAAGAGGATCAATGACAGCAAATACCATTCTGGGTATTCTGGTTTAAAAGATGGTTGGGTATGTGCAATTTGTAGATGTCAATATAAAATCAATAAATCTGTAATTTGGCTCAATGTTTCCCTCATTCATCAAACTGAAGTGTGCATTGGTTGTGAAAGTAAGAATGTTTAGTAAGCATTGTTGCTTCTTTTATATTGAAGAGGTTGTAATGAAAAGCTAGTTGGCAATCACTGATTGGCTCATTTGTTACATCCAATCTGTCACTTAACAGCTTTTTGTATACAACCTAGTTATAACTATAACCTGTTATAACTATCTTCTCATGTATTCTCTTCCTTAAATCTTAACGCTTGGGTCTCAGTAGCACCCTACGTGTGGTGGCAGGCAAGTCTGCAGGCAGATTCTCTAAATGCAGGGCAGATGTGCTTACAGCGTGTACCAAAGTATGGATTATTGCCTGATGTAAGACAAGATTTTTGAAAACTATGAAATTGTATTAATTTCGAGAACTTTTTTGTTTCATAAACACATACATGAAATGTATACCATCTTGTTAAGGTATGTTTGTTTCTCATTTTGTAGCTTCATTCAGATATTGATTCTGGAGATGGAAACATTAAATACATTCTCTCAGGTGAAGGAGCAGGAATCATTTTTGTCATTGATGACAAATCAGGGAACATCCATGCAACAAAGACACTGGACCGGGAGGAGAGAGCTCAGTACACTCTCACGGCACAAGCTGTAGACAGGAACACTAACAGACCTTTGGAACCACCTTCTGAATTCATTGTTAAAGTTCAAGATATAAATGACAACCCACCTGAGTTTCTTCATGAAAACTACCATGCTAATGTGCCAGAGAGATCAAATGTAGGTAAGTACTCATAAACCCACTTCAGTTCCTGGCCTTATGGAAGATGTTGCATTGTCAGTATGTATTTGCTTTATCTAATTCTTACCATCTAGAATTTTGGGAAGTAAAATTTTCTTCATGCGCAGCCAGTCACTCAGTCAATTTATCTAATTTGCTGACCGAATCAAACCCTGCACAGCTACTAACTGTCATGGTCGAAGTGTCTCTAGATGGTTCCTAGAACAGGACTGTTTCCTCCTAGGAGGAATGTGAGGGTCCCCTGGCATTTATGAAGTGTGAATCCTCTAGTTTAAACATCAAGATCCTTCCTTTGGCAGAGCTGTGTAATAAAGCTAAGGAGTCACTGCCACATTATCTATTCCATTTTCATCTCCTGTTTGAGCTTGTGTCTATCTCGGAGATTTCTACAGGAATGATTTCTCTGAAACTTACTAAGGAAAACGCAAAAAGAAAACTCTATTGTTTGGTTGTCTAATGACAAAAGCAATATAACGCTTAAACTACTAAGGAAAAAAACCTGTAATGGTACAGAGTGACTGCTGACATTTATATCTTCACTGTTTAGAATATTAACCCACATCACAGCTGGTGACAAATCTTTTTGGATTGTATGAGTCTATTTTGTCATATATAAATTGACAAGTATATTTTTTCATTTACCAAACCTGGAAATTAAAAAAGTTGAGAAATAGTTATGCTGTATGACTGAAAGCATATCTGCACGGTTCTTACAGACATGTTTGCTTCTGACTGTATTCCTTCTGTGTTTGCTTTCCATTTTTAGGTACATCAGTTATTCAGGTAACAGCTTCAGATGCTGATGATCCTACCTATGGGAACAGTGCCAAATTGGTTTACAGTATTCTTGAAGGTCAGCCGTACTTCTCGGTGGAAGCTCAAACAGGTATTATTGAGCAGTTTATTTGAATAGGGCCTCATAACTGCAATACATTAAAATGAAGAACTAAATATATTGACTGAGGCAGTACAGTTGGGTATATCTACTGATGTGTTTGAGCAAAGCTTCCTTCATTCTCTCTTACTTCTAGCTAAGCACTTTCATGATCCCCTGGTATTTGGTAGAGCTTCTGGGTACACACTAGAAAGATAATACTACTACTTTTGTGGTGTGATATGGTATGATAGAAATGGTTCAGTGCTGAACTGTAATTCTCTAGGGTGGTTCTGTCTTCAACTCTGTTGAATATTTGGGCTACTTTCCTTGCATAGCATGATGCACAGTGTAGGGAAGACAGAATCTGCACCATCACTGCAAATATTGCTGTATTTTAATGCAAACTAAAAATACAGTATCCAATTTTTCATTATGTGAATCTGTGAAAGTTTGTATGTGCCATATTTTCTTTGTATTTATAGGAATTATCCGAACTGCTCTCCCAAATATGGACAGAGAAGCTAAGGAAGAGTATCACGTTGTAATACAGGCAAAAGATATGGGAGGACACATGGGAGGCCTCACAGGGACAACCAAAGTGACAATTACACTTACAGATGTCAATGACAACCCACCAAAGTTCCCACAGAGTAAGTATAGTGTGGATGTAAGAGACACTAAAAAAGCAAGCCACAAGAACTTTAAGAATTCATTGCGGGGAAATAGGAGGAGGTTAAAACGTTCTCGTGTATTGCGTAGGAACAGATTCTTCTGTGTTGGGAAGAGTTGCAGTATGCAGTAGGCACATTGCGCATATGCAGCAGAAAGTTCTGATTCACAGTGTTTGAAAGAAGTCTCCAAGTGGCCTAATGTCATGCCTTCCAGTACTCCAAGTTCATAGCTATTTGCAAGCATAGTTATGACAGTAATTTTCAATTAACAGTTCCACTTTGTTTTTTGCTGAAGACGGACAAAGGAAAGGCTTTAAGAACTTTATGTTCTTATAGCTGTATTTCTGAGACTTGAAGTCTCTTGCTTTCTTGGCCCTTGATGAAAGTGTTGCACAATCTATTAACAGCTCCTGATTATGCCCTTTCACGTCTTTGACAGACCTTCAAGTGAGCGAGCATCATTTTTTATTTCTCATAGGCTTTCATTTTAAGCATTGATATTTCATCTGTTACTTCTATAAACACTCTCAGTGAATGGTGAATGTCTATAACAATAAAAGTTAAGACTGGGTACTCCTCCAGTCTTACATTTACCATGGCAATACAAACCAAATTTAGTACAATTGCACTTTTAAATTGGTGTTTGAAGTGTATTGCTGGTGGTCAAAAAAAGTCAATTTTATACCTGTGCTATTTATTTTTCACATATAAAATTAATCAAGGCTGACATTAACAGATTCAGTCTTCACAGCTGGGTGGAAGTACATTAATGGACCCACACATCTGTTCTGCATCTCATCTCTGCATGGGTTTTTTTTTTGGAGTGCAGTGTATGCACCATCACAGCCCACTCTGTTTCTCCTCTGAGCAACCATTATGACACTGATACATCCTGGACATGACCATCTCTCTAACAGCTCTTCTTCCAATATCACAGCTTCCTGGACCCTCATGCAAGAGCTTAAATGACATAGCCAGTCCCTGAATGTAAAAATCTATGTCAGCATTTTCTACCATTCTAATAGGAAGATATTAAATCCTAAAAATGTCAGGTTTTACATACCTCACAAACATACCTTTTTACTCCAAAACGTAACCTGGGACCCCAGTACATGCTATTTTGTTGATAACTTCATCAAATGATGAATTTTTTCCTATGAATTCAAGCCATTTTACTCAGTGTTTTGGGAGAATATTTAATATTGTCAGAAATGCTAAATAGCTGTTACTCTACTTAATCATTCACCCCCAACTTAAAACCTTAATTTGGAATGCTTTGTAACTCAAAACCAGGATTTGACCTGTTTATATAAACATCCAAGTGATTGATTATTTAGTCTTCTTTTCCTTTTTTTTTTTTTTTTGTTCATTGCTCAAACCTTTAATGAGTAATGTGCTTAAATTCTGGGTTCTTTCTGACTGGAGTTAATGACCTGTTTTGGTGACATGTGCCAGTTGTTTTTATGGTAATGAGCCAAGTCCCTGCCTGGTGTAAGCCTCCTGATGTTCCTAGGTTGCTCGTGTAGCAACAAAGAGCAATTATGGAGGAGGGGATAATTAGATTATTTTATTTTCTCATGCTTTTTTTCCCCCAATTTATTAATGCTGATGAAGTGGCAGAAAATACTGACATAGGTTTGTACATTTAGGATTAGATTAGGTTATGTTACCTGAACTTTGGAGTGGGTTGGGAGGGTCCTGGAATCCCTGTGTCCCTGATTAAGCAAGGAAAAACCTGTATGGCAACACATTTGTGGGACGTTTGGGGATGGTTTTCCCATTGGAGTTTGATGAGGGAAAGCCATTTTTTGTTTGATAGGGAATCCCATACAAATTGTTATGTATTCTCTGTTGTGTTAAATTTTGATAATCATTATTACTATACGTTCACACTCCAAATTAAAGCCATAGAAAACAGCAGATTAATTCTTTAGCCAGCACAGCAGAGAGGTCTTATGCAATTCGTTGTATGTAATTTGTGGCTCCTCAATGAATTGAGCAGAAACACTTCTGGATTCTACGGAGTTGAAGGTCATACCATGAGTCATATGAAAGAGAATTTTCCTTCCATTTTTTTAATAACATTTCTGATATGAATTATAACCTTGATGTCACAACAGTTTCTGCATTCTGAATGATTGGCTGCATTTTTAACCCCACCCTGAACAGAGAGATACACAGATATTGTGTAAAAGATCAGTGAGGAGGTAATTTTATATAGATTAGCAATGTGTTTTAAGATTTCACAGATGACTTGCTTCTCAGAGCTCTTTATAACATAACATTCCCTCAGGGGATTTGAAAATGTAAAAAATTACTGTGCTTATTTGGAACTTACAAGTTAAATGAGTGACTATACAACTGGAGAGCAGACTGCATGCGTAACGCAAATGCCTTTTTTTCTTTCACCAGGTGTGTACCAGATGTCAGTGTCGGAAGCAGCTGTCCCAGGAGAGGAAGTAGGAAGAGTGAAGGCCAAAGATCCAGACATTGGGGAAAATGGCTTAGTAGCTTACAGCATCATTGATGGAGATGGCATGGATATGTTTGAAATTACAACAGATTATGAGACTCAGGAGGGTGTTGTAAAGCTTAAGAAGGTAACACCTACTAATGTGTAGTATTCTTTGTTGCTGACAGAATATTTGATAATAATGGATTACCACCTAAGCTAAAATATCAGTAAATGCAATTTCACTTAATTTGTTTCTAAAGCTGTGATTAACTCTTAATATTCCATTTCCCCATTAGCTGAATTGGAATGGAAGAAAATAACCAAGAAGAGTTACATAAATACTGTACAGTGGATTAATTACACAAACTAAATGAATTCATAATAAAAAGTCACGGTAAAATACAATGCCATCAGCTTCATTGTTAATGAAGTTTTGCCTAGCGCTGATAAGTAGCAGACATTCACTGTTGCTTTATGTTCGGTCTGAACAGCCTCATGCCCTATAGTTTGAATTCTTCAGCTGTGCATTGTCCACAATATTGTTCTGAAGGAGTCACAGGCTATGCGAAAAGCAGCAAAAATACTGAGATGATTTCATACACAATCCATCAGTGTGATCTTTAAAAGTGTTATTAAATGAATTTTAAATTACAAATTATAAATCATATTCATTATTTAAGCATTATTATTTTGTTCTTTGTATCTTTATAGCTATTTATGTCTCTTGGAGATAATAAAAACTTGAAGGAGAAGGCCAGGGCGACTTAACTCCAAAGTTAGCCGTGCCCTGCACACCAGGGCAGTCTCTCAGGAAGAGACCCATAGGTCTCCTCTGGTCAAAACTATGCTGTGGTTCAATTACTGTATCTTTTCTAGAGGAGGGGAGTGTATTTTTTGTGTAGTTTAAAACGTGGGCGAACTGCCACACCATTCACTCTATGTTGTTCGCGTACTTTGTGAATTGTGGTTGGCACCTGCTTCTCAGATATTTAGAGGCATGATCATTGTGAAGTTACTAGTACTGCAACACTGCAGCCATTTCATGTCAATGGCAATGCAGATATGCTGTGAGTTTAATCAGGCTCCCAAAAGGACTGATGGGGCATTATTTCACCTCTTCTGTGTAAAGTGCTATGAGATGCATGGATGGAAAGAACTACAGAAATGAAAGCACTGCAAACCATCTTCATGTTTCCCCTACTACTTAAATAATTCAACTTCTCTTCGTCCTATCTCTTGATGCACCCAGTAGCAAGTCGAGCCACATCCATATCTCTAAAGGAATGCCTGCCAGGTTGGGATAGGCCAAGCCTGGCATTTTGTGGGAACTCCTTTCCTATCCATTGCTTTTTTATGCTACCTGGAATGCTGCATGAAGAAAAGGTTAATCTTCCCAGTAAAGATTATTTCCTGAGTGATACAGCAAGCAAAGAGCAAGACAAGGACTCTGTCATGATATTTTGAGTGCCTTCCTATGCTGCTCCATACATAGAATGTAGCTCCTTCCATTTGAGTCTTTATGTTTTTAAATACACACATTTCAGTCCAAGCTTGTTGACAGATGCTCACATTTGTTCTATGTCATTGAATACTAGGGTACTGCTTACTGCTTTTACACTCTAGTTTTTCTAACTGTGGAATGCATTGTCATGTTGTTTCTTGCAGCTCTTAGATTTTGAAACCAAAAAGTCCTACAGTCTGAAGGTAGAGGCAGCCAATGTACATATTGATCCCAAGTTCATCAGCAATGGGCCGTTCAAGGACACAGTAACAGTGAAGATATCAGTGGAAGATGCTGATGAGCCACCTGTATTTTTAAAGCCAAGTTATATTTTTGAAGTACAAGAGAACGCAGCATCTGGTACTGTGGTTGGAAAAGTACATGCCAAAGACCCTGATGCTGCAAACAGTGCTATAAGGTATGCTTCATTAGAGCAGGCTGTTTCTTTCTAAGCATTAACTTTTAAAATTGTTATGCAAGTTATTAAGATGGTGTGATAGATCTAGCATAGTACTATTGTAAATTAACCCAGAATATTAATAGCTTTAACCATACAACGTTGTTTTTATATCTTGTTCCGTAAACTACTAGTTTCTCAAAACCTGTGTCCCTAAGAAAGCATACCATAGCTATGTCTACATGAAATATATTTAAGGACATCTGTGTTAGACTCCATTCTAAATTATATTTTCTAGAAAATATCCTATGCTGTTGTCACAGCATGTTTTTTCTCAAAAGATAGAAGTCTATGCAGTGGGTTAGAGATTATATTGGGTAATTGTTAAGTATTAATTGCTAATGACAAGCACATACATACACCTACTTTCTGCAGTTACATTGGGTAGCCTTCTATTAGTTTATTTTTGTTTGTCATGTTCTCAGTGTAAATTAAATTATGAAACTCTGTTTTGTGGGTATATTCAAAGACTTGTGAGGTAAAGATATGAAAACCAGAGCTGTATAAAGCTGTACAAATGTGTAGATAATGGATAATATTTAATAATCTGGTATGATCAATTAACATTCTGAGTAATCCAAAGATCAGAAGACTTAAAAGATCTTCATTATTAATATGAAAGAAGAAACCATAAATATCCCAGTAGATATTTTTATCATGTTTTATAAGAGAAAAAAATAAAGACTATTTTGGGGCTTTAATATCAAAGAACTTCAAAGAACAATAATTTTCACTTACTACAAACATTCTGACATAATATTTTTTCTAAATGTAGAAACCAACCAGGTGAATCTCCTTTTAAAAGAACTATATATCATCCCTCTAACAATGAAATTAAGGGCAACAATAAGTGTACCGCTTATGATTATTTAAAAATAATAATGATATAGAGCAAATACTAAGTCCTTCTTTAACTACTGACTTTTAATCTTCTTTAGATATTCAATTGATCGCCACACTGACCTTGAAAGATATTTTATTATTAATGCAGAAGATGGCAATATCAAGACAATAAAAGCTTTGGACAGGGAAGAAATTGCTTGGCATAATATCTCTGTCTTTGCAGTTGAAGTCTGTAAGTATTTCACTGAGATATTTTATAATCAATGGTATAAATTCTGTAGTCTTCTAATTGTCTCAGTTTGATAAACTGCAATAAATCCTAATAGAAATACTTTAGCCTATTTCATTTTTACCTCGATACAGCTGGGATTTTGTTTGTTTTGAGGGCATTTCCTGCTTCTGTTTCATTATGTTTTTGCTTACTCCCATAGACAAACAGCACCAGGAAGCCAAAGTTCCAGTTGCAATTAAAGTTGTTGATGTCAATGACAATGCTCCAAAATTTGCAGCAGCCTATGAAGCGTTTGTCTGTGAGAATGCTCGAAGCAATCAGGTACGCCTGTGCCCACCGCCTTCCCTGCGCATGAATTTCTTTCTTCAGGGTGTTAGCCCAGTTTTGTGTTGGCAGCTCAGATAAGTTGTAGTAAACGAATGTTTGTTTTGAAGTTTTGACCAGAATGCCTAGAGCACTCAGAAGGGAACTTTCCTGTGTTTTTATTTTGAGTTGCTATCCACAGTTATAAATACAGTGCTTCATGCACTGAATATGACTGGTGTTGACTGTGAGTATCCACCATCACATGGGCACCGAAGCTGTTTGGGAGCAGCTTTCCCAGTTGTGAACCTGTTTTGGATATTAGAGAAATACTCAGCGTCTTATGGGAAGAACCATAGTACGGTGCTTGGAGGGTTTAGCCTACAGATTTATCCCTGAACTATCTGTGAGGAAGAGGGGTTAGTATCATATAGAAATACTGCTCTACACATTATATGCACTTTTGGAGTTAGTATGGCATTTTGGAAAGGACATTGTGCTAACTCCCTCTGAGCTGCTGAATTTTCTGCATAGTTTTATTTAGTCTGATAAGTTATCATTAGCACATATTTGTATATAAGAGTGTATATTTAAGTGTATACTTTTTCAGATTTAATTCTGTGTTGGTTAAATGTAATAGCAAATAAAGATTGCCTGTTCTAGTTTTGAGTCTGCTCTGTGTTTATAATTGCATACATTTGTTGAGGTATTTGGGGGGTGGTTCTGCTAGTTCGAAATTCTTTGTATTCAAGGGATTTCTCAGAATTCTGTCTATATGTGATATAACCAGAGAAGGAGCTGTTTGTTTATAGAGTACTTTTCTTTTACAGCAATTTATTACAATTAGTGCTGATGACAAGGATGACTCGGCCAATGGACCAAGATTTATCTTCAGTTTACCACCTGAAATTATTCATAATCCAAATTTTACACTCAGAGACAACAGAGGTTTGTGTGAAGATTCCCTATATACTAGTGTCCAAAGAAATGACAAGGAAAACTCGTGGCCAACATGTCGTGCAACAGCATTTTCATTAACTTTGACAGTGTCTGTTTGCCAGAGATTCAGGGGAGGAAAGCAGAAAAAAATATAGCTGAAAGACAGGGATGTTCTTGGCATGATGTAATGTTTGTTAACTCACTTTAATTTTCTCGAATACTTATTTTAAATTACATAATAATATCCTTCATGAAAAATCCACTACCATTTTATCTCCTAGGAAGAGGGTAAAAAACTTTGACAAAAACATTCACTAAACGTAATTGGCGGATCTCCTTGATTTAGAGAAAACTACTTGCTAAGCTAAAATTAGCTGAGGCAGAAAAATTGTTAGGTTGCTTGTATTTGTTCACCTTTCTCTGCTTGCTAGTTTTTTAAATTATGGGTCACAAGAGACATGGACTAGATTCCTAATGGAATAAAATCACTGCCACGCTAACCTTTTGTAGGAAATACAAATGTGGATTTCTGTTGTGAAACATACCCAGATTGAGTGTAGCTCGGGGTACGGGTATCCTGATCCCTTTGCCAGTTTTCTGTTCATGAAATACAGTGTAGCCTTGCATTCAGATTGATGTTAAGATGCAAGAAATTTGTAGGCAAAAAAACCCCAGGCATAGCTGAATGTCAAAATGTCATCAGTGAACCTAACTTGACAGAGTTTGAGGAAGCCAGAGGATGGTAAACAGAAAAAAGACAGATTCAGCTATTATAAATATTTATTCTATTTATTTAATGATAATCAATATGATATTCTCATTCAATGTTCATTTGTTATTTTCTTGTACAGGGAAAATATTACTTCAGCTTCTAAGATATTGGTTTTAATTAGAAAGCTTTAATGTTTGAAGGAAACTTGACTGTTTTCTGAAATGTAGAACTCTCTTGAACTGATTTAAATAATGAATCCAAAGGATTTCTTCTAGATTGCCAGAAGTACAAAAGGCAACATAATCCAGATATGATTTCAATAACAACTTCTTTCTCTCAAGTGTTATGTTGTGGCATACTTTATATCTCTATCACATCTGAAGTGAGGGTAATTATCATAAGAGCTCCCAAACAAAATTTCTGTTATTCTTGAAGGATCAAAGTAATACTGTTGTCTGGTGCTTGGCACTTGTACATACATAAGCAATCCATAAAGGATTCAGTGGAGGGGGATGTATTTATTCTCTTTAAAGTAGTAAAACACAATTTTTGAAAAATTGATGAATGTGTTTTTAGAGAAAAGTAAATAAAAAGGTATTCTTTGTGTGAGACCCTGAGGCCACGTTTCTCTTTAAAAGATATTTTATGGTCACCATATCAAACTGAAAATGGATTAGATTTTATAATCTAAAAGAGGAAGCATGGGTCAGAATTGAGATGCTCTGATACAGCTGCAGGCAAATGGTATTATGGTTCCTGACTCCAGCCAATTCCATTAATCCTTCATTTCCATATGCAGCAAATTCATTCTTTTTTTTAATGACAAATTTAACCCAGATAAAAATGTTTTGTAAAGGAAACGATGTCAGTTGAATGCAGTGACTGTACCTGACAGTACTGCAAAAGCTTATTTCAACAAGACATTATTTAAGGATTGAATCTTCCTGTATAATTTCATGTTTGGGAAATGAATAGTGTAATGAAATCCATCCATTTCCATTCTGGTTTTCCCTCATTTTTGTACAATCTTCAGTGCAGTGATGTTAATTTAACTATTTCTGTGTTTGTTTTTAAAATAAGTTATGATAGACAACAAAGTAAAAAAGTTAAAATTCTATGTACTTCCGTATAAAAAAACTTCTCTGAGTGTGTTACCATTTGCAAGTCAAATAATTTACATGATCATTTAAAGTTTCTTTTTTCAGTTATAAATCTGAGTAGTCCATACCACCACTTTCAGAGGGAATTGCTAGTTTTTTAAAAAAATTACTTTATAAACTGTGGAGAACAGTTAATCAAAACTCCAATGTTTGGGTCTATTACAGAACTTTAAAGTGAATGCAGTCCTATAATTATCATTTAATAGAGTTTCTTTCTACCAACTCCTAAAAGTAATCACATATTGCAGTAATCCAAAAAACGTAATCACATTCAACATTCTATTAATAGCCTACTGTGTTACCAAGTTTTTCAGCTGAGACTATCTTCCATAGAAAACATGAGATAATGGCTTATCACACGCTGTGATAGAACACTGAATTACTTTTGCGCTATTTACTGGCATTATACCACATAAATAAACAGCACTGTGTTTGCCCAGGCTCTGTTCAGTTTTGCTCCCACTGAAGTCAGAGCTTCTGAAGCGCAATTAGAGGCTCATGACACTTCACAGCAGAGAGACGGATTTTTAGCAAATGGAATTCCTGCTTTTAATCCTGCTCTGTCCTAAGATGAACTGCCCTTTACTGGGGCTCGCTGACCTTGTGGGGAGGCCTGGCACATAGCCAATGTTGCTGGAAGGGTTGCAACCACCTTGCTTTACCGTGCTGCACAAGGATGAATTACACCGCAATGGCAAAAGTTGAGGTGTACTAATGTTCTCAAATACACTATATAGTGCTTTACAACGACTGAAATTAAATTTGTAAGTCCACTAAAATCAGTGACTAAAACTCACTTTTTTAATAGAAGCATGTCCTCTGGCTCTCAATTTCAGACCTTTTAATCAAGACATTTTGAAATATATGAACAATAAAGTTACAGGATTTTGCCATGGATTATCCACGCAATTGCCATTGCCTGGTAATGATTTTAGACAGTTGGACCCCTGAAATTGTTTAGATTTCTTGCTGAATCAGCACTCACATTTTGATATAGGTGATAATGTTCACACTGCAGTCAGCTGCTTTAATCTAGAAGACTCCTTACACAGTATATATGTTAACAAGCCCCCAGAAGCTAAGCTACATTTGGCTGTATGTAGAGGAAAAATTGGAAAACCATCAATAAGAACCCCGGAGAAAAATACGAAAATCAAAGGTCAGGAAGATCACTATAAAGATCACTATAAAGTAATGTAATTTTAACTTCTAATTGTGAATATTTCATGGAGAGTATAGGTAATCTTCGCTTACAACACTTTTGGATATCCCAGACAATAATAGCTGGAAAAATGAGAGCATGTGTATTTTTCTGGATGGTTTGAGATGGATATTTTCTTCCTTCTGTCTTGTGTTAACCCCCATTGTGTTCGTTAAGGCTGTCAGTCAAGTAGGTCCCATATGTGTTAAGTAATAGTTTTAAGCTGGTATTGACATTTAACTTCTATTTCTTGGCTTAAAAAATGCCATTATACCTGGATTATAGTTATGCTTCTGGGACTTGAAAATAATGAAAAAGCAAGTATGAGAATATTAGGTAGGATTATGCGTTATCTTTTATCTGGGTAAAAGAGGTTTTTTCCTCTTATTGATATAATGTTTCTTCTAAATGTGGGAAGTGAACATAAACAGAAAAAAAGTTAAAAAAATGACCTTTGGGGTTGATATACAGTAGTCTTTTTTAAACTTTAGCCAGGCACGTTGATTGGATTTTTGTTTTTAAAAAACTATATTAATCTAGAAATCACTTCAAGTTAAACCAGATAAATCAACTATTGGATCAAATTCAGCCTTAGTGTAATGTAATTCACTGCAGTGGAATTGGCTTGGCTGTATAATAACTGAATAATTTGCCATTATTTTCTTATTTCTAGTTAGGAATACTATTTAAGCTGCCAAAATTCAAGAAAAATATAATATAATCTAACTTAATAGAAAATGGGCAGCCAACAGACGAAGTATACTAATATATGATATTGCCTGCGTTTCCTTCCATATTGCCTTTGCAGCCTCTAGGCAGTTGTAGCTCAGCCCGCTATTAATGTTCATATTTTTTGCTACAAGAATAATCTGTCCTATTGTGATCTTTCATTTACTAGAGCAGATCTTTGTTCTCATATTGAGGAAATGAATTATTAAATGCATTTTAGAGAACCCTGTGGAATAGTTTTATTCTATATCAATATATAGTTGATAGGTTAATAGATATTAGGTGTTACATTTCTATTTATACCCATTTGTTGCGAGCCCATTAGTTTAAAGTCCTAAAATAAGACTCCTATCACACAGACACTGATATCACTAAGGTCCTTCAAAAAAATAATGCTACAAAGCGTAGCTGGACAAATATTGCATGTAAACATTTAGGAGGTTAGAAAGACTCTGAAAAGAGATGAAGAGCACCTTCAAAAACCACAAGTAATAAATAATCAGATCTTTATCAGCTTCTGTCCTTAGCAAATATGACCATCATGTAAAGGAGAAGTTAACAAGCTGTTTTCTATCCAGACATTATTTTTGTGAGACTTCAGTATCAGAAAGACTGCAGTTCTGTCATGCCGAGGTAACCACACTGGGCATCGGGTGTGGTGGACCTGGCAGGAGAGGTGTAGACACGGGGAGATGAATTAATTTGGCATGTAACAAACATATCCTATCTAGGACAGTCCTAAAAAAATTTCGTCATTTCTGGTGTGATCTGCAGAAGTTACTAGTGGGAGAGTCAGATAAGCAAGGCCCTAGTGCAAACATCCTTCTCATCCAATAAATTGACCTGTGTCCACTGAATTGGGGACAGTTTCAGACCTTGTCCGACATCAGGGGTACTGCCTGCAAGAGCAGTTAATATAGGGCAACAATACTTCTCTTTTGGTGTAATTTATTCACAAACTTTCATGGAAATAGCAGCGATTAGATCATTAAAAGAGGTTTTATGATTTGCATTATTAAATTCTGGAATTTATGCTGACTCTTCAACAGGAAAATGATTAATCTTCTGCAGTAGCCTGAGGCAATAGTAAAATGGGTACCATTGGAGGTGAACAGCCCTCCCTTAGTAGATAAAAGAACCGTTCTTTTCTTTTTTTTTTCCTTCCATTATATAGTGAAAAATAAAGAACATAGCAAAACAGAAAAGGTTGTATGAAGTAAATGCTCATCCTAAACTAGTTTTTGAAGGTCTGAAAACCAAACATATGATTGTTTAATTTTATTTACTTCAGGATGTTTACAATTTTATAAACTTTCGTTCAGTCTGAGAACTGAGAAACAGGAGCACAATAAAGAAATGCTGTTTGTATTTCCTAGCCTTTGTCTGGTGTGGCTGGGAGCAGGAAGCACTGGCCGTCTCATCCCAGCATTTCATGTCACACGCTTCCCTTTCAAATGCTTTTTCCCCAGGAAGCGTGAAGGACTATGCAAAATGACCTTCTGTGCTGAGGTGGTTTCCATTCCCTGCACCAGGAGGCCCATGGCAGGCGACCGCTCAGTGAGAACTGGAAGTAGAGTTAGAGCAATACTTTTCACTCTTCCTTATAGCCATGTAATTCAAAATGTGCCCAGACATACTGTGTATTCATGATCAAGCTTTCTGAATTCTGGCTTTAGAAGTTTGGGTGAAAAACAGGTTCTGATAAAATACTTTATTATTTCTTACTGAAACAGGTCAACACTGAGCCCCAAATCTGCTAATACACAGCAAATGTTGGCCTTTCATTTTGTTGGGAGTCTCATTGGCACAGGCCATTTTGGTACAGATTTCTGTCTTCGGACTCCAAGAACAATAAATCAGGGGGATTTGGTTTTTTCCCCTCCACTGAAGGCTTTAATTCTGGAAAAGGACTAGAACCACCTCCAACAGCAATGCCGAGGCCCAGTCATTCTGGTAGTTGAAGTATTGTGAATTTCCTGGAAGGTTAATGGGGGTGCTAAAAGGAGGTACTAACAGAGATTTTTTTGTGTTCCTCATGTTATCCTCATTACCCTGTAATAATTAAAATTGAGTGTGCTACTGTATGAATGAAACACAATACTGTAATTGCTCTTGGGTCATTAGGAAGGCGATACATTGTACTGGTTTATTGTACAAATAATGCTAAAGCATCTGAAAATTCAGAGCCATTGTAGCAAGATACATTTTTTCAATATTTACTGAGAGGATGGCTTTGTGAAAAAAATAATGATGACTATCTCTCTTCTGTAAACAGATAACACAGCAAGTGTTCTTGTTAGACGTGAAGGATTTAGTCGCCAAAAGCAGGATTTATACCTTCTTCCTATTGTAATAAGTGATGGTGGACTCCCCCCTCAGAGCAGCACCAACACCCTCACCATTCGTGTCTGCGGCTGTGACAGCAATGGCTCCTTGCTCTCCTGTAATGCCGAAGCCTACATCCTCAATGCTGGATTAAGCACTGGAGCTTTAATTGCCATTCTTGCTTGCATTGTGATTTTGTTAGGTAAAAAAGTTTTTTACTTATTACTCTTCTACACTTGTTTGTGTTAAAAAAAATTAACCTTGCCTTCAGCTCCAAGACGGATAAATGAATCTTAATTTCTTAGCTTTTATTTTTATGGAAGGTACTAATCTGCCTGGCTGAAATGCAGTATATGATAACTGCAATATCAAACACCAATGAATTTGTCTAGGTGTGCTCAGAGAATGTCCTTTTGCAGCCTAATATCAGTTAATCAGGGACACTGTTTAAAGGAGGTCATGACATACAGTTTTAAGTTTTGTGATCTTCCCTGGATGACAGGTTCCTTATTGAGGTTAGCCAGGATTAATGGCTCCTGCCAGCTGTTTCCCTCTAACTCCTCTTGTGTTGAAGACAAATGAATGGCTTGCAAGACCTGCTTTTAAGAAAGCGCTGTAAAGCATTTCCTGATGATTTGAAAATATTTATATAAAATGGGGTTTTTTGCCCATAGTAATTTATAGTCTTTCTTTTCTTATGTATTTTAAAGTTATTTTATAGAAATTTGAAGTGAGAAGGAACACAACAACAATGGCATGTGTTTTGAGGTGTTGCTTAAGAAAAATTCCAAATGAAACATGGAATTAGAGTTTAGCTTTGGGCATACATACAAACATATACCTGTTTTGTTGCAGGTATACATGTGATTGCTCAAAGGCAGTGCCACAGTGTTCATGCAGCACTGGGGGCCCACAAATGCTTTTCTTGAATTAGTCTTGCAGTAATGAGCAATTAGGAAGAGCAATGGCATTCAGCCCAAACAGAAAACCTCAAATCAGTATGTTCAATTCTGTGTACAGACATCAGTGCTATTACCTAGCTAGGTATGCTAAAAATGCAGATGTTAGCACAAATACATGATGAAATGCAGCAAAAAAGCTGAGGTTTCAGTGAATGCCATGATCTATTTATAAAGCAGCTACTGTTTGAGAGTGCAGTCTAACTTTTTTTCTTTTTCTGTGTAGTCATTGTAGTGTTGTTTGTAACACTGAAAAGACAGAAAAAAGAACCTCTGATTGTTTTTGAAGAAGAAGATGTCCGAGAGAACATTATTACTTACGATGATGAAGGCGGAGGAGAGGAAGATACTGAAGCTTTTGACATAGCTACTTTGCAGAACCCCGATGGCATCAACGGATTTATTCCTCGTAAAGACATAAAACCTGAGTATCAGTATATCCCAAGACCAGGGCTTCGGCCAGCTCCTAATAGCGTTGATGTTGATGATTTCATCAACACAAGAATACAAGAGGCTGATAATGATCCAGCTGCTCCTCCTTATGACTCTATTCAGATCTATGGCTATGAAGGAAGAGGCTCAGTGGCTGGTTCACTTAGCTCATTAGAGTCAGCGACAACAGATTCTGATTTGGACTACGACTATCTACAAAATTGGGGACCTCGATTTAAGAAACTTGCAGACTTGTATGGCTCCAAAGACACTTTCAATGACGATTCTTAACAATAAAGTTTAAGATTTGGCCTTAAGAACTGTGTCCGAAGTTCTGAAGAATCCAGAAGAAATGTAAGCAGGTATTTTTTTAAAACTCAAGAAAAATCTCATTTAAACATATAAGTTTGACAGAGAGGATTCCTTTGATAAAAGAGGACGTAAAAGTGGTAAATACTGTGAAGTAACTTTTCCTACAAAAGGCAATTATAGAAGTTGGCTGCCAACTTCACTAAAGGAAAAACCCACTTAAGAAATACAAAATATTTAAATGAAGGAAAATGCTAAAAGCGAACCTACAAATAAGGAAAATCTTTTATGTGTTATGAACATCTAAAACTTTTATGTCAAAGAAGCTTCCACAAATTAGAAAAGATAACAGTTCTGAGCTGTAATTTCGCCTTAAACTATGGACACTCTATATGGTAGTGCATTTTTAAACTTGAAATATATAATATTCAGCCAGCTTAAACCCATATGATGTATGTACAGTACAATGTACAATTATTATGTCTCTTGAGCATCAATCTTGTTACTGCTGATTCTTGTAAATCTTTTTGCTTATACTTTCATCTTGAACTAATATGTGCCAGATATAAAAACTCTGTCTTGTTGCAGTGGGAGGCGCCCTATTTCTATGTCATTTTTAATGTATCTATTTGTACAATTTTAAAATTCTTATTTTAGTATGCATACAAATATCAGTATTCTGACATGTAAGAAATGTTACAGCATCACACTTATATTTTATGAACATTGTACTGTTGCTTTAATATGTGCTTCAATATAAGAAGCAGACTTTGAAATAAACAGATTCTTTTTTAATTCTTGTTCTGGTTATTAAGCATATAAGGAAAAACATAGTGTTTCTAATGTCCCATTTATAGTTCTGACTAATTTACTACAATTGTGACCTTTTAATAGCCTTATTTATTATGTGTTTGTAGTTGGTTTGTTGCCTTGTTAAGTGATTATTTAAAAAACAAGTACATTTTACAAATGTTTTTTAGATGAAAAAAAAATGTAATGTCTGGTGAACATTTTGTACCCTCTCTATCTACAGCTTGTGGCTGCTCCCAGAACACAGTAATAATCTTCATATAATACTACTGTGTTTTCTGGATTAAATTAAGTGGAATACTTTTCAGTATTTCCCATGTAATATGCATTCATCTTCTATCTTAGAAAGTCCAGAGGTTTCAGAAATGACTTTGTAAGTGGACGGGAGTACTCTGTACTTACAATTTACTCCAGGCTTGTGAATTTCCGTATCTGTGCTAAGCTTCTGCGGGTTCTAGAGACTTAAATCTGACCCAGTTTAGCTATAAGTTCCCTAAAGACTGTTCTACCTGACAATTACCTTACCTGAGTAGTAATTAAGATTCTGGCACTTACTTTTTTTTTATTTTGATTTTTTTTTTCATTTACTGCAGTAGAGTAGCATCGTCTACTGATAGGAAGACATTTTAATCTGTAATGACAGAAATTATCAGAGTCCTTTCAGCGTTGTTCTTTGTAATGTATATTTTTAATCGAAAAATGATCTATAACTTTTTTTTATATTAGTTCAGAATGAGCAAGGGATTGGAATATGTTCCGTGCATCAACATTTTCAGCATCTGTGTACAGCTATACTTCTGCTAAATTTAATATAGTTTGCTGTTTAGGGTCAGAGATCAGCAGCTGCAATATGGGAAGAGGCAATAAATAGAAATTATATACATTTTTCTACCGTTCATTTTACAGATCCTGTCCTTCATTTGCAGTCAGGTACCAAACTGGTTGATCTGAGAGGAAATCTGATTTGTTGGTGTATTGCTTTTCTGAAGACCCCCGTATATGTAGTTAGATTAAAATTTATCTCGTTAAAAGTATGAATGATGTTTCAGCTCTATATACATAACATATTCACTTGTCCCATTATATCCTATGTTTTATAAGGCAGAGTTTGCTAAATCAGCGGATTTGCTCTACAATGTTTATTGTAATATTTCACTTTATTATAGCTGTGTGCATTCTATATAATTCTATAGTTTATTATTAACTCGGTTCAAATTTCTTTGGTTGTTGATTTTTCTCTGTTTATAATCCAAAGAATATTTTGCTAGATTTGCACTTTTCTCCATTATAAATTTAAATAAACATTAAAAAATGAAATTAGTATCAATTTACAAATTAACAAATGGAAATAAATTAAGAAAAGGTAATTTGTAGAACTCCATCCTTATTGATGCTATCTGGGTTTATTTCACTATTGAGCAAGTTTTAGAATTAGTAACTGCATTTTCTACATTTTTATGTTTAATTTTTAAGGAGGACATTGTCAACTACATTTTTAAATAGTTTTAAATGCTTTGAGTTTTAGTCTCTATTGTTTGTAGCACTCTCATAGATGCTTGGAAATAAATTTTCTTTCCCTGATGGTTTTGTCCTTTTTCATTTGATTATTTTTCCCCTTCCCAGCGAATATGCAATTATCATAGTGCTTTATTAAGTTAGTCTTGCTAATCTCAGCCAACACTACCTCTGAAATGCTGGGAATTACACTCATTACAAATCATCTGCAGCACCCTCAATGAACAGCATGTTTTGGCACAGCAGCGGGACATTTATTTGTGTTAGACTTCACAGCAGTGGTCACTGGAGTCTCGGGTTTATAATCTGAGAGTGTAAAAACCAGCCCAGCGCAGCAGTACTGGGTTAGTCCCCGACACAAATTAGAGGAGACTGTGGGCTGGGGTTGTAGTTTGTCACAGTGCTCCCGAGGATCTGAGCAACCTGGGAAGGGATTTACTTGCACGAGTTACTTCAGCGTAGTCTCTCTCTCTTCCTGACTGAGCTCAGGGAAGGACTGAGCCTCACATCCAGGGAAGGCAACTGAAAGATTAATTACAACTTCAGTGGGTTTGAAGACAAACCCTAATTAAAAGGAGGATCACCACAACTGAGCCAGGTAAGGTATGAGACGGTAGCAAGTGCAGATGATGTTTTAACTTCTATTTTCCCTCTCCTAAGTCCTGCCTGATTTGAGTCCATCATTTGAGGGCGGACACAACAAAAACCCTCCAAATACCCTCACTAACAGGCAGTGTGACATCAGCCAGGAGCGATGTTTATTTTGTGAGCTGAGTACATGTATATGCTCCTGTTGGCAAAAGCATGCAGCTCATTGTCTAGCTGCTTATCACCAGGAGAACTTGCGTCTGAGCAAGGTTGACATGCCTCCCATCTCACGTGTATCCACAGTGCATTTGTACACGATTTCGCTCAACGCCAGCAAGAAGCAATTAGATATGCAAGTTCAGTGCTGGTTGCTAAGGGAACTCTCAAAACTTACACTAATATGGAAGGGGAGGGTTTGTTTGGGATTTTTTAGATTGCCTCTGTCATGTTCTTGCCATTATGTCAAGCAGTTTTTGATACCGTGTCAAGAGGTACAAGCTTACAAGCTTGCCACCAACATTTATGTCATCTTGTGCAACATCATGCCTCAGAAACCGGTACAACCACAGATGAGAAAAGCTTTTAAATAATTTGCATGTTTTCTTGGCTCTGTATTGTTGACTGACAAAAAAACATGCTGAATTTTACCATGTTGGTGCTGATAAGCTTACAGAAAAAGTGAAGAATAGGAATTTAAATCAGGTGCACAAAGAGGCAACTTTAGGTTTCTGGGACCCAAAAGCCTGGAATTCTTTTATGTCATCCCCATCCAGCAGAGTTCTCAGAATTATGTGTTTTTATTGAAAGGCTCAGTCAACAAAAATCTAGGTAGACCCTGTGCAGGTTTCCACTTTGGTGACTGGTCAAAATAGTAAGCAACTGTAACCAAAGCTGAACAATCAGCACCAGAATCACATCCTGTATTTAAAAAAAAAAAAAAAAGAAGAAAAAAGGAATGGCTTGTGAAAGGGAATGAGTGAACTTGTTAGAATTAGATTTATTTGTTACTGCCTCCCTTAGTAACTACAAACTCTGCTTCCAAAATATTAGGTCTTCTGCCTTCTCACAGCAAGGGAAGTGCAGAAGCTATGACCTCATGCACAGATAGCGGCTTTGCCATGTATGACCCAGTAACTTAATGTGTGCATATGCACAATGGGCTTTGCTGATGTCCAAGACCTCCAGTCTCCCAGACAGAGGGGGTGGGTTGTACATGCCAGGGGCAAGTGCTTACCCATGTGGGTGTTTCTGCAGAGCACATGGAGCATTTCAGGTTTCTCCATGGAAAGAAAGAGAACACACATGCCCAAAGAGGGAGAGACTTGCTTGGACTGCGTGTGACTCTAAGACTTCTTTCCAAGTCAGAGAAGTGTCCTTTTCAAGAGTCTTTCACACTTTCCATTGAAGCCAATTTGTGTTCTATAAATAATTAAATATTAACTAGGGCAGGGAATGGAACCTGAGATTATCGAAGTCCTTGTGAGTTCTCTAACTGCCAAACTCAAAACCTGATTTTTTTTTATTTTCTTCTTAGTACTTGTTCAGTCCATTTGCAGAAGCTTATAACTGCATCAAGAATAGCAACAGCCAACACACCAGCCAGGCTAGTGGGCAAAGTACTCCATGGCTGGCGGGGGGGAAAGTCTAGAAGAAGACTTTTGGTTTATCTTGAGTCCTTTTGGCTAGGGCTGTTTGTTAGACTCTTGATTACAGGAGTGCTCTTTTAAAATAAATCAAAATAAAAGCTTAATAGTTTGACCTTTAACAGGTTTAAAAACTAGAAAGAGAAAAATAAACCTTACTCTGTAGTTTTTTTAAAGCTATCCCCCAAATTTTAAGACATGCCTAGCATTTTTGGTGGTTGGTGAAAGAGACTTGGACTTTGTGACTGCTTTGGACTGAGGTTACTGATTGCCTTATTTTTTTATTAAACAAGTGAAAAACATGTTTATTTTAATTGACCAAATCCATATGCTGTTCTCCAGGCCTTTCTGTGAGTGAAGGTTTTATTTTGTTGCTGTTGTCTTCTTTTTCAAGCTAAATCATTCCATGAGTCCATGACTCACTACTTTGGCTGCCAAGGCAAATTTCCTCCAGCTCTATCACCACCAGGCATTGCAGACATACCACTTCTCTCACAGAAGTGCTTTATAAATATGAAGCACTTCTGTATTGTTCTTTGTGATATATGGAGGTCCTAACGTGGCCAGGGGGGTGGATTTTTTTTCTGTTGTTGTTTTAGAGCTATGATGCTTTCACTTCCACAACTACAAAACCGACTTTCCATGTTCACATGCTGTGCTCAGTGCCCTATCTGTGGGTGGTAAGGAGCAATTTTTCAGGGAGTAATAAACTCCCTCGTACTTGGCAGGGTGTCTTTAGAAAGCCCCATTGTTCCCCTGCTGCCAAAGATGGTCTTCCTTCCAGGACACCATTCTCCCTGCTGTAGCCCGAGCTCGTATTTTCCTTCTTCTTATTAGCATACTGAAGAAAGTCATCATTAATCAAATGCAAGCACATTTAGCAAAGTTCAACGTGTATGAAAAATTTATGTCAACCTTTAGGCTCTATGGCAGCCCCAAGGCTTCACTTAATAAGTTCTATAATGACTTACTGTTAATGGCCGATTCACATTATCTCTTTGAGGTCTATTGGGCCTTTCAGTAACATTTTCTATTATTGATTATGGAGCTGTTGTATGTTACCCAGACATATAAGCAAAACTGTTGTTTATGTTCTTTGCTTTCTAAAATGGAAAGTTGGATGCATTAAACTATAAAAACTCTCACAAAGTAATTTTCTCTTGTGTTAATTTATGGGGCTCTAGTATAGTGCAGTAGTGAATGAAAGACTAGCTATTTGTGGGGGGCTGGCAGAAGCTCTTGAAAATTACTAAATGTTACATATCTTGTCCATTGATATAGCAGAAATCTACACTTCAAAAATGATCGTGCAACTATCTGTCACCCTTGCTAACAGTATCAGAAGAGGTCAAAGACAGAATGGCTGACTGCCCTAGGTTCTGCAGGCTTGGTTGCTAATGAATCATATTTAATCTCAGACATTTAATTTCTTTCAGAATTTTACCTGGGAAAAAAAAGATCAAAAGGAAAGGTTTCTGACAACTGATCACTGTCTATTTCTGTGCCTTTACACAATGATCCAGCAGATGCTTTTCACTAAACACAATCTCTCAAGATTGTTCAGTACTCATAATTGTGGTATTATTTTCTAAAGCCTAGCTCCTGTATACACTTACTACTTAGCACAATGTTTACTACTGTGAATAAATGGTAGCACTCATAATAGTAAATATAATGAGGTAACAGTACTGTAAACTAAGTGCTCCCACACTACTGGAAGCTAATATCTCGCACTGTGTTGAAACATCATTAAATGAAAGAATATGAACACTTTATGTGCCCACACATACTGCCACTGCACTGCAGACTACTCTGAAGTGGCTGGTGCCATGTAAAATTCCTTTCACGGAGAAACGTTCCTCCAATAACACCTAAGCATCTCACTAAGAACTGCTAAAATTGCATGGTTTTTTTGTCATGGCCATCCAAAGAGAACTGATTGTGTGTTTCATTCCTGTAAGTAACAATATGCAACTGTACTAAAGGGGAAAAAAAAAAAAAGAGGAAAATAAATAAAGCCATGGGATGGGCTTTAAAACATTTTGAAATAGCAAGAAGAAAGCAGCAGGAATTCGTTGTATTGAGAGAGACTGTAAATCACCAGTGAGGGCAGCACCTACTATCGAGCTACTATAACACGTAGATCAAAATAGAAGTCGACTGTCTTCTTGCTGGCCCCTCCTTCCTTTTCCCATCACACTTGCAAAACTAAACTTGCTCCAGTTGCAGAGATGTAAGGTCAGAAGCCATCTTGCTGAACCCACAAACACACCAGCACTTCTTAGACCATAGATACGAGGCATTTTTTTAATGTGCCTGATAGTGCATTGTAAAGCCACCTAATACTAACTGAATTGATCTGTAAATACATGGCATGACTTTTGCATTACCAGCTTCATGTTTCTGATGCTGGACCAGAGGCTTGGTGGTGGAAGAACTGGACAAGCACATTCAGAAATCTGCTGGCTGCTTTTCAAGTGAGATCACAGTATAAACAAGCTATTTAGCACCAAACCCTTTAAAGAATTAAAAGCTGTGCATAACCCTGAATATTCCAAGAAGACTATTGCTGGTAAACTGCTCTCAGCCATAGTGGGTAATCAGAAACTTTAGCAAGCAAGCTTTGCTATTAGCTCTGCTTCAAAATAAAAAGGGCATCTGTACTTGACTGTAATAAAAAACTAGTGCAAAATGTCTGCATGATAATAACAGAGACCACAGTTTTAATGAGACTTGGGAAAAAAAAGAAAGGCTAGAATTTCTGAATGTTTATTTGCCCTTGGCGGATTATGAGATAATATGAAAGTCCCTGCTTTTTTTTTTTTAGCTCGGAGGTCAGTATGGAGTTGTGCTAATAAAAGAGCATTAGACTCCCACTGCACCTATAAAATTCAGAACCTAAACTAACCCTTCCAGTGCAGTTGTGTGAAGCCCCATGCCAGCGATTCATTGCAGGAGTGGCCCCTTCCTATCACACGTACAAAGAGGTGAGCCGAATTTCAGTAACTGTCAACTGTTCTGTTTATTTGGCACTATGGATGTTACTGCAATAACCTGTCTCTGCGAGCCCCGACTATGTACTTTCTTGTGACCTCCCTCGTAAGCCTCAGGCATTATCATTCCTCGCTACGAATTTGTGTTGGCTGCAGAGTTTAAGAGCAAAATTTATGAGATATTCATGGGAGTCAGAAGCTGGAATAGTCACTGACGGACGAGAGATTCAGGGCTCCCTGCCTGGCATGGGGAGGGGCACCCAGGCTGTCTTGGGAGCAGAGTAGGTGTGCCAACTGCAGAGCTGCATCTGCAAAGAGAACAATGGGTTGTGACCAAACCACCAAAAAAACCCACTACCCCTCCAATCAGAAAAAAACTTTTCAGTATGGGGAGTCAGGAAACCGATGAAGAGAAGCATTTCTAGGAAGGCCATCTGCATATAAAGACCAGGCAACAGAAGAGGTGCTGAAGCAAAGGCAGCAGAGGAAGGCGGGGAAGCTCGCCTTAAACCAGCCTAGTCTCCCTGCGCTTACTTTACCTTTTGTCTTGAAAGCTGTCTCAGGGAAGAGTGAGAGGATAAAGGCTTCAAACAAACTATTTTGTGGCTGATTGGTGCAATGTCATACAGGGAGATAAATGGAAGTCTACAAGACAAGCAAGATAATCTGAGTGTGTATGAAGGTGTAACAGGGCCTTGGTTCTCAATGCTTGCTTGCGCCAGCCCCCATTCTCCCGCCACCACTTTGGTTGCGTTGTCGTGACAGAGACCCAACACCAAAGCACAGACACGGGAGACAAATAAACATGGGGAAAAGGTTTGCTTCTATGCTAGAAGAAAGAGGGCTGCTCTGAGGCCTGGCAGATGGGAACAGCTCCATTCAGGAGGCACTGAAGATCTCTTGAGGGTGGGACACTTTAAAGACTCAAGATCACTGCTAGATGATGTAACCTTGCAGCTCTTAAAAAATCCCTTTCTCTCGTAACACCATTGATCTTTAAGAACAGTGATAGACCCCCCCCTAGAAAAATTTCATCTGTTCTCTGCTGGGCTCCTTTCCAATCATGTCGTGCTTCGGGACTCCCCTGTTGGTTTAGTACATCTCTGCTGTCATAGCAGTGGGGGACTCAGGTCAGAGCATTACTATAAAGCATGATATATATCCTTTAAGAAGTGCTTCACTCATGAAAGCTTCCTTGGTCACAGCTGAATGGCAGTGAAGTGGTGTGTCCAGCAGGTAAAGGACTGTTGCACTTAATGGACCAAATTATTTATCTGCCAAAGAGTTTCCATCTCTCTCTTTCTCATCAACTTCAGAATTAGTCATTGTCTGTCATTTTCAAATCCCATCATCATTTAAACTCAGACGACTTCATTGTTTATGTTGCTTTATTAGACCTGGTTTCTGATACACAAACTCCTCCTCTCTTTGAGGTTCTTCAAGCAGAGTTCAGCATGGTTTGGTGTTTTGGTTTTTTTTTTTGTGTTTGTGTGGGTGTTTTGGGGTTTTTTTTGGTTTATTTTTTTTTTTTTTAACTCTATTTTGTTACTCACAGAAAAGGTTACATACTTGATTTGGTCTCCATTTTGTTGTTGTTTTCCCTGAAAGATGGTATTTTCTTTCTTGATCTCTTTTAGATTATATTTCAAACGTGTTCTGCTTGCCACCCATTAATATCATTGCCACAAGCAGCCAGAACTCAGTGTATTACTCTCCTTTAAGAAAATTTATGGTATGGGTTTAATTTGTTTCAGTTAAAGATCAGTGTTGTCATGGAGGAGCAAAATATCACTCACTAGTTTAATGAATAAATAGGGTAAATACTAAATCATTGCTCACTTCTGCAGGTCCTTCTGGTTCACTTGCAGAAGCTGTAAGGAGCATAGAGACTGCCTAAGAAATGAGGGCAATGTTTGTAAAGTTTAGGGCCCATATTCATCAGAAATAAGGTCAGAGGAATCACTAAAATTACGCTAGGGAGAAAGGTGGCCATATGTAAATTTAATGCATAGTAGTCTCACCCTGCCAAAGAAAAGAGAAAGAAAAACACAGAGGGTTTTAGGGGCTGCCAGTGCATATAATTCAACTTTCATTAACTCTCCTAAGAACAAGCCAGAGAAGTGAATTTGGATTCTTGCTGCAATGCTAAACTGCAGTCCATCTGTTTTCCATCCCTAACAATGGATAGGCCAAAATTTGTACAAAAAATTTTTGCTCTAGGAGTTGAAGGTTTAAATAGCAGTTACGTCAAAATCTGGTGCATTTCCCCTCTTTCAGAGATGCATTTTAGAAGGTTTTTTTTTTTTTGTTCAGGCTTGTTATGACTGTGTTTGAACACTGCTTGAAATGATTCAGGAGTTCTGCTTGACAAACGGTTGCTGTGATCCAAGGCCCATATGGCTTGTTTTGGAGTGTGTAAAGGTCATTGCTTCTGTTAATACAACTAGTACAAATACTTCCCTGCCATCTGACGATGTTCCTCCTTATTCAGATTGGCAGCCATTTCCCCCGCCCCTCCCCACAATCTGGAATTTCCTTTCAACGTGGGTTGTTGAAGTGGAGATGATAACAGTTTTAAAACCAAAGGTTGAATGCTTCTGTTGAGTTATACTTGGAACCGGCCATGTTCTGTACAGTGAGAACATCCCATATGGAAAGGACATATGTGTTGGATACAATAATACATAAATAGTGGATGCAATTTTATATAACCCTTATATTCTTATAGCTGTTATATATACTTCTGAGACAGGTGAAGTAGATGACTTCGGTTCTGATATTTAAGTCCATATGTTGAAAGCTTACACAATAAATAGGGAGTTTTAAAGACAGATTTAGTTGTTGTTCACTATTTTTCAAACATTTGCATTGACATAAGACATCCTTGAAAACCCTGTTGAAATGTCCTTACACAGTAACACCATAGACAGCACTGTAACTTCACATTATGAGATCTGCCCTGGACAGACATGCATGCATGCACACACACAAACATACACATTCATAAATTGTCAAATATAAACTATTTAGACTCAATTTTTCCTGGATTAGTTTAAAAAAAAAGTTAAGTTTTTATCGGAACAGAGTAGGTGAAAAGTTTCAGTGAAAATGTTAGACCTAAGATTAAAAGAATCCTGACAACTGGTTTTGTTATGAAATTTCAGCATTGTTAAGATTTGGAGCCGGGATGTGGAAACTGGCAGGAAGATAACCATGTCATCACTGATTTACTCTTAGCGCTCCCTAAGAAAACTCATCCAAATGTAGAAAACATACAAGCTTCAGAGCGGGGGGGAGGGGATTAAAAAAAAAAAAAAAAAATCTCACTTTGCAGATGGTCAGTGAAGACTTGTTAGTACTTGGCAGCTAAATTCTCTAAAGCTTCTGGGCAGAAAATTGTCGATCCTCTCCTTGCCCTTGCCAGGCTCAGCATCAGCCCCCACAGAGCATTGAGCTGCCTATAATGATGGTTAAAACAGGATGTGGGAGGGGGTCAACATAATGACATTTCTGTTTATTTTAAAGGAGTTTCAACAAGTTTTCTTTTGTTAAGAAATTACAGTCGTTTTATGAACCTACATTACTCAGTTTCAAAAATCAGGGAACAGCGATGATACATTTCATGCTCACAGTAAGTTAGTTACGATCATTTTTTCCTCATGACTTTTTTACTGTATTACTTTGCAGAACTACCCAGAAATTGCGGGAATATTTGTTCTCCCTCTAGTGACCAAAACACTAGAACTAGTTTTGCTGGAATACTTTTTTTAAACCTTATTCTTCTAATTTTTCTCTCTTTTTTGGTCATTTTTCTGTCAGTAGACACAAAGCATTGACACCATTGCTTTGTGAGAGCCTTTTGGGGAGGAGGTCTGGGGAAATATGTTATTCTCTTAACGTGTTCCCTGGAAATTAATCACCTATCAGATGAAGAACCTAATGGTTTGTGGCCATGCAGTTATTACAGTCACATTAAGTAATGAAATGTAGCTGCCTTTTTTCAATGGTACTCCGATAGCCAACAAGGCTTATAAAAGAAATCCACATGTTTATTCTATACCTTTTCATATATCTGATTAAAAATATTAGCTGACTGTTTTAACTGAGCTCTGTGCCAATTGTATATAAAAGAAGCATTTAAAGGACTTCAAAGCTCTGTTAGTGCCTAATGCAGGCTTCAAAAGAACCCTGAATCTGAAGTGTCCTTTTTTTTCAAAGCATTTCCTGAGATCCTCCCTGTAAAAGGATCTGTGCTCCATGAACCTATTTGAAAGTTTTCATTTTCTTGTGGAAGTAAGCAATTTTTTTTTTTGTTTGCTTGCTTGTTTGTTTTCTATCTAAATAATTAAAAATGCTGTGAATCAAACTGTGTGGAAAAAAAATCCTACAGTGAATTTCAATGGGCAGTGCCAGGATATTAAAGAATAGATTAACATTGCAGAATGGGAATATTTTAACCACCATGACCACTGCAAACTGAAACCTAGCTTGCTGCACGCTACCCAGGAATGACAGTGCTGCTTCTCACCCAACAAGTGATTCCTTAATCAACAACTTTACAGCTTTACAGCCCTAAGGAACAAAAAGCCTGACTACTTCATAAGCATTTACAAGCCGAGTTACACAGAAAAGACTTCATTTAGGGTTTTTTATAACATCATTATTATAACTGTTATTGACACAGTTAGGCCTTTACTCTAGGTTAGTGGGGATTTTCACACCCACCAAAAATTAAAGAGCAAATTTCCATAGGTTCCCTGTACAAACCATTAAGAAAGTTTTTGGGGGAGCTGCAAAGAGTCTTCTTGCACTCTCCTGCTGCCTCCCCCACACTCTCCATTTACCATCTCTGGTGCTCATCCAACCTTCTGTGCCATTTAACTAGCAGATTTTTTTTTTTTTTTTTTAATGGAGTTAAATTCTGGCTGGTTTAATCAGCTGAAATGATAAAGCAATAAGAAACCTAACTAAATAACAAATTTCCTAGAAGCCACCCAAATTGGCTGCAACGTTTTACTTACTGTGGTGACGACTCTTCATTCTTACCAAGTCTTCTGATCACTGCAGGGAGGTGCTATCACTTACTGAAGCAAAAAATTCCTGTAGCCCTTTGAAAACTGCATGGCTGATTCTGCAAGTCATTCAATATGTATTATCTTTTATGTCTTTCCCTTTAAAAATATTCAGAGATACTGTGAAGCTTGTGCCACAAGTTATCTCCAAGTAAAAAAATGTGTTTCTACATTTTTTTTTTAAACCTACATATCATTCATTGACTCACACTGACACATGTGCATATAACTTCAGATTTCCAACAGATTACTGTATATTTTGGCAACCTTCAGTTATATGCTATTAAATTACTTGTGGTTTTATAGGACTCATTAATTGTATTGATAGCCCTTAAACATTGCTCCTATAGCAACTGCTGAATTTTGAGGCACTTAGAGAAACCAGAAATTTAAGCAGCAACACTGAGACTTAGCCCATTATTAAAAAAGTAATAACTAGTATAGTTAAAAAAAAGAAAGCAAGAAAAGGAAGAAAGGATAGATGGACTTACCAAAATGCCCCACACCTAAAGCTTCGCTTGTCACGACTCTGCCATAACAGTTTCTTCAAATATCAATTTCTTCAGCCTGTTGCAGCCCCCTTGGATGGGCACTACACCCATCTGCTGTACCAGCTGTTCCTCCCAGTTTTATGTCACCTGCAAACTTTCTGAGGGTGCAATCAGTCCCATCACCAAGGTCATTAATGATGGTGTTAACCACAGTAGAGCTGCCAAAATTAAAAGCAGTGTAAGGGGTTAGAGACAAGCTCCCGTATTGGTGCAGAGCTGGCTCCTGCATCACTGGGCAGCACACTATGTAGCTACTGGCTTCACTTCTGGTCCATGCATTGTTCTTGACTAATTTCGTCTTCAAAAATTTGGTTGTCTGCCCACCTGAGGTACTGGTAATGCAGCCAGGCTGAGCTCATATCCTCACCCACTGCAACCCAGTAATAACACTACCAGCCTAAGCTTGGTCTTCCCAGCTCCCACACTCTGAAGCAGCTGCATGACTTCTGGCTCTGACATCTCTTGTACACCACTAGACTGAACATCTCTATGCCTTCAGCCTGCTTTCTTTTTCTTTCTTTCTTTCCTTCTTTCTTTCTATATTCCTTGAAGCTTTAGAAGACTGGAAATCTGACTCTAAAAGCTCAAAAGATCTCAAAAAAAGACCCTACATCTATTAGTTTTTAAACCTCAGGGTTTTCAGCTCATCCATTTAGTAGGCCTGACTCACTGCTTTTGATCACTTGGTGTTGGCAGCTCGGGAAGCAGACTTCATTACAATAAAAGAACAGGTACCATTCATATTCTTAACTTTTTTTTTTTTAATATCACTGCATAATATACATTTATCTTACTGCTACAACACAAAACAGAAGCCCTGAGCACTATATACCAATTATTCCACAGCATTTTTTCTTAAGAGCAGGACTGTTCCCCTGTTCTGGTCAAACTGTAATTAACAGAGCGATAGCATCACTGTAAAATTGTGCAATTCCTATTTTAAATAATGTTTAGTGTGTACTGCTGCCCTTTTCTGTCAAAGTATTACTGTGTGTTTTGGCACAAAGATATCTGCATTTCTATATCTTCTACCAATTTTACAAAGGTTTTATAAGGCTTAATGAATGGAAAATGCTTTGAAAAGCTGTAGATAAAAGGCAATTTTGAAGCCAGTCATTAGTAGTAAATACCCTCATCAAAATTTCTCTTGCTAATCCTTTATGCTCTAGCTGTGCAGGCTGTGCTGACAGCACAAAACTACCATTCCTCCAAGGTTATTCTAATGCTAACTTACAGATGACAACTATAAGAGTCACATATATTTATAACTTTGCTGGCGTGAATGTCACCCTCTTACCAACTTTGATCAGTTTAAAGTGTGCCACCTTAACACTACAGAACAATAGCAAAAAAGAAATTCATAAACTTTCTAATAGTCTCACCATTAAAACTAATATTGTATAGCTGGAAATCAACTGCTTCAATTAATGGGAATATATGGCTTCATTTTGTAGGCACAACCTTTACATTTGAAAGTTCGGTGACATATGGGTTCCCACTGGTGCTATAATTACACCATGGCTAAAAGTCATCATTAGTTTAAAATGTGGAGGTACTATTTTTTTATAATGAACAATCTTGTGCTGGTTAAGAGTGCGTGAGTCTTTTCTTTTAGCACCAGTTTCAATGGAACTCATTCATTTAGTTCACAGCTCCTCCAGTGGCTGCTACATACCCCTTGGCGTCAGCGTGGGATTTCCAGCCTGACGGCCATACCTGTCAATTGCAGACTTACAATGGTCCTCTTTAAAATGGTCTGTAATTGTAAGACAATGGTGTATTGTTTTTCACTGGGTTAAGGGTAATGTCCTTTCCAGCGCAGTTATTAAAACTCTGCACCCAAATAGTCCTCTCCTGCAAGAAGGCAACAGGAACACGAATGTTTAACACAGGTGGGAAGCAAAATGAGGTTAATTGAGGCAGGTCCTAAATGACTTTAAAAAATGTATGGGTGAGACACTGATGGTAACCTGGGGAGAGTAACCATTAGAGAAGCAAGAGATAAAAAGGCCCTCCGAGTGCCTAACTGCAGTTGTTGATTACCGAAATTTGCAATGTGAAGGTCACATTTAACAGTCATTCTTCTGTTCGATGCCCATATAAAATTGTGGTGCTGTGAGTGTCTGGCTGTGTTTGATCAGGATGCTGCCCATGTTGCCTCCAAATTAAGTGGTTGGCTGATTTTTTTGGTTTTAATTGAAAAAAATGTTAGATTTGTCAGAACAATGTTTTTAAAGTTTGGGCAGGACAGGAATGGATTAGAAGCTTACTGGAGAATGAAAGCATTTACTTTGATCTGTAATGAACACTTCATTTTGGATTTCAGTATTTTAAGAACACCTTTGTATGGTTCAGAGGGAAAGTTTACATAAACTTGAAATAAACTTCCAAATGAAAAACTTATGCAAATGGAAACAGGGAGATGTGTTTAAAGTCGGTCAAAATGAAATGTTTTGATTTTTGTAAAGTTTTGTGCATTTTGGGGGAAGGGAGGCATGAATATTTCAATATGAAAGCAATATGTGATTTGAAAATGCACATCAATATCAACATTTTTCACGCAGTTCTAGTAATAATCTGTCTTTTCATTGTGCATCTTGATAGCTGTGGGTCTTGTAGATACTCTAACCATTTTGTTACCTCAGACAATCACTTTAACTCTGAATAAAAAAAACGCCATACCCAGTCACATTTCCAAAAATGCAGTAGAGAGGCATCAATATTACTCAGATCAGAGAAATGCAGTTGGGTGTTTATTGCCCTTGCCGTACCACTGAATATCTATGAAAGACCTGGAGGCCTTCATAAAAGCATTTGCGCCTGAGGTCAGTGGAGACGGAAAAGCATTTTTTTTTTTTTTAATTGAGCTACATCTGATATTAAAAACTGGGCAACACTAATCAGCCTCCACTATCTGCCTGTCAGTCTCTCTATGGAGAAATTGTCTTGTCTTCTATTTTATACTAAATTATTTGTACCAGTCATTTTTATGTTGTCTCTGTCCTCATCAGGCAACTACCTTTTGGTCAAAAAAGCACTTGAGCTAGTGTTTCCCCATAGTACAAATGAGGACTACTGGTGTGACACTGCTTGTGAAGGCCAAGGGTTGGATGTAGCCTGAAATTTTGAAGACAGACCCAGATGGAAAGCTGCATGAAGGCCACGTCAGGATTTTTGCTCACACTAGGCATCTTTCAGTGTGTGTCCTCTTCCTAAGTGGGTTTGAAGTAACTCAGTCTCTGGTTCTTTTCTATCCTCTTTGCCGTTAATTATTTCTTGAGTCCACTTGGCTATTAATCAGCTTCCTTTAATATGTGTCATAGAGAAGATTTTAAAGCAACCAGGCTGAAGGCAGAAAGTGTTTCTACAGTGAGACAAGGGCAGGTAGGAAAATGCTGTGCTGTAGGAGAATGTCATGCAGTCAGGCACAATTGCTAGCACAGACTCAATGTGGGATCCCACAGGATCTTGACTGAGCTCATCCTGCAAGAAGCTATAGGAAGGGAAATGTTCATGACTCATTGTCACTGTGTGAAATATTTACGTCCACAGCCTGTGCATCTCTGGTTAACTCTGTAAGAAGTTCCCCCTAGGTATTTGAGCCACATGAATGCTCTTTCTCTATTTCCAATAGATTCCTTTCCAATTAAGAAATGCTGCAGCTTGCTTTGATGCACAGATCTCTAACTAATTATAAGCTTCACCCAGCTCCCTCATTGCTAGCTCAGGAGTGTTTCCCCAGCCCACACATACTTTCCTCCCGAGAGTGCTCACGTTAACCCAGTCTGCTCAGCCTTCCAGCACACTAACCTACATTTCCCTGACGCTCCCCAACGCGCACACTGTGCGCTGCACCTGTAGCACTCCCAGCCTCCCACGCACGTCCCTGCTCACACGTCTGCTTTAGTCAGGAGCTGTAAATGCTCTAACACCAGAAGAGAGAATAGATATCCACTTTTACCAGATTTCACCTCGTATATCCAAGCAAAATCCCTGAGGACAGTCATTAGGCAATGTTAATTATGGCAATCAGCGTACCCAGTCTGACCTAATTACAAATAATTAGCTTATCCCTTTACTTCCAAACCTCTCTCCCTAGTGAGACTGTACTTTTAAGATTTTTTTTAAACTAGCTAAACTCCCCTCATAGATTTGCTTTTCAGTTGTAGCAACCTTGACATTAAAGGCCTAAGTCCATAAGAAAGGCAAGGACAACATCTTACAGACCTGGGGAAGAAGAAGGGGCCCTTCAAAACTTAAGGAACTACAACCGTTATTTCTTAAGCTGTTTCATTGGTGTAGGGTATTTAGTGGGATTCTTTTAAATAGTTATAGGCAATAAAATTCCACTAGATGCCTATTTGCCTAAAAAAAAAAATTTTCTTACACGCCTCTTTGAAAATCTTGTGCTTTTGGATTATATTGGCCTCTCAGAGCCATTGTAGCAAAGAAAGCAAGCATGGCACAAACTGTCATTGTTTGCAGTTACACCCAGGTGTGCCATGCAATGCCCAGCTTGCGCAGCAGCAAAGATTTGTCTCTGTAAAATGACATTTACTAATCCTCGGCTGTTATTGAAAGACCACCTCCATACGAAACTACATTGTTTTCTAAGTGTATGTTTTGTTGCTCTCCTATTGCGTTTTGAAAATGAGCACCACGTGTGTGGGTTGTGCGTGATCTCTTAAGTAATGCACTTGATGTAACTGAAAAATATATCCTTGCAGTCTCAAAACATCTCTCCAAATGACTCTTCCGATAAAAGCTCTTTGAGGACCTTTCTAAATCCTACTTCTTGGCCCAAAGAAACACTTTTTTCTTGAGTTCCTGTAGATGATTTTTACTTATGTACATACCTCCATGCCAAGCAATGGATGTCTGACATTTCGCCTTTTTCACCTGCAGCTGTCTCTCCAAGGCCACCAGTTAATAGAGTTTAATGTGTAACAGAGCACCCCTGGGATTAGGAGCTTCTAATAACTGTTTCTAGGCTTTGCCCACCCACATCTGAGAGACACTGTAGATGTTTGTCCTTTTCAGACTCCCTGCCAAGCACGAGTTTATATTGTCATGCACTGATGGACCTTTCCCCCTTACCTTTCCCACTGAAAAGGACATAGTTAAACCCAGTCAGTGATGTCAGTCTACAATAATTTTGAAATAATTCCCATTCCAAGGATTTGTAAATGCAAATTACTCCCAAATGCATCAAAATTTCCTACTTTGTATACTAAGTCAAAGCTTATTAAAGCCAAATTATATTTTCCCTGCAATGATTCCCAGGTTCTCTGAATCAAACCCTGTTTACAGAATTCTCCCAAGGCTGTCTTGTGCCCTTCTTTGCAAACGACATTTGCAAAGTTTAAAGCCACCTTTATTTCTATGCACGGCATTTACTAATAGTTAGATCTGTAAATAACAAAGCTCTCTGCTTGGTCAGAAATGCAACCTGTGTGATGACATTTTACTGGAGAAAAATATTCCAATGACTTCTCATGGAAACTGATTACAAGAAGACTAGTGGCTTTGTACAAGTACAGTCTGGGGAAAAGATAAAGTTAACTTAAAATACAGTTTTTCCATTTTCTTGTGAAGCATGTGATTCTGGACATTTCCAAAGGCACGATGCTGGGATAAATGGATGACTGAGCATTGCAAATTCCTGCATTCCATTTTATTTTACATGGAAGAAATGCTAGCAGTGGTTTTGGGTCATGGAAACTGCCTTGGTACAATAGATGTTTTGTGCCAGTTATCACAAATAACACACATTTGCGGACCAAACTACTCTAGCCAATCTATCTAAATTTTCCTTTCACCACTATAATGTAAGCGTTATTTTAACTGAATAAGGACTGTACTGTTAGGTGTACTGGTGATACTCCTTCCACAATGGAGACGTGCACTTTGTTTAGTATGGCAAATTATGATATAAAAGAAAGAATAAACAAAACCCTCATGACAAAAGCCCTCTCTTATAGATGATTAATTAAACTATAATTAAAAAAAAACAAACTTGACATACTTTAAGCTTCATTTGTCTGTGTATTCTTATGCTTGCTTTTATTCTAACCCTTTAACATCATCTATCTTGTCTTTTGTTTTTGCTTAAGTACTACAGAACGATCCTTCACTCTATTACTCCCCTTTGCAGACCATTATCCTGTCCCAGAGGAAGCTGCGTAGCTCATGATTCTTGCAGGAATGCCTCATGCTGCTAACCTTTGCCTCTCTTGTAAAAAGCACTGCTCTCTGGCAGACTCCAGTTGTCTCTTATCTCTCTGATCCAGGCAGAGGTGTCAGTGTCCCAGGGAGCCATTAATCAATGGCCCCCCTCTGCCATCAGCTCCTTAGAAGCTCTCCCTGAACCTGGAGTGCTTTTGGAGTTCTAGAGCAAACTGTGCAAGAACATTTTACCACCAATATCTTTCATAGATCATCTAACCTGATTGATGATAATACTGAGAATTAAATATTTATGGTTTAGAAGCATGGGAAAGTTTTGAAATACATATTTAAATTTATATGAGAGGAGTAATGTCAACACATGCAAGATGCTTTACACAGTGCATTGGAAAAAGGGTTCTGTCCTGCTATAAATGCCATCTTCATTCTTTTGTCATATTATTTCATATAAAGTGCACATTTGTGAATTTAAAAAAAAAAAGAAAAAAAAACACAAAAAGGTGAAATAGAAGAAAGAAGTTTTCTCAAGCTTTTTGTCTATTTACCATTAGAAACAAAGAAACAACCTGTCATGTTCCATGTTGCTGAAATACCACTTAATGCAGATGCTATATATACATTACAATAATGAATAATCTACTATGACCATATAATCCAGGGCTATGATCTCACTCTCTCCTCCTCTTCCCACAAGACATGTAAGTACCCACCATGTCTGATAGCTTGTGGCTGGAATACCCATAGATACAGAGGCAGAAGAAATGGAGAAACTTCTATTAGGAAATCAATCCTGCCCTTTTCCATCAAAGGCATCCTCTACTCACGCAAATGTCGAACATGCTGGAGGAAGCTTTAGCCTCATACCTTTTAAAAATCCCATGAGCTCTTCATAGGATTTGGGATGCTAATACACTGAGGGCTTTTTAACCAAGTAGGCCAGTTTCAATTTTATGAACTGTATTTTGGTAGAGATACTGCCTTCCAACCTAAAAAGGCCAAATACTACTATTAGTATTCATTCTATTTACCTTAGAGAATCACAGAATCACAGAATGTTAGGGATTGGAAGGGACCTCGAAAGATCATCTAGTCCATTTACCTTAATGAAAGTAAAGCAGTATTTATGCAAGGTTGAAGTACATTTCGTTACCCTAGAAGAGTAGTGACATTACTATAATCTCAAATGTGAAGTCCTACGTGTCCTAGATATGAAACCTGACAGCATAATCTTTTATTTCAATTCTAAGCAACAATTTGCATGAGTGAGCGTTCTCAGGATTAGTTGCATAGTTCAAAAATGTCCAGGGCTTGTTTAGGATTAGCAGACTGAAAAAACAAGACATTTTTAAATTAAACTGCTGGGTTTTAAGGAATGTTTCCTTAATGGGTCATCACAACCTATTTTCCTGACTGGATGGATTTTTCTAAACCACATTGTACTGAGAAAGTCTTTTCATGTCAGCTAAAAGTACAAAGTATTTGGCTACATGATCTACATAAACCAAACAAAGAAACACTATTAAACATAAGAATTTTCTTCTGTGCAGACCAGCATAAAGTCTATGCCCTACATAAATGTTCTGGGCAGCTGTTCAGAAAGGCTGATTTCACCTAGAATTATGCATTTAGACACAAAATACCAAGTGTATGAATTAATTGCTTCCATAGGTACCATTAACATTCTTGCTCATCCCTTTCTTTATCTGTCATTAAACTTCAAAAAGTGAACCCAGGAAACAAAACACCAGAGTCTGAACTGAGGTCTGACAACATCCCATAGCTTTCTGGGATCTCTGAAAACAAGATGTATAACAAAGCCATAAACTAAGGCACCCTCAGTTGAGAGCGTCACTGCTTTGAACATAGTGCACTCCCTTCTATTTTGGTTCTAACAGCATTTCCCTCCACAAGAAATTTGAACAGGATTTCTGCATAACCAAGAAATAATTTTACAGTTCTGAGTGAGTTTCCAGCTCCAATGGCCCTGCAGAGCCTGCTGGGTCTCATTCCCAGCCAATGTGGAGCTCTCCATTTCCAACATTCCAGACATTATTTTGACAGAAGGCTTCCAGCACCCACTTATCTACAGAGAAAGATCTGCCCATCTGGCATCAACAACAGCTCATTGTGAGATCCATATCTTTTAAGGAATGGCAAATGGTAGGATCAGCTTAGATTGTGACAAATAAAAGAGAGTATTTTCTGTGTTCTTCCTGACTTTGGTGAGCTCGTTTTTTTACTTCAACATTCTACCAGGGAAACCTATTTTTAATGTAGACAGCTAGACAGCATAATAAAATTAACAATGTTCTAACAAGGAGAGCAGGCCCAGTTTTATCTCCATGGGAATATAAATTCCATATTTAGTCTTTCAGCAAAGCATTTAACTGGAATTTGAGTAAGCATCACGTCTAACTTTTATGGGCCTGGGTCTTGGGCAACTAGAGAATGCTGAGCCACCATCCCCCTTGGAAACCAAACACAGAGAGTCGGACAACTCTCTTTGTGTGTGGTTGAGGGATCAATCAGTCAACAAAGGAACTGATTTTCAGAGCTGGTAAGACCAGAGTAGAATGGAGACAAGCAGGAATGCAGGACTTTGGCTGGCTTAGGAATACTGAGGTCCAAAGAGATGTGCACAAGATCACATATTACCAGGTGACAAGGACAGGACAAAAAACTTGGTCTCCTACATCCTACTATTCTAGCTCTGTACATAAGTTCTATTACAGTATTCATTCAGATTGTGTATATTTATAATGTTGCTGCCTGTCAAGTCATGTTAGTATCTGTGTTAAAGTCTATAGATCTCAGTAGTTTTAAATCAGTATTTCAAAATGGTCAGCATGTGCCCACCTAATGCATATAGGTCTTTCAAAGGTTTTATTGTTGCAGTTTAATGCAACTGCAAAGAGGTGGAAAAGCAGGGTGGAAGCAAATAATATGGAAAAATCTTGTTTAGTCTGTTTATCAGGAATTTCTGACAAGGTCATGTGTGGAATGACAATGGAACAAGATATTCTCTAGGAAACATCTGACACAAGGCACTGATACAAAGAAGCCAGAATACTGACAAATCTCTGTTAAGACTGCAAGCACTGTAGAAACAGATTAAAAATAATGAGAAAAAAATGCTAAAAGTTCCTCTCCAGGCACAAGATTTTTTTTTTTGCTATTTCCTATCAATTTTTCCTCTCTCCTCACCAATTATTTTTGAGTTGGTGTGAAAGCACTTTTTGCCTTGAAAGTATTACCTTAAACCAACAGATAATGTAAAGCCTTTATTCCTAGTGACAATTACAGAAAAGAGTACATGTGATCTCAGTATGATTCTCCCTGCCCCTGCTATGGAGAAGTCTTTGTGCAAAACCAAGGCTGAAACAAATGTATGAACACAAATCAGGGATTTTCTGATTTGTGGTGATCAGATGTTCATACCGAAATCTAATTAGGTTTTACAAATAATGGAATACACTGCTAACTAAGCAATTTCTTGAATCAGAAATGTTGATTAATCTGCTTATCATCTAGTGCAACTAAAGGTTTGAACAGGACATCTGATGTTACATTAATTTAGAAAAAAAATCTCATCTAAAACTTTGCCACAGGTTAAAATATGCAAATCAAATACTTAATTCTCACACAATGTTATCACTGTCAAAATACTTATATATTTATGACAGTATTAATAAATTCAGATAGGTGCCTTCAGTTATGTCTATTAGAAAATTCTGGTTTTCTATATACTTAGGGTTTCCTATAAAATCTGATTGGAGATTAGATTAAGGGTATTTCAATAACCTCTGCTGCTTTTTAAGCCCTGTTTTGAACCAGTCAGTGTCAGGATTTTAGCCAGAAACAGTGACTCTCATCACTGACTAGTGACTTGACTCAAGTCAAGTAGGTTTAAATCAGTGAGAATTAAGATGTTCTGGATTTAGGCCCACATGTTTACTAAGAATATCAAGCTGTATACCAAGCTTTTAGTTGAGAGTTTTGATCCTCACTGTTCATCGTAAATCAGAAACTGGGTGGTTCAGTCCAGAGAGGCAAGTGATGTGGTCCCATCATGGTATCCAGAGCAAGGCTGAGCTTAGATCACTGAATGATCAAAGTCATCAGGACTTCCAACTCTGAAAGAAGACAGGGAGATGAAATGCAGCCTTAACTCTCTGCTATCAGATTTGACTTCCAATCTAATTATAGATAACTTGGGGCTAATAATCAGATCTATTTCTAAACAGATTTTCCTCAGTTCATTTTTATATTACAGTTCTGTAACATTTGTTACATGAAGCCTATGGAGTTGGAGTTATAATTGTATAGAGAGTAATGAGTTATCTTCCATCCTATATCACATTGTAACTAAAACCAGACTGTGCATGCACACAAACCTTACTGAATTCTACAAAGTTTGGAATAGAATCCTACGATTTTGGCCAACATAGTCAGAAATTATCATTGCTTCATAGTTGTTGCTAATATAAAAACCTATAGTAATAATATATATTATTACTTTTTTAGGTTCAGAGAATGTGAGAATACTTTCTTGTAAAAGAACAAGTTGCACTTTTTTTCCCATAAATATATAGCCTGTCTCTTCTGCTTACTGAAAAATCCAAGAGGAAAAGTACAGTAACACTGTGGCTGTAATGTTTGCTATGACTTAATGTTAACTTCGTTGAGTTTGTAGATCTGCTTTTAAAATTACACAGATTGTTTGCATGTACTGTAACATTATTTGGATTTCTATTGATTGGAGAGGAGTGCCTAAGCAATCCTCAATAGATGTACAAAGCTGATAAACATTTTCCACAAATTACATTCCCTCAGCATTCCCCTTTCTTTTAATTGCACTATTTCTTTTTATTGCACTGATATTCTCCATTAGTTTTTAAATGGAGCAGATGTTTTTCCATCAGTTTGGGATGTATATAATGCTTATGGCTGGTAAAACTTTATGAAATAGCTATTTCTTCCTCATGGCACTGATATTCTTCCAGCCTGATGCCATGTTTCATTCCCAGAAAAATCTGTCACTGTAGAATTCCAAAGTAATTTGATAGTTAAAGAAAGTACAAGCTGGTTTTCTTTCAAAAAATGTGTGATTTTTGTGTTTTAGATCTCAAGTGATATAAATCAGAATAGCTTGACTGATTTCAAGAAATAGATGTTAACACTTGCTAAGGATTTACCTTCAGTTTTTTCTTGAAAATCCTTTTGTTGTAAGCAGCAGGAGATGAATATTCATGATACTGACATTTAAAATTGGTTAAAAACATCTTATATAAAGTCTTTTCATGGACAAATATCAGAGATTCATCCCACAAATGTTTGTCTTTATCTCCCTAAAATCCAACCCCAAACCAAACCTCAGCTTTTTCTAACACTGTTCTCCATTTATTTAGGGGAACTGTACTAGACATATCCTTCATCAGCCATTGATAGCTAAAAAAAAAAAAATTCTGATAAATTACTCCATGATAAATTATTCTTTTGCTTGAATCAGACAGAGTCAAGCCTTAAATTTACAATAGAAAAGTAGAAACTGTAGTTTACTTCCTTAAGAACAATCAGACTCATTTAAATTTGAGCACCCATTCTCTTTTCAAAGGATTTCTTTCAAAAGGACCATTCTGAATCTACTACTTGTTGCTTTGAGGACTTATTTTTCCTTTAAAATTCACAAGTAATTTAAAAATAAAAATATTAAAAATACACCATTAAAAATGTATCTACATAATAAAAGTAAGACTATTAGAAGAGAGCAGGACTAGAATGAAATTATTAGTGTTCTCTATGAAAGATAATGAAAAGATGATTTTGTAAATGTTCTCAGCTTTCCCACAAATCACTGCATTATTGATGGCTTGTATGCTGGATAGAGACACTTGAAACTTTAGAGGCTTGAAATACTTTATTTTCTTTCTTGAGTCTTTAACATTCTTATTACATGCCTCTACGTTATGTTAATCAGAACTGCTTTTACACATTATAATTCTCAATTACGCTTCAATTTTCTAAATGCATAAATTGTTATGGTATAATGTAAAACTCCAAAGCTGTGTGAAAATGCTGGATCAGAAAATTGTATCATAATTAATTGTTTTATAAAATACCTTCTTTTTCATTATCTAAATACTTGAGGTGAACAGTAGGTCAGGTCATGAAAAACTGCTGAAAACAGTCTTTTTAAAAGTCAATGCATTCTGATAAGTGACGATAAGAATATGAGAGTATTCCAAGCTGCTATTCACAGTTTGTTAAACCAGAGAGATCAAGTTCCTATGTTTTATCTAATGTAGTCAATGATTTATTAGCCATACGAAGGAAAAAAAATCAAAGGCAGAGATGGGAAGAGGTACAGCAGTTTACTTAAGATTTTTAATGTCCTAAATATATTATTAACAGGAACAAAATGAACAGTATTTACATGTTCTTTGATTTTTATGTACTAAATTTTAAATAATTTTCCACATTAAACACACACACACATATGGTGTTTTTGAGTGAAAAGCTAATTTATTAGGGCAAAAGTTATCAATGTGAACTCTATAGAGTTGTTAATTAAAAATATTTTGTTTATGAATATTCAGAAGGTTCTAATAATTTAATTAGAATAGATGGATATCTTGAGCTCTCATCAATAAATCCTGATGGAGACTGAGGCCTGTAAGAGCACCTTGTTGTTTAAATTGAGAGGGAAGGAAAGAAAGGAGAAACTTGGCAAGGAAAGCAGAAAAGAGGTGTTTAACAGCCAATCTGGATGGATCATCAGCCAAGATAATCTTCTTAGTATTCAAATGTTATAAAACAGCCAGATGTTTGGGCAGAAAAAGAAGTTGAAGACTCTAGATGCCGACAGATTTACAGTTTGTGTTTTTTTTTTTCTCCCAGTACTATAAGGACTTAACAATGTGTATAGTTAATATTTTCTTGCATTCTCAATAGTTAAACCTCAGTCTAAACTGTGTCATTTCAGGAAGCGGTGGAGTTTAAGTCTTACCGAAGACACGGTTTCTTCAAAAAACGAGCATCCATATAATGGATTATGTTGCCAAAAGCATATCCATATTAGCAGTAATTTCTAAGTACACCAGGCATATTCAGTCCCAACAAAGCTTAGTACAGGACTAACAAGTGATTGATTTGATTTCCTAGGATGATAAGCTGATTCATTCCTTAAATTTTGATGATAATAATCAGACAAACATATCTGATCCCTGTAATGTGAGAATGCATGCAATGAAATCCCAACCTTAACAGAACTTGCTGTGCCAGTTGGACACCCACAAGGCTATTGGCCCGGATGGGATTCACCCCAGAGTAATGAAGGAACTGGCAAACAAACTTGCCAAACCACTCTCTATTATCTACCGGCAGTCCTGGTTAACTGGAGAAGTTCCAGCTGACTGGAAATTAGCAAATGTAGCGCCCATCTACAAGAGGTGTCAGAAGGATGATCCAGGGAACTATAGGCCTGTCAGTCTGACCTCGGTGCCAGGCAAGGTGATGGAACAGATCATCCTGAGTGCCATTACATGGCACATGCAGGACAATCGGGGCATCGGGGCCAGCCAACATGGATTCATGAAAGGCAGGTCCTGCTCGACCAACCTGGTCTCCTTCTATGACAAAGTGACCCGCTTAGTAGATGAGGGCAGGGCTGTGGATGTAGTCTATCTCTAGATAGAATGCCTTCAGTAAGGCATTCGACACTGTCTCCCACAGCATCCTCCTAGACAAACTGGCTGCCCGGGGCTTGGATGGGTGGACTCTTAAATAGGTTAAAAACTGGCTGGATGGCCGAGACCAGAGAGTGGTGGTGAATGGGGCAAAGTCCAACTGGCGGCCGGTCACTAGCGGTGTTCCCCAGGGCTCAGTTTTGGGGCTGGTGCTGTTCAATATCTTTATAGATGATCTAGACGTAGGGATTGAGTGCACCCTCAGCAAATCTGCAGATGACACCAAGCTGGGTGGGAGTGTCAATCTGCTGGAGGGTAGGAAGGTCCTACAGAGGGATTTGGACAGGTTAGATAGATGGGCCGAGACCAACGGCATGAGGTTCAACAAGAACAAGTGCCGAGTCTTACGCTTCGGCAACAACAAACCCATGCAGCGCTACAGGCTGGGGGAAGAGTGGTTAGAAAGCGGCCCGGTGGAAAGACACCTGGGGGTGCTGATCGACAGCCGGCTAAACATGAGCCAGCAGTGTGCCCAGGTGGCCAAGAAGGCCAATGGCATCCTGGCCTCTATTAGGAATAGTGTAGCCAGCCAGTCTGGGGAAGTGATCGTCCCTCTGTACTCGGCACTGGTGAGGCCGCATCTTGAGTACTGTGTCCAGTTCTGGGCCCCGCACTTCAAGAAAGATGTTGAGGTGTTGGAGCGAGTCCAGAGGAGGGCGAGCAAGCTGGTGAAGGGTCTGGAGGGTCTGTCCTACGAGGAACGGCTGAGGGAGCTGGGGTTGTTTAGCCTGGAGAAGAGGAGGCTCAGAGGTGACCTTATTGCTGTCTACAACTACCTGAAGGGAGGTTGTAGTGGAGTGGGAGTCAGCCTCTTCTCCCGGGCAGCTAGCGATAGGACAAGAGGACACAGCCTCAAGCTTCGCCAGGGGAGGTTCAGGTTGGACATTAGGAAGAATTTCTTTACAGAAGGGGTTATTAGACATTGGAATGGGCTGCCCAGGGAGGTGGTGGAGTCACGATCTCTGGATGTGTTTAAGAAAAGACTGGACATGGCATTTAGTGCCATGGTCTAGTTGACAGGGTGGTGTCAGGGCAACGGTTGGACTCGATGATCCCTGAGGTCTCTTCCAACCTGGTTGATTCTGTGATTCTGTGATTCTGTGAACTTAGGTATTTTTCCTTGATACTTTCTCCTTAAAATCTCTTCCTTAGACATCCAGAGCCAAAGGATTCGCTGGACTCCAGTACTTGTGTTCTGCATATAAACTTCTGTAACAAATCTCTTGAGCTGAAAACTGTCCCCAAGACTCTTAAGACTGTCTATGCACTAATACTTGCCACACTTGCATTTCTTTCAAGATGAGTCTCAAAGTGAATAAAGCCTTGGAATTATGTGAGCAGCTCTATCTGAGAGAGAAGATACGAGAAGAGTCTTGAACAGGAAGTGGTTTTCAGTCCAAATTTCTCCTAGGCACCCTACACTTGATATAGATATATATTGTTTATCATAGTTACATTATTGATACATTCATCTTCCTTTTCTCTTGCCAATATTATGTTACCATATTGATTTAAATGAATACTATATCTCATTGATTAGTCTGTGCACGTAGATAAAGCAATAAACCTCCCATTTGCAAAACTTAATAAGATGGTGGGAAGAAATAATGTTAGCTGATGTCTTTTGACTAATAAGTTTTTATCATTATGTGTTGCCACAAAAATCTCCATCTTTGAGCAAACAATCTTGATCCATATTGGGTAAGACTTTCTACCAACTATATGTAGGCCAACCAATTTTATGTATATAGGACAACCAAGGGGAAGGTTGGTTGTAGACACTTAATTTGAAGGGTATTATTTTTAGTCCCACTAAGGACTGGTGGCATGAAAACAATTAGGATCTTTTGTCAAGTTAATTAAATTTTACTAAGTGTAGTAATCTCAGTGGGTTTAGTACACCAGAGGAAATGCTAATTAAAACTTAAATTCTTCCTGGTATAATAAGGAGCTCTAACTCTAGTAGCAAATGAATGTTTTGCATACTGATAGATATTCAAACACTGATTTTTAACTAGATGAGGGTGAACCCTTAAATGATTCAGATCTGCTGAAGGCTCACTTGAGAACATCAATAAGTGTGTTACATCTTGGAGCAATCCACCCAAGGAACATTAAACAATCTGGAAAACTTGCCTCTTTCTTAATAGAAATGGTGTCAAGTTTGCAACAGGGTCCAAACGTTACGCAATTAAAATGCAAAAGAAATTTAAGTGTTTAAAAATATGGGGCAAAAGAAAGAAAAGACTTTTACCAACTATCTTTTCCTGATTACTTTTTCTGGTGACTTGCTAAGGAACAGAGATCTAATGAGATATGTACAGGTACAAGAAGACTGACTGAATATTTTTTTGTCTGTGCTATTTGATTTTCAATGTTCAGCCAATCACTATTTGACTTTTTTTACACCATCTTCTTCATCATTGTTTTCTTGAAAGAAGACATCTCCAATAGCCTAAGGGTTAAAAAGACATAACATCATGCAATAGTAAAGCTTTTGTCTTAGTTTTATGCTTCTCTTTTACCTTTTATTTTATTGAGCAAATTCAGATGTGCAAAAAACATTCCTTCAAAATGACAGTCACCAACCTGGACCAACCTAGAAAATCCTTTGCCTTGAAATTTTATCTCCATTCAAAACGGTCATCAAACAGCATTATGGTCTTTCCACCTCCCATAGAGAATGATATTTAACAACTGTTTACACCCTTACCAAGGTTAGGCTGTATATCAGCATGTACATCCTTACCCTGAGACAGAAAGCATGGCTGATGTGAAGAGTCCTCTCTTCTAAAAGTGTGTGTGTGTGCTCATCTTTGCCAGAATAAGATCAGTATCACATTGCATATCATCTGCTCTGTTGCACACTGAGTACTGTGAATATTGACGAAAATCTCTTTGTCGGATGGCTGACTGCTTAAATTCATCTGATGTTCTTAGCTTGTAGTCATTTGGGCAATTAATGTTCATCCTGCAACCATTCAAAGAAAGGGTCAAACCTAGGACAGAGGGATCTATAAATTACAAGAGATCTGCCTGACCAGGACACAGAGCTGCTCCCTGGGGAAAAGAGCGGCTGTGAGAAAGACCACGAACATTGCTCTGCCCTCACCACCATGATCTATGGGCTGATGCTGCCTCTTTCAGATCTTGTGTCTCTTACCCTTATGCCCCTGGGACAAGGGAAATAATAAAGGTTGGTTGTTTTTCAGTGAGGAACCACTGCACATCCCAGTTGTGGATTACCTGTGAGCCTTGTCAAGTAAAAGCAGACTACTTAGTTTTGGGGAGGGGAAAAAGAAAAAGAGAGAGCTTGCAGAATGTGTTGTTTGTCTGCTTGATGATAAAACAGAATGGTTTCCACAGCATGGAAATACATGGAGCACACTTGAAGTTGAGATGACCTTCGTAGCTGTTTATGCAGCTAACGCTCAGTAGCCACTGTAAGCTCCTTCTGCTAAACCGTTACTGGGTCAAGTGCATAAGTCAGAATGTGATCTTTTGATCCCTCTACTTTTTCCTTCCTTACCTAATGCTGCATCTTAGTCAGATGTGAGTAAGGAGGAGATATACCAAAAATGTACCGTGTCCCCCATGACACTCTGGTTTCCTGTAGTCTTCACTAGTGAGGATGGCAACATCTACTGAGATTGTCATTAGAATGATTTCCTTCTCCTGTAATAATGTAAGGGAAAATAACAGTTAAAATCAATTCTTATTGACTTAAAAGCAGAAATAGGTATCCTGGGTATAGGACTGGGCACTGCAGAAATGCGATTAGAGTTGTGGTAATTCCCAGCTGTGCAGTTCCTTTGGATCAGACATCAATAGACATCTGGGAGCAGGAATTTAATTCATGTGCTCTTTATTCCTTGAAAATAATGCCTAAAAACACATCTTCTGAAATTTCTCCCCTCATTCTTTTCACAGCTGTCCAGACTGAACTGCTGATTTTGCAGTATTGTGTGCTCTACCTATGGATTTGACAGACATATCAATCACCTTTGACTCACAGAAGATAATTTCTGTGTACAGAAGAACTGCAACACATCCCCCTTGAAATTTCCTTAAAAAGTGTTTTCGCTGGAATTCACTCAAAAAAGATGCAGAGCTCAAAAGGAACCCACAGAGAACTTTTTCTGGAAGCATTCTCCAATGTCAGACAGATTAAAGTGCAGGGAGAACACTCACTGCAACAGATTCACTTTTGTCTGTTCCCAGGTGCTTCCAGCCAGCAGGAGAACAACAGCGGAGTCTATTGTAGCCGTTGAAAAACAGCGAACATTTTAGTCTATTAGTGTGCTATTCAGCATAAGGTAACACTGACAAATTCACAATTTCTAAAGATCTTTGGACCTTGAAAGTTTGAAGCAGCTTTCCTTCAGAAATGGAAATACCTTTTAAATCTCTTTGGCAAACTGGTGGTGGATTAGCAAATGCAATTCATACATAAGGAAAATACACAACAGCATATATATCCATCTTCTGTTCTGACAAGTGAAGTTTAAATTATTGATAACAGGCTTGTAAACATACTCTTGTGTCTTGCAAATCCGACTTACTTTTTGTGGTTTTCTCATGACTCTGTTATTGGGTCTTTTCTTATCAGAAGCTGAAAGAAGGCAATGTATATTTTTGCAATATCAGTTAGGTTTATCTGTGATGAACAATAAATACGGAAGGAAAAGGTTTTATAAAACTGGAATTCTGTTCCTGACACACGGTACACAGTCTTTTCTGCTTCATAGCCAACAACTCCTGTCCATACTCTAAAACAATAATTAAATCAATAAAAGAAATACACTTGCTATTGAACTTCATTTTAAAAAGCAAAATCAACAGCAAACCTGAAGTATTAAATTAATCAAAAGTAAACCACGGTGCAAATAATGAATTAAAAAATATGTCACCTTGTACTTTTTAGAAAGTCATCTAACAGGAGTACCATAGATATCCATCCTAGAATATAAACATTTTTCAAACACATTAAAAGAGACAGAGAGTTATCTCATTTTTTTCCTGCATGACAGGTTATGGCAGGACACCACTTTAATTCCTAACACGAGGTAATTACATCACATCTCTGACAAGGAATTACCAACACCAAAGCTTAATGTTCATTTGTGGAAAACGATTTAGTTTTGGTTCTGCTTCTACATGGTTATGTATTTTATGAATAAGGATGGGATTATTTGTGTGGTTAATTTGCCGATTTGGCATCTCAGGCACGCTGTATGTGTTGTGATAATTGTGCTGCTTTAGCAACCTTGAATGCAGCCCAGTCAATTCCTGTGACACTGTAAAAATGTGCTGTGGAAGAACAGAAAACTTTTCTTTCTGTGCCCCTAGCCTGTACTTAACCCCTGAGAAAACACGGAAAAGAATAACGATCTGAACAAAGAGTACATTCATTTAAACCATACATGTGCTATATGTTATGATGCAGCCATGATTCAGCTTTCAGCTCTGAGTTCAGAACAGGCTGACAGGAATGCGTCATTAAGAGAGCTCATCGCAGTTTACACAGTTAGTGCTTTCCAATATACTCTATTTTCAGGCAAGCGATACAGATAATATGGCACTGGCCAGTGTAAATAAGATTTTGATACAAACAGTTCCTTGGTTGGCCACTGTCTGTACTTGTTTCATCTCTAATTTATATTTTCTGAAAGATGGAGTCTTGTTTCTTTCTTAGAATTGTAATTCCAGAATATAAATCTGAAGGGGTTGTCTACATGCTGAATGGCATTTTCTTAATTTCTCTGTTGATTCCAAGGTATCTGCAATACTATACTATTCTTCATGTTAAGTATTCTTTTCAGACTCCAAGTTGAATTTTATGCCCTTCAGATGTCTCCGCCCCCATTCGTAATTTTCCAATTCATTATAATGTTATTTTAAGCATTTATGATTGCTGTGCTGTTCCTCAGATAAATGTAGACTAAGGTCTGTCCTTCAGCTGATAAAAATGAAGCCATGGAGAAAATAAAGTAACCCTGATGACTCAATCTTTTCTTATGTTGTAGAGCATATACAACTTTATTGCAATGAATAGTATGAACCTTGAAATTTCAGCAACAAACTAAAAGTTTCCAGTCTACTCTCCTGCCTTTTGAAAAGTTCAGTAAGTATAAAACCTATTTCAGTGGCATCAGATCAGTTCAAACTACAGCTTCTGAAGTTTCTGAAGACGTGTGTTATTATTATAACATTTTGTTGGTTTCTCTTTGCTGATTTCTGGGATTTCTTATTTGGAAACCAAGTAACAGTAGCAGAGTTTAATGAACAACATGGGAAGGCACAGGAACTGGCACGTTTCTAGGAAGTTTCTCTATTGTCTTTTGGTACCAGACACTTGCATGGAACGGAGTTACAACACCTATGGAAACATACCAGGTGATTTTACTCTTTCAAGGTAGGATACATCCTGCTGTCTTACCATTTGATCGTGAACAAGATTTTCATTCTTCCTGAAAGGTACAGAAAAATATTTTTTTGTGTGCAGCTGGCAGTTATGTAATTTTCAAACTGGAGATTCCTTATTTTCCTACTATTTTTCACAGGTATCTATCTCACACTCTTAAATTCACAAAGGTCACATTAACGCCTCATTATTCCACGTTATTGCAGTAACCACCAATTCAGTGAAGAAATCAAGCAATAGGTGTCTTGGCATAACTGCACTGACAATTCATTTTTTTTTAACTCTCCCTACCTAGATAGAAATCAAGAACTCATTTTCTTATAAAAGTAATTCATAATAGCAGCAAGACGAAGAGAAATGTGCTGATGACTGATCATCTTAATATATTGTTTGCAAGGATACTGAGCTGTCTAATGTACTTAGTTATAATCAGATGATAACTACTGCATTTAAGTACTTTAATTTACGTTGGGCTACATTTCATGTGTCATTCTAGCTCCATGATACCATTCCTTTTACAAAAAGAAATTTCAATAATAAATCAACAGGAGCATATCTATAAATTCAACAGAACAGAGAGATTAGGGAACCTTGGTATCAGTTCAATTTTCCAGTCATATTCAACTAAATGTTTTCTATGAGGAATTGTGGAAGGGATATAGAGAATAGTTTCATTAACAATCTGTGTTTATGTATTTAAATAGTTCAGTTTTTCTGAAGCTATGGTCCAACAGTGGAATCTAGCCAGTAATCATTTGTTAAAGCTGTTCAAGGGTTTGAGAGCAGCAATCATTTATCTGAGTGAAGACTGCAAAATGCATTTTTATACTTCTTCAGGCTCCTAATGGTGTGGAAATTCAAATTTTCATTTTTGCTCCAGCAAATGTATATAATATATTTAATGATCACCTTCTTTGCCTTGTTACCTCTGCTTCTACCAGTGCTCAACTAACACCTCCTGGAAAAGAACCAGCAATTCCAGTTCAAAGTCCATTTACTAAGAAGTTTTCACTATCAGGCTCACATGGAAGGCATATTTCAGCTCCATTTATAAAATATTCAAAAGCAAAACCACAATATCTGCATCTGCTAAAGTCTTAGAAAGATAGTGCATGGAAATATTTGCATGATAACACCAAGAAAAGGTTCATGACTGAGAGGATGCTTGCAGGGGTAGATGCTGCCAGATGTAAATGAACTGTATGTTAAAGGAATGTGATTCCCCAGCTGATAAAACCAGTTGTGTTATAAAGTGTCAGAGCATGGTTGAAATCATCAAACCTGAAGTTTGTTAAAGAAATAAGCTTGGAAAGCAAAAATAAAAAAGATTTTTAAACTAGTACGGGCTCTTCTTTAAGACAAATTTTTATATTCTTAAAGTCTAAAACACATACATCCTCTATATACACATGGATAAAACTTTTATCTATATTTATCTGTTGGTTGTGCAAGTAACTTCTCATAAATTAGGCAGCCAAGCAATCATGCTATTAGGTACCTTAGGCATTTTGAAAAATTAACTAAATACATATTTTTAGTGATTTGAATTAAAAACAATGTTGCATGACATTTCCATGAGAAGGGGTAGATCAAGTTGTGGTGTCTCAAAGATAACAGCTATTGATCTACGCTAACTTCTTAGCAACGTAGATATGTGGCACCTTGGGCCAAAAATGAAAAACTCCGCTTCCATGGTTAGATTTTTATATGCAACTAACACATTCCTGCAGGAGCTAAAATTCGGCTTTATCATACGTCATAATTCCTACATCTGTGGTATCTCATCTATTTTTGTAAAGACTTAATTGAGTGCATTTAAAGGTCAAGGAATTTTCACCTCTAAGTGAGATATGGACTCTTGTGTGGTAAATGAGAAAAACAGTCTAATGAGAAAAAAAACTGGCTAAGTGAGCTAAAATAAAAACCTCATTCTCTTCTGAACTAGATTAAATGATGAGATTATATTTGCAAAGGTAAGTACTGAGGCTAGGACCTGTTCTTTAACCTTCTAGATTAATCTAGATTAATCTTCTCAAGCCCTTCCCACTGGTGCTCAGCCCTGTCTGTGCTCAGCATTGCAAGCAGGCTGGTAGTGCACATGGTGGTGCAGTACAGAGTCATCTGAGCTGGCTCAAATTGGAAGCATAGCTGCTGTATCACAGGGCCAAACATCTGCAAAGCCATCCCACAGTGAACAACCCAAGCAGATTAGCTTTAATTCATTTTCCATCTAAAATTACTTCTAGGATATGAACTACCCCATTCACACACCTTCCAGGGCTTCTGTGGTACAGTGTCTTGGGCAGTGGAGGTATGAACTGAATTTTTGACTGCACCATTCCCACAGTGCTTCTGCTCAACAGTGGGTGCCTTGCGTCAGCTCTCATTTTTAGGAAGATCTCAGAGAGGCTTTTCTGAAAAGGGCTGGAGTGGAGTCAAAATGAGTAATAGCTTGTGTAGCCTCAGAGTACTGCTGGAGCCACTAAGTACTAACAAACAGAATTAACATTTACAGGTTAAAGATCTGTTTGGTTGGTGGTTATTTTTCAGCATTAAATATAATTTACAGCTGGCTGATTTATGGGCATGGAGTCATTTAAGATATTAAACAGTACCTAGTAGCTTCTTCATAGCTGCTGAGCAGGTTCAAGTCTTCCACTTGGCTCCCTGTGTCATCCCTCTTAAACAAAGGGACCATTAATAAACTGCTCTGCGCAGAACAAGAAAGGACTGAGTACTGCAGCCTCATTTCAGAGGTAATAGACTTAATAATGAACAAATGACACTGGAATAGTTTTAGGCTATTATTTTTAGTAATGTATGTGCCTTGCTATAGCTCTGTATGTGGTAAGCCTAGCTCAAGAAAAACATTCCATGGCTATTCACATCACAGTCTATTTTGTGATACTTTACAGAAAAGAGATCCAGACAAAAGCTTCCAAAGGACTACGTGCCAAGGTCAGAAGCAGTTATTACTTAAGAAAATACTGTTGAAATCGATGAGAACTGGTGTAGGAGTGGGAGGAGGAACTGGGGCATTAGCCTCTCAGGGTTTCACTCCACATCTGTCTTTAAAAGAAAGATACAAGTCACACTCACTCTTAGCTCTTTGTGTATTGCTTGAGTGGGATGATTTGGAGAAGGGGGAGTGGTGTCACAGAGAGACATGCTTATATCAGGTTTTCTTATAAACCTAAAAATTTGGCAACAGTATAGAAAACTTCAAAATTACCAAATATTTCAAGGGAACTTGGGGTAGAGTACTGAGTGAACTTTAAAGCACCTCCTGGGATCTGCCTAAGGATTTATTGTAGCTATTTGAAACCAAACTAAATATAGAGCTTTTGCATAGTTCCAACCCCAAGTCAGACTATGCTGGCAGTTCAAGCTGGGTTCTTCTTTGAGCTTTCAATTTCGTTTGAATCTGAAAGTTTAAGCAAAACTCAGGAGATGCAAACATATGCAGACAGTTTCCCCCTGAAGTGCTAACTGACTTATGAACCAAAACGCAACTGAACTCCGGTCTATCTAAAACCCGGCAGGCAAACACAGCTCAGAACAATTGTTTATTCACTTACGTATATAAAAGGAAGATAAAATGGTAGTACAACATTCAACCACACAAAAGTATCTTTAGAGAACAATAAGGAAATCTCTGTGCTCCATACAACACACTTCGATAGAGGGTGCCACATGATCTCCTTGAACATCTCTACAAGCTGTGATTTCATCCGTGGGCTGCCTCTGAAAACCAGAACATGCCCAGAATCACCGCAATGTCCACCTCAATACCTTGTACTTCTCTAAGATGACTTAGTTTTAAAGAAATCTTGGGTAAGGGGCATAATGACCATCTTCCTCCTGCTCTTGGCTGCCAGACCCATGACTTCCATGGTGATACCTCAGCTATAAGAGCAGCCAAAAATGCTGTAATGCTGCCAAAGCGCTCCTTAGAAAACAAAAATAGTGTTTATAATGAAAGCCTTTCACAGAAAACTGGAAGGAGGTGACTTGAAACTAGAATGGTTTCATTGTGTCTTGCCAGTTATACATAGCCTGATAAGCCGAGGATGCGCTAGCCACATGCATGCAGAAGCTAATGAGAGTTAACACATAGGCAGCACAGTACTAAAACTATACAAGACAGTAGTCCCATTGGGAAGAGGGGGAGGAACATTAGTCAAGAGCCTGTGTCTCACACCGAAGAGGACATCTGGCCAGTGACTGTTTAGTCCAGGCTAATTAACAGGTGGGTGTGCGAATCACCAGTGTGATTAACTGCTTACAGATTGGGTTTTGTTGTATCTGTATAGAATATTCACTTACTAGCAATGATTCCTGGTGCCCTTTGCTCTGTACCCCACGGTCCTCCTGATCCCATGAAGCAGCAGCTCTTGTAAAAAGACTGCACATCACCCAAAATTACTCAGATGTGTTAAACAGCTAAAAAAAGTTCATTTTGTGATGTAAACAGCTGCAGCTATAGAAACAGCTCACGAACACCCACAAAGTGAGGAAAGGCCAGAGGAAAGAGTGAAGATAACAGCGCTCTCTGCAAGACATATGCCAAAGCCTGAGCTGGGATGAACTTACTGAAGAAAAATGAATACTGGGTATCCAGAGGGAAGCAGCAGTACAATGACCATGTCAAGAGACAGAACAGAGATGCCCAGTGTGGAACTTCTGAAAAATGAGCTCAGCCTTAATGTTACTATATTCCTGTCACTGCTTAGCAATCAGTGTAACCAAGAGCATCACACTACAGAAACCACCTTGTCCTCCACTACCAGTTCTCAGATGGAATCTGTCTTCAGGGCTATGGTTTGAACTACACTTCTGATGAAGGGTCTGCAACCTTAAGAACTGTTACAAAGCAAAATTCATTACCGTCATAATTACCATTCCTATGTTAACAGATGGGCAGTTGAGATTATGAGTGTTATTTGCTCAAGGTCACACAGGAAATCTATGGCAGAACCATGGTTCAAACACAACTCTCCAGAGCCCAAATGAAAGGCTTTAACCGCAAAGCTATTCTTTTTTCCTCGAATAGCCCAGCTGGCACTTCGCTTGCTGAGTGCAGCAGGTAGGGGCTGACATTCCAAGTCCTTTCAATTGATAGTATTAGCATATAGCAACAAAGACATGTGCAGTGCAGTACTGGCAGCCAAAGGGATAAGTGATGATTGTAAGATAAAGTGTTTGCGTTTCTAGCCATCTGTTTGCAAATAATCCAAATTATTATTTTTAGGCGTGCTGATTCTGTCATAGCTATATTTCTGGTGTAGGGTAGTTCTCTTCTAGTAGTGGATGGCTGAGAAAAAGCATTTGCTTCTGGTAGAAAACAGAAACATAAAACTTTATATACTTCTAATGCATCCTGATGATAAAATATAAGAGCTTTACATTCACAAGTTTCTTATTAAACATAACCACAAAATCTGGATAACAAAAAATAACATAGTGCATTCAGAGAGCAAAGGCGCAGATGACATATACAGGATCTTAGTATGCAGAAGCTTTTGCTTTCTCAGTTTTAAATATCTCCTACTGGAATTACTGCAAAAGAAGAATAGCTTTCATAAGCAGTATCCCTTTCCCACCATGTGCAAGGTACCTTGCACTGCCTTGTTTTCTCTAACACTCACACAAACCACAGTTTAATTCCTACCAAAACAAAGTGCTTGAGTGTCCAAGCAGCGTAACAGATACTAGTCATGTCTCCTCATGTGCTACGGGAAAATAACAACAGCTGCAAGAGAGCACCAGACTACAGCAAGGAGGGACTGGCTGCTCAAAAAAAGTACAAGGCATGGTGCTGAAGTCTCAATTTTCAGGCAGACAGAGTGTCTTTCTCACTTGCAGAAAAAAAGGCAAAGCAGAAGGCAGTTCCTCTCCCCGCAAAGGAGCAGGTCAGTGAATGAGGATAGCCTGTGGCTGAGGACCAAAGCAGGAGGAAGAAGGGACGTCCCCAGCCACTGAGTTTTGTTAGGAACTTTTTGTAAAACAAAACTCAAAGACTAACTTTTTCTTTGAACATCATAGGTGTCCTCTGTGGAAGTTAGCTTAGCATTCCCTTGCAGTAACATAAACTCTGTGCGACTCTTTCATTCTATTAGACTAAGATACCCTCTACATGTTATAAATCTGACGAGTTAGTGGCAAAACAAGTTATACATTCTGATTTATTGTCTGCTTTGGCTCAAACCAACAGGACTATACATTAAGGGGAAAAAAACCCGTGCTGTCTCTATATTTATAAGCTTGTCATTTAAACATTTGGCAGCCTTTCAGCTGCTCCATATGTTCACTGTATTAAGCTTTACCATAAAAGGAACCAAGAAGAAAAGTCGAAAGAAAGCTGATATTGTATGGTTTAAAAGTCTGGCAGTAAAAATAATAATCAAGGAAAATTTTCAATAACAGCCATTTGTAGTACCTCTGCTACTTCAGAGGCCTTGTAGTGAAACACAGTCATCCTTAAACATTGCTGGCAGACTGTCTTCGTAGAAGATGACTTAGAATGTACACAACAACGCTACTGTTAACCCTGTGCTTAACATAAATAGAAAAACTTTTTTCAAAAGGTGAGATTGGAAGGAGACAAAATTAGAATTTATAAACTGGGAAAATTCTACAACATTTGAGGGGTAGTATGAAACAGCAAAGAAATAAACACTTTTAGAAGAAAGTTTGGAAATGGATAGGAATGGGTCTTCCACAATGCTAATGTGATAACTTACACTTATTGGAGTATTATAATGCATCTAGAGACAAACTAAATTTAACAAATTCACGTCATAAATACACTGTTGTGTATACCTCCATATACATTTGTCTAATTGACATATCAGCACCTGTCTGCCAATGGGATACTTCTCCCAAAAATTACTTATTTAGGCAGAATTCATAGCAAATGCCCTGTTAAGACAAATAACAAGAAAAAAACTACTCAGACTGAAGTTTAATCTCCCGTTCTTCAGATTTGTATCAGCTTTGCAGGATTAGAAGTTTGTAGTTGTTTGAACTCAGTATTTTTTCCTCACTGTGAACTCCCCAAAAAGTTTCCCATTATTTTCTATTATTACCTATAGTGTAAGTGAAGAATAGAAATATTGTGTTGATCTACCATTCTGGACAAGAGCTATTCAAAGTTTTATATTTAATATCCAATCACTTCCCATTTAATCACCCTCTTGCTTGTGCCACTTGATATGCCTTTCCTCTGCACAGATTGTCCCACGTTGCCAAAGCATATAGGGTAACTGAGCAAGTTTCCCAAATAAGACTTGCTATAGTAATATCTAGACAATATCACCATGAAACAGAGGGAATAAACCACCCCTCACTGTCAGAAGAAAATTCATATTTTACATTAATAATAATAAATACCTGAAGTTTAATACCTATAACAGTGGATGGTGAATCAATAAAATTTCTGGCATATTGCAAAACTGCAACGTAAAGACATCCAGAAATGGCTATCCAGCTCTATTGATTTAAACAAATTCCAGTTGCCTTGCCATCTACTGGCTTATTCTATGCTTTTCAAAATTAATTTTCTTGTGTGAAATGTCTAATTATCCTTCAGTATAATCTGTGCTGTTCTTTTGGCTCATTCAGCAGCTTGTTAAGTGATCTTGTGTGAGAAAGTTCTGAATTATTGTCTTAAGTGACTTATATGCAAAAAAGAAAAAAAAAGCCTCATTTTCAACTGTTCCCAGTGGATTTCATCTGGTTTCTATTAATCAAAGCATTTATAATTTTGTTGACATTTACACATATTTTTTCAGTGTGATTATGGGATAGTACTTAATGAACAAACTGTATTTGATTAGAAAATCATCACCATCATCTCCGGATAATGAAATACGTCAGGCAGAAGTATGGCATGGGAAAACAGTGCTGACTTAGGACCTACGTTAAAACTGCATAGCACATTTGCAGTCTTTTCTGTTAATGGATCTGAAAAATAAAATCTACCATTCTCTATAAAGGTAACATTAGGTATATATCACTGCAAGACTTTATTAGGTGATGTATTATAGAATCATAGAATAGTTTGGGTTGGAAGGGACCTCCAAAGATCACCTAGTCTAACCCCCCTGCAATGAGCAGGGACACCTTCAACTAGATCAGGTTGCTCAGTGTATCACCTTTGATCACAGCATGTGAATAGGTATTGGTACATGTGGATGTGATTCATTACTTCAAAGGAAATACTTAAAAATTAAACCAAATCCAATCTATCCCAACTTAAATCACTGAAGCAGCAGCTAAAGCAGAACTAACAGATCAGATACATTATTAATGCTTATGCACAATTCATTTTTCTTTGGCATGCCAAAACACTTTGGAGTAAATTGTTGTTTTAAATACTTGTAAATTCTGAAATTGAAAATAACTTGTCAATGAAACATGAAATTTGTCAGTACTCTCATTACCTGTATGCTCAAAAAATTCATAAATAGATAAATACACCTCCTCGATGTTAAACTTTTATCAGTCTTGCTTTTTTTTTTTGAGAGAGAATGATTTGACAGTACATCAATAATGAAAGGTGGAAAAATAATCAGAATCTAAGTAAAAATGCTTAATTCATGAGACAAATACACAAAACAGTTTTAGTAGTTGATAGAAATTGACTGCCGTATCATATTATTGCTGTGAGTCACTGTCTGTCTCAGCTGGATCCAGGAAATATTTAAAAGAGATAACACACAAAATAATACGTGAGTTTGTACTTTTTATGAAGGCATAATGTGGCTACGCTTTCAAACTGTCTGCCATTTGTTTTGTGTAAATAATTTGAATACTTTCCAAAAGCTCCTGGTTTTTAAACCAATGCCCTATTGTTCATTTAAAAAAAATAATACTAAGCTGCATTGGGGACAACTTGTATATACATCCCTTTGTTTAGCTTCTATGTGGACACATTTGTATTTAATTTATAAAACAAGTAAAACCTCAAAATGTATCCAGCTGCTGTCTAAATTTTATTAGAGGACCTTTTGTGTGTGGACAATTGCTGGTTGATGTATTTGACAAAACTGAAGAGGAATTCAACTGTTACTGTGAAAGAATAAACTACATAGCACTGAGAAGCTTTCATAGTGCTCTTTGCACTAAACTTACTGCTATAAAATCAATTTAAAGGGCACAATTTTTGCCATGGAGGAACTCTAAATGAGACACAAAATTTATTATTGAAGTAAGATGCCAAGATTTCCTATCCCAAATGCCATCTTAAAATATCAGAGAAGTGGCATCTACATACAAGTATCCATATCTCCAAAATATCAGAAGTAATCTTTAAAATAACATAACAAATTGTACCAGCCAGGTTAAGTTCTACACTCAGAAAAACACAAAACCTTACTACTTCTGCTCATGTGAATTATTGTTTTGGGGTGGGAGAACTCAAGTAATTAAATACACTGATTATGACCACAAAGATGGCATTACTGGCATAAAATCTCCCTTTTAACATGCTTAGTAGTCAAAAAGAGTGGTACCATATAATAACATGCATATATGAGTAGTGGCATATGCATACGAATATGACATATCTGGCGAGTTTCAGATCACTTGTGTGTGCCCATAGATGGCCTGCACACATACCACGTTCACATACTGCTCTTTCCATTCAGGAAATCCCGTATTTCATCCCCACGCAGGTTTGTTTGGCTTTTTAACAACTTCCAAACAGTAATGCCTAATACATCAGTACTGTAGTTGTGAAATACCGTGAGGTTATAAAACAGAAAGACTGTGAGACTTTGCTTTTAAAAATTGTAATGATACAGACTATGTTTGATTCTTAATGGAAATAAACACTGAAAAATGCATACCTTCATTAAAAGACAATTAGAATCTTAAGATGCTGTATACATCTATTTAGAAACAGTAGATCTCTCTGTATTGACAGAACAGCAGAAGATTTTAGATGACTCTCTGCAAATAGAAGTAAGTGTTAAAAGTGCATAAGACTTTCCCACTATGTAATCTGGACAAAACTAGCTTTTCCCTTGAGTTACATACTTACTATCATGGAATTGCAAATAGAGATTGTTAGAATGAGGAGGCAATATTCCACCACTGTTTTAACAGCACAGCTTTGTCTTCTGTAAACAAAGATCCAGGGCCTTCCTACTCAGTTATGCTGTACAATATTTGCTAAACATTGCAAACTTTATACAAAGAAATGCATACATTTGAAACTGATAAAGTTAAATGAGTAACACAAAATCTGATGAGTGCAGATCATTATTGTACATCAACTCCAGAAAGACAAATTTCTATTACCATAAATAAAACACAAAATAATGATAAATTGCCTAAAAGACTTTGAAAAAGAATTTGATAGAGTGGTGTGCATATTCTGTTTTTTTCCTGCAGTACTTGAAGCAAGAATATTATTCATTCAGATGTCAAAACCTGAGGACCACACTCTGATTTGAATTTGGGTGGTAAAATGGACAAATGCTGGGTAGTCACACTGCTGTAACTGACACCACAGGCAGAGCAGATGGTAGGCAACCGTTGGCTTCATGATGCCTCCACCAGTGCTTACAAGAAGTTTCTACAAAACGGATAAATCTGTTCTAACTATCTCCCCTTCCTCGAACGGCCAAGTATCTACTTTCAAATGAACCTTATTTCTTATTTCTTGTACAGTTGCTTGAAGATAATTTAAATTGCCTCTTATCCACAGGCTCTTAAATGTAATCAATATCTACTAACACCATGGACTATTAATCAAAGAGGAGTAACATATTCTTATTTGACCTTTATGAGCAAACCCTCTTAGTGATGACACTTTACTGTTTAACATCACCATTTTGTTCCAACATTATTCGTCTTTGGAGGAACTACAAGCCCATGGAAATCAATGGCATAAAGGACAGAATTTCACCCTTGAAATATGGATTCAAGATTATGTAATACAAGGCTGCAACACCTGCAGGTTTATAAGCAGTGGAAGTACATTTATGTTTTAACCCAACAAATGCATTAACATCTGAGCAGCTATTTCTGATCATTCATTTTTGACTGACCCTTATGCCTCTCTCCCATAGCCAACTTGTTTCTTGCAAAATAGAATAAACTACTCTTACTGAACAGAGAGCCCAAATGACTTCAGTGTATTTCCTAGAGGCTCTCATGACATTTATATACTTTCCACACTATTTTCACCCATAGAAAGTAAAAATGTATAGATCCAAGAGCAGAATTTGACCACGTTTTATAGTCTTTACATGTGAAAAAATTGTCTGTGCCTTTTATAAACACAAGAACAAAATTGCAAAGTGTCTAATTCTACAATTGAAGTAGAAGAATTCCTTTAAGGAAACAACATTTGTCTAACTTAAAAAATTATATAACTTCAACATGTAATTGTCTTGTAGATTTAGCACCCAATTATTTCTGAAACTGCATTTGAGCAGTTGGGGCACATTGCTCTGAAAAGATACAGAATAAATGTTTTCTTCCCCATGTATAAAAGACATAATAGCTAGTCTTTTGCTTTACTTGATGATTAAAGTAGAACTTATACAAGCTGTTAAGCCAATATACACCGGTTGACAGAGCTCCTTTGTTTTATTTGTTATGATACAAAAAGTCTAAAAACCCTCTAACAGCTAAAGATACATTACCTTGAATTATACTTAACAACTTAGTATAACACAAGACATTATATCTTACCCTATATTACGGACAATGATTATATTCCATTAAAGTCTGTTCTTTAATTTTCGTAGTATTACAAGGTATTAGCTTCTGAACTGCAGTACTTCTGCTCTTTGCTGCTCTTGAAGCAGACAGGAATATGCCAATGCAGGGTAAACATTTTTTTTACCTGAAGTGCATGAATGAAATCTGAACATCAGATTACCACTCGGCTATGTTCTGCTGGGGATTTATGAACAACAAAAAAAATAAAATAAGCAAATTCATGAAAGAATCATATATACTGTTTACAATGAATATTATCTAAATCATGCAATTCCACAACCAGACTATAGCAAATTTTGCAATAATTCATACACTATGCAGGCTTGCTAGGGTACAAATTTAATATATTTCACTTGCAGAGTATAGTTGGAATCACTCTTTCTGTGTATCAGTTTGACTCAAACATATTTCATAACTTCTCAGTTCTTTGAGAAATTCTGAGCTCTTTGGGAGCTTTTCTGCTTACAAAGAGTCAATTCCACCCACTTAATGTCTTCAATGGAAGAGCAAAAAAAGTCATTAGTGCTGTAGTTGTACCACAACAGAGCAATTAATATTCTTGCGATAATGACATCCCGTGTTGTTTACACAAAGCCTTTTGCAAAGTGTGCAACACCCGACAAATTTTAGCAGTAAACACTATCTGCATTGCTACAGATGGCAGAGAAAAGGTTAAGCTGAGGAAATTCAAATCTCCATTGATTCCTTGCAGACATCTGCAGGAGTGCTGTGGCAAGGAGGGAAGAGGGGTCTGCTGCATCTGCGCCAGGTCCAGTTCGCTCTGCTTAGGGATACATTTGCAGCAGTTATTAATTTGTTACTACACTGTGGACTGAGTGGCAGACTGCATCAAACACATTGGTGCACCGCTCAAATACTCACCATTTGGCCAAGATTCAATTTATTAAAACATGTCAATTAAATTACCTGATGGCCAATATGATGTGAATTTTACAACAGTATCTCATATTATTCTATGAGTTCTCTTTATTTCCACATTGAAAATCTCAAGGTAATCACAGGAAGAAAAATAACCAACCATATAAACAAATATTATCTTTTATAACTGCAAATAGATTGCATCCCTAAAGCTGAATTACTGCACATCTTATTCTGGATTATTTTGTGCAATTACTTCTTTGATTACCAGTGTGATAATGTTGAGATGAGTTTTCAACCTTTCAAAATTAGACCTTTATACACAAATATGTTTTGGAGAATGGTAAATGATTTAATAGTCCATACATAATAGTAGCAGTAAAATTTGTAGCAGTCCTATAATTGAGCTAATGGAGAATCTGATGGAAAGACAAGATAACAAAGGAGAAATGATGCAGGAAAAATTGCTTCACTTTTGAGTCCAAATGGTAAAAGTAGCTTGAGAAGCCTACGATTTCATGTGCGGTTAGTTTCGAAAATGAAAGATTCGAATATAATAAAAAGACATTATGTAACACATGGCTAAAAAGAAATGAAAAAAGACAGGAATATTCCACCTATACTGTCATTCTTTAAAATTACTGCTATCAGGAGGCTTTCACAGTTTCGGAAAACTTGCTTGAGAAGTTGTTCTTCTTCACATAAGAAAAGTGTCTTAAAGGGCATGACATTCTTCATCTAGTGAGAGCAATTTGAAAGGTTATTGAGCATGCAAAAATATAAAATAAAGATGCCTGATTAGAGATGACAAATTGGATGCTGGATAGCAGTAATGAAAGTTACTGTAGACAATATTCAGAAGAATAAAAAGTCTCCTGTATGATTTTCATATTAAAATGTGAAAACTCCTCCTTTCATAAGTTCTCTTAAAATTTCCAATTTTCTTTATCACTTTATGTTTTTTATACAGTGGATCAAAGTTTTATGGCACCGGGGGTCAAATCTTTCTCTCTTTTCATAAAAAATACCATTATTTTGAAGAGACATTGAAAAATATACCACGGCTTAGCCAATACATTGGCTGCTTTTGGATATTGCTTCATTGTACTTCTGCTGAACAGTCTGAAGTCAGATTTTGCTATCACTAACCCTTTCAGAGGTTTGACTTCAATTTGCAAACCATATAATTGTTGCTGAAAAAATAATCATCTGTGTGCCTGCTTTGAGGGGCAAAGGACAATGTAGGGAATGAGAGGCATTTGCCAGAGATGGTGTCAATATTAGTGGTTTGTAGTCGAACCATTCGTCTACATCCTCAATAACATTAGTTTCCCCTAAATAAAAGGAATGAAATTTTGTGCACATACGAAATGATGCTTGTATTTGAGCTACAGTTTTCTGTACCACTTCCTGAGCATACAGATTAGATGCTGTTCTGATCCCACTGCTGTAAGAGGACTGCAGCAATACTCTCTCCACAGGCAACCACGGACTACTTAGCTATGCATTTGCTGCCATAGTAACTCTGGCTGGGACCTCTGTAATTAAATATGTTGTTCCTCACACTCTTTCAAGATGCACATGCCCTGTTCACTGGACACCTTCACACAGAGATGCTCTGCTCTTTCTGATTTAGACAGGTAGCATAGGCTGCAATTGCCCTAGTATATGTCCCCAGTTCCAAGAACAATGTGCAGTTATTACTATGCATAATGACAGCAAAAAGTGCTTTTGGGTAATACCCTTCTAACCTTATATAACAAGAATTAACGTACGGTGCAAGTTGTTCCATGGACTTCAGGTCTCATATGGCATGAAAATGTCAGAAACCACTTCCTCTGCAGCAAAAGTTATGCAATAATCTTACTCTGTCACCTGCTTCAACTGGGAAAACGTGCTGTGTTTTTTCAGAACTGCTCTCTGTACTCACCTACAGGCAGCAGACATCACCCTTTGCGCAATTTCACATGCGGTTAGAAATGCAACGTGGGGTTCCTTTCAGTACAGCACGGCTGTCATGTTCCAGTGGGTGACTTGTCACTGAATGCAACAAATAACAGAGTGTGAATACAATACCATCTGATGTGACTTCAGCTTTGAAGAAATGGATCATTTTGATAACAGCAGGTAGAAGTAAGAAATTACCCATAAAACACTGCTATTTGCCGCTGCCTGAAGGTTGAAGTACTGTGTGCAATGGGTATGGGTTTGCCAGAAGCAGCCCTAGTTAAACACCACAGAAATTATTGGACTAGTTTTGAAACCACACTGAGGATCTAAACAAGTGAAAACGTTTCAAAAAAAACTTCCACCTACATATATCAATTCAAATGTTTAACTTTTCTTCAGATATTTATTTAAACAGGCATGAAAAGGAAAAATACACAACTCCACTCTAACAGCACTCAAAATAAATGCATTGTCTGAATTTTAACGGTAAAGAACTGATTGTGCCTTTAAGTTAATCCTGTTGAATAGCTATGCTCTTTAGCTAATACATCAGGGTGCATCACACTGAACAGTCAGTTTATGGACATTCATTATCACTGAGGTGAAATTTTGCCAACCAAAGAAGCCAAGATTATAACGTTGGGTATTTTTCATGAATGAATTCAAGCAGAGACTTGCACACACAAACTTCACATGCTGGTGCATGTTATAACTGTGCTAGGTCATGTACAAGATAACTTTATTCTGCTGTTCATGGACCAAAACTATTACTGAAGTGCTGGGTGGAATGACACTGTTCATTATCTCATCCAATTTTAGTAGAATGGGAGCAAAATAATGAAAAGCAAGTAGATAAAAATTATGCAACATGTAAAGAAAAAGAAAACAGATATTTTATTCTCTTTTCCTTTACTGCAACCCTCCTCTAATAAAATCATTGACATATGGTACACTGTGCACAACAAGGAGCACTTCAGTCCATCTTGACCACAGCTGTGGAGATCTGGCACATAGGTGTTTGTATCTGCTGCATAAGCAGTCACATATTTTATGTAGAGATTATCCTCAGCTGCTTCATGGTGAAGTATTTTCATGCCCACTGGCACAAATGACCAAAATAAATCCTCTTCCAAAGAGGATCACTGACAGCAGCAGAGGCAACACTGGCATGTCCATCCCCCAAACGAAGCAATACGAAAGTTTGGGTTCCCTATAGGAATCAGAGGCAGCTGACTGGAGCAGCATGAGCAACAGAAACACAGTATCTGCTAATACAGCAAGTGATTCCCAGGGCTCTTGGTGCAGAGGAGAGGCTTAGGAGAGAAAGGCTTCTTAAAATTCTTTGTCACAATTGCTCTCTTCACCAAATCATGTCAAACTGTACCAAAATACTGCTTTCATTCAGATATATTATATGACAAGATGTTCATTAGAAATGAAGTACTTACTACTTGGACAATTTTGAAAATTGCAGTATAAAACTGCCTAGAGTTGCAGTGATCACAGTAGCCATTTCTGCTTGCATTGTTCAAGCGTTTTTAGAGATACAGGGCATCCCATGAAGCAGTTAAGGATTTAGGGATGTCCTTTACTGAGTTACAGGTAACACTTAAGCATCTGAAAAGCACCTTGATCCCACCACAAGTGTTTCAAAGTCCTGCTACCAAGGATGGACAGGGAAACAACACTAATACTGCTAACAGGATATCATTACATTTGCAGGTTGTTTGCTAAACCATATCAAGCAAATAAACCTGGGTAAAAGTCTATTTAGTCTATAATATTACTCTATGGTTTTTATATACAATTTTTATAATAAGATTCAAAATGCATAAACAAAATGGATGGCATTTCGCATGTTAGCGCCATATAGGTATATAGTATAAAGTACTTTTTTGTCTTTTTTGTTTTCTTATGCAGAATTCAAAAAAACTTTTAATGCCCTACAGTCTTACTTTGATTTAATACCTTGAAACAAGGGAACTAGCCAATAGCATTCAATAAGTTAAATGGCTGTGAGTCACCAAGGGATATCAGTTGGAGATTTCAAAGAAAAAAACCCCAACAAATCAGTTAGGTGTTTTGTTTGTTTGTTTTTTTTTTTTTCCCAGCTGAATTAAATACCTCTAAAATTCAGATTTTGCTCAGGTTAGTTCGTGGATTTTTTTTTTCTTTTTTTCTATATAGCCAGATAACAAATAGAATGTCCAGGAATAATATGTTGAGTTTCTAACTTTTCATGAAAAAGATAGCTAATCACTATGAACACCATTCAGTAGTCAAAGAAGTTTGACAGCTGAATCCATGAGAGTTTTTTGTGATTAACCTTTCAGTGTACAGACAATTTACACTGGTTGCCTAAATATGGATCTGCCCACAGAAGTCAGCGACACACCTGAAGTTTTGAAACGATACCTATGTTTTCTCTGAACTGGAAACCCACCCTGAAAATACTGGCATCATACTGTGAAGCCATTTATAAACACTATTTCAACAGCTGCAAAATACTGAGCTTAATTTTACTAACATTGTAACCAGCAGAAAACATGCAAAGGGCATCCTGAACACTACAAGCAATTAAAGCAGCTAGTTTTGCATAATATCATGATGGTTATTAAAATAGACTTTTAAAATACTGATAGGGAAGAGCTCATGAATTTGTTCATTATTCTAGCTTGAAATAAAAAGAAAATTGTTTTACAAACGAAAATTTCCTTTAAAAATTTAAAAACATATTTATTAATAATTACTCATAATTAATCTGCAGAAAGATAAGCTAAAATTTTTCAGCAAAAGAATAAGTAGTTAAACAAAGCAAGCATTTATTCTATATGTTACTGCCATAGAGGATAAACTTACAAACTTTACTTCAGCTTCAATGCTGGTAGTATTTCAAATCCAGTTAATTCAGGTAAACAACACTGTCTACTTTGGTTTATGTTTTTGTCATCTGTCTTCTCCTTCAGAAATAAATATTACATAACCACAAAAATCAAGTTTGTTTTTACTGTTAGTATGTTCTCCTGTGGGATACTGTAGTATAAAACTCTGTTTATCATTTCACGTTCACCTGAATTACTGAGACTTGCTGTTTTTCAATAAAAATTGTTTGAACGTCCATGGTACCATGATGATACATCCACAATTTCTCATGAAGATGTCAGAAGGACAAGTTTCCACTAGAAATGAAAGAGCCTGCAGGGAAATAAAAGGGAATAGAACTGAATTTTACACTAAGCCGTTCTTGCTTTATCTGGTTTTCTCCTTCATATTCAGAGATGACCGCACAACCTTGCCATTAGATTGATCTCTGTCGTATGTTGTATGTTTAAAATCTTTAGAATTCTGATACAGAATTATTGCACAGATGCTGGGCTCTGATGGAGGTCAATAAAAAAAGAAAACACTGCCTGGAAACAGATGCTTGGATTTTGAAGCACAAATATAGCTGACACTCTGCAGATAAGCCCAGATTTCACCAAGTCTATGGGATAAGAGACAGACATTACTCCTTTAATCTGATTTGGTTTACTCACTAGTATTCAGATAAGATAAAAGCATAAAAGATCAAGGTCCTACCTTTTGAATAATTAGTCAGTGGCTTTTTATTTTCTTCTACAACACTTGGAGCATCTGTGTATCCAACACAAGACAAATCTCATATATAATAGGGATTCTAGCTAAAAGCAAAAAAGCAATTACCAGCAATTATGGAATATGCAAGTGAACATCTTATGATGTCAATACTAACAAGTTTTCAAGATCATCAACACTGACCTTAAAAATAAGTAAAGAGAAATTATAATAACATCCACAATTCACACAACTCCGTCCAAAGGAAATGAGATTTGGGCAATGTACTGGAAAACCAGCTTACTGAAGGGGCATAAACAATGGTTTACACATGGTGTGCAGGATGATTGAAACAAAAGTGGGTTTCAAAAATACTCATAATGTGAGTACATTAAACTAGGTTTCAGCTAATGAGGGAGGAGGAGTTGATTTCTCTCTTGCTCACTTTCACAGATTTATTTTTATTTTTCAACAATTGTTATATAATTTGTAAAATTATTACACAGAAAACTACATGACATGAAATTCATAATTTGTGCCATTGATAAATACAAAGATTATTAGTTAGATGTCTATGTGCTAAGTGAATGCTTAGGAATTGTATTTTTACACTTACAGCAAAGTGCAAATGTTAAGAGGACACTGAAGTAAGCAGAAGTGGGATCATCTGCTGCATTACCAGTGTTATTATGCAGTTTGTTCTTATTTCCTTGTTTTTTTTGTAGTAAGGATAATGAATCATTCAAGGTAGTATATGAATGTGACACCAATACCACCATTGCATGCATAGGTACATATTATAGAATAACTACTGTAAGACTGAACATTCTTCAAACTCCAGAGATCGTAACAGACCGATAAAGGAGAATACCGCAGTATTTTCAGTATTCTCTATACTACGTTGGTGTTTTATGGAAAGTAAATAGCAGGATTTTATGGGTGGTCAATGTAACTGTTTCTTATTGATACATTCCATAAGTTACATGAAAAATATGGAAGCTCAGAAGTTCAGTCAAGAGTGAATTTGGCCAGTTTATTCCAACAATTACAATTACAGTTCCCCAGCCTTTGTGCCACCTGTGCCTACTACACAGGAAAACTAATAAAGTGGCTGCTGGATTGGAGGTTGTGATGTTTTTCAGCTGGTGGGGATCACCTCCCAGTGAGAGCTACTGGGCAGGTGCAGCATTTGCTTTTCCTCAGGTTGTGGTGCCGACTTCCTTCTTGTGAGAGCCTGTAGAAAGACACACAGTGAAATCATAATATATATTGCTAAATAAATGAGAAACAAATCCACTGACATGGGTATGGAGCAGATAACAGTCAACCACAACTCTACAGTGAATAACTGCAGTGTTTTTGAATGGACCAATCCTCTGATCTGCATGAAATTAAATTTATTTTGAATGAAAATTTAACCAAAATCTTTCATCAAGGATCTCATACATTGAATCATTTAACTGTCTTTTCTCTAGCTTTCCCAGCATACTTGCATTTATATTTGTCTCATAGAAAAAACATGGTTGCTAAAGTGCACATTATCTGACTGTGTCACCCCAGATGATGGATATTTTCTTCCTACCTTATCAAAGTCAAAATCACAGTTCTTTCCTCAGCAATTTTCATAAATTTGCACCTTACTACTTATATTTTCTGACTCTTCTAATTTCAAAATCAGATCTGCTCCCAGCTTCAGTTCCTCTCATTTATTTTTTCCTTTGTGTAACTTCTTGGTACAGTGAGTCAGCTGCAGGAAATTGCTTAATGTCTGTTCCTTTAAGTTTCTCTGCAATACAGTCAATATAAAAACTTTGAAATATAGGTGACACTTTATTCTGCTCCTTTTATTTCTAGACTGCAAACATCAGGATTTATTGGATGTTGCTAAACACATTTTAGGTGCTACTGTAAAATGAAATGATTAATTGATTCAGCAGACACTTACAGCAAAATGACTTTTCATAGTATTTTCAAATAGCTGCCTCTCCATCAGGGTGAACACATACTAGGAAAAGCATTGAAAACCCACCCAAAATACAGTATATTGTATGTGCACATGTATACACACAGATATTTCATACTTAGGAAAGCAAAGATATTTTGAATAGCCTCATATGACAGGCTGCTGAGGAACGCTGCTGTATGACATTATAGGACAACAGTATCTGATTCATATTTCTCTCACATAGGAACCAGCAGGCCATTTAGAGCATTTTCAGGGAGATGCATTCCCAGCTCAACAGGACTGCTGGTGATGAAGCAATATCGTGATGTAGATAGAATTGATTTACCTATTAATAACTGAGCTAGCCGACATTTCTTTGTAGTGATCAGCTTTAATGTATGAAAATACATGGACTGTGGAAGCAAAATATGAAGCAGAGAGCTTAATGACTTGTGTTTTAGATTCTAGCCTCTTGTTTCTTCAGCAGTGTTTGATACACAGTTTGTGTTCATATTAACTTCACTTACGTTAGCTAATAAATGACTTTGATTATTGCCATTGCCATCCAATGCTACACAGTGTAAAACAGGACTTGTGGCAAGAGGACATGACAGAGGCAGTGACGAAGGTGAGGCTGCAAGTCAAAGGCCATACTTCCAGAACACAGGAAAAGCTTTTGTGTGCTCAAGTGCAGTGATGTCCGATCATTTAATCTTAAGGCTAAATAGTTACTAATATTTGCTAAACTATTACCCTTTCCTCACACAGTGTCCCAAACCCCTGGATGAGGTTACCAATCCTGTAACAGAGCTGCAAACCAGAATTTGTCAGACACTTAGCTTGCTGAATTTGTCAATCCACTTTCCCTGCAATATCCAGCATCTGAATTTCTATTTTTGCTGAAGCTGGGTTCAGCCTCCTTCACAGTGAAGGAGCAGAGCCCTGTGAGCCAGCCTGCAGCCAGCTCAGTGCAGGAGCAGTGCAGGATGAGCCCTGGAGCCACCTGGGCATGGAGCTGGGAGCCACTGCTGCTCCATGCCTGCCAACAAGCAAAGCAGGTTAGGCTTGGCCCGATTTCCTGAAAGTCATTCATTTTCGGTGAAACAGACTCCAACACCATGGAAATATTTAAACCACACAGGGAGTCTTATTTTGTGCTGCAAAGACTGTAATAAATGATAAACTGACTATTTTCAAGACTTTCAGAGGAGACTGAGTGGGCTTAGGGTGAAAACACCTTGACTCCCAAACCTGGTTTACATGTGCAGGAATGTAAACTACATTAAAATGCCTGACTCGAAGCTCATTCTTTCATAATTCAACTGCACAGCCATAGAGCTGCTAATAAGCAGTTTATTGGTCATAAAAAAGGGCTATTAATATTGCAGTAATAGATGCTATTAAAGTAATAAATATTCCTCTTACAATGCTTATGTCTCACCAAAGTTTAAGACTGTTTCAAAGATCAGATGTTTCATTCTTCAGTCCGCTGTTACAGCGCAAAGGGATTTTGGTGGAAAGTTCTGTTTCTTCTCTGAGAAGAAACTTTGTTGTTTTTGGAGTTTGATACAGTGATGAAGGAAAACAGATCACAGATGCTGACTGCAAAACTACAACTGAAGGTAAAGAGCTTTCACTTCTTTCTCTTTGGGAAGTTGTTATTCTGTTGTCCAGTTCTGGGACTCCCTGAAAGGAAAATTAAAAAAGAAGAACACACAAGTTTCAGCTGTACATTGAGTGAAATTTCACCTTCCCAAATCTATCATGGACTTCAGAAACACAGGGCAACCATAAGCATAACAATATTTTTCCAGCTATGAACACAAGCCACTGCTATCCTTTCATACGCGTTAGAGGACCCAGGATGTGTGAGACTTGGATTCAGCTCCTTCTCAAGAGGACTGAAACTCACGTGTGTTGCAACACACACATACACACATGTACAAAAAAGCCTTTGAAAATAAACTTAAATTCATAATTAGAAGGTGAGTATTAATCCCCTGCCAATGGTGCAAAAGGGATGACAGTGTAAAGGTGCGAGTAGGAGCCACAGCACCTCTCATGCCTTTAAAGAAAGTGACAGTTTTCACTGCTTTCAGTGAAGAGCTCTGTTCTACAGGGCTACGGCATCTGATTGCCAAAAATTCCTATTTGAATCAGTCCCTTATTGAATGTTAAGTTGGAATGACTAGGGTTTTTTAATTCACTTTTGCTTACAGTATGAGGTAGTCATAGCCTGTCCAGATGCCTCAAGTCTGTAATGCTCTTGCTATGCAAAACCGCAACTGCACCTATCCAGGAAATTTTACAAAAAATAAAAAAGTCTAGTATCGCCAGCACGTGAAGATTGAACCAATTTTAAAAGTATTCAGGACTGAGATGGCTAAATTCCTATTCAGTCATGTCTGGATCTAATTTTAATATCTACACAATAGCAGAAATAGTATAATTTATGGAACACACCATTAAAGATGGGGAAAATGATGTGTGGCAAACAACCAAAGCCTGATCATTTAATCTGATGCAATGTATTTCAGCAACCAAATGCAAGTCGCTCAGCCGTTGTGTGTTTCAGCCACATTAGAAGACTGTGGAGTTCATAATTTCTAATTTTTAAAGTAGATTACAGCTGCCACATCATTAAGACCTTACAATTATATCTGAACAATAAATTGTGTTATTAATAGGATGGTTATGGCCTGTGAGTATTAGATATTGTTGTTTGTGATTTGCACTTAAAGAGGGATTTTAATCAAGTTTACCATTCTCAAAAAGTCTGTTTTGCATTTAAATAAGCATCCTTAAAAACTGATCTGTTTTGCTCAATTATACAATGCCTCATCCTGAAGCCTAGTAGTAATTTATTATACAGACTCTGTGAGCAAGGAAGATGTATTGCATTCTACTTAATCTTATCAAATTTCTGCTGATTTTTGAAGACAATGTCTGTTTATCATAATTATTGTGAGTTGTCTGAGTTAATAAAACTTGAAAAACTATGTGGGAATTAAACCAATATGGAATGTCAAACTTACTATTTATGTAAGGCTATCTGATACCAGCTGTCCTTTCATGGGTCTTCGAAGCCGTTTATTTCAGTATTGTCTCTTATACCACCATTGTTAAGTAGTTCAAATGTATAAAACTCTGATTTTTGGAATGTATAATTTGTATTATGAACTTCTGCAGATGAAAATATTTTAAAATATATTATAATGTTGCAAATTAGGTATAATTTTTCTATCATATTTGATAGAAAATTTTGTTTTCATTAAAAATGACCTGGTCTTCATTTGCATTATGCTGTAACTTTAGTAAAATAGATTCTTTGCCTTAGTGGTCATCTGTAGATAACTGGTTTATAGTGCAAAGGAATTGCTTTGTTCATTTAGAGTCATAATTAGCTTCTACAGTGTAAGAAGTATTTGTAACTATTTTCCTTACTGGTTCCATACTATATCATCATTTTTAAGAGGTGCTTCAAACTTAAAGTGCATTCAGTAGGGAATTATTTCTAAAACTAACAAGCAAAAGAAACTTTAAAAAAGTAAATCTTGATTTAATATACCTTTCAGAAGATGCAAAATACAAATGACTGGTTTTATTTAGAAAGAATTTAAAGCACTCAATTTTTAAGATTACACTGAGTGTCTTTTGTGATCTGAAACAAAAGCCGGTGTTTGCCACATTCTTTGATACAGAACCGAATCACTTTGTCTTAGAACTAAATCTGTAGGCAGTGACCAAGTTTTCAATCCAAAGCCGGGTCAATGACGCTCCAAAGTAACAAGAATGCCCACAAAACTATTGCACAGTAATGAAATGTGGACAAAATACACTTCACATATTCCAGCAGAAACAATAAAGGCACAGGAAATTCCCAATTAAAAATGGGAACAAAAAGATTCAAAGAAGGTTGAAAAAACTATTCGATCACCAGTGTATGTTTTCTTTCTGAATACAGACAGTATTCCTGACCAGGCTGGAGTCCTGCTTCTATCATTAGTGAGGCTAAAAAGTTTGAGATCCACTCTTTTTGGCTCTGGCTCTGGTTATTTTGTTACTATTCTCACACCATTCTTCAGTTTACATTTATCAATAATAGCTTTGGTCATCTTCAGAGATACAGTATGAGTACTAATTTCCAGAATAAGGCACATGAGCTTTCTGGTAACAAGCACAGTGGAAATGCAACACAGTATTTCTGCTACAAGAATGACTTTGGAGTTAAAAAAGTGAAGAGACAAAAACAATGTTAAGTAAGTTCATACTAAAGTCAATAAACTATATAATGACAAGAGTTAGTGTTGTTCTATTTCACAGTTCAATATAATGTAAGTTTTGTTGCTTAAAGGAGGACTTTATTGATGTTTACAGATAGACTTTATGGCTTGTTTGTCACCATGAGAGCCTAGATGTGTCTGTCTCAGTTTCTGCTCAGGGATGCCTGAGCCATACACAGTCTATTTTCATACCAAGGAGAAGAAAAAAAATATAGTCTAAAATTCCTGTATCAAAGCAACTTTAACTTGTTAAGAAAATTGTCTTGCAATGACTGATCTACTCACGTCAAGATAATAAGGTTTTTATGGTCCCAAGGAGGACTTAATCTAATTTTTGGAGGGATTCTGATCTCACTGTTGATGCTTTATCACTTTTAATCTCAACACTTTTATTTGAATTTGCTCTGCAAAATTCAATATACTTTTACTTGACAGCTGAAGACATAGAATAGTCTTTTTGCACTAAGTTTTCCTGGGTTGCAACTGTGTTTTAAATTTGGTTATCATTACTCTGAACAAATCCAATTATGGAGTTATTTTGCTACTTTAGACAGAGAATACTCAGTATAATTTCTCCAACACAATAAAGGTACCTCTTAAAGAAAAAGTAGTAATCAAATTTTGAACAGAAGGTGGCTGTTAAAGGTGTCTTTAATTATTTGGTAGAGGATTGTTTGTGATTTAAAGAAAGGATATCTAAGACTGTGTTATTCTTCAATAGAATCTATTTATAGTTTTATTGCTTTGGTTTTCTAACTGTATGAGGGTAAAGTGAAGTCTGTGTTTAAAAAAAATTGTTTAGCATTGTCTTCCTCAAGTCTCAGTTTTAATAAGATGACACCTTTTTTTTTAATTCCTAAGGCAAAATGGACAATTACCACAAATCTGGTTAATAGATAACTCATAAACTATCATTTGTTTACACTGATCTCAGTGCTTTAGGCACCAAAAGATGGTGTGGAGGGAAAAAAAAAAAATGTGCCACACAGTTGAACCGAAATGAGAATAAAAGCACTATGTCAATTGAAAATTGACAGGGACAGGGACTGCCAGAGCTGTTACATGTGTCCCGCATGGTGAGTCCCAGTTCACCAACTGGTGCTGTTGCCAGAGATAGATTAAATAATTAAATGCAATCAATCTGCAATTTCCTAGAATCCTAGAATGGTTTGGGTTGGAAGGGACCTTAAAGATCATCTAGTTCCAACCCCCCTGCCACAGCCAGGGACACCTTTCCTCTAGACCAGGTTGCTCAAAGCCCCATCCAACCTGGCCTTGAACAATGCCAGGGAGGAGGCAGCCACAGCTTCTCTGGGCAACCTGTTCCAGTGTCTCACCACCCTCACAGTAAAGAATTTCTTCCTAATATATAATCTAAATCTGCCCTCTTTCTGTTTAAAACCATTCCCCCCTCGTCCTGTCACACCATGCCTTTGTAAAAAGCCCCTCTCCCGCTTTCAGTCCCTTCAGGTACTGAAATGCTGCTATAAGGTCTCCCCGAAGCCTTCTCTTCTCCAGGCTGAAGAGCCCCAACTCTCTCGGCCTGTCTTCATAGGAGAGGTGCTCCAGCCCTCTGATCATCTTCGTGGCCCTCCTCTGGACTCGTTCCAAGAGCTCCATGTCCTTCTTATGTTGGGGGCCCCAGAGCTGAATGCAATACTCCAGGTGGGGTCTCATGAGAGCGGAGTAGAGGGGCAGAATCACCTCCCTCGACCTGCTGTCCACGCTGCTTTTGATGCAGCCCAGGATGCGGTTGGCCTTCTGGGCTGCAAGTGCGCGTTGCCGGCTCATGTTGAGCTTCTCATCAACCAACACCCCCGAGTCCTTCTCCTCAGGGCTGCTCTCAACCCATTCACTGCCCAGCCTGTATTTGTGCTTGGGATTGCATTTGTCCATTTGCTTTCCCTCCAGAACACAGCCCCGTGGGCTGACGTGCGATCCCTCCGCCCACCAGAGAGCATGTCCCGGCAGACAGTGATTTCTACACCGTTCTGTGGGTCCCTGGGTGCAGAGCTCACTGCACCAGTGCCGGGGCTGGCACAGGCCCCGCTGCTCTGCCTCACAGCAGGCTGGATCTTCTCCCCCATAAACAGGGAAAAGTACTTAGTCTACTCTTCTTCTGGGATTGTGTTGTTTGTTGTATTTTCTTTTTGGCTCTATCCTCTTTAATTATTTTTAGTTCTTAATCTTATTACTTCACACTTCTGTACAACTGAGCTGAATAAGCTACTTATCCAGTCTCTAAGCTAAATCTATCCAGATCATTTTGAATTTATTTGCTCTGTTCCTCTGTATTTAGAAATTCCTTTGGAATTTATATCCCTCTCTGGAAGACAATGCTTGCCTTATTGTAGATCAAACACTTCTCCTAAAATCTACTCTAAAATAAGAACAAGATTTCTCTCTTTTTCATCACCTGAATATGTATTGTCATATTCTTCAGAAGAAAAACAAAAGTCAGTAGTCACAGAGCACAACGTCCTAAGCTGAACTCTGACATGGGTCTCTTTTTGGTCTGGGCAAATCACTTAACCTCCCTTGACTCTCTCCCAGGAGAGGAATTCACCATTTTGAGGATTATTTTTCACTAAGCACTTGCAAGGTTCTGCAGACATGGTTAACATGTCACGCAGAAGCACAGTCTCTGTAGTCTGCAACCTTCAAATGCATTTGTTAACATTTTTTTGGCTCCTGATTGCTCAATACATTCACATTTTCATTTCTTGGTCACCAGTGTCCGCTGGCTTCCTCCTTCTTAAATAAAACATTCTCCCCTAGGTGATATGTAGTGAGACAGTAGAAAGATGCTGTCTTGACTCGCTGTGACATGTTTCAGAACAATCTTTGTGAAATTTTCTGGAAGAGACTCTGTGGAGTCTCCTTCTCTGGAGACATTCAAAACCCGCCTGGACGCGTTCCTGTGTGATATGGTCTAGGCAATCCTGCTCCGGCAGGGGGATTGGACTAGATGATCTTTCGAGGTCCCTTCCAATCCCTAACATTCTGTGATTCTGTGATTTTCAAATATCCGAACTATGTTACACAAATATATTTCCAGTGCAGTGCATAAAATACACCAAAATATTTGTTCTAAACTAACATTGATTTTGCTTTCAGTTCAGAATGGTCTCTTATCATCTATACTGATGTTCTTAAATCTGCTTTCTAATATGGGAGTTAGCACTGAATGCAGTGAGTTTTTCTGTGTGAGCAAATACCCATAAAAGGATCAGGTGTGCAGTTTCCAAAAAGAATTTTTAAGCCCTGCTTCTTCCATTCAGTGTACTCTGCTGAGTATATGGAGAGTCACAATCACCGATTAGCATCTTTTTTTTTTTTTTTTTTTTGTCAGACTCCTTGTAAGAGATCCTTGTACTATTCATAATCTGAAACATCCAGACTGTATAGGCTGTTTTTAATAATAATCCTGTATCGGGCCACACAGCTTTTTGGCACAGAAACTTCCAATCAGTCAATACTTGCTGGTTTATTTATGAGCTTTCCTGTTCACCTGTATGTCAGATAAGCAAGACGGAAGGAGCACTCTAATGAGGATTATTCTTGCTACCAAAGTTTGTTCTTAAGGGGATACTAGTGACCCCTAATTTGTTATTCTTGGAGAGTAACGGTGTGACACTTGCTTGACACAGACAGACCCAGCTGCATCCCTCGCTAATCACTGGCAGTGCTGCAGAAGGATGTTGTCCACATCAGAAAGTGTGGCTGGCACTTACTTTCTTTCCAGCACAACAGGGAAGCATGAAATGGCTGGTTGCTGCCCTGCTCGGTGCATGGCAAGACATCACTCTTCACTGCACAGAGTGATAGCTAGAATGACCCCAAATTCCTGTGCAGGAGCAAGGGAGTGGCTGGTCCCTTTGACTCCTACTACAGAGGTCCTCAGTAGGTCCATTGCTTTCATTTTGCAAATAAACCCAGATATCCAACTTTCTCTATCACAATTAAATAAAGTATAGCTTAAACACTATTACATATAAGCCCATGCTGTGTGCCCTTATACAGGGTGCAGGATTAAAAGAAAAAAGGTCAGGGCTGAAAACTTGAGCAGTTCTGACTGTTCAGTGAGAAAGTACATGCAACTACAGTTAGATAATTCACTGTGGCAACTTGGCAGTGCTCCCCATTTACTGTATTTATGTGTGTCTAATCCCTGGGTTATCAGTAAAATACGATTCAGCAGCAGCACAGGCTACACATTCATGTAGGTATTAGCAAAAGCCTGCCTCCTTGTTCCAATTTCTTTAATTATAGCAATACCTCTTTTCTGCCTTTTATTGTGTGGAGGTCATCTAGGTACTTATTTTGGGGTATTGGTACTTTGAGATGGTGATAGCTTTCAGAGGTGTGAGTGGCACATGTGAAAATACAATAATCCCAGCATACCTGAATGCTCTAGCTTGAAATGCTCTCAGTAGAGAGCCTGCTTAAAAACAAAAAAAAAATCTTGAGGATTACTTGCTTATGTGCAGGCATTTTTTTTGTTGAATGTGTTGGAAGATATAGTGGAAAACAGAAGCACTAATGAAGATTAAATAGAATAGAGTGACTTTGTGCAGCAACTCTGGAGATGCTAAATCTTCTTGCTGCTGGTTTACACAACCAGGGCAATGATTCCCCTCCACTGCAAGACCCCACATTGCTTCATGCAGAGCAGCTGAAGGGGTCACAGTCTTGTCTTGCCATGCTGCAAACCTGCATTCCTTTCCTTTCCCTAATGAATCATCTCTCATCACTTCTTGTTCAAGGGCCTGGTTTCTCTCCTGAAGCAGCTGTATACACTTTAAGAGGCAGAGCAGATCTTGGACACAGGGGACTTTTCACACAAATGCTGGGGGGTTGGTTTGATACAGTTTATCTTAAAGAAATTGAAGGTATTACGGTACATAAGGAAGTAAGAGACGGATTTCTGATACTTAAAAGGCACAAAGGCACTCGTCACAACAAACCCAGAGAAATACTTTTGGTGAAAGCGTGCTCCCTACCTTGGTTTCGCCTCCAGCCTGAGACCTCGCGGTAGCTGTCATTTACTGGATGAGCTCAGGGTTCACCCTTGCAGACCCGCCAGCCGCCCCATGCTGCCAGTGGGATGTCCTGAGCAGCAACTGGAAGATGCTTCACGTCTCTTGTGTCTGCTCTCTCCAGGCACTGATCAGGTTGGCAGCAGATGAATGTGTCAGTCTTTGTAACTTTGCTTCTGGGCATAGCACTGGGCACATCCATCTGAAACTAATACATTGGATAGAGGAAAAGATTAAAAAAAAATATGTTATTGGTGAGTTGTAGGTATACCGTGGCATTTCTAGCTGCTTTATGTTCTTAAAAGTGGGTTTGCCTTGATGGGATCTCTACAGCTTAATTACTCTCCTGATAAAGTTACTGTGATTTTTCTTCATTAAAAAATGTTACAATGTTTGCAGCTCAAAGAAAGCCAGAGAAAATGAACTTTCTCCTTGAGAAATATTGTTTTTTTTAAAAAAGACCTTTTAACATTATAATACCATTTTTCATGAAATTTTTCTGAAATATTTTTACATATTTTTTCCAAAATAATTTAAAAATCTTTCCTTTACCCATACCCTTAACACTTATAGTCAAAAGGAAAACCAGCTATATTTTGAGTTTAAAATGAAAAGTTTCTGAATTATGAAACACTAGCAGAAATATTTCCACAAGGAAGTCAGTAGTTCTATAGGGTAATGGAGTCATCAAAGGGGACTTCTACAGGAATCAGGAAACCTCCTCTCACTGAGAAACAAGCTACTTCCAGCTATTCCTCTCGGTTCCAGTTTTTCCTTTATGCAGGCTTTTCTTTTTCTAAAACCTTCTGAGACTAGTACAATTACAGCTGAAAGTCTGACATTTCTTAATAACTAAACGCAGGTTTAATGCAAAGGAAACACAAAGTAGAATAAAAAAGAAGTGCAGAGGTAGAAAATAACAGAAAATAGTCTTATTTTTTGAAAGCTCACTAGGTACTCTCTTCCATTCTTTGATATGATGAAATCAGAAGTTCTTGCATTTGGGAGTTCAGCTTTACCAATCCAAGCAGTGGCACCATGTGATGTCCAGCATAAAATTGGGCGCATCAAGAGGCAGAGCATCAGGAGGTCTGCCCTAGGGCAATGCTCAGGAAGAGGGGATGTCCAGAAGAGGCAGCAACTTCTGTGATTAGCTGAATCACAAGCCCCAACTTTAGCAGCCCCACACTCATAACAGAGGACATAAAGGAGAGGAGCCACTATGGAGTTGTGTGACTTCGCTGGCTACAGCCCCAATGAATTCACTGATCGCTATAGACAGCTCTGAGCCCAAGTCTCTTTGACACTTCAAACTGAAACCAAAAGGGATCAGCATGGTTGTAACAAGTTTTTGCTCTTGAGCACACATCTGGTCAAGTCTCTGTGTGATCCAGCACAGCCAGACAACTTAGGCTTTTTCACAGAGAGCCCCACCTGTGGGCAAAGAAATGTCTCTCATGACAGTCCAGAAGTAATTTATTATTAATTTTAATTGTTTATATTTAATATACTGTAAATCTCTGTAAAGAACTAATATACTGGCCAAACCCAAAATGGATTTCAAAAAGAAATCTCCAGGACTGTCATTAATTGGATGATGAACAGCTTCCAATATTAGAGGACAAATAGGAGCTATGAACTTGCTACACCAGAGAAACAGCGCCAGAGATGAGAGGCAGGCGTTCTGCCCTTCTGAAAGAAGGATTTTGTCATCAGATACAATTTCTGATGTATAGTTAAATAACATTTACTTTCATCCCTCCAGTGTAAAGGATGAAAATCTTCTAAAAGCAAGAGTCCCAAAGAAATGTAAAGACAGTGTATTCACTACTGACATTTCAAAAGATTTTGCCCCATCAGTGGAGACAGTTATTCTCTATTATCAGGTTTCCTGTCAGTCATGTTGATTAAAGTTGATAAATACTGCAAGCCACTTGGGGTAGGCTAAAGGACACGAAAAGAAAACGTAACTTATTTGAAAAGGACCATATTTCTTGGGAAATGAAAAGCAGGCCATATATGCCTGCATTTCTCAACTTCAAAAAAAGCAAATTCCCCTATTTAATTTTTTGTTTGTTTTCATTTTGCTAGAAGTAGTACATACTTACATATTGTACTTAACGTAATAGTGCTTTGTATGGACGAAGCAGTGCGATAGTGAAAAGTTAGCACAGTTTCTCTGATTCATGCACTATTACGTTTATTGAACCTGGGCAATAAATGGCAATTCACTACGCCAGCTATTGAAATTTGTGATCCAGTAATAGCTACATCCTAATGGAACATGTGTTCAAATGCATCAGGAACATTGGGAAGTGTTTTGCAAGACTAAGGTGTCAGTCCAGAAAGCAAACTGCCTTTGAAAGCATGCCATATATTCTCCATAAATATTTAATATGCAAAAGACAGAAGATCAGTTTGATATAATTCATAGGGTCAAATCAGTTATAAAGATTCTTCTGATTGCTATTGCATATGCATTATTTTTAATCTTCTAAAAGTCTTCAGTAGAAGTAGCTATTGATTTCAGAATTAATAGTAGAAAAGCATTGATTATTTTTGCCATCAAGGCGATGAAAAGGAGCAACACTCCCACAAAATCAACTATGGGTAGGAAGAGCTAAATTTTTTCTTTTTTTTTTTTTCAGTATGAACAGGCAAAAAAAAGTTGTGGTAAAATAGTGAAAAAAGCTGGAAGAAAATTAAAGCCTGAATCCAGGAATACTCCATCAATTATGACCTTCCATTAGACATCAGTGGAGATACTTACGCCAATGTAGTGGAGCATGTGAATGTCCAGGAGCAAGAACTTTAAATCGCAAAATATTTTCCATGAAAACTGCTCTCCTTATCTTGTCAAATTTTCCAGAAGAATACTGTTATAACTTGACTGAATATTGTAATTAGATTAGTAGAAAGGACGAGGTGGCAGAATACAAGACGTATTTCTTGAAAAAAGAACCGCACTTGAGAGAAAGCTGAAAGTTACTGTATGAAAGGAGGAATGAAACTCCTGGTAATCCAATTAATTTTTTTATTTAAGAAAAAAATCTTATGTTTATAATAAATGATTAATTAAATTCACTATGAGGCTATAAAAGTATTTGATGACCCACACATTTTTGGCTAATAACATTAACTCTACTGCCAGTAAAATATATTGATTTAAACTCACAGGTGTTTTTTAAAAGGCTTGTAGAGCCTTAAAAAACAAAAATGATGTGGGTTTGGAAATTCTGAATTAAACCCAGTTTGCACTAGTATTTTAAGAACACCATGCATGCATTTGCCTTTCTGAGCTTATTGTTTAGCTATATATTTCTTACAGCACCTGGAGTAGCTGAAAATTTAATGCAATAAAAATACATTATATTTCTGACAAACCATAAAAGAAAGAAATCCAGTCCCACTTCTGTACTTCTTTGGCACAAAGCTCAGGGGTTTTTATAATGAAATTCTTTTTAAAGTGCACAGGGTGCCAAAAAGAATGTGCCTATTTAAGAATCTCTCAGTCTACCACCGCAGAAATCTAGCTAACTGAGAAAACTAGTATACATTTTACTGCAATTTTAATACAGCTACCTTGGGTCTACTTATTTGTTCAGATGCTTATCCATCATAAAATCACACTACACACAATCAGATTACAAACCCTGACGAGGATTCTGCTTGTGTGGCTAACTATGCCATTATAATTAATTTAGTCAGAAAACCATTATGTGTTAACAGAAGAAAAGACTTTTTTATAAATCCTGGAATTTTCCTTAGGCTTTAAAAAGTCCTCAATAAAGAAACATACTACAATGTAGCAATATAAAAATGGTCAAGATCCTATTTTGCACAGACTTTTCTTTATTCCCCTTGTTAAACAATTAGATTTTTAACACAGTAGGCTATGGTTTTTAGGGGTTTTCATATCATAATTTAGTTCATGAAGTTGCAGTAAGAAACACCTGAATGACTATCATGAACTGAAAATGGTGATAATCCTCTTGCAAGTTTTAGATGAGGCAAAGGGATGACCCTGTTACTCCTTAAATCAATAGAAGCCATGTCAGGCAAAAACATTGCTGCAAGCTATTTGAACCTAGATTATCACATATTCTTAATATAAACTATTGGGAACTACACTAGCAATGGTAACAAGATTTTATTTGCTCAGGATTTCCTATATGCAAGCTTGTTTCTAGCAGAAACTGGTAGTTTACACAGCTCTTGACCCTTTATTGTTTACTTGAAAAGTTCACTTTTATATAAAAAGGTAGTGGATTTTTTCTAAATTAGAATCTGAAAAAAGAATACAGAAAATTCCAGTGCTGCAAGCTACTAGTCTACCAAAATAGCTTAAACCATTCATATCATAGAAGCAATATGAAGAGCACCTTGAGTGTTCAGAAGCAATTACGACAGTGATAACTGCAGATGAAATGAAGCAAAATGTGAAAAATTTATCTTCATGTACACTTTTCTACATAACAGAATGGCCTCCATTTATCTTACTTCTTTTTCTGTTAGACTGATTAGTTAACTGGCTTCAGAAGCAAAATATGAATGAGCTGACAAATTGTTCCCTTTGACTTTTGCACAGTCCAAGAGTAAATACCAGATTTAACATTTAATCATTTAAAACAGCAGATCTGGCTACAAGTTAAGATATGAATATATTAACCTATATGTGCTGTCAGTACATAGGAGGGAGTTTTACCTTTTACATATACTTTAAATGCATTACAAGGATAAACAGGTATCAGCACCTTAATCTTATCTTACGTATAACCCCACTGAATTCAAATACAGGAAAAAAACAGGAATCCATTTGTTGTTTAACATTAGAAAACACAGAAACTTTTTAAGGAAAAAAAATAAAACCTCTCAGTGCAGGGCATAATAGATGTAAAAATATGAGCCCAAGCCTGTGCCCTATTCACCTTCACTTCCAGTTACCTACAATCACTCATCTGGATTTTTAAAATGCTTGGCCTATCATCACCTGACTTTATTTTTAAGAACAATCTCTTTGAGGACTCCATGTATACATCTATTAGTCATATTTTTGAAGACAGGAGTTCAAATAAATCCTGAATATGTCAACAGAAAAAAACCCGTCACTGCCGTATGGTGATACCTGGCAAGCAGTGGCTGCATCACTTAACATAGGAATCATTAAAAAGATGCATGTAATTCATGACTGCATTAATGGCAGTCCAATTTCTGTGTGTTTAATTTTAAGACATCTCAAAAGACCTCATCAGGTAGACTTTTTAGCTCTCAGAAGTTCAGATTTTTTCACAGATAGTCTCATGAAGATCTTTACCTTCTCTGTTATGATACAGTTTTATAGGCTGTTACTTTTCTTTTAGTATTTTTGCATGTGTTTCAGACACACAATTGTGTGTAATATTATACAACTAAACATTTTTAGTCAGCTTTTGACCACAATTTTCAACCTGCTCATTGGTCAGTTGAACATCAAAGATGAACACCTCCTTCCACATGCAGTCTGCAGCAGGCATGAATCCTTAGGTTTGACATTGTCTCGTAATTTCAGTAGTCTTTCTAGTACACCCAAACTACATTTGTCTGAATTTCATGGTAGATTTTATTAGCATATACTGTGTATGTCCAGATGTTTGGTGACATCATGCTTTATTTATCATCCCTAGTGTATCTGGACTACCAAAGAGTTAAACCTTCTAAGACTCTTTTCCTGGCTTGCTAAGAATCTTTTAAAAAAGGTTTTGGTTGCAACCCTATTCCTTCAATCCCTCATGCATTGTCAAAAGAGCTATTAAAAATCTGTTACTGTTATAGAAATCTACAGGCTATCCTGGAATGCTCTGGAGCTATGCCTTGAATTTAACTTACAAAAGATGTGTTCTGGTCTGATTGCTCCAGCCTGTGGTTTTCTGTATCATAAACTGAAAATTCTGTTTCTGTTTTAGACATTTTAATCTCAGCTCCCCCATGAGCACTGGAAACTGGGCTGACTGTACAGATATTTTCCAGATCTGTGTTCATTTCCTTCCACTGTATCTTGCTTGTCCAACAGCTTCTCTTTTTGATCTCTTGCTATTTTCATTCACTTCCCCCGAAATTCTTTTCCCTGACATTTTTAGTTTCTATAATCTGACATTAAAAAAAACAGTCAAACCTGTCTCATGCCCTCTTGTACAGTTTGACTTTTAATATATGTGTACAGATCTCTCATTTCCAAAGCTGTCCAGAGGGAAACTCCAAGAAGCAGCGTGGTCCATAGGCTGTCCAGCCAGCATGGGGAGGAGGAGGCTGGAGCTCCATTCTAGCTGACTTACCCCGCAGGTGACCTCTAGAAAATGATTTTGCACCCTTCTGACTTTGCATGCTTGAGGATCTTTTTTGCAAATCTTTAGGGACCTGCATTGCTTGCTTTTTTTTTTTTCCCACTAAGAGTTTGTACATTGTTTAGCACAGACAGCCCATGATCTCAGTGAAGGCCCGTGTTAGTGGGCTGAAGCACTGAGGAAACTATGCCACAAACAGAGAGGGTACTTTTGTTCTGAAAACAAGCAGACCCTGTACCACCTTCACAGAGTGCATCTAATTCAGGACACTTTTTTCACAAATGATATCTAGTTGAAAAAAATTGTACAACGTTACCTCTGGAATGAGCTCAAAAGGAAGCTTTTTCAACAAATATACATGTATGCATGTGTTCAAGATTTTTTTCACCCACTTCCTCACCCTGTTTTTCTATTTTAATGAGATCTTCCTTTTATGCAGATCAGCCTTTTCTTCTGGAGCCTACAACACAACGTAAGAAAGTTGATTTGGGGGACAGACAGGAAACAGATTCCCATGGAGCCCTGAATTCAGCTTCCTGCCTTGTCAGGCACCACCAGCACAGCTGCACTCAAGAGGGAAAAAGGTTCTGTTCGTGCCCAGGAGGCTGCTGCACTGGAGGCTTCCTGTGGCAATATCAGCCTGCCCCTAGGAGATGACAAAGATACACAGTGCGAGTAAAAAGCAACTGCACTCTGTTCTCCTTTTCCCTTCCTATTTCTCATCATCTGTGAAGTTGTTCTGAGTTATGCCAGCAGCAATAGTGATTAAGCATGACATACTAAACTATACTTAACATACATAAGATTCCTAGAGCCTATATTTTCATCATAAAAAGTAAGCACGTCCATGTGTATACTGCTATCTCAAACTTCCCCAAGAGCTGAACAAGATCAGTAGTCTTAAAAAGAAGATCAATCTGACAGCTGGGAGACTGGTTGCCTAAATGAAAATGTAAGTTTAAGCACAATATATTTCCTCATATTTGTATTTTATACATTTACTTCCAGATTTGTATCTGGAAAAATATTTATAGTGCTGACACTATTTGAATAACTTACACTCGTTAATGGATGGGTTTATACTTTTAACTGATTCAGTAAATAGGGACAATGATTACAGAATAAGGGTTGTGTTTATCAGACTTTTCTAATGCCAGACTCCAATTCAGTCAAGAACTGGATTAAGGTCACACTCAAAAGCATTAATCACTAAATTATGCAACCAATAAAGTGAAGATGCTGAATGAAATTAGAAGGACTACCAAAATAATAATATACTGTTGAGAGACTATTGAAGAAAAAGGTTGGTTGAAGTAAAAATTTTGCATTTTGAGGGAAATTTTGAGGAGGAAAAAAAAAAATTCATCCATTTATCCACCCCAACACACACACCAATCTTCCACAAATACAATCAGCAAGGAAAATCCACTCATACTAAATTTTGTATCAAAATGTCAATACCATCATAGCCACAACAGATTAGGGTTTACGAATTGTTTTACAAAAATCTTTGCAGTTTTTACTGCCTAAATCTAGTTTTCTATAACAAAAATACTTTTTGAGTTGCTATGCAACAATTTTATACTTATGTTGTGAATAAAAGAGAATTACAAATTAAAATAAAATATATATTTAGGAAAGAATCTTTTTTGAAATGAGACATTTCAAAATTACATTTTCAGTAATTTTTCATTTTTTCAACATTTTATAAAATGCTTTCTTAAGTTTTTGCTGTAATTACTTAGAGATTCTTAAGAAAATTCTTACTAAAGTATTATTTTGACAACCATGGACAGAAAAAGAGGCGTTCTGATCAGCTTCTCTTAAGGCAAATTTCAAAAGGGTTTTTACTAGAATATGAAAAGTTTCATAGGGAAAAGCTTCACAGGGAGAAATACATCTTTTTGAAAGTAGAGTTATATTGCAAAACAGTAGCCCAGGGACAAAGGCCGAAGTTGCAATACTTATGAGGAGCATTCAACAGTTGGACTGGAAAAAAAATTATCCTGAAATACCAGAGTGACGGATGCCACATTGCTCTTCCACCTTCTTGTTTTGCATTGCTCTTTTGCATTGCTCACCATTCAATCTACTTTTTCTGCTTGTTTTTTTTTTTCCTTGTATGTGTATTTTCTTTTCTATGAACTAAATCTGATTGTAATGCTTCATTATGGTACAGGAATTACATATGCAGTGTAACCATGCAAAGAACCAAAGAGAAACGTGACCAAGTAATTTCATCTGCACCTAAACAAAAAGTAGGCACACGTTTAAACTTGTGGTGTAAATAACTCTTAACACTTGGAGTGTGGTAATGTACAGTTTTAGTGTATTTTAAACACGAACACAAATCTTCTAGGAGGTTAAATCTCTAAAGCTCTCCAGCTTCAGGTAGTGGAATATTTAATGGAAAAGACATGGTATTCGTTCATTTGAGATGGGTGTATAATTGAAGGTATTAGGCTGTAACTTGTTGCAAGAACCACCACATAGGCTTGGTGTTATAATATGCCACCTAAGAAAAATGTGATAACTATGGCCCTTCAAATATTTTAATGTGTTGGTCCTGCACTTGGTCATATTTCTTTATAAATATCAGAAATAGTAAGAAAAAGTTTTCCAGCCCACAGCTATTTGTTTGACATTTTCCACAATGAATGTTATATTTTGTATCAGTACAGCTGGTATGTACCTTGGTAATTATATAATCTGAGAGCTTTTCTTCACTCACCCAGCTTCATATTTAATAGGTATCAGAGATCACAGGAATTTTATGATATAATGCAATAGATTATGAAATCAACTGATATTACCAATGTCAGAAATTATCTACACCTTTATAGCAGAGACTCTTGAGGTAAAAAAATAAAGCAGAATGCAATGTAATGGAGAAACATAAATTTCATATGCACTAAGAATGCATATGAATAATGTCTTTAATATGCTTTTATATTCATCTAAAATGAGAGCAGAGTAGTACATTTTCTAGAGGCGCTTAAAATTTAGCATTCTCAAGGAATTTCTTATGTATCTTTAACCTGTTTTCTCCAATTATACTCATTGATATGAATTGGAAAAAAGCGTGCAATCCTCGGATTAGCTTTTACAGTGTTTTTGTGGTCCCAAGCCAAGAAAAGCAAGGCAGGATGCTTTCCTGCTTTATTCCCAAACAAAAAAAAATAATTTGCATTAATGTGTGGTATATGTAATGAACACTCTAAATATGAATATATGTGTCAAGACCTGGAAAGTTAATGTTGAAATAAAGCCACTTACTGTGATAAATGGTGGCATGAGGAATATGTAGGAATTAACAAAGCAGAAGAAAGCTTTAACATGCTGAATAGCCTTGCTCCTTTCCTGAGTCAGTGAACCTCATGAACTTTATAGCTTAAAGCCACCCTAAACCCCTCATCTGTTTCCTGTCAATGCCTTGTGGCAATGCAGCTTCCCTGATCTTTCAGCTATGAGGAAAACTTTTTTCTGACAAATTTCCCCTGCAACTTACTAGGACTGTAGTTCCAGCCACTGCTCTTCCACCAGCAGCGCTCCAGTCCCCTGCCAGTTTCCAAACAAAACTTTTTATTTATTTCTGTGAACAATAGAAAAACAGAAAAGACGACACAAAGAAATCTATAACTTAATTTCTAAAAGAATATTGGTCCAAAGGAAGAAGCAAAGCATGGATAGCTTTAGCACCACTTCTTCCTACTGGTAAAAAATGAAACAGAGTGCAATGTTGTGGAAAATATGATTAAGATTACCTGCAAACAAACTTTGACTGAAGTGTTCTGTAGCCAACCAAATTTACATGGCATGTCATAGAGAGGAGATGGAGATTTTGTGTAGGTCAGGCTCGTTAAAAACATCAACACTAATATCACAGCAGACAGTTCTCTAGATCTTGGACTATGTTGGACTTCAACTATAGTAAATCAAAACTGATCAGTAATAGGAATACATCTTAGATCTTAGGAATAATACCAAAAACATTAAGACTGAAAAGAAAGGTAGCTCAACTCCAACTTTAAGAATGTTGAAATATAATATAAATATGTTATTCTATATATTGCAAAGCAAATTCCAGCTTAAATAGGAAACAGCATTAAAGGAGACTGGCCTTACTCTATTATATTTCCTTTAGTGTGTAAGAGAAAAATGAATGCTGATTTGCATGCAATTAGGAAAACTAATGAACCATACGTATGAAGAAATACGAAGTAATTTTGTAAATTCTTTCTTTTTTGTTGAAGAAAAATTTTGACAATATTGTTCCAACAGTAAGTGCTGTGTCCAGAAGGTACACCTGAGCAGTGGTGTATGTAGATGGTATGTCTGCTCACAGTGCAGAATGAATGAAAGAGCTATTCTGGAGGCATGGCCAACAGCCTGGCCTTCAAACCACATAATGAGCACTGGACAGCATGTGCTTTACTATAGTTTTTAGGACATTCAAGGTCACATAACCACTTTCAAGAAGCTCAAAGAATAAGCTGTGTCAAGACCTGTACTTCCACTGGAGATCACTTCAGTCATATTGCCGTCTGCAAAACAGGCACAAAAGGAGTTCTCAGAAGGCAGCACAACTAAGTAATATTTGATGGAATATAGACTTCACTCCGCTGAGGTGCTTACATTGCCATTACCAACCTGATGCATGAACAACGTAGCTTGCATCACATCAGAAGGCTGTCAGATATGCAGAGTCTCTGACAGTAGGTGGATTGAAGTCCTTTCTGAACATTCGCTTCTTCTCACTAGCGGCAGAACATCCTGTTGACGTACCACCAAGGTTAATAATTTTTGCTTTTTATAAATACTTTCACTGCTAACTTTCTACCTCTATTTTTTACCATTCTGACAGTAAAATAGAACACAGATGGAACAAAGAGTGATGCAAACTATTTTTAGTTTTAAGTGGGCATTTTCCAACACCCTTCAGAATATCTAGGATTTAATAGCCAAGCAAATATGGAATACAGTTTTTAAACTAATTAAAGCCTGTTCTTCTAATGAATCAAGTTGAAAACACTTGGAAAGGTGGAACTATGCCTTGCTTTCTTAGATCAAAAGATGGTCAATGTTAAAGTAATGCTTCAATAAAAAAGTTCTTTTGATTTTAATTTCTTCCAGCTCAGGTGGTTGAAAAGTCTACAAGACATCTCTTGGACTTAAAGAAATGTGAAAGTTCAACAGTAATAATGAAATATGGTAGCCTACTTGAGAGGAGCTTTTAAGACAGCAAGCTGATTATTTTAGAAATTTTCTCATCTACATAGTCTCCTGCAAGAACTCAGTTTTCAAAATGAAAATGAATACAATGACTTATTTTCTCCCCAGTTGAAAGTATGCTCTACACTAGGGACTGTGTTTGCAAAAAAGAATATTTGGACTCCATATATAGGAATTATTTTGTAGCTGTGTGCCTATTTTTGCCTTTATAAAAAAGTCACACCGTATAACCAAATTTGGAGTTCAAGTAGTTTAATGCATTCTTTTAAAGCAATATAAATTTTATCAGCTTTGTTTTCAAAACATATGCAGTCCAGTGACTAAAAAGAAAACTATCCTCTAAGAATGACATAATGCCACAGTAGAAATCTTGACACTGGGGAAAACAAATGGCTATAGAAGAAGATCCAATCCTGATCATGATTCTAAAGAGTAAATACATCTGTTGCAAATTAGAAGAAAATTGTGCATCTGCAATCCTTGTAATTCAAACAAACAAATAGCATTTTTGATCATTAGTTTGCTTAATGCATCATATTAATAAGCACATGCTACACTGTTAACCTGGTGCAAAAGCAGGCCTCTGAACTGTTAAGGCCATTCAAACAACCAATACACCGTAATACTCCACAATATTCTCCAAGCCCAATAGAGTTGTTTTGAAGCATTAAGACTTACAACTGGAATTCAAAAGTCAATCCCAAATTAGTTAATTTTGGTGATGATAGAATTTCAAAGCAAGTTTATTTCAACTAGTCAAAAAAACCTCGTCATTCAACTTTTCTGTGTGCTGGAGTCAAATTACATTTCTCAGTTTCTAATAAAATGCACATTTGGTCATAGGCATCTACTCTTTATTTATTACTGCCTGGCAGCCTTAGAGCCATTAATTTGTTTCTAGTGTGCAGTTTCATTGGACTATGTGATACACAACATCATTGTATTTTAAGTATGACACTATCTGAATCTGAAGTCTTATTCTTTCAAGAGTATGTAATTATGGAGTATGATTAAATTAGTTTATAATTTATTAGAGGACTTACAAAGCCAACAAGCACTGAAAAGATATTACACCAGCATTCTTTCTTAGTGAGCTGTGCTTTTTTCCTGTGCACTTTTTTCCTGGTACAAATCTACATGTACTTACCAAACACTTTTTTCCCAGGCTAAAAAGTATTTTTATTAAGAGATGAATATTTCATTAATGTTAAAATGCCATTAAAAATTATTTATATGTATGAAATACAATCGGCACTGAACCAAAACTTCCAGGACTCATATTCCGCTGCTATACCTTTTTAAAACACTGTGTCAACAGATTCAGGTGAACAGAACTCTCTTATCACTGTTGGCAGACTTTCATTCACAGCATGAGATAAGAAAAAAGGAGCTATATGGTAAGTGTTTCAAACTGTGGTTTATACTAAGTCACTCTCCTAATTCTATTATTCTATTGACAAGTTATAAAAAGAGTAGACTGAATTGTGCTATTCTGATCTGTCAGCTCAGATTGTTAAAAAGATGATACAATAACAAATGAAGTATTAATTTGTATCCCTTTACAATTTCTGATTTGCTCCAATTCATCTACATAAAAATTAAGTAGAATTTAGATCTAGTTTCTACATGCCTCTACACCCCCTGTACTGTATAACAGATCTGACTAATGCAAGAACCCTCTATCAGCCAAGAATTTCAGCTTCCCCGAAAACAAGAATACTTGATTCAGCACAGGTTTTCCTATTCTCACAAGCAAGAATATCTGTTTTTTTTTTTCCTGAGAAATGTAACAATTTTAAGAGGAAGTAAGAGCAATAAGAGAGGAAAAAAAAGGAAATGTAATGTGTATAAATGAGAACTAGACAGCTCTCATGTCCTTAGGGTAGAACTTTCAAAAGCTTAAATTTCCTTCCTTACATAGTGAAGTGTTAGTCCTGTCTGATGCTAAATGCATAGGGGCTTTAAATAGATGCAGAGGATAGAGTCTTATCTTGTGTCAAAAGTGTAAAGGTTTACCCATATAAATATTGTCTTCAGGAAGCCTCCAACCAGATGTATAACTTAAAGCATATATTATTGATCCACTTTTGCTCTTAAGCAGGAACTTAAATACTTGCCTAATTATTTTGAATTATGTCTGTAAAAAGGCAAACAATATACAAAGACAGGCTGATGGTGCAAGCCCATATTTTCTATATCTGGACAGCTCAAACACCACCATCTGTTGCTTTTCCTAAAACAATCCAAAGGTAATAAAGATACACTGACTATTCTGATTACGTGTGATTTATATTTTGAGGAAATAACAGAGAACTGTGGGCAACAGCAATGTGCCAGTTATAATGAGCCTTCCCTATAACAACTTCTTGCAAAGTGAAAATGAAACTCATTCACAAGTTTTTTAAACTCAGGGATACAAATACAGAGACCAAGAGGTTAATTATACTTGCAGTCTTGTCCTTCAAACAGAACTAGTTCGAATTAGTCCAAATAACATGTTTTAACCAAAAATATTTCTTTTAATGTACTTTTACATTTTAGCTCTCACTTTCCAAAACATACATATATATATATATATATATATATATATGGAGTTTTTAAATAATTTTTAAAGCCAGAACATCTGTATATGCAATCATTTTGGTACAATGGGTTTCTGGTTTATTCTCCTACCTTGTTTCTACACCGTAGCTAGAGCTTTAAAGAGTAGCTTTATCATGGATACCAACCACAGATATATCAGTTGAAGGAGAGGAAGCTATCTTGAACCCAGACCAAGACCGTAAATGTGAAGCACACACAGTGTTCTAATGTCTCAGAAGACTATTTTCTCATTCCAGTTTTTCCATCATTACTTGTTTATATTAAACAAATATGCCAGGCTTCTGTCTTTTGTTTCAGTGTGACTCCTTCATCAGATAAGAAACATCCTAGAATTCCAGAAGATAAAAACCAGCAGTTAGGACAGCAAATGGTTTCAGAGCAGTTGTCCCTCTGAACTGGAACTGAATAGGACTGCAGATATCTCACTGCCTCCTGCTTCTTCATAAACTCTTGATTTTATAAACCTACCAGACCTAATTGGTTTTAATTGCTCTGTCTTCCTTTTTGACTGCTGCTGAACAGGAAGCAATCCACCATTACTCCACACTTTTTCTCATTTCAAGTAGAAAACATAGAGCCCATCACTTTGAATTTATTAATTCATTCAATGCAGATGGCTTTTGCTTTTTCCATTGTCATTTGTCTGCTTCCTCCTCCTTTTTCATCCCTCCTGCTTCTTCTCTGTTTTTTCAAAGAGGACGTATGCACATACTCAAATCTCAAAGTAACGTCTAGATCCACTGTAAATAACATAAGCCCTTCTCCTATCACATATACTGCAAATTTTAATTCAATAGGCTAAAAGGTTGCCTATAACGTACAGAATATATTTTTAACCAGCTAAATATTTGAAGATTACAATGATATAATGTTGTCTCTATGAACTACTCCTTGTCAGAAGAAAAAGTATAAATGAAAGCTATACTCACTTCAGTCAAACTACTTAATTTGGACATACAAAAAGTATAAATGATTAAATATTAATATGTGCACTTTGAGGGGCCTCTTAGGGATGTTACAGTTCCCAAGCTTCCTTCTTGTTCTGTCTAAAATAGGATTTAGAGGTTTTTAAATAGAATTTAGATGGGTTTAAAATCTCCATATATGAGTTGTACTTTTACTGATTTATTGCATGAATTTCTTGTTGAATTTTTATGTGACACTTGATCTCCCCTGAGGGACTTGTTCATTTCCGATTGGATAATGTAAATTTCCAATGGAGATTAAACACAAATGAGTATGAAATTGATTTATTATAATGAGTGAAATTGAGGTCTGAGGTCCTGCTTCTCTTTTCTTTTTTCCCCCAACCAACCCAAGACCATCAGATGAAGGATTTTTTTGTAATATTTTGCCAACAAAGAACAAAGAAAATTAAGAGAACATTTCTCAATTACACATTGGAAATTAGATGAAACATTGTTCCAAACTTGTTTGATTTTGTGTGCACAAGGGAGTTGCTGGAATAGTTTAACACAGCTATAATTACATTGTTGTGGAGCCAACGTATTGTCTTACATGATTTCTTCAGAATTCAAACTCATTATCAATTTAATAGAGGGAATGGGAAACAACCTTTGTCAAAATCTTGTATTCACGTCTCCACATTGGAATATTAATTCTAACCATGTTATGTAGTGCACCATTGTAAATGTAGATAGATTGACTGCAGTAAAGAGTTTTTTGGTACCACTTTCAGATGCAACCTCATTGGCACACAGATGTAGCTTCATTCACAAAGCATCAGTCTTAGCTTCACATTCTGAAGCAGTTCAAAAGAATCTGTGGTCTCCCGTGACAGCGCTCCTTGATGCACGCACAAAAGCTGGCTCTGCAGATACTCAGTTTCTGTACAGACAAAACCGTTTCTCCTGCCTGGATTTATGCATCACAAAAAAAGAGAGAACTGTGGTTTGCCCAAAGAGCAATTATGAATAGAGAATCATTGTCTGCCATACCATGCAATCCCAGCTGATGAATGATCACTTCCAGAATGGCAGGGATGTTCAGTGCCTGCATCACACAGCTTCTTGATCTCACAACAAAGGCTGAAAAAAATTTTCTTTTCTGAGTATACATATTCCACCACTAATGCAGATGCGCAAGGGCATGCAGTTATGCACACTGAAACAACTGCTAGTATTTACAGTATTTATATGTCTATTGCCCCCTCCCTGGAAGTGTTCAAGGCCAGGTTGAATGGGGCTTTGAGCAACCTAGTCTAGTGGAAAGGTGTCCCTGCCAATGGCAGGGGGGTTGGAACTAGATGATCTTTAAGGTCCCTTCCAACCCAAACCATTCTACGATTCTATGATGATTCTATGATTTATGCCTCTAACAGTCACAATACATTTTCTAAAATACTTGGAAATACTGTACTTCCGTCAGAGATGTGTAAGCAGAAATTCCATCAATTCCACAGCATTCAGCATGCACTTTACTATGAGCTGAAGTGAACGAACAATATGAAACATTCAGTGTCGTAAGAATGTCTGGTCTTCTAACCTCTTATGTTGGAAGATGTTCAGCCCAGAAACCTCTAACTTCACTGGACAGATTCAGTTGATGACCCACAAGCTGAAGCTGTTCATATACAAACTGAGCTTACTCTGAGTCACTGCTGTAATTTTAGGAAAAAGCTTCCATACTACATGTAAGAAAACTGAAAGAAAAAAGATACGACTTGCATGGAGAGCCAGCCTGTGAAATCTGCATTTGATTTAGCCAATGTATTTTTTCGCTCGGTTTAGTTCCATTAACTTGGTCATTAATAGGCCACTGGTAGATACAATGGTAATGATCATACAGGTCCCATTCCTCCGAATGCTATCTACACAAATTGGGAAAAGGCCAAGTACCATAAAGTACACTGGCTTTTGCTGAAAAATAATCTGGCAAATTTAATTCTGCAGTTAGCTCCCTTGCCTACTGTTTGAACAAAAAGTGGCTGTTTGGAAATGTTAAGTTTTGAACAGCAACTATGGCAGTGGGCACAATATTTATGCTTCTTGTTACAATGTCCTGGAATCAATACTGTCATTTCTAAATGCAAAACACTTGTATTGAAAGATGAGAATATAAGTACAAAACCCACAGAATACAGCCTTCAATCTCCTTGGTGGGTTTTAAAAGGGTTTCAGATTCTCTCAGAACATTCACCAAAGTTAGGCCAGAAGAAGTCAAAGTAATTTAGATCCAATCTCTTTTCAAAAATGAAATGAACAGAAGTTTTATTAAAAGGAAATGAAGAGGAAATTGAACTTTCATATTTCATGGTTCAATTGTGATGACAGAAAACAATATTAATCGATAGAAAGTTTAGATGATAGTTATTATATGTCTATACTGCTGTACTGTGGGAGTTGTGTCACAGCACAGGGCAGGTAATTTTTAAAAATATAATGGAGTTGTAGTAGAATGATTTGTTGGTTATTCTACACAAGTTCAGGATATAAAACTTTTTACATTCTCATGATCAGGAATCAGAAACACTAATTGTATACTTTATGAGGAATTTTGACTGGAGATGTTTATGTGTAATGCAAATTTCACCTGCATAAAAGCTCCATAGTGCTATATCTCTATGAGATAAAAAACTAAATCACAAACTGAAATCATAGGGCTGAGGAAGATTGGTAATATAATGGAAATGTCATAATTCTGCCATGCAGAACAACCAGGATGAAAAGGAGAAAACATGCAGCCAGACACAGGTGTGAATCACAGCATGTCATCCCAGAAGAAAAGGGGAGACATTTGCATTTAGTCCTAAAATTTAATGGTTCCACAGTTAATCTAATGGTAGGGAAAGCAATGGCTTGAGAAGATGACTTTTGTTCAGGGGCTGCTCCTTATGATTGTGAACTACATGCCCTCCTCTGACTGAGCACACAGTTAAGTCACCTATCATCATTTATACACTCTCTACAAGAAACCGCTGTGAATGATCATTCTTAGACACTGTAGTGGATGTTTAGGCACAAATTTTCAGAAACGTCCAATAATTTTGATCCCTACCACTTTCATGCTACTTACTGAAGTATTTTTAAATGCTATACATCAAGGTAGTGATTATGAAAAAGTGGCCTGGATGACAGAGTCTGGCCCTCTTCAAAGCAAACATCTGAAAAGATTGTCGTCCTACAGACGAACACAAGCTACTATTTTTTCCTCTTACTGCAATGTAGCACAGCCAAAAAATGTTCATCTATGACAGGTGAATGGAATGAAATTTCATTCTTACACTTTTCTGCAACGTGTATGCAAGTAAAGCACTCAGCCTAAAAAATAAAATATAATTTTAAAGTTTCCTAGTGCGGAAAAAAAAAATGTTCAAAACTAAACCTTTTCCATAGCCTTAATACTACAATATTGCCTAAGAAAATTAGTGAAAATATTCTTTAACGACAAAAGAGAGAAATCTATTCTGACCCACAGCATTCAACATAAAATAATGTACTTTCCCTAATACACATGTATAACATCATTACAGCTGACAGAGAAAAAGAATAATCTATATGCAATCAAGATTTACCATTACAACCTGATGTTCTTAATGCTTCAATTTTAAGTGTGTACCTTGAAAGAGTTCATTATATGTTTATGTTCACATAATCACATAAAAAATTAACATTAAATAAGGACTTGCAGAGTAAGCCATGTAGGCAGATGAGAGCATGATGGCAGCTGAAAATCATCAGACTGACACTGATTAATAAAAACATAACAAAAATTAAGTGACAGGGAAATGAACCTACAGAAGCAGAAGTGCTTCTAAAGGAAATTATTTTTTAACTATTGAAAAGAGCAAGAACTGATTTTCATATTCTTTCAAATACAGAAGAATCTTGTATGTAGCCTGTTCAAATATTTTAAAAACATCAGGTAGCACACGCACATTATTTTCCCATGGAATCTTTAAGAAATATTATCTTTCTTGGACAGAGGTATAGGATGGAATTTAAGGAGATATAGAAATTGTGACCAGAATGAGGAATAACTGAGTGATAAACATTTGTCCTGTGGCGGTTAGACAGAAAACAAGTTCATAATGATCACATTGCCTTCGTGAAATGGCAAGACTCCTCACTAAGTCTCTTTTGCATGCAAAGGTTCCAGAATAATCAGATACATACACTCAGAAGAGGAAAGTAAAAATAAAATCAAACAATAGATTTAACAAGGATTTAATCATTCCCTATATCACTGAGAAAGAGGCCACATTCTAAACTCCCTTATTATGAAATTAATTCCAAGCATGAGGAACATCTTTAATGTCTCGGTCATGGTTTTTCTATTTGTAAATTATGAGGTGTTCACCACTCTCTGGGGATTGAGCTTTTAATCACACAGATGTCCATTATAAATCCTCTGTTTGCTTAGTAGTATAATAGGTGAACTCACAGCATCTTTGTGCTATAATAAATCTGCAGGCTCAGACAGAATGCTCATGATTACCTTCTAAATTCTTTCAAGGTCATTCTACATGATTTCATGCTACATAACATCCTTTCTCAGTCCATTTCACACCGAGAAAAGATCATGATAAACATTGGTTTTTCCCTGCTGGTATACCTGAATTCCACCACATCACCCCGCCACACATACGCACACACTCTGATACACCAACTTTTAGTCATTTGATTCTAAGCTATTGTGTAGAACCTGAAAATTCAAAAACCAAATATGATAAGTGAAAAAGAAGCTGTATTTGGTGCAATTATTTGAAGACTAGACTGAAAAAAATGAGAAGAAATAGGTGTTTCTTCCAATGGGAAAAGCATTACCAGAAGGTGGATAAAGAAACCCTCCACAGAATTACCCAACAACAACCTGGGAACTGAACCAGTAAAATATGTGGGGTAAAAAGTCCTCTGAACAAAGGATTACTTAAAAATATCATATGTTCCAAGTCCACAGTTTACAAATGCATACAGAAAGAAGATTTTAAATGTTAAAACAAATAGCCAAATTTAGAGTGAATGTTTGATACATATTAGCAAATGCTCTTCATTAATTACTCACCTTCAAAAAAAAAAAAAAACCTACATGAATGCCTGCAAAAGCACAGAGTCCCAGCCCTAGATGTGGTTCCTCAAGCATTCTGGCATGAAAGGAGTGCAGAACATGCTAATAACGTGCTAATAACACTTCTCTCAAGAGAAAGAGATAGGATTCCTGAAAGAAATATTCATAGGCACAGCCAAAAATTAGCCGCTTGATTTCTATGGAATCTTATTGCCTCAGGTGACTCATTATCTTGATGACTTCCTGTCTATGCAGAGATTTAAGATTAATGGATTAAATTCCCTAAATTCTTGGTGAATTTATTAGCTAATATGATACTGCTGTTTGCCATTTGATTAAAAATTTTTGAGTTCACTTTATCCTTTTATAAAGACCAGATATATCTTCTTTTAGTCCAAACAACTGTTTCTCACTGCCTCAGCGTCTCCATTTAGCCTGCACGCAGGGCTAAACAATACCAGTTGTTCTATCACCCAATCTCCCCCCCCAGCTGAGAAAGGGAATTAGGAAAAGGAGGGAGACTTGTGGGTTGAAATTTAAACAGATTAAATAATATAAAAACCCCAATATCGATACTAATACAAAAGACACAAAATTATACTTAGCTCATAGAGTGGTGGCAAGTCCCTCCAGGGATAGTAACCACTGAGAACAGATGAGAGCAGAGCAAAGAGCCCCAGTCATCCCCAGCAGCTTTCCCATTTATAGTAAACCTGACATTAAAGTTACAGAATACACCTGTGGGCCAGCCTGGGTCAGCTGCCCTGGCTTGCCTCTAAATGGCCTTGATCACCATACCACAGCTGGCCACAAACTGAAACAAAATGTAGCAGAAAAGTGATTCTATAAATTTTATCCCTGCAAAACCAGGACACTCAGGAATAACAGGGACAATGTCAGCTCCCCAGCAGACAGCCTTTCATGATCCCTGCTGTTTGGGCAGAATTTAAAGCCCCCAAAGCAGTCAACATGCAGAAAATGGTTTTCACCAGCAGCAGGTAACATCTGTATCATGCTTTTCCCAGCTATCCTGTATACTGCACTATGTCACCCCTCTCTAGCTGAACAACGATTAATACAATTGCTGTTAATCAAGAAAGATATTGATACAGTTTACAAAAATATGCCATAGTAATATTTTTCTGTTGACCTCTACCTCATGATATGGCTATACTCATATAACATTTTCATCATGTAGGAAACAGCTCCCCTCATGATGGGCTCTCCTAATGCGCTATTGCCCTTACTCATAAAAAAGCAAGTGTTTGTAAAACTGCTTTGGTAAAAATGAAATGTTTTCACTTTCCATCCACTGGACTACCTGAGGAATGGGGCTTTCCTACCAGAGTCATACTACTATTACACACTGAGTTTTACTCAGTTCTTGCCACACCCAAGTAAAAGCCCCTATACAAGACCTGTTTATAGAATGTCTATCTGCGTAAGGGAAGACGATTTCCTTCTTACCACCCCAAGAAACCAATCCTTCCACAGCATATTCCTCAGCTCCAATGACAAGTTTAGGAACTCTCTGAGCTGGCGCTTGCTTGTAGATCATCATGTTTAGTAGCAACCAAGAGATTTAGCTAAAACCTTTTTGGAAGCCATTTACACTTTCAGTCTCCGCAGTCTCTTATGGCAATAAATTTTGCAACTTAACAACATGCTGTGGAAAAGGTAGTTCCTTTTATCAGCTTTAAACCTGAAGCTATATTTTGGATAGTCTATAGCTTTTAATCTGATATTTAAAGACAGATTATCAATAGCTTTAGAATATGTCAGAAAAACAATATTTTATGTAAATGGATGGCAGAATTAAATTCTTTGGTGACTAGCAAATAACGATTCCAGTACCCCAGATCAAACATTTAACCACCAAAACTTACATTTTTCTCCCCTTCAGCACAAGGGTGTGTTCTGAAAAAAAGTGATGCATTTTCTATTGATTTCCACAGCCAAAAAATACTTTTTTAAAGAGTTCTGAGTTGAAGACAACACACCAGAGCAGACAGAACTCGGCCTTTGAGAACACAAGTCTGTACAATGACAGTATGAAATCTTAACTCTGCCAGCCACATGCTAAAATTCAACTCAGCATATTATAGGCTTCAGAGGGCTGAGGCCTGAGAGGGCTCCAGGTGCTGATGACAAAGGCACCCAGTAGTGCAGGATGATCTAGCATGCTTTGCCCACTTTATTTTCTTGACACATCATGCACACAATTTTAAAAACACGAATGCCCGAGTTAAAACTATAACTGAAAAAAGCAAGACCACACAAATGGGCCAAGGTAACAGAATCCCTATGTATTTTGAAAATAAAAAGTGATTTTGATCTAGTAACTAGTGTGATCTATTATGTTCTTTACTGGGAATATTTCTTAAGAGTCCTGCTAAGGTTAAAGCATAACTTACAAGAGCATTTGCAGGACAAGCATATTCACTGAGTGATTAGAGATCACAACTGAATGACAAATGCTATTCCTGAAAATTTTTTATAGTAAAAAGGACGTACTTTATAGTTATTCCTTTGGCATTTTTTGTTGTTCTTGGGTTTGGTCTTGGAAGGGAAGAATGCTTTGCAAGTGCAGCACTCAGAAGGTTAGCTTTTCTGAGTCCTGTTAGCTTCCTTGACCTGGGATTATGGGAGAGATTTCTGTTACTGTAGAAATGAAAATGAAGGGATGCATAATAAACATACAGAGAAATCTATACCGAGTAGGTTATTAATCTATATTCCAAGTCAATATTAGAAATAGACTGCTAATGTGGCAGAGATACACTATATATCTTACACTAAAATTCAGTGTCAGACTAGGTACATTTTGAGATAAAGTTCTGAATACACCAACAGGCTCACAGTATTCTGTTTAGAGTCTGAGTTCTCTTTCTTCACTCTATGAAACATCCCACTGAAGTCGATTGTCTTAATCTGATTTACACCTTGTCACTACCACTAACACACACCAAATATACCCCAGATTCTTCCCTGCATAAAGAGAGTTTTGTGTAAAATCTCTCTAGAGTGACTCTAACTAGCCATGAATGTCCTGTAAGCAACATCCATTTATACTGTAGGTCTTGTGCTGCCACACAGGTGTATCTGCTGCAGTTGAGAAGAGGAGCCATTGTGACAGGGCAAGGGGGATTAAACCCAATTCCTTCCTCACAATAAAGACTCTACAGCTTTATGAAGCAGAAGAGCTGCAAGCTGTGGATGAGAGACCCCACTTGCAATGGGAAAAAATAATTTAATCCCTAACCAGGAATGCATCCAGAAGCAGAAAAGGATCCTGCTCAAGCTGCAGGACAAAGAGTGAGGCAATTACTGCTGAGAAGTGGAATACAACCATTGCTGAGATGTACAGTTAAAGCTGCAGGTCCTGGGATCCTTTGAAAGGAGTCTGGGAAGAGATAATGCAACATGTGAGGAGGAAGAAGTGTTAACTGACACATCTGAATATTCTGACACATCAATTCACATGCTGATGCTTTGCAATTTTCCCCCCATATTTGAAAAAGTGGGCTCTTGGTAGGTATATGTTTCAGACTCAAATTTTATGCACTGGAGGGCAAACACAGGTGGCCTCATGAGGCAGTAAAGATGGGGTCTGCAAAATTAAGCCCTGCCCTAACACCTTTAGTTCAGTTAAACCTTTCATAATAATATGAAGCTCTGAAAGTTTTAAGGGCTAAAAAAATTAAATGGTTCCCAGGAGGATTACTTCAACGAATAGCAAGTAATAAGATCACCAGCCCCAGGGAAATTCAGCAAGTTTCTTGTGTTCAGAGACTCAACAGGCCCCTGTACAGAGCACACAAAGAATAGGGTATAATTTTCTAAACCTACAGTGAAATTCAAAGTGAAAACTCAACAACATTAAAAAGCATGAAGCAGTTTGTGTTAAGATTTCTGACTTTATACCTTCCAAAGAAGTAGGTATCACTCTAAATGACTTTGAGAAAGCAAGTAAAAATGTACTTCTTAAGGCCACCCTTAGCCATGAATATATGTAACACTCCCCCATCACTTGGTGATTTCTGCCAAATGACTGCAAGACATGCAACTGGAACAATTTCCAATAACTCTGATGATGTATGAATACATTCAGAAAATGCATCAATGCCTTTAGCAATTATTTCCCATCCTTCTCAGTGTAATTTCCATTCCAGTCTAGTCTCTGTTCCAGTCTCCTGCTACAACTGGTCTCCCAGTGCTTATCGGAGCACACTCTACCATTTGGAACATTTCTTTCTCTCAGTTATCTCTTGTTTTAAAGTTAAATGACTGTGGCTTTCTCTGTACAGAGCCCAGTTCAAAGAGCAGATGACGCGGATGCTATGATGACAGAAAAGTGACTACTGTTAGTAATACATCTTTGTTTATACATTAGAGCATGTTCTCTAGCATCAGCATGAGCACAGATAGAAAGCAGCAGGGGTGCAACAGCATGTCCGACACAACGATGAATGCTCGCTGAAGCAGCTGTGGTCAGTTATCAGTATTATCATTTCTGAAACAAACAATTTTGCAGTGATACAGTGAATGGTCTTCTGCAACTGTCAAAGTTTTTCTAACTTCTAAAGGAAGGAAGGTGCAAGAAAAGAAATTTTATCTATATTCATGCTTCAAACAGCATAAAGTTTGAGGATATTAAAGTCAGGCAACAAGATACAGTGTAGAAATATCTAGCTGTAATTCAGCTCCAGATGACCATCTGGGTTTATAGCAATGTCCGGTTTTGTGGGGTAGCAGTATAGATGTAGAGCCTGTTTGGATCCTTGCTTATTTTATTTCCCAGTGTTAAGAAGAATTGTAACATTCTATAAATGACACCTCTTTGGCTCTTAAATCACTTTGCTGTCTATAATGGATGTAATAAATGTTTCCTATTCCAGTACTACAAAAAATGGTCTAGGCGGTTTTATCCATTTGGCAGTGGAACTCACTTGACCATGATGTATGGCACACTTGTTATTTATTTGCAGAGGCTAGAAGGCAAATGCGCTCTACGAGAATAGTTCTTTAATGTAAAGCATTAAATTAAAAGCTCACCCTCAGGACTTTGACTGCCAATAGTAGTAAATGGATGCCCAAGATAACACAGGAGCTGTTACTATAAAAATATTAAAAATATGCCATTTGATATTAAATTTTTTTATTTAACAGCAGATTTTCACCCTGTCACCCTTCCTTCAGCATTGTAGAATATATCCTTCCCGTGCAGGTTTGCATGGGTGTTGGGAATAACACTCATCTCATTGTACAGATATATATAAGATTACATTTAATATTTTTGCATTTTCGTAATTTCAGTACTTCTAGCTCAGGTGTTTTAATGGTGCTTGTTAACACAGTATTTATAACTCTTACAATTTCAAATGGTCTCACTTGTGAGGGTAGTACTGCTGTCCTCACATATGGAGTGCAGTTGAAGCACAGAAAGGCTAAAGTTCCAGTTTTTAAGGACTGCCTTGCTCATCCTGTAGTTCAAAGACTACACCAACTTTGGAATATATTTTCCAGGAATGACTCAGGACTTGACAGATTGTGGCAGATAGTTCAGGAGCATCACCTGAACTGCAAATCTTCCCATCCCAGCTGACAGCTAACAGCAATCTGCTCCACCCAAGTTATCTCAGAGCCAAGATCAGACCCAAGTGTTCTAAGCCTATGAATCACAGCAAAAGTATCACATCCATTACTTTTTTATAAAGAGTCCAAATAATTTTTTCATCAGTGTGGTTTTGTATCATTTATGTAGGACCTTTAAGGTTTGTCAAGGGATTCCAACAAGCAGCAAATCGGAATTCTAGTATTGTAGAAAGAACTGCTATATGTAAACAAACAAACAACCCACCCTCAAACAACCAAAACCCCGCAAAAGACCACAACAGCCAACCTGTACAGGTCGTTCTGGAACAGCATAACTCAGGGCTTTTCTCTACTGCTCTGCAGGCTAGGATGAAACTGTTGAAATATACAGTTATAATGTTGTTAAGACTATTAGCAAATATATTTCTGTGATCACAAACCCCCCCTCACTTTCTGTTCTTTTAAAACTATTTTTCAAGCTATAGAATTAAAAAAAACCCACAAAAACAGAAGAACCCCAAACATGCAAGTAATCAAAATGTTTTTATAATTTTATTTGTTATCTTACTAATTTGTTTAAAAACCCAGTAGATACATTGTATAGCAGCATATTTATAAACTCAGTTATCTGCTCTAGCATTTACCACCGGGCAGTGTTCAAGTGCTGCAGATGTGATTCTGAAGCAAGCCTAACCAGCAATTATCACTCTGCTACTAAAATATATGCATATTAACAGGAAATCTGAAACATTAACACAATGCCACTATCTTCCAAAACCTGTCAGCTGAACAAGCTAAATATGATATTTCTTTATTTCCTCATAAAAAGCTGCAACAAAAATATAAATGTTTTCACGTTTCAGTTCAGAAAGAAATGACTGCAGAAATTTCAGCTTTCAGTTTGTTCTATATTTGAAGTAAATCTACTGAATGTTGAAACAAGACTATTTTTGAGACATGTCTGTGTTGATGCAGATGTTATACAAGTTTTCTACTGTCAGCTCAATGTCTGACTACACTTGGAAATGTAGCAAAAATCTGACATTAGCTACGGAAATTTTCCACAGACAGGAAAAAACAAAAAAAAAAACCAAACTGTTACAGACCTCTCCCCGTAAAAGTCTCATTTTTATAACCAATTCTGATAATGCAGTGAGGAATAGCAACCTGAGGAAGATTTGAAGGAAGGAGGTAATTTTCTGCAAGGTCAAGTTTCAAAATTCCCTGCAAGAGCAGCTGACAACCACTGATTCTAATCCTTGGGGAATTATTTCTTGTCCTGATAGAAGATCAGACAATAGAGATAAATGAAGGCACACACAACGTTTGTTCCACTTGAGGACTGAAATGAAGACTCAATATTTAAATTTCACAGCATTGTCTTGCTCCTAGTCCCCTTATCCCAGGGCTGGTGACACACAAAGGGCTGATCCGCAGGGACACAAGTCCTGGTGCACCCCGGTGCAGGGCAGCTGTGTACCAGCCTGGGATTTGGAAAGGAGAAGGTGGAGGGACTCAGGTATAATCCCAGATACACAAACAGATGAGGAAACTGAAGAAATATTAGGTCTCCCGGACATGACACAAATCTCAACAAAGACATAGTAATGCAAACCCATGCTGACAGTAACAGAGAGAGGATGGCAGCTGCAGGCATTGTAGAAGCAATTGCGGTAATAAACCAGGTAAAATCCAAAACACTAAGAACAGAAGAGAAAGCAACTAGTGATCATAGTGATCAGTGGTCTGGAAACTCTTCTCTACTGCCTGTCAGTGAAAGATCTAAAGTGCATCAGAGTTTGCCTTGCTGGGGGTTCGCTCTTCTTACAGGTTAACTCATGCTGAGCTTGTGGGTGAATTTCTCAATTGAACCCTAAATAAAATGTTGTTTAGCAACTGTTAGAGGGCACAGTTATATGGAACAAATCACTAGTATGGCAAACAAAAGTGAACTCAAATATTTACCATTAAAAAAAAAATCATTAAAACCATCAGCTCAGTCAATCACCTCAGAACAGCAGCAGTTCAGAAGGCACCAGGATGCAGCACCACCTCAGAGGACAGACAGAAGGAATACAAAGCTGACACATATTCCCCACAGGAAGTCCGCAGTTACATATTATTCAGAATACTAACTAAAACCTGACCACTATACCAAGAATAGTTCCTAAACTTTGATCTATAGTCTTTTTTTATACTACTTCTTCAAAATGCATAGAAAGTTTTGATTCTTTTTTTTTTCTAATTATAAAAATTTTAATTCTCTTGTTTTAGTTTGTCAGGACACATAACATAGGACACATACCATTACTTAAAGTATTTTACCTCTCCATTTATTTTCAGAAGGGACGGAAAGATGTCAATAATATTCAGGATATCTTAGGGTAAGATTAGGTTTAAATCTGAATCATGGTTTGATTTCAGTAGTGCAATAATTCCTCAGACAGTTCCCACACAGATACTTCAAAATTACCACTCACTGGTAATCACATTACTTAAATCCATATCTATTAGCACTTCTGCTGCAAATAATGGAAAAATGAAGTTAGAAAGCAGTTGATTTTGTAATATATCATCCAAATTGAATGTCAGAAATCTTGTGGGAAGTTGGGTGTTCTTGCAAATTTCTGCAAACTTCTCTTTTTGCAAATGGACCGTAAAACGGTCTTAGATTTAGGGTTCCAGCCAGAATTAAATTTAAGGATGAAAATCTAATACTTTCAGTTTATAAGCCTTTTATTCGTTTGTGTGTTACTCCTTTAGATTTCTGTGATCTCAGTGTATCTGAATAGACTACACACAGTGGAGATTCTCCTGCTATGCTTTCTGTCATGAACAGCTCATGTTCTTCCTTTAATCTCCATTAAAATGTGGTGTAGAATGAAAATGTTTTTGCTCTCCAGGTAAAGAGAACAGGATAGACACAATGAGGGAAGGAAGGGGAAGAGTGCTGCCTCAACGCAGGTTCAATTCTGTCTATAATTTAGGAGAAAATCTTAATCCAATTTCCAGATGTCACCTTGGACAGATCTGCTGATTCATCCAAACACAGCAAGTGGACAGCATCTTTGCTCCTGTTTTTACTTCAGGAGGTGACAAGAATTATACTCCTGCCAACTCTTATTGCTGTAGGAGTGGGAGTGGGGGAGAAAACTAATTACTTCAAGTACATTACATACATTCGAAGGTTAAATTAAAATTTAATTTAAAAAATATTAGCAACGACGTGGGATTCTTAACGAAGAACCTGAAAACCACTTCAAAATCAGAAAGGAAAAGGGAAGTATGCAAGGGAAACTTCTCTTCTTTCCTAGCAATGCCATTATATTATACTTCAGTGCATTGCTAAACACCGCATTCACCTTCTACTTTAACAATGGCAAACTCAGGGGTCTCACATGAAATAGGCTATTTCATCCAAGATGTTTTAAGCTGGCCTAAGGAGCGACATGAGAATACAGCAAGCAGTCAGTGCTAATGACAGAATAGCATTTTTATAGACTAAAGGTTGAGCAATGAATTTCAATTATAGAGTGTCAGGATGCCCAAATGCAGGTACCTGATAAGAAGCCTGAAGCACCAAGCTTTTGCAGATTTCTTCTTTAGAATTTCAATAAAGCCTTTTAGCCTTTAGCACTGATTTTTTAAAAAAAAAAAAACAAAACAAAAAACAAACCCAAAAAACCCCAGAAGCCACTAGATGTAATCTTTTATGAGAAACTCCATCTTAGCTTCACTTCAAGAGAAATTGTGTTCAAGGTAAATGAAGCATAATTATGAAATGTGGACAGTTATGCAATTTAAAAAAAGCAAAATCCCCAAATAAACTCCTTGCTTTATTTGTGACTGATCCAAATAAGCGTCTCTATTTCATTTGCTTTTAATGTAGCATCTTTTAAAATATGTTTTTAGTTAGAAGTAGCAACTCTTATGACAGATTTTGTTAATTTAGAGCAAACACCATCATTCTCATCATATATATATTATGCAATCACAAATAAATGAAACTATATAAGAATTAAAAAAATATCGGTCTTGTCCTTGCAAAACTTTTTCATACTCCTCTGAAAGTTTTCAGTTATATTGGTCCTTCCCTTTATAATTCTATCACTCAGTTTCCCCAGCTTGAAAAGAACTAATTCTATATCTAAGTCTACTTAAACTTTTTTTTTAAATACATAATGTAGGTTTTGTTCCTTCTTTGCTTTTAACTTGATCTTATATCAAAGAAAAAATTGGTTTTTGGGATTTGGTTAGTGTTTTTAATTATTTATCTTTCTCAATTTATTTTTCTGCTAAGTCCTCCAAATTTATATTTGGAGGTAATTTCTCACACATAATTCAATGTTTTCAACAGAGCAAACTGATGAAACTTTGACATTATCATATTCTTTAAGGAAATCTTGTTCCATAACGACATTAACATTTTCTGAAACTAGGGAGGTTTATCAGAATTTCATTTTGCACTCCTCCCTCCAAAATGAATATTTTTCTATTTCAGACTATATTTAATTTTCACTATGTTTTGGTGACAATCAAAAAAGCTAAATAAAAGTAAAACATCCTTTATTCACCTGAGGATATTTATTCTAAGTTTTTCTTTGCAGACACTCATTCCCTCCCAATCCAGTTGCAGAAGAATCTTTTCACAGTTTCTGAAGAGTAGTAGTTATATCACCTAATCCTGGGTATGTAATATAGGTGAAAAAAAAAATAAATTTCCGTTAGAGAAATGTATTTATAATTTGCTGTCTAGGGGAGATTACCTCTTCTCACGGACTATTCTGGGAGCCTATACTTTTAAAAACGGCATTTTACTAAAGGAAGGCAGTATGAATAACCCATACAATGTAAAATCTCAAGCATGTAGAATCACCTCTTCACCACATGAATATGAGGAAGCAGTTTCAGAAGAGCACTATACAAATTGTACAATATATTTATAAGAGCTTTCCCTTAAAAAAAAATATTTTAAATGAGCTTAAAAGGTGAAATACCTGCCAAAGACTTCTGTGGATCCAAGTTAATTTAGGGAGGTGGGAAAAGGTTTTGTCATTGTACATACTCTTCTAGTCTTTTGGAAAACTAGGCTAAATTTCTATATTTCCAACTAATAAGGAAAATACACTTGAAGAAGCACTGATGGTAAATGTAACCATAGCTTCAAGTTAAGCCTGTTTCATGTACGCAATTTTTGGCACGTAAATGAAAAGCCTGTCCATTTTGCTTTTTCCAGCAGTGTGAAACCAAGTAAATATTTCTCACTGTGAGTGAACTGATGTGAAGTGTACTTAAAACTAATTTTTAAATGGCATTTGATGGAGACCCTGGCCTTTGAATTTCATAACAGCCTTTGCGCTTGAAATCTCTCCAATAACAGGAAAATATATTGTAATGTTGTACCTACTTTAATTCTAATTTGACAATATTAACATGTCCCAAGCAGTAAAAAATTAAAAGTGAGTATCAAAGATAAAAATAACACAAGTCTCACTCACCATGATGGGATCTGGGTCACCAGCGCACTGAAAGTTATTCTATACCCACCCTGATCCACTCCTCCCCAAAGAAACTAGAAAGCTTTCACATCTAAATGCTCAGTTTAATAAAAATGAGAAAATCAGAATATTTTTTAAGAAACTCAAAACAGAGAACAAAGAGAGAGCAAAAAATAACCCTTCCCACCTGCTGTGTCCTTGGAGACATGTCATTGACTCCAGGGTTGCTTGCAATTAAGACCTATTTGAACTGCAACAAATTTAATCCTCTCTGGTCCATGGGAGGCTCTTCCATCTCCTTTAAGGTCCAAACAGCAGTTTATTTCATCTCCTCTACAGCAGCTGCCCCTTGTCACCATCCTTTTTCCACAGATCACTGTCCTTCCATCCCTCCAGGGATGTCTGTTCCACCCTATCATCAGAAAGGCAAGGAATTGTGAAGAAAAGTTGAAAATAGAATAATATAAATGACACATAACTTCATTCTTTGAGGCCTTTTGACAATTTTATAGAACTCGCAGAGCATTGACAGGACTGAGATAAAATGGCTTACATGCTTGATAAAGAAATTAATTCAAATTAAGTATAAGTTGGCCTATACACTGAATATCAGGAACTGTATACTAGAGTGATATGCTATGATGAGAAATTCCAGATAAAAGACAGATTTAATAATGGAAGATGTTGTCACCCCGAAATGATATAATTAGTGAGAGATCATGGCAAGTTTTTACATTATATGAGGCATCTGCCTTCCTTCCCATTTGCACTTAAGGTCAAAGATACCAATTAATTAAATTGGTAGAAAAATTGATATCCTAATCAACATCTTGTTTTGATCACTTGGAGTCTAAATTTACCCATTGAAATACATCTGATATCCTTATATAAATGAAGAATAGTGTAATGCTATCTTTGTGCTTACTTTTTTGAACGAATGATCAGTACAGTAGTTAATTCCCTGTGCATTTAATAAGATACACTTAAATGCTAAAATAATATACCTCAGATTCTTCATCTATCTGAGAGTGGTTAAGTATGGGTTACGTGTCCTTGGCTCATCCTGGAGTATGGTTCCACAGGTGAGATTCAGATCACCTTCTGCCTTTTAGTATAGAGCTGAAATGGGAAATTAAAAGGTCCCAATTGTTACCTCCCACATCTGTTGCTGCCTGACCATATGGGTGACAGCTTAGAAGGGAAAGTGTTTGCTCCTTCCTGATATACCTCTTATTTAATAGGTAAAAAAAATCATTACTCCTTACCTTGAGAGCTAGAGGAAAAAAAGGTTCATAATCCAAGAGTCAGATCCACATCCAGACTCTTCTTCTAGTCCCATAAGTGTAACTCATAAATAAGTCTACTTCTTGTTGCTTCCTCGGCAAATTCTGCACGAACTATTTCCAAATAATCCCACAGTCATCCACAAATATTCTCAGTCATGTCGCTGCAACTTTACTGATGACAGGGGTTTGCACAGGGATAAGAGAGGGCACAAAATAGTTCTGTGAATGGAACTTTATTAGCCATTACATTAATATGATGAGTCAGAAAAGAACTCTTGGTCCATATACCAGAGCTGTCTGGCTTCTGCAGGATTAACAGCAGCAAAATACAATTGTTTCTCTTCATGACAAATGAAGGCAAATATAACTGAATCCACCGGGAGAACTGATGTGCTACAGTCATTCCTTACAGTAGGACTGTGCTTTAAGTTGTCACATTAAGCCATCAATACATCTCTTCTTTATCACAAAGAGCCTCCTATATTGATAATGCTTATCTACTGCTTGCAACTGTTGATCTCACTTAATGAATATTTATCTTGCATTGTCCAGGAGGAAGTCTTTGTGATTATTCACAAAATGCACTTTATTTCATTAGAAGTAGTAGTATTCTTACCTGAACTACTGTTCCACATGGTTGATTAAAATCCAATACTTCCTGAGTAACATTAAGCTTCAAATATTTCCTTCACTGTATTACAAAGGCAGCAGGTTCTGATTGTTCATAAAAATGTGTATATATTCAGATTATTAGATGAATATATAATATGGCAAGAGCCCCCCACAAATCTCTGAATTAAAAGCAAGAAACAAATGTCTATTTGAATGATTTATTTACAGTGGTAAACTTCTAAACTAGAAACCTGGATATCCACAATTACTGTAAGAATCCTAGTGACATAATTAACTCTCTGCATAGTATATTGCACATTTTAAAAATAAGTCAATTTGTCCAAAAAAAAATGAAAAACTATGCCAGCTTAATAAAGCAGGCTTACAGGACTGCAATCTCGAAATATTAGTGAATTAAACAGTCATTTACTGTGATTTCTCTGCCCACATGAGCAGCAAAACTAAACATCTGAATGCTCCAGAACAGAAAGTAAAATCAAACATAAAGTCTATCATGGTCTGACCACTACTTCACTAAAAACAATAAATAACTATAATCTGCATCTTTTATTGTCAAGTGTCCTATAAATCTAAAACCAGTAGAAACTCCATGACCCTCTCCATCGGTTTTCATTTTGCTACAGGTACAGCAGTAGATAAGAGTCTACACTGCTTTATCCCAGGGTATGGATATCTTTATTGTTCTGGCTGTGCAGATATTCATCTGTGGATTTCCCTGCCTCCTCTCTTTCCCAAGCGTTCAAGCAGATTAATTGTTCTAACTATGTATTTTCCGTAATACCACACTTTTTGAGCACCCATCTTAATGTTAACTCTGAAAAAAATCATGTGCCCAGTAAAAAAATATGCAGGAAAACAATATTAACATCATAATCCACCATACCAGATACTAGGGACACTAGTTGCCCTATGAACAGAGGATACTAGAGGATATTGCATTCCAGTATCAATATAGAGCAGCACTGAGGAATTCACAGTGCTGGCTGGTATAAAATTAATAAAATCTTTGTCTTTTCACTTAGTTCAGGCCTCCTGAGAACAAATATCCCCACTGACCTCAATAGTCATACCAGTAAACTGATTCAACACATGTCCCTTGAATGAGAAACGAGTTGGTAGTCAACTCATTTCTCAAATGAAAATACCTGCTGTGTAAAGAATAGCAGCATAAAGAACTGTTGCCATTTGGCTCTTCATAATTCCGTAGAGTAGCCAAAAATAGTTCTTTCAACATTTTAATTCAGATATGCTGAAATAGTTTGCCAAATCATTATGTTGTCACTAAAGTGAAACCTTCATTTTCAAGTGTTGTAAATACTAATAAGAGAAGGATGCAAGGTGCGCTTAAATTCAGTATGACACTTCCTGTTTGAGAAACTGCACATCATAGTTTTCCACACATCACAGTGAAAAACTAAGGAGCTAGTTCTTCAATCCATGAAGAATGGTATAAAAATGCTTCTGTAATGTTAGAAGACAAATACACATAATAAAACCTGATTTCACTCTGCCTGAAATTAGGTGTCATATAGTTACCTTGCAGATGTTTGCAAAAATTAAATAATGTCATAGGAAAACATTCCCACTTCATCACAGGAAGACTTGTCCAAAATTCTCAGCTGGATTTTGTCTAGGGTTTTGAATGACAGAATATGTTATTTTTTCATTACATCATGAACAAGTAGATGCTTTCTTGCCCAAAGAAGGAACTGTCACATTACCTCAGCTGCAGTGGTATTTCAGTCTCTCCATTGCCTCATTCTGTGTGAACCTTTCCCACATCTCTTGAGAACTTATTTGTGAAATACAAAAATGGTAATATGTTTGTGAAAAAAACTTGACTAATCAGTAGATAGTTTTGAAGATAATAATATTTAAAAGATCACACTCAGGTTATTTGTTAATTGTAGATTTGCTCTTACACAGCATAAGAGATTATGAAATTCATTTCAACAGGACTCCAGAATAGTTTATTTTTAAAAACAGATTTCTATAATAATAATTCCATCAATTATTGAAAACTTAAGCTGACCCTGTGTTCAAGTCAGATAGTCTACTTGCGAAATATGTCCTGTAATGCTGGTGGATATAACTTCTAAATAAATAAAATAAAGTTAGGTTCCCATTTCATTCCTTCTTTTTCTAAAAGGCATTTTGAGTTCTGCAGTCAAGAGAGTGCTGGGAACAAAATCAGAATTCATAGAATTAAGAAAAAAAAAAAAAAAGAGGCTGGGTGGGATCCCAAGACATATACTAATCCTCTTCTGTCCCCCAAAATAAATCACAATTATGTCATTCCCAGTGGGTATTTATCAACTCCGCTATAAACTATTCCTAAATTTGGAGACTCTATAACCTCCTCAGGCATTCGAGTCCAGCAGTAGCCTACCCAGCCATTAGAGTATTTTTTTCTCATTATGCCTATCCTAAGCCGTGCTTGTTAATGCCATTATTCTTATCCTCTCCATGATGGACATAATGGAGTAACATATACCTACTCTTTTACAACAACAGTTTTTGAATATAAAACTAAAACTGTCCTGGTTTTAGTGTTCTTTCCCTTAGGCTAAACAGCCTTAATTCATTTTTTTTTTTTCAAAAGATATGCTCTGATATCTTTTGAAGCTGTCTTAGCAGCTTTCTTCAAATGGACCACAAGTACATGTCCTTCTTGAAGTGCTATGCCCCAGACAGGACACATTACTTCAGTTTGGTCTCACTAATGTTAAACAGATTTGATATATTACTTCCCATCTTACTCTCAGTCCACATAACTACATTAATTTATATCTCAGTGAAGTTGAGATGGGAAATAACAGATGAAATAACTGTTCTGTATTTACAGACTTACCTGCTATTTTGCTGAGATGCCTCTTTGATTCCAAAGATCAAAAGGTATTTTCTTTTTCTCAGATCTAGAACTGTTTGGAATTTGTTGGAAAATGACTTTTTCTCGCCTTGATAGAAAATGTGAATGACACTTTTTTCTTTTTCTTAATTCTTTCCAAAATGAAAATGAAAATGCTTGGATGAATAAATTTCATTTACGACCTACTAGATCCTTATGAAATGCCCACTTAACAAAAACATCATTATACACTTCTTTTTTCTACCTTGTCTATTCTTTTTATATAAAACACTTATTTTGCCTACAAATACAAAATCAGTACTTTTTTTATTCCTAATAATTTATAAAGATAATCACTGAAATTGTTACACATATATTAAAAGTAATTTTGTACAGCCTGCTGTCCACAAAAGGAATACAAAATATGTTGCTTTTTAAACCTAAGCTATGAATTTCAACAGCTATTAAAATAGCTTGAACAGATGTTCAAATAACAAAAGCATATTAATAAAAATAATTATTTTAATCTATTTCCTAGGCAATTTATGCCCATAGTCTTTTGGGGCTTGGGTATTATTTAAAAGTGTATAGGAAACAAAAAAATTGTCCCAGGAATCATTACAGTGACTTGAATATACTTTATGCCATGATAATTGACTTCATACATCATCTGGATATAAACTCAGAGTAGACTAGACAGGAAATATAAATATAGATGAAATAACAGCAATTATTCTGCAGTTACATACTTGATATTTTCCTGTAAAATACTGAATTTCATTCCAGAAGTCAAAATTCTTCTATAAAAGAAAATCACTATGAGGCCTAGAGCTGATCCAAAATACTTATCCCTGCTGCAGATAAATACAACCAATAATTCTCATTTTTTAACCTCTCTTACTGCTCAAAAAAAAAAAAAATTAAAATTGGTATGACATGCTTGCGAAAAATCAGAATATGACTCTTATCTGGGGTGTTGTAAGAGCAGTTCAGGTGCCTCTTTCCAGGCTGTTACACATTACTTATGATGCTCTCAGATATTCCCACTCGTGAACAGGGACAGTGACACAGTGGAAATATGCTTTCTACCAGCTCAGAGCATAGGAGAGGATAGGCGTCTCCTGTGAGTCACAAGCTATGGTCAAGCCATCAGAAAGTATTGTTTCTCCAGTGAGTTACTTGTGGAGGAGTATAGAATAATACTACAGCAACAGCAATAAGTACATAGTAACAGTACATACAGCACAACATGTACTACTGCACAATATGTTAATACATAATAATTTAACCTCTTTCACAATGCCCCTAATGCTACAGACTTCTACTAGTATGTGGTGTGTTACTGGTAAGTAGGAAGTACACCACAGCTTTAGGTACAACCACAGTTGCACAAAAGCTGCAGTGTCATACCTTTTAGACATGACGTCCTCAGGTAAATCAGAAGTAATTTAATCTTGCCCATTCTCTCTACATTCATAAACTGACCCGTGTGAACTCAAACTCCCCCAACATGAAACTATAAAACAGCTGAGTGTGTCACAATATACTGGAGATGCTGACGAGTGAGAAAACTGTAACTAGAAATGTTGCCTCAAATGTACGCTGAAAGTGGTCACAGGTAATGAATTTCTCTGAATTTTGCAGTAGATATTACATTACCCTTGAGGGTTGACCTGTGGTGCTAGGAAATGGTAGACATTCAATTTTAGTGTTGCTGCTTTTAATCAAAGGTTGTCAATCACACTATATTATTTCAACCAAAATTAAACAGAGGCTTGCCCATGTGAGCAAATGCTCTCTGGTAACGGACAAATGTTTTGTATGTTGCTTTATTTGCATTTAAGTCCAAGTTTTCATAAAAATACCCTGGGGTTTTAGGATTTTTACTAACATTCAGTTATAGCTTCCAAAGTACATCATATCCTAATGGAAGAATATATGAAGTTAATATACTGCTGACATGAAACCAAGAGATTTTGTTTCTATAAGTTCAGAGTGAGAAAGAAATATAAAAAAAGTCAGATAGAAATGAGCATTATGAAAGATCTTAGAAGGTGAAAACAATTCAAAACAATCCTTTTGGGGGGTTTGTTTTTTTTAAGGAAAACAATCATTTAAAGTTAAATTAATTTGGGATGAAATAGTGTACTTGAGAATCATGCACGTGTATACACAAAATTCACTATTTCACTCAATTGACTCAAAAAGTCTTTATTCTAGATGCTGACAACTAGCCGCAAATAGAGAGTTCCCGGACAACTGTTTTTGCAAGCCAAGAGCATGCCAAGGCTGCGTGCTCCTGAGCGAAGTCCATGTGGGTCAGTCATTTGAGGATTGCTGACAAAGTCCAGTTTACTTTCTACTTTCCTGAGAGTCTTACTGAACTACTAATGACTTTAGGTGTATGCCTATGATAATTAGTAAATGTACATCTCAAAAAAATACAAGGGTACAACAGACTTTTTAATGAGAAGGGCAAAGTAAACAAGGTAAATGGCACTACATCCAAGTAAAAAAATAACATCTTAAACTAAAGTTTACTTCACTTGTTTCTTCTGCTCAGTGTTAGCCAGTTTACGTACAAACTAAGTAATACAAACCTTCCAATGTTCTCATTAACTTTTGATTAGTTATACTATGATAAAGCAATCTGTATTTTAAATAGACAAAATCTACCCTCTGTTTTAAAACGGCTTCAGCTCTTCAGGTATCTGAAATTTTCCAGCTCAAGTGTATTAATTAAAATGTTGTTCCTCTTACATTAGCATCTGTTTCCAATTAAGTGATCACCATTTAAAGTCAACAACAAAAATCATGTTTTTACTATAGCAAGAATAAAATAGCCCACTGTACGACTATAAAAAATAAAAGTGCTCACACTGCAATAATCTGAAAGGCTGAATTAGGCTGTAGACTGTAGTTATTAAAGGAAGTCATGCAGAAACATGGCCTTTAGCATGATACTTATTCTAAATTATATTACTCTTTTAAGTGCTTATTTTACCGTGTGAATCTTTAAATTAAAAATGAGGCAGTTTTAGGTATATCCTGGAATGGCTTGTTTTCATCTTGTTAACCTGTAACCTTTTATCAAATAAGATCAGCCAAGTTCACTAACCACCTATGCAAAACAGTTGTTCTGTTTGAAATCCATCACCTCTCCTCTTACTTATTTTTCCTTCTTTCCTCTAAGCCTCAGGTTGTTTGCTGCACATTTAGAAATCTATGCAATGTAACCCCAAGAGATCAAGATGAATGGGAGGACAATGTGATCTGTTCTGGGCTGGTATGGTGTGCTGTAGCTAAGCCTGACCAAGGGCTATATGTAGTTATTCTGCTTCAGCTGCTTCACGGTTGTAGCAATGGAGTACTTTTTTGGTTTAGTTTTAAAGGTTCAGGTTTTGCTGAACAAGCAGAGGCTGCATCAAGGTCAGAGTGATTATTGTTATTACATTAAGTATCAATTTGGAAATTAATATAGTTACAAATATGGACAAAACGAAACAAGACTGCAGAGCAAACATAATGAGGGACATATCTGTGCAAATTTCACTTAATATATTTCAATATTGGTCCAGATATACCCCATGAAATGGGAGATTGAAACACTTGTACTACCTCCAGGCAAGTGACTTCCTGGGCATATCTAACTTCTCTGAACACTGAGTAAGCAGAAACCAAGCAAACTGTTTAAATGCAGTAGTAACCTAAAAGCCTCTGCCTCAATTTGTGTGCTTAATTACAGACACACAGGTGTGAGCTGGCCCACGTACACATTTACTTCTGCTCTGAAGAGAAAAGTAGGTGGGAAAAGTGTAGAATGACCAGAGGCTTAGTTCAACTGATCGTTTCAGTCAGAACAAGGGTCTGCAAGGATGTAGCCTGGAAATAATTTATCACTCTGCAGAAATGCAAGAAGAAAATGCAAGGACAAATCATGCTGGATATATTCTGCAGGAACTCACAGGGTAGAGAATGCCTTTCTGCTTTGAATGATGCCTAAGTCTGAATCCAGTCCTACCTCACCATCCTTGGCACAACACTGCTATGGGATCAATACTACTCCCTCCTATGTCCCTGGCCTCTCAGGCATGCTTGTTTGGAGCAGGAACCACGCTATCTCAAGTTTTTTATTTGTAAGGCATTTATCACAGTAGGGCTCTGTCTCGATTTGAGCCCCTGGTACTACTGCAATCCAAACATGAAATAACAACAACAACATAACCACAGGAAGAAGCAGGGAAGTTAAATGAACTAAAGACGTAATACATGCCACATTTTAGCAATTCCCCTTAACCATACAGTTCAGAAGAGGTCATTTCATCTAGAGTGGTTTGATTATTGGGTTATATTAGACAAAGTTTTAGTTTGCCCTCAAGGATAAAAAAATAGGTCAGCTTTTCATTAACAAAAAAAAAGTAGTTATTTAAAAATTGTTATGATATGTTAGACCATTAATAGCAAAATCATAAGTTACTATGGGGAAGCAGGCCAGTAAAACATCATGAAGTGATTTAACTTATCTCTAATTAATGGAAATTCTGGATCTGTTTTATTCACAGTACACAGTTTATGATTTCCTCTCGACTATTTGTTTTTCCTCATTCCTTAAACTTTGAAGTTGCACATCTTTTGCAGTCTGGTACATTATCAACTAAGATAACTGTCATTTGATAATAAGCCCAAGGGATAAATTCATTCTTACCCTTTCGGTGGCCTTATGTTGAAATCTATTATATCTCTCCTACACCAGGATTTTATGATAAATCCAAACATAGCTTCCTCTTCCTCTCTTTTTTTTTTTTTTTTTTTTAAACTTACACTATTGGCCAGAAGCTAAGCTGCTGCTTCTTTTATTGCTACACAGCAGTAAATCTTCTCCTGCTGCCTAAAGAACTAAAACACAACTGGAAACTGTCTTGCTACTTTAGCATGTGAAATTCTTAGCGTCTGCTTTGCACTTACATTCTGTTGCCACTAATCATCCTTTACTCGGAAGTAGAAGAAATCTGTTTTTTCACTTATGAAGAAATTTTTAATCATTTAACTGTAGTTTCCTGCAAACCCAAGTCACCTATTGTACCAAGATTAGGACTAGATCTTTCTGCTTTATCAACAGCATTTTGCTATGCATCTCAGATACAGCAAATATGATGATATGTAAATGGTGTCCTGCAACCTACTCTTTTACAAAAAAAGATCTTGGAACTCCTGTGAAGCAGTTAAAATTAGTTACTGACAAATAAGTACAGACTGAAGAAGTCCAACCCATACAGTCACAATGAGAAAGGACTAAAAAAATACTTCTGTAATTCTTGCAAGAGGAATCTCCAATCCAGCTACTTCAATTTGCACTTTACTTGTAGTTTTATACATGAGCCAAAGTGGGTGTTAAAATGAGGAAGATAAAGTGCCACAACCAGATCTGCTTTATCGTGCAAAACATAAAAACTGAAACACTCAAGCCTATAAGTTATAGGCTTATGATGCATCATCTCTGCAAGTTAACTGAAAGGAGGAAGGAAATCCTTTTAGAGCTGTGCATGGGTAGCTTCTTTTTTCACTGAAAATAGAAGCAAGAGCTGAATTTAAATGTTTACTCTTGATTTTTTATGTTAGTGAAAATTATTTGTGATATATTTTTCTCTCTCATATGCCTTGGTGCCTTGCTGGATTGAGATAGAGACAGGGAAAATAAATTTTATGGAAATATTTGCAAGTCTAGTCCCAGCTTCTTTTCAATTAATAGGAGGAATATATTTTTCTAAATTCCATGGATGGAATACACATGCCCTGCTAGCATAATGTTGCATACAATAACTTGATAAATCTGTAGAGGTTTAAGAATAAAGAATAAGAATGAAATATCACTAAAAATGTATTGAACTACTGAAATAACATAGCCAAGCAGACTTTTTAATGAAATATTTGAAAGTGCACAATCCTCTTGCCTTCTCAGACCAGGTAAAAGAATAAGAGCAATCAGAGCTCTACTAAGTTTAGTAGACAAAAAAACCCCAAACTACTTGTTATTTGCTTCTTTCAGCACAAGGTGGCCAGACAGATATCTTAACATTTCAATAAAATTTAAAAAAAAAAAAAAATCACCAGCAAACTTCAAACATTAAGAAAATATACTTTGAAATAAGCTTCAGTACAAGAGCTCGAGTGTGACAGAAATACAGTTGTGCAAATGATACTTCTGTAATAATGTGGGAGGCATCTGTCATTTCAGTGCAATCCATGAATGATGAAAACAGTAATGGATAACAGGAATTAATTGCTGGTCAGAAGGTTTAGGACAAAGATCATAATATGTCTGAAAAAAAGAATTATTAATCACACAGTGATTGTTCTTTCTTTCCCTTAAAGGCATTTAAAGTACATAGCTATTGCATGATATAGAATTCAGAAGGAGAATCCAGATTTATCATTTACATAATGGGCTTCATAAATCTAACAATAATCATAGGGTTTCAATATAGCATATGCAAGGATCTCTTGTTGCAGTCATTACAGGAATTTCACCCTGCTAGTGTTTCAGTAAATTGCACTAATCTAAGTAATTTTAATCAGTGCAGGCTACCAAAGAGGACAGGGCTGGGGTAGGGATCATGAGTTTCCAATTGCCTCATCAGACTTAGTCAAGGCTTATTTAAGGCAAGTATCTGAAAGAAATCATGTGTGCAGATTTATAAAAGAAACAGATCTTTGTTTAAACAATAGCAAAAACAGGTTAACTCTTTTAAGTGGACTGTTATTCTCTCCATCTGTCCTGAATATGCAATGTGCCTCCTCTACTGATATCAGCCCTTAGGCCCACCAGCCATCATTTGAAATATTTCAGTTCACACTGAGGACTATTAGCAGTGTTGCCTCTTGGACCTCTACGATACATTAGTTCCATCTGTAGTAATTCCATGTCTCATTGGCAGATGCAGACCGTCATTAAACAAGTAAGTGAATACATTTAAAAGAAATTTTTACAACTCTTCTCCCTTCTCCATCTATACAAATGATACATCAAAGTGCTAACTTATCAAGTGGTGTGATTAAGAAAAGATGTCACCATGAAAAAGTAGCAACATTAGCAAATACAAAGCCTTTTTCCATTTCTTTAGTCTGCACATTTCTGTCATACTTTATTCAAAGCAAAGTCACATATCTATCGTTTCAGAAATTGCTTGTCTTTGCAAAGGAAAATCTGCATCCTTTCTCACTTCCTTATTTTCTGTTTATTTAACAACCACTTTTACATTACCATTGCTCCAGAACTGGCCTAGTTTGTTTAGGAAAGACAACTCCACAACTGAAAGAAGAAAAAAAGAAACATCACATCCATCCAATGGAAGGGATCTTTGCTGCAGTCTTTATAGGAACCTCTGGATAGCATCACTCTAATTGCTCAACATAGAAAAGCTTGTAAACAAATACTTGACTTCAAACTCAGGAGCAAGTCCAGCAAGTCATGTAACCAGTTTCCCGTCTTCAGTTATACCTCGTATACCAGTACATCAGTTAAGCAAATGCTTAACATACATATACATATGAAATATTTTATGGAGAGCAACAAATACAAATCACACATTTAAAACTAAATGTATAGCTTCGTTAAGTCAGAGAACTTAAGTAATCTTAGTAACTAGAACTTGTATTCAAGAACTTTGGACCCTGTTGCTGATGTCTGTAATTTTTAGGGACCTGAACATTTGCTAAATGAGCAATGCAACACCAAAAAACAAAGCCAATCAATCAAGAAACGTAAGTAAGCCTATTGTCTTGCATGACCTCATTGCCCCAGAAACAGAGGAAAAAAATCTTCATTTAAACTAGCTTTAAGATCAACTAACATTGAGTAACTCCCCTGGAAAAATATGATGAGTCACTTCAGTTCTTTAGACAGACCCCAGTAGATGGCATCAGATGGCCAGCAAAGTTATGTACTCATCTTTTCATGTAGTACAAAACTACAGCATGAGGATCCACTTATTAACAAACAAGATAACTTTTACTCCAATAAGAAGAAAGCTAACCACTGAAGGACAACTGCAGGCATCCATTAGTTTGGTTCTTTGAGAAAAAGAAATAGATCATTGCTGCAGAAAATCTATCTTACACAAAAGACCTTACTTTTACCTATGAACATTTTAAAGTATGAGAACACTCGCTTTATTGCAAGTAGAGATATTTCTCCCATATATGGGATGTATCACAGATATTGTGTCCCATATCTGGCACAAATGGGATCCTAATTCATGACTTGGAATCTAGTTGCTACTATAATACAAATAACGTTACTTATTAGTAGTACCTTTGTAGAAGATGAAGCAGAGTTCAAAGAAATTATACAGAGAATAAGTACAGATCATTAAAAATTACTGTATTTGCCTCATAGCTGGAGTATAAAAATGCTTATGGTTACTATTTGATTTTAGATGAAAAAATTATACAAAATAAAATTAACCAGGAGCTGATCTTCCTTAGCTAATAAGAGGTCTGGTTTTTATATGTATGCAACAAGTGAAAGCGACAAAGGTAGATGCTCTACTGTATGTTGTTTATTAAATAGTGTTTTCTCTCTTGTGTTACTTTTCAAAACTGGCTGCGGCATTCTTCTCTTGCACTTTGGATTAGTTAAAATACTTCTAGCACCAAATAATTTATCATGCTACTTGAATTTGCTAATCATTCTTGTAATTAACTCTCTAGATCCTATTTGTAAACTCATTGTTATCATCTATAGAATGATATACCTAGAAATCTGTGACTTAATCTCTTGATTAAATTCTATATACACCTGCAGCAAATAATGCAAAGGTACCTAAAGGTAGCTTTCAATTTTCTCAGTTCTTTATTCATTTCCTCAAAAACCAGAGGCTTTATAACGAAGTCAGTCAGCTACAGCAATGAGTAACAAAATGCTGTTGTTCACAGTACATATCTATGCAACTTTTATTAACGACTTGTACTTTTCACTTTAAAGAGTGTGATTTAGTCATTCACTTAAGAATGAGCTTAATATTAACCACATGAGCAATGCTGTTTATGTGTTTATATTAGTCAGATTTCATATACTTTATTGGACTTAAAGCAGCATTCAGGCCACTGAGCCAGAAACAGGCACAAGCGAATGGCTAAGGCTATGTCACAAATTCGGTGATGTGGTTGATAGGAGGATTTTAGGCCTCTGACAGGGAGTGAAGTCAAGTTGGGGCTTACTTTCCTGCACTAACAAGAAAATCTTGGGTAGAGAAAAGGAGCAGATTGTGAAACAGGGAGTGTACCTACCTTTACTCACAAGTGGCAACTGACATATCATGCCTTTTCTCCAGGTGTTTCTTAATGAGGTGGGCATGCCTACCCTCACTTCACTAGCTTTCTCAGACAATAGAAAACCATTTATAACTTCTAAATAGTATCATTCGCATTTTGTATCATGTCCGATTTCCTCAGACCACCAACTACAAAAATACTGTAGGGCAAAACAGTAACAATATATAGATGCTTTTCTTTCATAGTTAAAGAAATTATTAAGGACAGTAATCATCTTGAACCTATCTCTGAACTGTCAAATTATGTTCTGTTGTGTACACGCATTACTCATGGTGAAGCTATTTTGCAGATATAAGTAATTGCTTCTTGTAAATTACTGTCCTTTAGTTCCACAGAAATCATTTTAGTTTCTCTGATCACTCTCCATTTTTCTATTTCTCCTCATTGGCTTGTTCAGATAATACATTATAACAGTTGTTAAAGGATAAGAACAAGACATTATAGAAAAAAAAAAATCATCATCTTCTGATTTGATTGCCAAAATTGGTAAATATCTGGTTAAAGATAAAAGAAATGTTGATCCACATGAGTTTTAGCATCAGGCACTCGAACTTTAGGAGTGATAGATTCTTCATTTTCCCTCCACTTTCAGATATACTTTAAACACACACCAACACAGAAGGAGAAACAGGTTTTCTATTATGGGGTACTTCACTGAATCATTTTGAAGCATAGAGGAGAGGTTGCCCATAGCCTGCTAAGAATTAAACTTACATTATGTGCTTCTAGTCTTACGAAAGAGCAAAAAATTACAGGTACTCTTCTCATTCCAAAACGTTGAAATAGGAACAGTTGCTTCTGATCAAACCTAATCATCATGTAGGAATATTTAACTAAAAAAAGTAATTATAGTACAGGAAAAGAAATTACTGTGATCATTACTGTGATGTTCCTCAATAAAGAAATTAAGCATATATTTTTATTGGCTGGTTTATATTAAGCATTTTCCTGCAAGAGCTTTTATTACTATTGGAAAAAATAACTCACCTCCTGTTGCTTCATATTAATTTGTGCTTTAGATGTACAGAGAATTTCTCACCTCTTCACAACCTCAGCATGCTCTATACATCCACAACATGTCTCAGGTATATCTGTGTGAGGGGTCCGTTACAGTGTAAAGTCAGAACATTAATTTAAACCACAAATGGACCAAAATGCTAGAAAACATATCCAAGCTGTGTTTTACCTTGTGCAACTTGTTCAGAAGGACGAGTTTCTCAGACAGGCAAGTTTGAGCCTGAGCAACACAGACTTAGTGACCTAGAGCAGAGTATTCAGGCTCCACGGTGGTTTACAGTGCCTGTGCTAGGCTGGTTTCCAGGCAGACAAAATCCATCCTTTCTCAATCTACACGTCTGTTTCTATGTTTAATCCTATGCAGAAATTGGACTTGAACTCTAGACCATTATTGAATGCTAGACAGTATTCAGGCTGAAAATGGAAGTACATTTACTGCTAAATCCAGACAGCTGCTACCCTTGTATCAAGAGTCTTTAACATTTATACCCAAAACCTTGGATTTTTAATTTTTCACAACTATTCAACTTCACACACTTAGGATGAAACTTCTTATACTGTCCTCAGTCTTTGAGTGGAGTGTTTTATGTAATTATACAACAAGAATCACATAATTTGTCAGCTGTATCATTCCTTTAAATAGTTACCTAGAATCAATTTATATTTAAATCTCTTTCTTTCCATATCGATAAGAATTTCTGCTAGATTTCTTTCAGAAGTTGGCAAAACATTCTATATAACTGAAGTTAAAATCTCCATTTATTTCTAATTTTAGATGGAGGTTTTATTGTTCCATATTTGAAACATTTGTATGTAATGAATATGCTAGCTTTTTAGTAGGCTGTACTATATTATTTGCTTTCAGGCAAACACAAAAGTGTAAAGCATTTCTGCCTTGTAAGCCTTCATTTACATTTAAAGAGTAATTTTAAGATAATAGGATTTTGAGGATGGAATTTAACCATGGACTAGCTGTTTGCCAAGAACTGTTCTGTCTCCTAAGCAGGCAAGGCTGCTGCTTCTTGGTAAGAATTTTATTTTAATTCTGTATAGATAACTACAACAGAGTCACAATGTGAACATTAAAGGTCACACTGAAATTTAGTAGAGAAGAGAAATGCAATAATAAATAGAAAAACATGCACTGCGTATGAAATTAAAGTGAGTTAATAAATTACTTGATTCAATGCTGAAAGACTGTTTTTCTACGGAAAGAAACTTTTATTGGCAGTTTAGTAGTTTCTCAGCATCTTTTGCATTTCTTTTTTTCACTTACAATTAAGATGATTTCCTAAAATGAACACACAATTGAACAAATCTTTTGGATAGTAACCAAACATGCTTTTAATCTTCTAATATTTTCTGTTTGTATGTGTTGAGAGTATTGATAGCTTCATCCACCTTGAATCTCAACACAAAATATTTTGCATATTAGCAAGTTAGACTTGCTCGGACTGCTTGGTATGGTATTGTACAAGTCATTCATGCATAGACCAGCACTGTGGTAGAAGTGGATCACGATTTGCTGAGATACAGTCTAGTACTTACCTGCTAGTTACCACCTCTCAAACGAAACTGATACTTGACTTTGTAATCATTTGTAGTCTGTCTCCAGATAAGATCTGGCCTGTGAGCTTAAACTACTGTTCAAGGTGGGTACGTGAAACTCTGTACCTATGTCTTGAAATGGCTAGAATACCCAACCCTGCATCTTGGCAGGGAGGTGGGAAGGCTGAGAAAAGCTTTTAAAATCTCCTCTCATATACAAGTATCTTTGTCAGCCCTTCTAATCTCTTTCAAGTTAAAGTTGTAAGGTTAGCTTAGTCCACTTTTTGCAATGGGTCAAAAATTACCTACTTGGTATTGCACAGGAATAGAAGACTTCTCATTGACATTACTGCCTCTCTGTTGAGGGCTCTGGTTATTAAAAGATGCTTTGCTGCTACACCCCCACCTCCAAATATCATAGTTCATTTCATGGAAAAACATCAAACCAATTAATTTAAACTACTATTGAAAATACTTTCAAATAGCAAATACTAAGGAAGTTGCATCTTAATTTCCATTAGTTCTTAGTTTTCATCCAGTCTAGAGAGAAGTAACCTAAACAATACAAATATGCCTCAAGGACAACAATGAGACACTGTCAGGAAGCATTAGAGAGAGTGCTGAGAGTGAGCTTAGTGAGAGTGAGTCACTGAAGCAAATAGACCCTAAGATGTACAGGTAGGTACATGGTTGCACACTTGTTTTTGTTTTTATAGTTACAGCTTAATCGAGTTGCTTTGGAAATCTGTAGTGGTTTGGTAGAAATTTGTCATATCCTGTCTATTTTTAAAGAAATAGTCTTAACAAATTGGTATTTCTTTCATGAAACTTTGCTTTAGTAGACAATTTCCAATTCATTCTGAGTAGGTATTCCTACTCCATCCCAAGCTTCATCCTAACCACATTAAAATGAATAAATGACTTTTCCACTGTCCATCAGTGATAGATCTATGGATATAAAATAAAGGTGAAATTGTGACTGAGATCTGGTATTTGAATAGCAACTTCACAGAGTCATGTCCTCATGCTTCTTTATGTATTTTTTCATCCTAAATTTTATTTAACTCCGGTTTAGATAGAGTGACAACAAATCAAAACATATGCCTGGTTCTAGAAGGAGTAAATTCTATCTTACTGAAATCCTTAGGGTATTTCCATTCCTTACAGTGAAAATAGGATCATATCCAATAATTTTAAGAATAATTTTGTGAACTATGTAACCATCTAGAGCAGTTTTAATGGATTTCGCATAGTAAACATTAGCTGAATTTTACTGACAGGAACTGATTGCCTTGGTCATCATTTCATCAGGCAATTGCAACATTAGCACTTATACACTGCAAGGAGAAAACGTGAGCAACAACAGTCTAGTTATCTAAATAACTTGCTGTTTGTGTTTCCATCTTGATCCTGTACAGAACTATCACAACTGGGTTAACAGAAACGTTTTATATGGTCTCACCCATACTTGTTGATTAATAGTTCTTAATAATATTCAGGGCATTTATCTTTCATATAGTAAAAAAATATTAATGTATTGCTAACACTTAGAATATCAGCCTACTAATTCAGGAGAATAAACTGAAAAGGTATAGGGTAGAAATATAATTGTGCAAAAAGTATTAAAATACTTCCATTTCAGTGCAGATTTAACACATACCAACACCCTATGCGTGCTTTTTTTTATGAGCCTGTTTTAATCCAGCTTGGTAAAGTGAATATTCTATCAAACTGAAGAGATTAGGCCTGTATATGAAGAAGCAGCTAAACTAATATCTTGTGTATGTTTGGAGTAAAGAGCAAGCAAAGGTGAAGTTTAGCTTGGGAAACAAAAAAAGGAAATCAAATCAGCCTTCTCGGGAGATAACAGTAATTCAAAACAGATACTTTCTTTTAATTCAAGCTCAATATCTTTAGACTAACTGATCCTAAGAAAAAACATTTTCATTAAGGATTACCTGTCTCTTTTTCAGAGACATTATTGAAGATTAATGAATTTAATGAAAGCCCCATGTAAGCATCAAACTACGAATTCTATTGCTACGACAAGGCAGCTGACTTCCTTCAGTTAAATCACACTGTTACTATATGCATCTAATCCTGAGCAGGTGAGCATATTGTTTAATGAATAACTGTTCTATCTGAACAGCGAACTCAAAAAATTTGGCCTGTTTCCAGGCAAGAAAAAAAAAGTGAAAGGAAATACAATTAATAAATTGCTGTCAATTTTTACAGAAGCTGTTGCTACAAAAATGTTTAAAACAAATTGTGGAGAAACTCTTGCTTATCAACTGTTTACATATTTCTGAGACACTGTGCTGTTTTTCTTAGGAAAAAAAAAGCACAGTTTTTTTTCCTATTATAGTATTTTTGTTTTGATTCAGTTCCAAAAACATATGGTGGAACAGCTTTCCTTTTTCTTCCCAACTTATTTACTATAGAAGTGCACTGAGTGCTAGTGTGAGGTGACAGCCGATATCTGGGGTGCTGCAATCTTCCAGCTTTATCCATTACAGGATCACACCACCACTGCAGTCCTCTGTGTGTTTCCATAGATAACCTGCACTCCTGCTTGACAGGCTGTGTTATCTTTAGAAAGGGTTGCATGCACTCAGGTTTACTTGAAAGAGAGGAGTGGATGGAGTGGTTTATTGGCAGTGACAACTGAAATTAAAGCCTTAAAGCAGGAACCTCTACATCTGTAGCTGACTCTGTCCATGGATTGTCCCACCACCAGAAGGGTATACTACACTGATGAACTGAACTTTCAGAGTCTCTGTGCATCTGGTGTAAAACCTAAATTCCCAAAAGTGCTGAAAATTATGATCGTTATGTTTCTTGGACAAAAATAATTACTATCTGAGACAGAACTCTAAAATTTAGGTCTGGCTCTGTATTGTTCCCTCAGAATCTCAGGTCTTGATTGCATTCCTCATCGTGAGATACACAAACGTTTTTTCAACTCAGGTGAATAAATAACACGATCCTGGATAAGGCTCCAAATACATTTTCTCAGTATTGAGATTACTGGAAGAGGTGTAACTTTTGCGATGTTTACTTGGGAAATTAGGTAGGTAGAAATGGAGAATGACTATGCAGAGGCAGCAGAGCAGATGTCAGACAGCAGTGATTTACTGCCATGGCCTAGCTGTGATTAACACAAACCAGAAACAATGAAGAAAAACCTATTGATAAACATAAATTCATTCTGATAATTTTGAGTAATGCATTATTTGTGTTTCATAAAGAAAAGGAAAATTTGACTTTATATCATGTCATAAGAATTACTCAAAATTCATAAAACTATAATGATGCAAAAAACTATACGTAGCTTGGAAACATAACATACATTTAGCTAAAGACAATAATACTGGAGCTATTGTTTCTGCCTATTTAATTTTTTAAATAATGAAAGATTTCACTTGCCAAAAGTCAGGAAAAACAAGGGAATTAAAGAGAGACATTTCACCCTCAGCTGAACTCTCATTTTTCTGGCATCAAGTCATCCCCTTAATTGCCTGTGAATTTCCTTAGGGGCTTAATATTATTTATTTTTAGTCTATAAAATTCTCAAAAATCCAGATGTTTGAGGTAATGCTCTATTGACCCTAATCTTTAGTATCAACAGATATGCTGTATTGATTTCAGTAAGTCCAAATGATCTCTTTCCCCACCCCCCCATACTCTCTTTTGTAGAAATAGAAAATCAGTTATGGCTAGTTTCTGTTGGTCAAATTTCAATGTGATTTTCTTTTTTTTTTTGATTTAGCAACTGTAAAAACATGCAATATATAGCAGTATTTAGAACTATACCACTGCATTAACAGAGCTTAAATGAATCCAATTACTCTATTTTAGAAGCCAAAATAAGACAATGACATTAAGCTTGTTTCTCACCACAATCCTGTATCTTCTGCAGATACCTTTTACCAGACTTAACCAATGTGCCAGCACAGAGCATAAAAATATCGTGTAACTTATCCTAAACAGTTTAAATAGGCTTTACTTCTAAATATCTGTTATTGTCCATTATAGAAAAAGGTATTGAATACCTACTGGTCAATCCTACCGTCTCAACAGAGTATAAGAAAACAATGAAACTTTATTTTTACTATTCATCTCTAGAAATGAATTTTAAGTTACCTGCATAGCTTCACTTAGTGAGACCATCACTTTCAGAGATGAGACAGATGAAATTTCAATAAAAGCATGCCTGCAACTTTTTGACTGTGTTTTACTCATGTATGATGAAAAACCATATCCAATAAAGCAGAGGTAGTACGTACAGTTGGAAACTGCAATGTGGTTAGATAAATATTGGGAAGCAACATATAAAAAGTAAGTTTTTTAGGAATTTTTTGATGCCTTAACTCTTAAATGCTTAATTCAGATGTTTACTGAGCAGGCACTTGGCACTTTTAAGTTTCTGTCTTAAAGTGGAGGTTCTGAGAATTTTTAAAGACTTTGAAAATCTTAGATCAAGCTTTCTGGTCAGCCTAGGCCAAAAATCTTTAAATCTATAAGCAATTGTGATGAAAGTAGTCTCATTTTATTCAAACTTCTTCAGAACAACAAGAGTCACATAAAAGAAAAAAGTAGTCCCTCCTCAGCAAAGGGCCTAGTGCTGCTACTCGTTGTATCCAGGAAATCTCTCATTCTGAAGTCTGATATAGATTTGTAGCTTCCAAATGGGTAAACCTTCAAAAGCTTTAATGGGATATAAATGGAAGTGTTCACATCTTATTAACTCTGTAGTGAAAATAAAGTTTATCCATCCAAATACCTTTTTATTTGTTTGATTTTCTTCTCAGCATTTTACAGAAATATGTGTATTCTTACAGAAATCTCTAAGTCTCTTTCTGAGGCTTCAAACCAATGCCAGTTATTGTGGTTTAAAATGTGTGTTAGAACCAGATCATACAAAGATGCCAGTGGTATGTAAAGACAGATATAAAAGTAATGCATTCTATTTTTTGTTTACTTGTTTTCTTCCATGATTTGTGGCTTCATCCTTTCCTGATATCAAGGATTCTCCTGGAAAAACTCCCTTAACTACTTCTTATATATTATAAATTAAAAACTATCTAAAATAATTAATTGTGCAAATACCTGGTTCTTTTTACATCACTTCAATGTTAAGCTGGAAAAACAAGAATCAACATATTGGACATTTAGCTGAACTAAGTGTTTGGAGCATCTAAATTTTTTAGTTTTTTTTTTTTATTTAGTTTTCAATCTGTTTTAAACTTGAAACTACTAAAAAGAGGGGGTTTTTTTGCTATCTTTTATTTAGATTTTTTCCAGAGCTTTTTACTGAGATTTACTAAAACTGACTCAAAAACATAGAAAATTTCTGATATATTGAAGCTACATTTTTCAAGAAAGTTGCTATCAAATGTCTTTCCTAGCTCTACCTGTAGCCTTTAGACAAAGGCCTTCTGAATCATAAAACACTACAATAAGCTTGTTTTTCTGCTCCCAACCCCTAGCTTTTAGTAAAATTATCACATTATCGTGAGCATTCTACAATGCTGGGTTGGAATAGTAGTGGAGTTTCTTTTGTACTGGTAAAGTTTATCCACAGACTAAGATAAGAGCATAGAGCCCTTCTTGTACATTGATGCCAAGGATATTCCTTAGCATTAAGTGTTAATTAAGCCAATTATTATGCTTAATATGCAATTGACTACATATACACATGTATAATTCTATACACAAACATACCATATATATGGTGTGTTTTGAATTTTCTCATTGCCAATATAAATATTTCTCTATTACCCTTTCAAGCAAAGACACAAAGTAAAACAATACATATCGTATAGTCTCCTATACAGCAGATCACATGTAAAAATGAGTTGCTATTTTCCAGTATCAGTTGTTAAAATAATTTAAAAGAAATAAGCCTATGTTTCACTTTTTGAAACCATTGTGACATAAGGACTAAATTCACAAATTTTTCCTAAGTAGCCTCTAGTGTCTGGCATTGGTGTTCCAAAAAGGTCTTTCCCATGCTTCAATACTAACCCCATGTATGATAGGAACGACTAGTAGTAAAGGACACTATACTGGTCGTCTGGCTGTAGTCTAGAAAATGCCAGCAGTCAAAGGGTTAATGTAAGAATAAAGAATCAGTGTTGCTCCTTGCTCTTGGGCTGCATGCAGTGTGTTTGGAATGTTATTCAAAGGCCATCCCTGTCCCCAACTCATTTTTTTAAACAAAGCCTGCAGTACTTGAACCTGTCTACTTCAAGCCTTGATTAATGTCGTTAACTGCTATTCTCACTCTCTCCTCATAGCTGCCAGATGGAATGCTAAAGATTATTCTGCATCACTTAATTGGAGTTTATAATTAAAAAATGGTGTGTGTTATGGACTACGTTTTGCCCCTTTGATCCCTACACAGACAAACAAGCTTCTCTAATCAGTAAATCCCCCATGTCCTTTTTCAGAGACTGACTGAGATCATATGCCTCTGATGGCTACAGTATGTATTATTTTTACATCATTTCGAAAAATTGTGGAGACAAATTCTGGTCATACATGTTTTTCCCCTTCAAAAAAGTAATCCTACATGTGGAAAAATAGCTCTTCATATGTGCGCACCTCCCACAAACATGCAGCAATATACTCGCTATACAGAAAAATAGCAATATATGCCAAACTATACATACAGCTCCTGTAAAGTCAGCTCCAGGACATCTTTTTTATAGTTCAGTTAAGGACAATTTTGAGAAGTGACTTTCTGCACCATTTTGGAGGACAGCCAAACCAAGCAAAGGCAATTATACCTCTGCTTCTGTTTGTAGCAGCAGTCAAAATGTATGTGTGTACACAAAGGCATGTATATATGTCGACAGAAGTTTGCATAGTGATTTTAAAGCAACTGTTCCTGCATTTTTCTATGTAAGTAATAACACCACAGGCAGAGTTAACACAAAAATAATGTAATATGCATCTGTTGTAAGAAAGTGGATGGTCCAGACCTCTGTTTTTCTTCTGAACATGGAACACAAGCCACAAAACACTTCTAAGAGTCTTCTAATACATGTACGACTTTCAGTAAAAAAACAAGCCACAACAACTGAAACATCCTCATTCAGAAAGACAGAAATATGAAAGGTATTGTCATTGGTCTTCAATCCTATGGTAGCAAAAAGGCTGCTAGACTGTAATGCTGAGGTGAGGTAGGAAATTAACTATGACTCACACTACTGATAAAAGCAAAAAGACAAAATCAGAACCAAAACCCAAACCTGCCACTGAAGAAAAAACTCCTTCCTGCTCTTTCCTGAGGTGAAATTGTTCAAAGTCACAGAACAAGTCCAACTTAGTGCTAGTGCTTCTGAGCCTGCTTGAAGTTGAAGCACTTGCATAGTATGGCAGCAGTTAAGAGTCCTGTGAACTAAGGAAGAAAATTATGTCATTGTGAGCCAGTGTGGCCAGAGAAGAAAGGTGATTCTATTAACAAAATGTGTCGCAGAAATGTTTAGGTATCTAAGCAGACAGGCATTCTGATTGTAAAGAGTTAACACGTTATACTAACGTCTACTCCAAAATTTCATACACACTAGACAAAGATGTAGTCTAACTTATTTGCATATATGATTGTAGCTCTGATATTTGCATGGAAATACTACACTGGGTTACATTGATTTGCTCAATTTTGACTGTAGCAACTCCATCAGCATTAGAATAACTACTGCTGGTAAGGGAAATATGTTTCTTTACAACGGCCAGGGTGGCAGATCTGTAACCTCCTGCAAATTCCTACAAAGGTTCCAGACCCAGAATTTTGTAGGAGGCACAGGGAAAATGCCTGGAAAAGTTACAGAACTAGCAACACCCAGAAAACACCACGAAATGCCTAGAAAGGTAGCAGTCAGAGAAATTAGAAGAAAATAGAAGACCAGATACCCTAGAAATAGCTGAGAACCTCTTAGAAAGCTAAGGGGAAATCCTGGAATGAATACAAATGCAGGAAGTCCTACAAACCTGTGTAAAAGATTCCCAGAAAACAGGGAATTCCTAAAAAGCTGCTGGGAATATTCCTAGAAAGCTGCAGGAGGGAAGGTCCTAGAATGGTTCTAGGACAAGGAATTCTTGGAAAACCACAGCAAATTTCTAGAAAGATTCCAGGTCTAGGAAATCCTGCAAAGCTGTGTGAAATTTCCACAAAGTGGAAGGAATTCCCAGAAAGAATGAGAAAATTCCTATAAAGCTATGAGGGAGTTCCTGGAAAGCAAATTGGATTCCGTAGAAAAGTTCCAGACCTGGCAATCACTAGAAATACAAAACAAACTTGAAAAAGATTTTAGATCAAGAAATGGCTAGAAAGTGCTGGATTATTTCTAAACTGGTTTCAGATCCATGAATTCCTAGAACGCTATATGGAATTTCTGGAAATATAGGTCCAGGTGTTGCAAGAATAACAGATCTTGCATCTGTAAGGTTTTTCTGCATCAAACTACTACTCTGGGAGTCTACATTAACAGAGTCTAGCATGTCAGGTTATTACTCATAAAAAAACAGAAGTAATCAGTTAATAAGAAATAATACTAAAATAATATGTTGCATTTAAAAGTGGTACATATTTTCTTTTTAAATTCCTCTTATGTTGTCATGTATATACACATATATTTCTAATTGTATCATTTTTATCAGAATAGAACTTCCTATCCGTATGAAAGAGAGAGCATGTTAAGAATATCGTTATTGTATATACAATACCATGATCAAGCCACAAATTGCTTTTTTGACTAAAGAAAGAACACTGTCAAACCTGATTTATTCTCATGAGGACTGTAGTCTTGAACTCAAGGAAACATTTGAATACATGCTTTGTAAGTACTTAAATTAAGCATGTGTTTATCTGTTGCATTAAATAAGTTGCTTTCTTAAAATAAAGCTAGTTATGTAATAAGTCTGTATTAGTTAAGACAGCTTGTTAACTTTCACACTTACATGTAACTAAAGGAGAATTACACATCAGTACAAAAATGAGAAATGATAGTGTGGTAGCTCATGGAGAGCATACGAGATAGTAATAAAACTGAAGCAGTTATCTGGTCCCGCATTCAAGGTCAGATCACAGTTGTTCATATTCAGTTTGTGGACCTAGAGAAGAATCTGAGGTTCGGATTTATTTTCTTTAGGCAAATGTTTTTAAATGCAGTGTCCTACTTTGATTTGTTTAGCACATGGCTGTTCTAATCTGTAGTGACTCATCAAATAGCAGCAGATCCTGAGAAAGCAACAAAGGACGCTACTGTTGTAACATCATTTAGTGTACATTGGGTGGATGATCTTTAAGCTAAATGTTTTACTCTCTGGATGGAAAGAATAAAACATTGCTTTTATAAAAAAAGTAAAACCCCAGAAATGAAATTTGGATACATTTTGCAATGGTAAATGATGAGCTATTTAATTACCTCATGGAGAGAAACATTTTCCCTTAAGGTTCTGTTGTGAAATCACTTTGTAATGACTAGATTTTGAAATTAGTCACTTTAAAATGCTTCAGAAATATGGCACTAGGGGACACTTTCTTTTGTTAAGCAGGCCTATGATTTATACAGTGGTTTTTTAACCATGTCATGTTTCTTATGAAAACATCTTCCCCCTGTCCATAATTTGCCTCATACTAATTCTTCTCTTCTATAGCTAGTTTTATTTTTCATGAAAGAGAAGTGCTTCAGAAGAAGCAACAGCTGAACTGCTTAATGTCATATGGAGCTGAAGGAGCTATATAAAGGCTGAACAAGGATCCACACCCCCAGAAGAAAGACTAGGTAACCCCTTACATGCCAAGAGCAAGCCTGGACTCTCTTCAGGTTTTGAGGGCTGAGAAAACAGCTTTGTATCTGTTAGCTCATATACCTTTCACAATGTCAGCAGACAACAATGGAAAATTGAATACATAGATTTTGGTCCTGGAAAGAGTTTCCTGATGTACAAACCATAAAGAAGCAACCTAACTACCTAAGCTGGAGGTAGCAAACATCAGCAACACTGTCCCTACAGCATTCTACAAACTGAAGTGAAGCCCAAAACAGATCTACCTATATGTATTCAGGGCCCATAACTGATTATATTGTTCACATGGTTGTTTATATTTAGCCCACACCCAGGGCTAAACAATAAGGAGTTGTTCTACCATCCAAGATCCTTCCTCAGCTGAGAAAGGGAATTGGGAAAAGGAGGGAGACTTGTGGGTTGAAATTTAAACAGATTAAATAAAATTAAAAACCCAATATCGATAGTAATACAAAAGACACAAAATCATACTTAGCTCATGGAGTAGTGGCAAGTCCCTCCATGAACAGCAACCACTGAGAAGAGAGAAGGAGAAATACTGAGCAGAGAATAGAGCAGAGCAAAAACAGCCCCACCCCTCCTCAGCTTTCCCTTTTATAGGGAACCTGACATTAAAGTTACAGAATACACCTGTGGGCCAGCCTGGGTCAGCTGCCCTGGCTTACTGCTAATGGCCTTGATCACCATACCACAGCTGGCCACAAACTGAAACAAAATGTAGCAGAAAAGTGATTCTATAAATTTTATCCCTGCAAAACCAGGAAAATAGTACAGGAAAAAAATCCAAAAATGATGAAATGATCATACTTATAGCTTAATAATATAGTTTTCAAGGAAAAGTATTCAGCTTTTAACTATAATATTTAGTGTTGTTCAAGTATAATGATTAGATACTTGAGATTCAAGTCTTTATGTGTAATTAGCTTAATCCATAAATTATAATCCATGAAGGTAATAAAAACAGTCATTTTGAAAATCAACAGCAGAGCCCATAATTTTCTGCAGTTACCGTACTCACTAACAGCAACACACAAAAGCCAAAATGCATGTTGTTTAAGGAATGCTGCTCATCTCTAGCCATATTAAAACAAATTATTTGACAAAACAAGGTCACTTTCATATTACACTTGTGGTTTCTTTGCCAAGTTCTCCTGGTAACTGGTGAAGAAGGAAAAACCAGAAATTAAGAATGACTACTGATTTATCCCTTGGACAGAGTTTACTTACATAGTCAAGATCCTGGCTAGAAGCAGATTTCTTCTTCTGAAATTACTATTATTTCAGCATTTTATATTTTTCTGTGAGCAGCTATGATTGGTAATAAGACTCAGTACTAACTTATACTTAGCAAAAAGAGCATTTCTTTGTAAGTAGGGTGTTTCATTCCAATTTAGGCCAGAGCTATGATTGAGGTACTTACTTTTTTATTTAATTTAGTGTTTTTCCTTTGAATCGTCTGTCCTCATACATTTTTTCTTATGTAACTTTTAAGGTCTGTAAAATACCATTTTATAAGAAAGAGAATATGGAGCAAGAGGGCTGAAAGCGCATCTTTATTTCATGTGTCCATCACCCATAACTTAAATGAGAATGCTGCACTTTTTTTTGGGGGGTGTATTTTTGTGAGAAGCAAGAACACACTATAGCGCTGGTGGTGATCTTTGTGAATGACAAAATTCAAACAACTTAATGAATAGTTTAGTCAAAAATAGTTTCCTAGGCCATAATCATAGTGTATACAGAAATTAAGTGTGCTTCCTTGTTCCTCTAGGCATATCTGCAAAATCAATGGATTTGTGGCACAACACTACTGTCTAGAAGTAATTATGGCAAATTGTATCAATGTTTATTAAATTGCAATCTATAATCAAATGTTTGATTATCATACCTTATAAGAACTCCTTAACATGTCATATACTATATTTCTATTTTTAGAATATACAGGTTAACATTTTTAAATAAGTGTTTCTTGCTAATTCATTGAAGTTGTTCATAATACTAGACAACTATGGATCAATTATTCTTGACTTGTACATAGATATAAATTTCAAATGGATGTATGCAAAAGGTAAGATTGTATATTGAAATTCACCCCATTTAGTAGGTATGGTTAAACCCCCAGTCTCACTAAAAACTAATGTTTTTTCTCCCAACTCATGGAGATGGGATTTCACACGTATACTTCAGTATAACAATGCCTAATGCATTTCACAAATGGATGTGCAGAAATAAATACTTTGCTGAATTAGGATTAAAGTACATGCATGATTCTTCCTGTGCTTAAGTTTCAAAGGAGAGGGGCTTAGTGGGAATGCTATGTGAACTGTGAGGTGTTTAAAGTTGACATTCTCTTCACCTCCAGTGCCTTGGATCATCGGTTTCTAAATTGCTTCCAGTTACAATCATATCGTTATTGTGATCCCCAAACTAAAATAAGCAGTACATTTTTGTCAGATTTGTGACACCATTCATAACAGTTGTGATCCATAACATTGTAACCATTGCCTTAGCTAGAAGTCTAATTAAGAGGCATGGCTTTTTTAAGTTCTAGAAAAGGCAAAAGAAAACACTCCTATGGAATATATGTGAGGTTCTGACTTTATGGGACTTTTCCAGAAGAGGTGAGATTCAAGAGATTCTTTTGTGTCTTTTTGCTCTTTTCGTCAAAATATTTTTTTAACTGCTAACAAACATGTCTCACCTGTCTGAACAGAACATCTGGCACATTACCTTGGGGTGTAAGTGGTGGAGAATCAGACTGAAACAAATGTGGCCACTTATCTGCCACAGCACTCCTGTTGTAGTCAGGGCTCCTTAGGCAGTACTACAAAGACAACACGGGCTTTCTGAGAGACTCTGAAAACCTACATGGACCTAGCAGAGTTTTAAAAATTCTGATACCAACATATCTGAAAGAAAAAAAAAAGCCATTGATGGGTCACTGTGCAGTTGCTATTGATTAAATTGCCCTGTCCTCAGTACAGTAATATTTCATATAACTGCAAGAAATATATTTACTTTGCTCATTATAATACAATGTGCACAAATCTTTTATTTAAAATCCCTCAGTAAAGCTTCTGCATAATTAAAGTTCTTAATGCTTAAACGCTCTTTCTGCATAATCATAAAAAACAAGTCTAGAATTGTGCGATCTACTTTGCTTTGAGAATTAGAAGAAAACACTACTAAGGCAAAACTTGACTTTTTAATAGACTGTGGTATAATGAGTTTCTGTAAGAAAAGCTTCCATTGTCTAAAGTATTTTAAACAACACTGCTTTTTTACAGAATAACAATAGAACTTCTAGTTTTCTTACATTAGTCAGTGGTAGCTTTTAAAGAATCATAATGTATAACGTACTTTTTACTTTTTGTATCTGTGTTATTAAACTGTGTTATGTTGTTACAGAGAAACAAAGAGGATCAACACATTTGCCTAATTGTTCTTTATATGAAAATAAAATTCTGTAATAAATTCAGTTTTTGTAAACCCTCCCAAAGATTAAATATAAGAACTAGGTAAAATTGTGTTTTGCTACTTAGAGATGTGCTTTTTAACACTTGTATGCCTAAACCAGACACCTTCTATAAGCTGCCAAGAAAATAACTTACAACCCAAGATCCTGAGTGCATGTGAAAATAAAAATGGAAAACACACACTTTTCACCTATGGTGAAAAGGGCCATGCACTAGCTAGAAAGAAAGAGAATGGACATACTCCTTGCTATTGATAAAAACTGCCACTTCCTTTTAGCTAGAAAAACTTCAGTAATCTGGCCATTCTGCTATCAAAGTGACAATAATTGGTTGCAATTCTCACAAAACAGTTATGGGGAAATTTCAGAAAAGAAATACTCTCACTACAATAATTTTGATCACACACAGTTTTGGGCTAATTTCCTTGCATTGCAAGAGCAGCTGAGCATTCCAAAAGGGATTAATAATTGAAAAGTTGTTCTAATATGTGCTATGAAGCAAGCAGTAGCCTGTGCTATAAATGTTTACCCCTCAGCATTGACTTCAATACAGTATTTGTTTTCCAAGGCAAAAGGAAAAATTCTGGTCCATGGTTTTCAGTTGCAATAGTTTCTTTCCACCTTGGCAATCTGTTAGTCCTCATTGCCTCCTACTGCTAAAGAGAACTTGGAAGAAAATATGGTTCTGGGTTGAGGGTGGTCAGATACCTCAAAGGAATCTAAAACAAAGGACAGGAAAAATACATAAATACACTTGGATTCTAACACTATTAGAAGCTGGCTAATTCTTTCTGGTTAGATTGCTGTCATTTGCAGTAAAGCATCAGCCTACTGCTGTAAAATAACAGGAAAGCAAGACCTGTTGTTGACACCAGCCAATTAGAGTTATGTTTGCCTCTGTAGGGTGCTTGCATAAAAGGCTGAGCCATTTTCACAGATAATCCATTTATAAATCACTGTAATAAAATGGCCATCTTGACAGCAGCTCAGTAGCATTCTTTCACATGTTCCAGTTGTATCCAGGCAACAGAAACATGCTAGTCAGATAAAAGCTGAGGTGGGGATGTAAGGGTAGGGGTTCTGGCACATTTTCTGTGACAAGGGTAGAAAGGGCAAAGGGCTAAAGATAGAGTATTGATTAACATTTGAATCTATTAGCATATTAAAATAGTTCAGTTGCTTGTTTGAGATACTGGACATGATCCAACTAATGTATAAAGACACACTGAAAAAGTATTTTACGTGAATAGTTAACTGTAAAATTACATCATCTTGCTATATGTATTCTTTAATTTTTTTCTGTCCCTCTTCTACTCATCCTCTCTGCTAGTTCATATTTCTATTGAATATTAACTTTACGGTAAGTTCAGTGCACTGTATTAGCCAAGATTGTAGGACCAGATGGCAAAAATTTAGGTACACGCTATCCAGCTGTTAGAAAAGGTATTTTGGTTGCCTACATATTATGGAATACTAATTATAAACAGCATAGATAGAATAAGCACAATAGCAATTTTTCAAGCACAATTACAGTGAAAAATGATGACAAGTACATCCTTCAATGAAGGAAAAGCTTTTGTAACTTCTCTATTTTGTCACAGAGACAATTCAAAATCAATGGAAACTTGGTTTAATACCCATAGATCCTTTTGAAAATTACAGCATCAGTCTTGACTATCGTATAACATGGTACAGAAATCACAGTCCCAGTTATAAAAGCAAACATATTGGCAGTGTTACATGTCAGCAAATAAAATATCTCAATTTAAAACATCTAGTCCATATAATTTAGATCCCACTTTTATTTAGTTCAGTAAGTTGTCAGAACAGTTCTCCAGAATGGAAACAAGTTTTCTAATTTTGAGAAAGAACTTGTATGCAAAAAAGTCCAGAGCAAAGTACTTGTAACATGAAGCAAGCTGAAAGTAGTGTTAACACTGTTTTAGATTGCTATTAAATAGCCTTCTTTAATGTAAAATATCCTTTCTGTATATAAATAATAACCTGAAGTCAAGAGAAAGCTCCCCTATGATGGAACTTACCTGCATGCTTTTGAAAACAAAATAAGAAAAGTAATCCTCATTGCAATACTGTAGCGCACTCAGAACTGATAGGGAATATTGCCTACCATGACATATATAGCCTAATGCCTGTGAAATGAGAGGAGCCTTCAAAAAGCACCGCACCCCAGCTCAGCAAGGAGCAAACTCCAGAGCTCTCATGGAGGTGTCTCTTCAACTTTGAGTCAGTCGCTCTCCAGAAATGTATCACAGCATATTACTGCTAAATTGTTGAAAATGCATTTAGTTCTTATTTCATCCAGTATATGAAGACATCAGTTGGATTAGAAAGCAATTTCCGTAACCTGACTGTGGCATCAGATTCTAATAGTGTTCTGGCTGTCTGACTTTGGAGTGAAAGACAGAAAACATTTCCGATCAGATCATGCCTGTGGCTATGGAAAATAACCTAGAGGGTTAAGATTTAGTTGGGAAAATTAAGCCGGCTAATCAAAAAGTGCTGAAGCAGCATAAAAGGCTGCTCATACTGTAGGAAGTGTGCTGCTCCGTTGCTTATGTTTACAAAACTCTTAGCTATGCATCCCTTGAACTTTTCTCATAAAAGCACAACCTAATTAACTATTTCTGCTCTCATGTAGTCTTTGTACTTTGAGCAGAGCATAGGTGACTCATGCCTGCAGTTCAAGCCCAAAACAAGGGTTTTATAAATGGAAGACTGCACAGAAAACACAAGAAAGGAGGCAAAATATGCTTGGACAAAAAACGCTGAAGAAAAATCGTGGCATGAATTACTCTTAATATAAACATATTGAAATTATCTGCAGGAAAGAAAGAATTGACAATAAGAATGGGACTTGCTCCAGGTTTATTTTCTCAATAGTTTAACAACTTGAGCAAACCTTTAGTCTTTCAGAAATCTAAAGGTATTGTTATATGCCTTTAAAACATTCACTGAAGAAATAAGACTGAAAAAAAAGAATTATATGTGGGTAATTTCTGAATAGAAGCACAGTTAATTCCAGCAATATAGTCCATGAAAATAGTGCAAAAGTCTCATCTGAAATATCAGAGAGATATTAGCTTTCTGAACACTTTATGTATTTGCAGCCTGTTTTTCATGAACAGTGACACAAAGTATGAATTAGTTTCATTCCTTTCTTGTCTTGTCAAACTATTTGCTTAGTTTTTAAAGTAAGCAAATAACCATTGTCAATCATATGAATCGAGTATGTAATTATGTACAAACAGGTTTTAAACAGCAAAGTATGATCATGTCAAAAAAAGGTTTCTTAACTACCAGTTTTGTGAAAGTCATGATTTGAATATCCTCTGACTGATATCCCAGCAATACATGTCTTCTTACAGTTTGGATGACATAATTTCCCTTGCGAGTCTCACAAACGGAGAAAAAAGGCTAGGAAAGTTTTCTTTAAAATTTTCCATTAAAAAGATCAACATTTAAAAGTTATTTGCCCACATTCTTACTTTCAGTTCAGCGTCAGAAGCTGTTCTAAGTGTTTCCTATTTACAAGCTTTTTCGAGGTTAACAGGAGAAATGTAAGAGTTCTACTGTGGATTTTTTTTTGAATTTTTTTTTTTTTTAATTTATTTTAACAGCAGACCTTCATTCACTGCATTTTCTTCCAAACAGCTCTCTGAAATAAATTGGTTCCTGAACTTCAATTCATCCAGTCATCTATTGTGCAATAGCATCATGGACAAGTCCCTTTCAAAATAATATTAACAAGCTTTTCCTTATTCAGTAAGACTTTGTATTGCATATAATTGCTAATATTTCTAATGTGTTCTTGTTGCCACACCAGTTAAAAAGAAGGCCCTAAAAAGCTTGAGCTGGTGCCAGCTGCTTCATTTCCCTGGGCAAGATGACGAGCAATGGAAACACAAATGCCATCTCCTTGCTTCTCACTCACTCAGGAAGGGAAGGGAAGATACCAGAGGAACACAGCATGCCAGGGATGGTGTGATATTTTGTCATGGTCTGTAAGTAAGTGACAGGCAGAGAAAGTCATTGCCTTCTGCATTTACCTCTAATATGAAAGCATCTCCACAAAGGGCTGTGAACACATTCAAAGTCTGTCAAGGAGTAACAAAGCTCAGAGAGAAGGGATGCGAGGGGTGTTGCTGTGGTACCTCTCACAGGCGGTGCTTAGTTTGTTAGCAGAATTTAGCTAAGCACCATTTGGTCTTTATTTCTATTTGCCAGTCTACTATTTTTCCAGAATTATTATTTACTTTTTTTAATACTTTGGGTAAAACTCTCTTCATTGACACAAACTCAAGTAAACCTAGAAGAATCGAAAAATTATTGGGAAAACTGAAGCAAAAAACCCCAAACTTAGAGTTTAAAATATTTTGCAATTTTGTTAGATCAAGAATTGGCATACAGTCTTGCCATACATGCTCATATGGAAGGAATATGAAGCATAATCTCCATGGCTCCTAACCTAGACTACCTTTTCACTCTACATACTATTAAACAAAATACCCCATTTTGGCTGTGCTGGTCTCACCTACACTCTGCGAGAGGCAGGGAGAGGGGAAGCGAGGGGGAGAGTGAGAGAAACACCCTATGGTATTTAAAAACACTACATGTGAAACAAGTTTTGTGTCTGACTTTTGCACTGCTTTTTGCCTATAATCCCAGCCAGCAATAGCACTGTCCTGGGCCAGTGAGTCACTAAGCGTTCCCCACCATCTAGTCCAGTTGGAGTGCGAGAGACTGAGACACTGACACTTACCCCTTTTTCAGGAGCACATGCCGGTAGATCTGGCTCAGATCCAGAACAGGATTCCAGTTCAGCACAAATCCTTTCAATCTCTTGGGAGCAGAAGCTGCCACGCTAGACAGCTGACATATTTCAGACCATTGATATCATTATTTGGAGGTATTTATTGGTGTCTGCCTAAGATAATATTTGAAATATGGTACATCTAGCCAAGAAGTTTCCTTTCCACAATGCCTCAAATACTTCACATGGAGTAACTTAGATAAATCAGATGGATTGTGAGAACTGGTCAGCCTTGAGCTTACATGTCTAGATATGAAAAGTCATAGCCCATTGATTAGATGTCTAATTAGATACTACTGACTCTTATGTCATTTTGGAAATCTGACATCAAATACACACGGTAAACTTCTGAGTATTAAAGAAATGGAATCATCTCTCACATTTTGGAAGCATTGCCTACTGGTAATAGGGGGGTTATATAGTCCTAGAAGATGTGTGTGCAAGGAAACGCTGAAGTGGCAGTAAACAGTCTATTAAACATTTCACATACGGTGTATTTCCCTTAGTTTAAACACATGAAATCACTTTCGATCCAAGCTGAACAAAAAAAGGTGAAATGTCAAGCTATTATGCTAACATTTTCCAGTTTCAGGTCTTTATCAACTTTCTGAGACAATGACCAAATCGAGCTTTCATGTCTGAACATGGCTAGTAGGATACAGTTGGTACAGCACTACTGTCAGACATTTGGATCATTCTTTACCAAGCATAGAGGAAAATGTCAGCTGAGATGTTCACACAGAACTTGACATTTGGGTAAGTGAATATAACCTTCAGATCTGGCTTTCCTTTTACATGCAACAGAAAAATAAAGAAGAAATGGAGACAGGCAAAGCAGAGTTTGAAATAATCATAGCACAACCTCTTACTAGTCCAGATCCTGCCTACAGGGTCCAATCTAAGTACTTGTACCAGGAGCTGTATGTCACTTCAGAGAAAGAATTACAAAAAAATTTAAATAGAGAGCAACATGGTGTACTTTTCAGCTCCAGCCTGTTGAGGTTGTGATCTCTAAATAGGTTCTACCAGTAAGTGGTGTGCCTACATCTATTACCCACAAATGTAGGACAGGCAGAACACTGAGGACTCACTCTCTGCCTATCTATATGAAGGGGGAAGTCCAGCACTCTCCAGAGGAAATGCCTCTCCCTTACAGTGCACAATCTCATGCCTGTGAGTCTGTAAGTAAAGTCTGTAAGTTGGTAAGCTTAGCATCACCATCTATAAAGTACCCTCAAAATTATATTACTACCTTCATAATGGAAGGAGTAAATAATGCTGAAGTGTGGTAATTGCAGTTCTCTAAGTCTGAAGCATCGACCTGCATGTCCCCCTAAGCTTTCCTATCTCAAACAATTCAGCAGAGGTGAAAAGCGAAGAGAAGAAGAAAAAAAAAAAAGGAAGTACTGTTGCCAGCACTGACTCTGGCTAGTGCTCTGGAAGAGTGCTATTTAAAAAACAAAAACAACACAGAGGCAGATGCTTCATACTAGGTTTGTTTCTGTAATTTAGATGATCGCAACTCCATTTTTTAAAACTCTTTAGTGATTCGTAATATATCTTTAAAGGTTTATAAAGTTAAAACTTACAAAAACAAATAAAACCTGGGAGTTAAATTTCAGCTAATGTCTATTTTGTCCAAAAAACTTTTGATAACATTTTATTTGAAGATTTCTCATTGATAAGATTATTTTATTGTAGGATATGCACTTTAATTACTCCATTTTTTCATTTCTTCATAATTTTCCAGATGTATTTTTCCCTGATACAATTTTGAAAAAGTCTTTACTAATGTTTTATGATAGCACAGATAAGACTATGGACATAAGAAAATATTACAAAATCTTATTCCCCCAAACAAGATCTAAGAGATGCTATCAAAATCAAATAAGGAAAAAATACTGATCAAGGCTTATTCTTCTAAAATACGTACTTTAAGCCACCTGAGAAGTGTGGCTGAAGGTGAGAACACAGTATCTTCCTGCAGGGCTCCACAGCCTTCAAGACTGAACTTATAAGGGATCTTAATTTTCAAGGTGCTTGACAGCAACAAAGTTTGGGCACTCTTGATCACTTTTGGAAAGTCTGTTCACTAAATGAGAATTGAGCTTTTAAAATTCTTATCTTAAATTTTCAATAGATGCAAGCAAGTTCAAAATTATATACTTTTCCATAGTTTTTCTCCATAGCAGCAGTATAATTCCTGTTAAAGACTTACTTGTTAGAAAATATGGTCTTGTTTTTACTATAATGCTCAAATTTAAAAAAAAGACTTTGCTGATGATAGTAAATTCTACTTTATAACCTCAAAGACCACAATGTAAATCACTTCACCATACAGTCAAAATAATTTCCCCTGCAAAATAATCCCTAACCAAAATATTAAATCAAGCAACCATCTCTTCTCATGCATGACTGGCCAAATAAGTTGGCCTCAGTTCAGCAATGAAATAAATGTACAGAATCTAACAGTAAATAAATCAAAATTTCTGTCCTAGCAGGCACTGAAATCATCAAGAATCAATGTCTCTCTGGAGTTTTCAACATCAAGGCACAGGAAAGATCTGAAAATTCTCCTATTCAGCAAACTAGGAAAATATTGAATCTGTCAAACCAAATATGAAAGGCACAACAAATCATGGATTTGTGTTATGAGCCATGTTGTGCATATGTTAAAGGTTAAAGGGACTCAGATTCTCGGTGATTTTAACTCCGACTCATTTAAAATATTTTTCAAACTGTATCTCCTCTGAATAAAGGCTTGGTTAATAATGAATAAACCTAACCATTAGACATGTAACAATATTAAAATCCCTGCACAAAGGAGCCATAGTTACCTTCAATACATATATTTATATGACTTATAAAAGGTGTCACTGTGAGGTATATCAGAATAGAGCATATTTACATCCTAATCTTCTATCAGAAAGCCAAATGTCTTTAATTACATAACAAAGTTATCATAGTCTTTGGCCAGATTTTTTAGACTGTAACGTCTCATTGAAATCAAATGGAAATTACTCACCGACAGTCCTAACTGTTTTTTTCATACGTTGTTCTGGCACTGTTCCCTTCTGACTTGTCATATTTCTGTCTCCTTGTACTATTCAGTTGAAGAATTTCCTTGAAACAGAAAAAAAATCTAAAACTTTTAATTTCAGTAATATCTAAATGAAACACTGAGATTTTTTTCTTGGTTTATAGTAATACATTCAGCTGCTTTTCATACTTTCTGTATCGGGAGGAGAAATGAAAAATCAAACCTTATTTTCATTGGCTTGTTTGCTCTTTAGCTCATGAACTTTGAATATTAGACCTTGTGTTCCTGGCTCTAAAGAACTAAAGCTATGTACACAGATGCTGCACAGATGTAATCTTCCAAATTTTACTGAATTATCCTGAGAATGACAAATGTAAAGGTTACTCCTTTCATTTGGGTTATGTTTTACTTCAGTTTTTCTTGGTGGAGAAGAGATTTAAATAGAATTTGCATTTCTTTTCCTCTCTTTCCAACTTTTTATTGTCCCACACCCCTTAAGTAAGGTTGCATATTTAAAAAAAAAAGATGCTTTCAGTGCATATCAGTAAAAATAAATATACAGCTACCTATTAAGTTAGTGCAACTGTTGCACTAAGTGCAAGGGAGAATACTGGGAATATTAGAAGGTCACTAGGTAATAAATGACCCTATACACTATGTACATGTATAGTGGGAATCAAAACAAGTTTACATCTGACATCCAGTGCTAAGCACAAAAGGTGTCAATGATTATATTACGAGTAAACATCAGGTGCTCTGAGTGTTCACTGTGCTCAGGCAGCATCACTCAAAATCATGTATTTCCAGCAGTGTGATTTTAACTCTTATAGAAGGATGACATTAAAAGGACAATATTTTGTGTTTTTATGAACATTACCTCAAGATTAATAAAAAAATTATGTGAGAAGTTTTCAGTAAAAGCTACCTGAGGAGTAAGATCACAGGAGACAACATTCCGTAAAATTAAATCCTTATAAAGAGTTCGAGATGAGGTGTGAAGTCATTCTGAGTATTCTCATTTTCTGTTCTATGTGCCAGAGAACACCCAGCAAAGAAGTTCAGATGCGCTTCAAATAAGGTTTAATTACTTTCAGACTAGAATAAAGGTATTAAAATATGTTCAAGGATTATTAAGAAAAGAATATTTAAGCAGATACCAGTTTTAGACACAAATCATGAATTTCAGCTGAAAAAGGCAGAAAAGCAAGAATTCTCTCTCATAAATAATATAATGCCATTCTAAACCTTTATAAAATACTAGGTTTACAGCAAATTTAAGCTTGTTCTGGAAGACCTGCTTAGTTCTCTAGTCACTAGAGGTCACTATCACAGTTTTGAATCTTTCAAGTCTGCTGCCTCTTATTATTTTCCTCAGTATACTCTAAACTTGGAAACTTGCCTCTATGAAATGTACTCACGTTTGAATAATGGTACTTGAAATATATACGTAAGTGTCTTCTTCAGAAAAATAAGTCCAGAAGTACTAGTCAAAAGTTCTGTTTAGGAGATAATTTAAAAATATTTAATTTATTGTGGTTCTACCAGTGACAAGTTTATTCTAATAATCCCAGCAATAAGCATATTGAGATGAGCTGCCCTCAAGAACAGCAAAGATTATCTTGACATTACAGCACAGTTATTCAAACTCTAACCCACCAGAAAAAAAAAAGAAAAAAGAAAAAAAAATCAGGCAGAGTGGTTGGTTCTCGAGATACTCAGGTACTGACTCATCAGGAGTACTTAACACAAACAGAATGAGACATGATGATAGATATTTGGGAAAAAAAAAGCAACAAAACTGGTGAAAAATAAAGGCTTTTTAGATGTTGTCTGGACCTTGTCTAATATCTATTGTGATTTTGATCTACGTTAAAGTAATTTGGTTGTGAGATTTGCTGCAGAGCGGTCACTGTTGCTGCCCCCACACCACATTTCTGGCACAGAAGTCACCTCTTTATTCTGTTTCCATTTCCAGCAGAGTGCTGGTAAGGGTGAAGAGTAAGCACAAACACAAAAACCTTTTGAAATTATTTTCCTTTTATAAGTGCAAACACAAGAAGACATGAAGTTAATATGTCTTCTCAAAATCTCAGGTACGTCCAGTGTCTCTCAAGGACTCTGGGCTGATCATTAGGTGACCTGATAGTTCATGGATCATCAACCTACCATCACACAGTGGTCATAACTGCTGGGTAGGAATGACTGAGAGCAGACATGGCAAACACATTTGGGCACCAAAGGTCAAGGAAGAACAACACCAGCACACCAGAAAACCATACACAAACTACGGAAACTGAGCCCCACAATTTCAGAAGCATGTGAAGGTCCTTGAATGTGTCCAGAGGAGGCCAATAAAGCTGGTGAAAGGGCTGGAAGGAATGTTCTATGAGGAATAGCTAAGGACTTTGGGCTTGTCTAGTTTGGAGAAAATGAGGCTGAGGGACGACCTCATTACTCTCTACAGCTTCCTAGGAGGGGAAGTGAAAAGGGAGCTGCTGATCTCTTCTCCCTGGTATCCCGTGACAGGACATGTAGGAATGGTTCAAAACTGCGCCAGTAGAGGTTTAGACTGGACATTAGGAAACATTTCTTTACTGAGAGAGTGGTCAAACACTGGACCAGGCTTCCTAGAGAGGTGGTCGATGCCCCAAGGCTGTCAGTGTTTAAAAGGCATTTGGACAAGTGCCCTTAATAACATCCTTTAACTTGGTCAGCCCTGAAATGGTAAGGCAGTAGAACTAGATATCATTGTAGGTCCCTTGCAACTGAACTATTCTATTCTATTGAAAGTCAAAGGCAGAGATATCAGAATAAAAGAGCATCTATATACAATATTCAAGTGGCAGGTAAACCAAGACTGGAGTCAAAATAAAAGTCAAATTTTCTGTGTACAAAGAACATTGAGACTCCATATGGGCTTGGGCTGGAGTTAGGATTCAGACTTCACAAAACAGAAACAAAATTTATGACCATTGAGCAAATTCTCTGCCTGCTAAGGGCAGACCACCAGTAGTTAAAGTATAAAACAGGTCTGAGCTGCAAGTCCCATAATTACTGCCAGCTGCATCTTTTGAAGCCAAAGATGTCATGTGAGCAGATTTTGAGTGCTGAAGAGAAAGCTGCAGGTGCTCTCTATAAATGTATAACTCCCTAAGACAATTTAGAGAAGAAAAAGCTCTCTTTCACCTTCAAGGCCTTTCTGGCTGGGCTGCTTCCTGGGATAATTTTACCTTGTTTATGTAAGATTAAGGACCTCTAGGAACCAGAAGGCAGGAATATGTTTTTTTATGTTCTTATATTTTCTGCTCTTATAATGACAAAATTTGTCAGATTTCTGACCTTCCCTTTCAGTATGAACTTCACCTTATTTTTCCTACCAGGAAAAGCAAATAACCCCCCAAACAAACAAAAGCAACAAAAATCCCACAACTAACATCACAGGCCCTCTGTCCATCTTCCATGCCTTTCATAAGACAGTGTCAGGGAACTGTACACTTACCTAAGAACCACAGACATCACAGGAGTTCCCAAACTAATGTATTTATTCAGTAGGTGACTTAATGCCATGACACAAGATGAACCCAGACATTTTAGCAGCGTGTTCCATTTCCATACTGTCAGTCCCTTCCTCCCAGAGCACTGTATTTATTGTCTTTTTTTCCCCCCTTTTAATCTTAGAATGAGAATATAAGACTACTGAAATTACAACAGTTTGTGTTGCTGGAAAACTAAATCCTGCCCCATTTTTTGTTATGTCTCTAAACAATGCAGGGTGAGCTTTATGAACAAGAAGCCCTTATAAGGGAGACCAAAGAAAAGGATTCAGCCAGATGTGCTCAGTTTGCACAACTGTTTTATGTGCTTATGCTCTCAAACAACAAATGCTTAAAAATCATAAATCTAAGAATTAATTCCACTTTCACAATAGCAGAAAATGAATCTCTTCTTATAAAGAATGAGAAGAGACACAGACTGAACACATGCTGTTAAAAGATATGAATGGATGTCTCGCCCATTCATAAGTTCTTTGTGCAGTAAACCCAGTAAAGCAGAAAATTTAGAGGAGGAATATATTCACAGATGAAGAGCAGGGAGAAAAAACATGCAGGAAAACTAAAAATATTCTGACACAAAAACCTCCTGATTGCAGAAAATGTAATCCCATAATCAGAGATTTGCAATCCTCATGGCTGGCATAAAAACATTATATTTCTATTGAAGACCAGAGTCTGTAGCAAAGCATTCTTTGTATACGACATTTTCAACAAATATAATTGTATCTGTATTCAACAAATGCTAATGCAATTCTAAGAAGAATTAAAGCCAGACAGTGTGGTGAACATAAAGGTCAATTGGAGTTATATCAAAAAAATTGTTCCATCTTTTATCCATTCAGCATCCACGGGAGATCATTATGCTTTGGAATGAAAAGAAAAGAGAATGTATGGGGGGCAATCACTACTTCTTATCGTGGAAAGAGCCAATAGCAAGAAAAAGCCTGTTTAACAGTTTTATTTGCAGAAAAATTAAAATGAGAGAACAGCTGTGCTAAAATACTGTTTGTCCGTGTTATTAAACAAAGTATAATCACTATACATGATGGACATAGAGAGAAAATAACCAAAGTTAGGTCTTGCTCAAACCTTTGCTCATTTCCAAATAATTTTCCTGTTTCAGGTCTGTTCATTTTAGGCTCCTGCTTCTAACAGAACTGTAATTCCTCTGACAATACACAGATTTTTCCGCTTCAACAAATTCAAGGGCTCACACTATTTAACACTGATTTTACCCTGTAGTAATGTTCCTGGCTCCTAGTTAACCCCTGTTCCATAAGATAGAAGAATAAGTTCATCCATCATGTTTTGTCTATTTTTTACTGTTCTTGAGTTTGAATAAGGTTACCTTGCTTCAAAATTTTTTTAATTATAGGGTTCAAATTATGATGACAGTAGTTGCACAAACAGACACATCAAGATCAATAGTCAATCGCACCTGGAGAAACTTTCTTCTTTTGTACCAATGTCAGACAAAAGAGAATATCCATGGTTACTGCTATTAATATTTATACAACTCTCCAAAAGCAAAGAAAAATGCTAGAAAACAGACCTGGTCATTGATTCCAGTTGTACAGGTTATTATGCAGCATTAAAAACATGGCATCTTAAGACAGGACTAAGAATCGTTTTCTATGTTAATTTGGGCTAAAGCGCAAGTTGAGACACATACCTAGAGATATACAGCACAGATGAGCCTCAGCACACAAAGGTGTGTACCGCATCTCCTGGCTGACATCCCCAGCAAGGTTAGAGCTGCCACCGGTCAGGTCTTCTAGAAGGAGGATTTTACACACATTTGCCTTTCTCAGAACACACAGGAAATCTGCAAAGGCTCTCTATCATAGTATTAATACCTCTAGCAGAATGGTATAACTGAAGACTGGCACAAGTTCATATAAATGTCCTGAAGTCAAAGTCGTTGCTGCACTTTGGCCCTTAGTCAGTGCTATATAACAAGTGAAGCTTGAACAAGGGACTGAAAATCAAACTCTTCCAGGAAAGACAAAATGTTATTTCAGCTCTGGGAGTGATTTTTTTGTATGAAACCTGTGTTTTAGGGAGTTCTTTGCCCCAGTGGGCTGTTAGAGAACTGCACTGGATGGAAGGTACCAGAGAGCTGAAATGTGTAAACCTGCCCTACTGCGGCATTCCTACCAAAATTTGCCTTTAAGAACAGGTCACCCAGCCTTTGAAAAATGTCCTTTTAGTGTGTGGATCTTAGCAATAGAAATGAACCCCTAGGACAGATATGTATGGATGTCAAGAAAAAAACAATGGGCACAGGAGTACATGTGCTAGGAATTCTTATGGTGGTTATTTATATATCCTTTAACATAACATCCTACAATTGCCAAGTGTGTTGTTTGGTGGTAGTTACAACAGTATCATTGATGCTATCCCTTTCCTTGGAAGTACTGCAGAATAGGCAGTTCCAGTATAAACAGCACACAGATCAGCAATTAACAGCGTTATCCTGGAAAATTCTGCTCCTGTAGGAGCTGCATCGTCAGTTGGATTCTGTGCATTTGACTCAGCTGCTGTGACCATGGAGCAGAAATGACACATTTTAGATGCACACATGCAGTACATGTATCACAAGCTCAGATGGCAAATGCAGACAGCTAAGGCAAAAACGACTTGCTTTATTTACAAATATATATCAAGCCTAGAATATAAATAAATCATTCACAGCAGATACCTGCCTCGATCCTTCCACCCCAAAATCTCATCCTGCATCAATAAAAGCCTCATTCTCAGTAAGAATTTATTCTTCCTCCAGGAACTGATTCTAATAAGAGAGATTAAGGTGGAGAAAAATTCTCTGCGTAGTCACCATTGCCTCTCTCCAGTGACTACTGAGTTAGCAGACTAACGATACATTTCAACCTTTCTGGGGAAAATCAAATCTCACCTGAACATGGAGAAATACTTGTAGAACTATGAGTAACAGGGCCATCTCACATCTCCTGACATAACAGTATTAAGTTAGGGCAGAATAGAAATGAGTGAGAAATGATAAAGGAAGCAGCAGGAAAGGAGACAAGAACAGCAAAAAAGAACCACCGTTAGGAGACAAACTAGAAGTTGATGACAGACAGGAGATTTGTTTCTGTCGCTGTAGTGGGGAATAACAGGGCGAAGGAGAGATGTAGTCTGCAAGAAAACCAAACTGCTGACACTGACTGCTCTCCAGGAACGTAGCCATAGGGAGTGTCACCAGTTCCTACAACCCTAATGCTGAAAAAGGCTAAGAAAATAAAACCAGGCTTCAGGGAGACTATTATATATTGTTATAATAAAAAAAGATGGGGAATCACAAAAAATAATTAGCATCATGGCATCTAATAAATTTGACAACGTGTTGTAATGCTGTGTGCAGATTATGAAAAGATGAGCACTTCCATTTAAGAATGATTTTTAGTTGTAGATTGGATACTGCTTTAGTACCAGCAATGGGGAAAAGAGAATATTTGTGTTCTCTCTCATCGTTGTAACTGACATCTCAAACTTTAAGCTGCAAGTTTATTAATTAGTCTAGTTTGCATTTTTAACTAGTCTATAACACCATTTCTCATTCATGCTTTCTACTGTATGCTGCATGGAAATTTACAGCAAATTTGGGCTCATGGGCACCACCTATTGCTGTTAGCCCTTTAAAATTAAAATTTGGGCAGCTTTCAAATTTAGGGGCAAGAGATCAGGAAGATTTTTATCAGTGCTTCAGAAAAGATTGCTTTTTTTTTTCTTACTGTTTGAGAGAGTACACGGATATTTATTTAATCAGCTCCTCTGATCACTGAATACTGTTTCTTAGCCTTTCAGAAGGTGTTTATTTCTATTTTAAAGGACAGGGAAAGAAGGGACCTCCAAAGTTTAAAGTTTAAAAAGATTGATGCATGCTTTCAAGCCTCCAACTCCTTCTTAATTACTAATTTTATTATTAAAAATTCTGAAGTTTTTTATTCCAAAGGTATTACATTAGGAAAACAATACACGAACTATATAGATCTCCATTAATCAAGAATCAAAACCTTCAAGCCTTATTTCAATATCCCTACTTATTTCAATTGAACTTCATTAAATTTTGAACTCAGCAATTCTTTTGCTTACATGGAATTCTTAAATAATCATCCAATTTTTATAAATAGCTTAGGTATATTTGAAAATACCAGCATTCATTTTTAAAACCTGTCTTATTTTTGGATAGGATTTGGCTCATGTGGCTCTCAAAAGCTATCTACAAATTTCTCAGATCAAGTTTTTTCACAGTGATAAATGCTGTTACTATATGCATCATCCATTTCGAAAAGTGCTCAGCTCTTTCCAAGAAGAAAGATGTATTTTGACTTGGACTAGCAAAAATAGTGAACTGAAAGTCACTTGTCACATTGGCAAAGCTTGGTTAATATTTGTTTAAATTAAATTAACTGTAATGACTTTAGTCTATCATACTTAAGTTGGCACTGTACAGGTGCTTGTAAATAATTTTCTTTTTGTTTTCATGAGAGCCAGAGAAAATTAATCCTAATTATTTTAAATGGGACTGTGCTGACTGTTTAATGTGCTGGTACTTCAGCAAACACCTACTCAACATACTGCACATTAAAAAAGTTACCACTCTTTTTTGTAGCCAGTGTTGTAGCATTTGGAGAAAAAGACACATAACTGTGCAGGGATGCAAACCATCGAACTCCTCTACACTTAGAAGGTGTAGAAAAGGGATCAAGGGAGTAGGTGTACCTGATGTGTAGCATTAACTTTATTAGTTTGGGCAATTTTCTACATTGTACAGAAAACATCACTATTCATCAATTGATGACATCAGGAGAATTATAGAAAAACCTGATTAAGACCAAATCTATGCTACAGTTAATTCATTCACAATAATGAGTTTGTTTACAAAATACTTTTATTACTTTACAGTATGATGCACCCTCCTCTCTTCAAAAGCAACTCCCTTCAAGTTGTCTGCAAAAAGACTAACTTATCTCCTAATAATAATTATATAGTTTTTGCACAACCTTTCAAGGTCCTCAAATAGCAATAGTACTAAGGTAACTAGAAATGGATGGCTTAAACTGTGACATTCTACCATTGCCCTCTAGATGTAACATGATTTATATTCACATTGAAACAGCAAATGCATTCTGAGTGAGAAATATATAATCACAAGTATGTCCATGTAAGGGATGGCCTGTACAGTGCTATCATGACCCATTCTAGGGTAGCTCTGATTTTAATAGGAAACACTACCTACACGAACAGAGGTAATGAAACCACATTCTTCACGTGTTATCAGATCCTCATGTGCATTTTTAAATCATATTAATGATGGTACATACTACTTTGAAAGTGCTCATAAATTTGTCCTCCTGCTTACCTGATGTTGCTTCCCAGTGCACTCTTGAGAATTACAAATCTCATGTCTATAATCTGCTTTCATCATTTAAAAAAAGCTGATTTGCTTTACGTTTTGCTAGTGCCAATGATGAGATAGACTGCTCTTAATTGACTATGTTGTTTCTCTTTCTCCTTCAGGTGATCCTAATTAGTTTTTTTCCTAGTTAGAAAAGACGATGTGAATAAAGGAATCATATGAATTTATGCATACGAAGACCTTGTATTGTATGACTTGCCTTAAAGACATTCTTATTAATGTCATTACATGTACTGTGGCATTCACATTGCTTTTCTTCAACTCCAATATACAATTAATTGCCTTTTTATAAATCTGTAATTTGGTCTTAATAACACCAGTAACCATTGCATCTTTCTGCTGACATTTTCTTGTACTTCGCAGATTGACTGGGATGGCAATCATGTGCAAAGCAATAATCCCATATGGGAAGAGAAACACAGCCAGGTGGATTGCTTTCAGACTCAACCATGTTTTCTTGCTGATAGGTTCTATTGAGCCTGACAACAGGCACTTTAAAACAATATTTCTTGCTTTTAATTGCAAGATATTTCTCCATCTACTATAGCAAAGAATATTCAGCTGAAAGTAAAGAAATGGACTTTCTCTGACAAGAACAACTGAGTAATTTTCTCCTATGAACTCAAGAAACCCCTGGAACTGGATTCCTCACCTGTCAGAATATTTTGACACTTTTAAAGGCAAAGATGAACCATTACAAGATACACCAAGAAGAATAAAATCTGTTCTATTCTCACAGATGGTGGTGTTGGGGTAACTCAACTGAGTTATTTAAAAGCATTTTGGAACTTAGGAAAGCAGAGACACTGCAGAAATATTCTGTATTTCCACACAAATATGACACATCTCAGGAAGCCTTCTTACCTTATAATTTGCCTACTCCTTTGCTATCTTTTCATATATACATTACTATATTTAATGTATACTATTGTCATGTTAAGGAGTTTTAACTGACAACTCCACTTATGCGTTCACACAGAAGAGAGAAATCAAAAGATGTCCAGCAGTAAAAATACACTGCTATGAAATATAGCAAAACACACAGATATTATTAAATACTTTAGGATCATTAAATTCAAAACAATAAATTAAACCATAAATTTTATACTTAGCACTTCACTTCCATCTTCCCTAAATGACTAAATATGCACCAGCAAGCCTTTTTCTGACTGCTTTCAAGTTAAAACTTCTGGTTGTTTTTGTTTTGGGTTTTTTTGTGGGGGTTTTTTTGGTGTTTTTTTTTTTTTTTTGGTTTTTTGTTTTTTGTTTTTTTTAGGAAATGTAATTAGCTCTGGCCTTCTTCTGGTAAAACCCATAAAAAAACAGAGCTGAAGCTATGTCATCTGAAATCTCTTGACTGTGCAGTGGCCTGTAGGAGATAAAAGAATTAAAACCTCTTCACTTTCACAGAAAATACATTTTGATGAAACAAATATTGCAAAAGCAAAACCATAATAGATAGCTTGGTGGAGATGAAGATATAGAATTGAACACTGACCACTATGTAGAATTAAAATTGAACATTATAATTACAACTATAGGCAGAAAGAGAAGCAAGACAGAGGGATTAGGCAACATAAAAGTCCTAAAACAAATAACACTTTCTGGAAAGTTTCTCCACTGATAACAGTTTAAAATTCTCTATTTAAATATCACTCAAGTTGTCAAAATTCTGTGAAAATATTTCATATAAAAATTACCAATGCTCTGGTAGTTCTGAAACAGTTCCATATACAGTAGTTCATAAAATCATCCACAGTAACATCAAAAATCCTGTGCATTATTTAAACGTTGGGGGAGTCTTAATTTCTCACTATTTTTGCACAATATTACTAAACACAAAGTCTTGCCATATGGATCTGTAGTATACTTCTAATCCTCTTTACCTTATATGAGCATCTGTTCTTGAGGAACAGGATCTCCCATCATGTAAAATTAATTTTCTTAGGTGCATCTGAATCACTACTCCCATTAGGCAAGGACTACAGGGATAAGCAATATAATATTGGACACTTTAAAAGCAATGTAAATAAACAGCTCGACACAAGAGAGTACAGTCTGAAGATTACTGAAATTTTCTATCTATCTGATTAAAAAAAATATATAAAAATGAAGCACTTCTGATTTTTCCTCCCAAGTTTGTCTTTGGAACAGTTTGAGTTTTTTTTACATTTTATCCAAATCTATAAAATATGAATTTTTCAGTGGTATTCTGGATTTTACTTGGTTATATTTATTATAAGGTTTCCAACTTTTCAAAGTCATTATAATTCCTAAGTACAATACATCTTAATCAGTTGCAAATAGCACTAAAATCAATGGGTTTCCTAGCCTTTGGAAACTGATCTGTAATACTTCTATTTAAAGCACTTATTTCATGTACACTTAACTGTTAAATTTAACAGCTCTATGTAAGAACCCTGAATGAAAGAACCTTAGGCACAAGGAGCTGCTTTTTACCGCTTTGCAACAAATTACCACAGAACAACTCTGAGACAGACAGAAAAAAAAAATAAAACCAGCAGTTTTCCCAAGCACAGGAGCAAAAACCACACAGCAGTGATGTGGCAAACGTGATGATGGGCACAACTGCTTTGACAACAGATCATTATGGACCTAACAACAACAGCACGTGAAAGCCTTTGAAAAAAGTGAGGGCAACCCTCTGTCTATCTAATCCTTTAATTTTTTTCCAACATCAGGAGTTCTAGGACAATGTTTTGTATGACACAAAACAGGAGCAAGACCACCAACTGCTTTAATATCAGCCATTGAAAAATAGCTCTTAGACTGACATATTAAAACCAGCCGACCAGACAGAATTCAAGGTTGGATTATCAACCTTGCTATAGAAAACAGACTTAGCAAACACATGACTCCATCACTTACCATTTCATATGATTCTTCATATTATTTTATGCTGGCATTTGTCATGTAAATAGCAGCCTCGAGAAAAGATGTCAGAAACCGGCATCTTGTTTCCGCTGTGTTCTCAAAGTTTGGATTTCCATTTTCTTATGTAGTCTGGAAAATATGAATCTTGGATCTTATATATGTGAAAATTACAAAAGTCACAGCAGTTGTAAAGTAATTTTTTGTAAGAGTTCACCATTCCCTTTCCTAGTATATGAACACCAGATGTAGAATACATTAAAAAAAAAGGTAAGGAGAGAGACTAATCAATTTATAACATTTGAAATGTTATTGCTATTTTTAAGAACAGAACAGCAAAGCACAGCACCAATATAAATGGAAGGCTCAGGATAGCAAGAGATATTAACATTATGCTCTAAAATATGCTCTTACGCATTTTCAGCTCTTTAATAAAATCATTCATCTAATCTCCAAAATGTTAACATATTCCACACAAAGTTCATTGATGAAACTAACTTGTTAACTCTTCTTCTCTTTCTCACTCTATCATTTGTCACTTCAGTTTTACCAAGACAAAAAGCAGTACTGCCCAATATCTTTAGCACAATTAGAATTATTGAAAAATCAGGTCTCATGCTGTTCATGTTTTCTTTATGCCTTTTTATAACCATCTGCTATTTGTACTGTTTTGTGCTATAGTTTCCTTGTTAATTAGAAACAGTGACAGTTAGGCTGTTATAAATTAGAAACAGTGACAGCAAGGTGGTATCTCTTGTATCACTGGAACATCTTCCAGACTTTTGTGATACATCTGTCTTTTTCAAATTGTCCAAGAGACATTACATATTATTATTCTTTTTCACTTGACTGCCATTGTAGACCTAAGAGCAATCATACGCTATTAAAATCAGATAGTAAAAAAGGATGGCTATTTTCTCCAACATTTTGGTAAATAAATGGATCTTAGAGATCTTCAACAGGTAGTATGAGCTTGCTGTAGTGTATAAAGCAGCTGAGTTTTCATGACCTGTCCTGATCTGCTACACGCAACTGACAGGGTAAGGTTTGTTTTGTTTTGTTTTAAACCCATTTTGTTTGTATTCTATCTTACCTATTCATGTTGAGTTTTCTCTATACAGTCAATTAAATTCACATTCTCATTAAGCTGCCTTCTCTCTTTTCTTTTTCCCCTTCTTTTTTTTTTTTTTTTTTCTTTTAAAAGCTCTTCTGGTCTTTTTGAGAGCTCATTGTGTCAAAAGATCAAATTATAAGCACCCCAAAGCTCTGGTTGACTCAGGGTCCCATCTCAAAAAACCTGGTTCAAAATGTGTTAAGTTACACATTATAATCATTGTTTAATCAATAGGTTGCTATGGATTTCCCCAGTGTAACTATGATTCCACCCTCCTGACACTTGAAGGTATATTTAGATCAGATTCTGAAAGTATTTACAAATTCTAGACATTTAATGACGTCAAATGTTCTTATATTAGAATTGCTGAATGTGGCCACAATAAATTATAGTTTCAGAAATAACAACCATTCCTGTCCTGCAGGGTTTAATCTACTGAATCAGCAAATCATAGGAGAGTTCCAGCAGGACTGAAGGAGGTCTAGGGCTCAAGAGAGTACACTGGAGATGTCCTCAAGATTGTGGGAAACAATCCGGAAGTTCACTTGGCATTGCAGAAAGCCATATGTTTCTCCTTGCTTGCTTAGGTCTAGAATGAAGCGTAGCTATCTCTGAATTAATACACATTACCGCTTGTTACGGTTCTCAGCAGAACACAGTATTTTACAACTGTAATACCTGGTGTGCACGTGTGAATTGGTTTCTGCACAGATAACTCTGGATCATACGCACCACAGTACCCCAGTCCCCCGTGCTTCCAGATCTGGAGTTAAAAGCAAGACATAGACAAAATTCCTGCTTCTTATTATTGTCTTCCCTATTTTTTTTCCCTGTAAAGTTTGTATTGTCTTGAGCCTCTATTATAGCCTCCACAGGGCTCAAAAGTAAATGGAAAAAAAGTTTAAAATAATTCCACTTAAAAGATGACAAGTTCACCTCTTCCCCTGTAATTTGTGTCACCGATTTTTTTCAATTTGCAAGTCAGTGATAAAGCACAGAGTGATCTGAGCTATTGAAGCTCTAGACCAGTGCTGTAACAGCTGGCTCGTTCTTCTTCTGTAAGGCAGTACCATAATTGGTAATTATACAGTTAAGAACTAGATTTTTACATCGATTTTGTTTTCTTAGGATGGATCAGATCCTATATGTATTTTTAATTCCATCACAATTCCATATAGTTCTACCTTATTAAGGAATAGATGTTCAGTCCAAAATTACATTAATTTTATTTCCATTGATTTCAACCCTTATTTGTCTAACAGACAACTCAGAAAGGCTCTGTTTATTTTACTAGGGACTATTTAGAGGGACAAATGGCAATTCAGCTGATTTTTTCCCTTGACTACCAGTCGCCAACTGCAGGTTCTACAGATTTTTTTTCCCTGCAGTATGTAGTAGGAAGTGCACATAAACAATCAGCTTTGAGTGGGAGGAGAAATTTTGCCATCTGGCAAATAACTCACCCACGACCATTCTCAGTTGCATTTCACTACATAAAGATACAGAATCCCAAGATGAATAACTCATCTCTTAGAATTAACTATCCATGCGAAATTATTAAATTATTTCTCCCATAAGTAAATTACAAACATTTTGCACAGAAATCAATATCTGATTATGTGTGTACATACGTGTTCATCTTAGGTTGTCTCTGAAAATAAATAGAGATGTTGTTTGGGCAAGAGAAAGATGTCAACAGGTTTCCTACAACTAAACGACGACATTAAGAAAGCCCCAGTGATTCATGTGACATCTGGCATAGCGCTGCTGAGCTGCCTGTCAGAACACAGGGCGACTTGATGGGTTGAATGAAATTGGGGCAAAAAGGAGTGAACTACCTCAGGTTTAGGTTTACTGAGCACAGCAATATAACAGCTATTGATTGCAGGACAACAGCATGGACCTGGTTTACTCGTGACCTTATTGCAGTCTACAACTACCTGAAGGGAGGTTTGTAGTGAAGTGGGAGTTGGCCTCTTCTCCGAGGCAACTAGCGATAGGACAAGAGGACACAGCCTCAAGCTTCACAAGGGGAGGTTCAGGTTGGACATTAGGAAGAATTTCTTTTCAGAAAGGGTTATTAGACATTGGAATGGGCTGCCCAGGGAGGTGGTGGAGTCACCATCTCTGGATATGTTTAAGAAAATACTGGACATGGCACTTAGTGCCATGGTCTAGTTGACAGGGCGGTGTCAGGGCAACGGTTGGACTCAATGATCCCAGAGGTCTCTTCCAACCTGGTTGATTCTGTGATTCTGTGATACTCCGAACTGATGGGATGAATCAGAAAAAGAGAACTATGCAAAGCAATATGAGGCAATATATTTTTACACTTCTGCATATATTATGTTAAATATACAATAGTTTTATAACATTAAGACATACATTGCTTTTGTTTAGTTTAAAAAGATACAGCCAATAATACAATGAAAACCAAGCAGACAACAGTGTCAGTGACATTGTTATTTCTAACCTAGACTGATTTGTTTTGATAGAAAACTGTTTACTCTGGCTTGATAATATTCTTTATGGCCATGTTCAAATTAAAGCCACTAATTTAAAGTGACATAACATCAAGGTCTAATTCAAAATGGTGCCATTAAAGAACAGAGCTGGACAGTCTAAAAAAAGATAGTTTGACAAAGGTTTACTGATGAGTGACCCTACCTCAGCTCATTTAGGAAAGAAAATTGATCTAGTTTAAAAACTAAGTGGGCTTTCATGGCTCTGCATGAGATAAACAAAAGAAATTGTGTGGTTAATGCACAACATACTGTGTGTACCAGTTTAATCATCCAACCAGACAAATTTGGAAATATTTTTTTTTTAATTCACCTTGTTGGATTTGTGCCATCTTAACCATTCATAGTCTATATCCCTCCCCTTCGGCTGATTGTGATTGTTACATTTTCTGCCAAGGAAAAAAAACGTTTTCCAAAGAATCCATATGTCATTTTTCTTCATAAGCTACAATTATTTACCTCTTCCTTTAAAGTGTTTTAAACTAATTAAGCATTTAAATTACTAATTATTATCCATCTAGTTGACTTGTATATGATTTTAGAATACATGAAAATTAATGAATTATTTTTAACAGAGATTTCCAACTAAGCCAAAAAATGTTCTAAAATAATTAATGAAGGCTGCTGTAAGCTAGAAGCAAAGTTTGAACAGTAGAGCATGGCTGACAATGTCCTAAAACTAGAGAAGATCACAGACCTAAATTTTATATTCATCAATGAACCCACAAGCTTCTGGAATTTCAAATTTTTATCCTTGATTGCTCTTATAGGTTAACCCAAACATCCTCAGTTCAAACTATGAGTTTTTGAAAAATTAGATCCAAGTGAAGCAGCTTGAATTCTTCTTTGCTGATGCTACCTTTTCAGATTTGGGAACAGTGCTTGAGTCAGTGTAGACAACTGACTCAATGAACAATAATAAATCACACATTAGCTGTTCTTCCCCTAGTCAAACACTTTTCATCTGTCCATAATCATGCTAGATCTCCTGACTCTAGACTATCAAAGATATTTGTACTTTAGCTAGTACAAAATCTTCTCTTTCTGTATTTTTCCCCATCTGATGTACTTACAGAAGAATTATTGAAATATAATATAGAAAAAATAAATCAGATACAACAAGAAACATATGAAATTGTAGATTATCTCTGATGAAAGAACAACATGACACATCATTTACAAAAGACTTAGTCACACAGTAATATGAAAGTGTCTGATCTAAAATTTGATAAATCATCAACTATCAGGTCTTTGTGAATTAAAGTTTTGTGAGCTGAGACTTCCTCATTGTGCTTCCTATCTGTGTCTTGACCTATTGTGAAAGGAATGAACAATCACTCCTTGCAGCCCTCAGTGGTATCACACACAAGACAGAAAGCACCATAATCTGGAGATAAAGATTTATAGCCAGACATATTCCTGTCAGAACAATAGCAGCTGTATGGTCACTGGAATATTTAACTACTCTCTATTACAGGCAGTAGGGTCTGTCTTTTTTTTATCAAGGTTTTCAAAAACTTTGAGGAGTGACTTACAGACACCACGCAAGTATCCTGTAACATCCTGAAGAAATGTTACAGTTCTTTGAAGAATAGTATATTGAAAATGAAAAATAAGATCAAGAGTATAAATAAATAAATATAGGTATGTAGTAGAAAGATTATCCAACAACTATCAGTGCTGTTTTAGTCTTGACATTTTACAGACTAGATGCACTTACCTTTGAGGTTTTTTGTCAGATTCATTCTTTGATGAATAATGAACCAGGTACAATTACAGTCTTTCTTGTAGAGTTCAAAAAGTTGCTGAAACCTTCCTTTTAACTTTCCTTCACAGTCACATAGAATAAGACTTTAGCTGCCAATATCAATTGTCTTTTTTTTATTCACCTGCATGTATCATAAATTTTATGAGGTCCATGTTTTCTGTGCCCAACTACTGCCATTTGATGAACTGCAAACTCATTCTAAAACATGACAAAAGTGTGAACGCGGTATTTGAGTATCTTGCATGCTCAGAATATATACCATCATATGCAAATTAAAATATTTCAAATACTCGTTTAAGAAACTTGTCATTAAAAAGATGAAATAAAAATCTACAAAGTACTTATCCATGTATTTCTATATGTATCGTCTCCTGTGCGTCACAAGTTATGTAAATTGCTAAGTAGTTCAGTTTGGGGTTTAATATTCTCCAGACTCGATATTTTTCTCCAAAATGTCACTATTCAAAATAATTACAGTCCTCTGCTAAATTGTCCTCCACACAGCTTTTAGTTATATTAGAAAGAATCATTCATAAGTTCTCAGATTAGTTCTTTTCTCCTAAACTTGTCTCAATCTTTCCAATAAAAGAACATTTCTATTCCATTTTGAGAATACTTAACATGAACAACAGGTTCCTCCTGCTTTTATATACAATATCCATTTTTTTTTCAGAAGAAACATGCAAGTTTAGCAGAAAAGAAAAAAAAAGTAGTTTAAAACACTGACCTAATAGATGACTGAAAAGAGACGAATTGACATAAAATGTTGATGGCTTCAAGTTCATACAAACCATAGCAGCCATTAAGAACAGCAACAGGAAAAATCAGAAAGAAAAAGAGCAGGCATAGAAGTAACGATGATAATTGACAGTGAGGCAGGAGTGAAATATATCCCATATTCACTGATCTTAGTCATTGCCATCTAAAATGTCATGGATAATACAACCAAATAACATTATCATTTCAGATTTTAAGAGCTATGAATTCATGGTAGAAAATGCACTATCAGTGATGATCATACTGTCATAATTTTTGAGAGATCTTCTTGCTACTAAGAATGACAGCTATAAGATAAATACACCAAAGCACTCATCTGTGGAAAGGAATTATGAAGTTTACCAGAGATGACCAGAGCACAGGAAGCTCATACAGCCCATGTAATAACAGAAGAATTCAGCATAAGATAAGGACCTAATGTCCAAACTATTAATTCCTGCTTCTCATAGAGTACTTGTTATACATTCAATAGTTTAATTTTTCACATTCCTGTGTCCCTGGGAAGAAAATGTTACATAGCAACCACAACTCTGAACTTCCTCCATATATTTCTTAGATCAACACAACAAAATCTATTAAAGAAAGCTGCCAGAACATTATCTATGTTCTGGCAGCTTCGAACTTGCCTGAGAAGCAGTTGCAATGCCATTACTGTTGGCTACTGAAGAGGTGTTTCTAGAGGGCGAGTTGCTTCCTCCTCCATGTCAAACAATAGTGTGATTATTATATGTCAGGTGGATGGCCATCAAATATTCTCCTGACAACAAGTGTAGCTGTACCATGGTATAGGCTGAAGGGGCTATAGAGCCATGTTCCTTCCAAAAGACACCGCTCTGCCAGTGTGGAACTGAATTGGACTTCTTACGCTTCTGAAATATTCACATTCACGGATGTCTTTAGGGGTTTCTCTCTTCTTTGTCTGAAAGACAAATATCTTCTACTTATCAACAAATGAACAGACAAAAACAGTAGGCTAATGAGGCCGATTGCACTATGAATTGATGATAAGACACATCTGAAGCGGACACTTTTTTTTCTGCCCTATCCCATTCAGCTGGAAAATGGATTCAGAGTAGCCTATTATTTTAAATGTACAATTCTTTCACCAGAAAAGTGGAATGAAATATATTATTATAGAAATCACCGGACAATACGAAGACTCTGCCTCAGTGAAAGTACAAAACCAAAAGTTTCTTTTTTTTTTTTTAAACAGCAGCATTTCTTATGGAAGCACAACAAGCAAATGGTCTACAAAGCTACCTGACACTCGTGAGCAAGGGGAATTAAATCTTTCAGTTTTGTGACCTATTTAACATCAAAATTAGTGTTTATCTGTATGTGGCATAATGCTGAAGTCATTTGGGGAAAAATAATGGTGTGATTAAAGCATTTAACAGAACATCAGACATACAGAAATGCTATTTGACAGTATCCTCCAAGCATCACCCTTACAGCTTTCTGAAGTTCACAGAAATGGAAGCTTAAGAAATTACTGAACACAGCTTTTTGTCTTTAAGGGGACTCCTTGGCTATACCTTCTATGAAGAACCCATCTAAAGAATTAAATATAATCACTGTATTTTAAACAAAAATCTTTTAAAATATCTCTATTGAGCCATTTCTGGCTGTATCCAGAAAAAGCTACTAAAATGTACAGGTCCATTCAAAGTGTCAAATGATTTGAGAAATAATTTAAATCCTAACCAACTTTCTTAACAAAATAAGCATTGATGTGCTTCCCAAACAGACTGCTGAGTAATGGTAAAGTAAGTATAGACTTAGCCCAAAATTTCGTCAGAAAATAATACCTGATTTTAGTGGTATGGTAGCATTCTTATACATCTGCCTTTTGTCCAGAAGTTCCTTTTAAAACAGGATGAGTCTGTAGAAGCCAAATGCCAATCACAGTTCATCACGTGTAGGTGTCTCTGGTTTTATTTTTTCCCCAGCTGGTCTAGTGGTGACAAAATACTATGATCAACACTTCATGAATCCCAAAGGACTGAGAACAGATGAGTTTGCAGCAAGTATAAACTGATAATTAATGCTCTCCAAATTCACCAATTCATGCAGACCAGTGAACTTTTATGGTGTGAAATATCTTAACTTTCTATACTCAGTTTGTCCTTTGACAATCTTGGAGGAGTTTATTGCAGACAAGGGATGTGACGAACTAATGCTGCAAAGAATATTGAGATTATCAGCAACAGCAATTCTAAGGAAACCAGTTAAATCAGTATTTAGTTTACCACTTACTTCCCTAATAATTTATTTTAATAGCAAAGACTGGGCAATGTTGTAACATAAGCAGCTAATTCTCAGTAGCATGCTTTTGCACTATTGCCTGCTTATTTAGCTGTTAGCAAGCAGCAGAGAAACAAACAGAATGGGGAAAAATATTATATCCCCAACAAAACAGACAACCCTAAAGGTAGGCTTTGCCTTGAGCCAGAGGCTGAGCATCCTCAGTCTGCTTAGAAACAAATGAACAAGGGGGAAAAAAAGTTTTATACCTATGCAAGTACTTGATTAAAGTTCATATTCATTTCTGGATTGTTCACACTAGAAGTACCTTAACTTTAATTCTCAATACATTGGGTAGTAAGTAGGTCTTCTGACTGTGAAATAATGTTAAAAGATAACATGTTGGAAACTTGCATAGGGGAAAATTACAAAATATACTAGCTACTGGTGTGTTGCGTACTTATGCTATGACAACATATTCATCTATTAAGACAAGTGAGTTGACTTTCAGAAAATTGTAATGAACATCACTGCCAGTTAAGCATGACCTTTGAAAGAAGGTATTTGGCCTTTAATCTTCAAGACTATATGTTGAAAGGTAATTAAAGAAAAAAATAAGGAAAGAGTGACACTAACATGACAGCTATTGAGGAAGACGTAAATAAACGTTTGCATCTGACAGCAGAAGTATAAAGTTTAACAGTTGAAGACTTATTAACGATGCGAAGTAAAAGGTCTGTCTGTATTCTCTAGACTGCATCACTGTAATATCGGAAAAAGCTTTTAAAGTCAATGTAATAATTTGGAAAATATGCATTTACCCATAAGAAGGCACAACAGTAGCATTCCTAATTCACTGGCCTTGGGATGTGAAATCACATGACTGTTTCCAAAAAGGCCATTAATTAATTTTGAAGAAATAAATACAGAATGGATAGGTTGAAACTCAGGTAGTGGAGATAATGGTCTTCTTAGAGAGTAAAGCCCTCAGGGGAAGAGCAATATCTGCTATTAAAGGAGTTAGTCAATATATATTTTAGATTAGCATTCCAGAACTTTCACTGTCTCCTTACTGACTACACAACAATTTTAACTGACAGGTTGTGCTTAAATTGGCAGTTTTGTTCTGTAGTCTGCCTATCAGAAAGAAAGCAATGGAACTTCTGTGTTCACAAAAGTTTAAGGAAGTTTGCCATGGACAACATCAAAACCATCAAGTTCTTTATCAAGTCTGTCTTCATAAGAGATTCAAGAGAATTTAAGAAATCAATTGTATTTTGTTTCTTCCTTAATGCAGAATGGCCTGGACTTGGACTTACCATCCGCTAATCACAGTGCAAATCCCAGCCTTTGGTATTAGTTTTCATGCTGAGCTATGGTTTTTACTTTAGTAATTTGCTTTAGGGTTTTACATTAATATAACCTTAGTATTTGTTTGTCAATATCTGAACTTTATAGAGGCATTTTCCCGTTCATGTTACCTGTCTAAATAGTATTCCCCAATACTATGGCTCTTCAGAAGCATTGATCGATAATTTCATATCACTACAAGCAAATGCTAAGAGTTGGCAGAAAAGAGCTGAGTAAAATATGATTCTTTACATGCAGATATTCAGAAAGAAATGCCAATATAAAACAAAAAGAGGAAATAGAGAAAGTGTAGTTACTGGACCAGATCCTGATGTATTATACCAAAGAAGAAGAGATCAGAATCTGCCCACCTGCATTCACTGCCACTCCCAGCACTGAGAGGCTGAAAAAATGCCACCATGAAGCATACAAAACAAATACAGGTGCAGGCTTTAATAAATAAGGGCAAATATAACTTAGATATGAATGAAATGATTCTCTGATCATTCATGAAGTGCTTATATCTATCATTTTGTTCTATTTAATTTAAAACAAATTGTGCTTATTTTCCAGGGCAGTTAATTTCAAAAACTCATATAAGGCTTTATTTATGTTCCAAAATATAATCATGTGATACTATATTGCCAATTATGTTACTCAAAGAAGAAAAGACTATGAGACAGAGACATCCATCCCACCTGGATATTTCTGAAAGCCTGGTGGTAACCCCACCAGGGAAACAGAATAGTGCTACAAATATATTTCTGGCATTCCAAAGTGAAATGGTTGGAAATTCTAAGAAATATCAAGTGGCTACTTGGTTTTGGATCTAGTATTGCCTTACCAGCATTCAGCACAGCATGTGCACTGAAAAGATGAAAAGGAAGGAAGAAAAAAGGAAGACCTACAGGGAGAGCAGTGAGAAGAAAAAAAAAAAAAAAAACAAAAAACAGTAGTTCCTATGGTGTGGTTCCTTCTTCTCTAGAGCACAGCAACTCCATGCGCCAAGCTCAAGCCAATCAAGTGTCAAGTACCATATTCAGCAGCTGGTCATACAGCCACACAATTTAACAAGATCATCTAGAGGTGTTTCACTAAGAGACAGTTATCCATGTCCATAAATCTCACCTCCTTGCAGGTTGTGTATTGATTTTCAATAACTATCTGCAAATTGTCCCTCTCCGAAGCTTACAGTCTATACTTCTGAAATCATCTGGCTACCAAACAAAAGTTGGCATCATTGACAGATGTTATTTAATTCTAAGGTCTGCACAGATCTTAAGTAAAGTATTTCTGTGAAAGTAACTTTTTTGGAAAAGGAGGGGAGAAGAGGGGAAGAACTGTTTATTTTAAAATATCAGGCAAGAAAATGCATAGAATGTGATTAAACAACATAAACATTAGCTCAATTTATTGAACCAGTTCCTAGAGAACATTCAACTCAAAATGAAATGACCTGCATATATTCTTTGGAAAAAAATAAAATTCAAAATATTTGATCAGATTCTTCCATTTATTCAGATCATGCATTATGATTTTTATTCCATACTTCAGTTGAGAACAAGAAACATTTATAAAAGAGGATAATCTCTGTCAGTTTTAGGAAGTCACACTCCCTCTCCCAGATACCTTTGGAAAAGAAACATCTGTCTGATTCTTTTCCAATATCCAATTTACATTAGATAACTTTGTAAAGCTTATAAAAAGAGCAAGCATGGTTTCTCCTCTCCAGAAGTCACACACAGACTGCGCTAATCAGCTGAAGATATTCCCTGGATTCACTTCCCCAGTGACTCCTATTGGCAACGTACTCAAAATAGTTTTGGGAGAAACTTTTATCTATTCACTCAGTCCTGAACTGCTACAGACGACTTGCCTAGATTTCAGGCAAAAGCCCGGAACAGAGCAATACTAAACTCAGACTCATTTTAAAGTCCCATTTAAGATGACTGCCTCATTTAACTAAAAACATATCAGAACAGAACCAAAGATACAAGATAAAAATCTCTCATTTTTTTTCAAAAAAAAAAAAAAAAAGGCCATTCCTGTATGGATTAGTCCTTTTGTAAGTTATTGGTAACAAGGAACTCAGTTTTAGATTGACGTTACTCAGTCAGCTTCACATAGCTTCTATGAGTGATACTGAGCCTGAACTGCTGCCAGACTAGTTGTCCTTGTTATACCCTATATACTGTAGTTTTGTAGTTCTAATCAGTATTCAACAACAACAGGAGATTTCCTGCATTTTCTCACTGGATGGTCTGACTGGGACTATAAAAAGTAAGCAATTCTGTATTCTTGTAAGCAACAAGAATACACATTTTTACCCATTAAGAGTTTTGTTAACAAATTAAAGGAGCTTTACAGAATGGATTCACCTATTTTCAGCAACATATCTGCAGCTACACCAAGACAACCAATGAAACGTTATCCCATGCTCCTGCAAAAAAGCTTTAAGGACACCAGCACAGCACATGTCTAGATCTTGTGACCCCTATTTGGCCAAAATCTATGAGTGAACAAGTGGCACTGGACAGAATGCAGCTCGGCTTGGAGACTGACAGATGTTTCACTGTGTGAGGGAAGTAGTTTGGCAGAGGAGAAGAACTCACCACACAGAGAAGTGCTCCATAGATGGCATTTTGAGAAGCTCTATCTATTTCCAGCAGCTCCAAGAAATATCTTGGAAAATAACAAAAAGCTACATTTGCTTATTTTCTTACACATCTTCTCACAAACTGTACACATACGGATACTAAGGTAGAAAGTGCTTTTATATTGATTGTTTTTTCCTCTTTTTATTTGACAGCTGGAGTGTTAAAACAAAATTCTCAGTAAATTAAAGCAATAACAAAATTACACAGGGCAGCTGTTTCAGCTATTTCCACAGAGCAATGCTCTTTAGAAGAGCTAATGAATCTAATGGAATCTAACAGACACTGCCAAACCAGCAATAAGTGATTTAAAATGTAGGGGAAAGTCTCATATAAACAGCCTCACCAAGCACTAAATGAAGTAATACAAAACTCTTGGGGCTTCTCACTTTTAACAAAAAATCAAATAGATCTCTCTTCATTTATTACAATGGTGCCCACAAGCTCTCTACAGTACAGGACCTGTCAGAATTTCTATTATACTTCTCATTATTGAAGTGTTTGTAACTTACCTAATTACAAATTTGCTTGAGGCTGTAGCTTGCTTTCACTTACTGCCTAGTTAATCCCATTTCCCATACCATTCAAATTTTGAAATGATTTTTTGTTTATTCTTTGTAAAAGAATAAAGATCAGAGATTTGTTCAGGTACTGAGGTTCTACTGGGCTCTTCTGTTTTGCTATAAATGCTGCTTATAAAAGCTGACATGTGGGAAGTACTGCACTGTAAATCATTCAAATGTGACAAATTGGTTTTCTTTTCTGGGGGAGGAGGTAATGATCCTCATCCAGCCAGCTCTGAGTTTGCAATTTGGGGAATAAACCTGTGGTATGCTCTAGTGTCCTCAAGGGGGCTGTTTGTTTTATAGCACACTATTGGGTTATTTTCATTTCTCACGGGGTCCGTGGGGTGCGGGGAACCCACTGCCTGGGTGGATTTGAGGGGAACCATACTCCTCAACATCTGAGAAAAGTCACTGGCAGTCTAAGCACAGATCATAACCTGAACAGTACTAATTTTACAACGAATTAAGACCCGTTAGGCTCCTGATGAGACTCTCAAGATCCTAAATGCACTTTGAAGTTCTTCCCAAAGACCTTCTACATACTACCTTCACTGGATGTAGATCTCTGGCTCCTTAGTGTCTTCAAAGGGCTGCCAAAGCACTTTGAATCAGTCTCCTGAGTGGAATTCTTGCAGGGAGATTAATTGTCCCCTTATCTTCCTCAAAGGAGGCCAAAGCGTAGCCTTTTGGTGCGGTGCCATTCATGCCAGTCAGGACTAGAAACAGAAAAACTAAAAAATATAAAATAAAAAGTCACATTTAAAATGCCTATGTGAACTCCTCCTCATGGATGCCTGCAGATCTTCCTTAGGAATAACTGGAAGTCGTACTGTCCATTTTTGATGACTGCACACAGCAGGATCCCTACCTTTATGCTTCAGTGGGAGCTAAGGGTTCTGTGCCCTTCACAAATCATGCTTTGCCATTGGTAACATATGCAGTTTACTGGACTGGATGTCTCAGGAGTGCAGGCTCTCTAACAAAAGAGAGAGATCTGATATTTTCACTCATCTTCACATCAGATAAATCATTCATTTTCCTTTAGATCAAGATTTTCCCTTCTGATTCCTATCCAAAGTAAGAAACAGCATTCTTTTCTTCTGTTACTGACACATTTTTGTAACAGTCTTTAAAGCAAGGTGTTGCATACGATATGTAGGAAAGCGCAATGATTTCAAATACAAAAGATTAAACTTAAAAGTAGCTTTTCCTTTTTAGCTTGAATTTTTACACAGCTAGATTTAACTCACAGTATTTACATTCCTTGGACAGAATTTATAGTATTTAATTTAGACTGCTCAAGCACAAAATAACTGGATCTGAGTATGAAATATGCTTCCAGGCACTGCATTTTTATTACGTTTTTCATCAGAAAGACACATCATTGTATTTTTTACAAATTAGTTTAATTCATTTTTCAAAGTAAAGCTACTAACAAATTAGTTTCATTCATTTTTTGAAATAAAGCTGCTATTGTGCTCAGATCTAGACACAAAATGGTAGTTCTATGAGCTAACACACAAAGAGCTAAAAAACCCTCCTTAATGGTTAAAATTACACAATGTGTACCAAAAAGGCAGATGTGTTGCCCCATGGACTTTGGAATCATATTGGCAATGTTGACTATAATTAATAAATAATAAACTCAGCATATGCTACAATTTGTGGCCCTGAGCAAACACATGTAAAAGATAAGCTTAGTTACCATGTAAATAAAGGAAAATTATGTACATGTCTTTAAGTAATTTTGTAAGCAAGGTTTAGAATTTTGATTAATATCTAAACAGCTATACCCTGCAACATGCTAATCAGATGTCAATTACTTGCAAAAATAGTAACATTTATAATGTTAATTGAAACTAAACTTGCTATAATGATTTGTTAATCCTAGTTTTCAAACTCTTTAATTATCTTACCCATGGAAAGACCACACTCATGATTCAAGTGGTTCCATTAAATTAACATCTTGAATAAGGATGCTGAGAGAATATGTTCAAGAACTGTGCAATTCATAAAAAACATATACTTTTATCATAAAGCTAATCTGATACAATTATGTCGCAATTTCATTTCTCTTGAGAGGTAGGAAGTGAGTAAACACACTGATATAGCATATTAATCTACAATGTATTCATGGAGAATGCTGTTCAAATTTCAGTATTGCAGAAAAGCAGTGTCTGGCTACTTCTGAATGATGAATTCACCTGCTCTTTTTAATCACTGAATCTTCATCTAGTCTCAATAAAATTATAAATTCTGACTTTTTAAAAAAACAATCATAGGAGGTCAGCTGCATAGAAGATCTTTTAGTATGTGCCAAATAATCTCCAGATTTAATTATTAAAATAGATTATTTAGGCTTTTCTATTATAACTTAAATTCTGATAAGTTAGTATTAATACATAACTGCCATGCACAACGGTTATTCGTGATTTAGAGAAATGAATTCAATATGAAAAAAAAAGACTCATATTTTAATACACTGCTTTGAACTGACCGTTTCTCCTGATCTCTTTTTCTCAAATCCAGGTCAAAGAGAATTTTAGGGGAATTCCACATTTGAAATGACAGTCTTTGAGTCACTCCCTGTCTAGGTTTTAGTTTATTTTATGCTAAACCTGTAACTTATTTTTACTGAATTTTTGCGGTCATACAAACTGAAGCTTGCTCTCTCCCAGCACAAACTGGAGCACGCTGACAGCACAGGCTTTTATTTGTGCTGAAAGCTGAGTCCAAAGGGGACTACATTGGAGCCACATATCAATGAATAGGTCAGTCAGTCCAGTCTCCCTGAGTTTCTTTGCTCTCCCCGGTCATTGTCTTTAGTGCCAGGAACAGATATATGAGACAATATATAATGAAGCCACCTCATTAGTGATGCCACACAGACTGGCCTCAGCAAAACCCAGGACAAACATGCTAAATCAACGTGTTCTCTTTCATAGCAGAAAGCTCAAAATATCTCATTGCATCACATTGCAACGTTCCTGCACTTAAAATTCAGGGACTAAGTTCAGCACGCATGCAACGCCAACAACCTCAACAGAGCAACATCACAAGTTGCTTGGCTCATTGGATCTATGCGTCCTCCTCCCTCCTCCAATAAATTTGCCTCTATAGAAAGCCAAGTCTTTTTTGCTTTAAGGTCTGATGAAAAACTAATGAACTCCCTATTAACTTCAATGGGTTTTAGATGTGGCTCTTAATGAGAAGGGCTCTGTAAAATGTGCACAAAGGATATCTTCCTGCTTATCAAGTATATTTTCTTAGTAACTAATCAGTGAAGTATGAAATTGTAAACATTGGTTAAAAATTATATAACCCGTTGTAAGAAGCAACACATACAATGCCAGCTGATGAATAAACTGGCAATGCCTTTCCACTGTGCAGTTAGCCACTCCCCTAGTTGTGACCAATTAGGGAATTGTCCACTGGGACCTGAAACTGCTATCAGTAACGATATTACATTGTTCTGAAGACAGACATATAATAATGACACTTCAACAAAACCTTTGATCCAAAGATCTGGAAGAATGTTCCAGACCTTACAAACATTGTAAGAAAATATCTGTGGCCAATCTTCCCCTACCCTCTCCAGAAAAATAAACACACTCCCAAGAACGTTAGTGGAAACAACTGGGTGTTAAGGATACCTGAGAACCAGTAAACTTCTCATGATAGAGTGTGCAAAATACAAGCCATTGACCACTGAGCTCATTTAAAAATCTAACCCTAATTAGTTAAGGCTGGACTTTCTACTGCATGTCAGCTATACCAAATCGTATTCTCTAGTTTGGCAATGAACAAATGGAACAAAGGATCAGCAGCTTCTTCAAGTTTACTCATTAAGACTGGGATATTTAATGAATACACTGGATACTCTCCTGTCCAGTCGACCATACTTAATGATGACACAACTTTCTGAAAGAATGGCAAAGCAGCCAGAAATAGCATTCTGCTTAGTTTTCTTTATTTTCTTTTTTTCTCCCTAAGCTACAAGGGACATGCAAACTTCACAAATCAGTTTCACCCAGATCTCAGTGACCTGAAAGGCAAAGAATTTAAATCAGTTGGGATAGCCTTAAGTCATTTAAAACAATAGCCATTATCCACAAACAACGCTCTTGAAGGAGGTGTATTCATCTCTTAGAGACGTTATATCTTCAAAAATCAGAGAATCATAGAATGGTTTAGGTTGGAAGGGACCTTTAATGACCAACCCTCCCTGCCATGGGCAGGCATGTCTTTCATTAGATCAGGTTGCTTAAAGCCCCATCCAATCTGACTCTGAACACTTCCAATGATGGGCCATCCACAACTTCTCTGCACAACCTGTTCTAGTGTCTCACCACCCTCACTGTAGAAAATTTATTCCTTATATCCAATCTAAATCTACTTTCTTTTAGTTTAAAATCGATTATCCAGGAAGGTTAGTGAAAAGAATTTTGTTTTGCTAGCGACCCACAGCAAAGAGCTTTTTATTCTGAAGAGCAGATTCAATTTTTAAAATTGAATCTGCTCTTCAGAATAAAGGAGATTCAAATTTTAAAGATTTCAAATTTTAAGACTGATTCAAATTTTTAAAATTGAATCAGTCTTAAATTAATAATCATCTTATTCTGTTTCACGACTTTAATATTTCTTCATATGTAAATCTAAATTCCTGTAAAAAATTATGTCTTATATCATCCTCCCTGTAAATGTTGATATTTTCACCTGAAGTGGTGTAGTCACAAGGAAAAAACTAATCCACTCAGAAACTTTATGTCTGAAAATACATTAATGATGCAATGATGCACTGCATTAAATGTTCCAAGGAATCTCAGTGTAACTGTGGATAAAAATAAATTCAACAGTACTAAAATTCTAAGACACTGCTGAGAAACCATAAGGTTGACATTAATTTGCAATGTGCTTTCTCCTTACTATCATGCTTTTCTCCTTCCACTATTTAAGTTTACAGAAAAATTTTCTTGCTTTTAAAGTTGTCTGTTTCCTTTCTAAAGAATATGAAAAATTGATATTAAAATTCAGTCAATAGTGGAATGATGTTCAACACATTGTTTTAATAATAGAATTTCTCCTGACACAGCTTAGCATAGGTGTACTGAAATCAGCTGTAGATCTTCATTTTAGGTTATATATTCATGGAAAGACTAAAGGTTATCCAACTATGCTCATAAGGGAGATTTCTCATACTGATTCTGTAACTGTACATTTAATATAAACTCCTAGGAGTAAGATCTATTCAAGACATATGAGCAGAATCTGTCCTGTTGTGATGAAACAGAAGATGACGGATTGAGGGTTAGGGTTACTGAAGTGTAGGACGGAAAGACCTCTGTCAGATTCACTGGAGGTCTTCAGTGAATTATGTGCCTAAACAAAACTATGAGATAATGGAGGTTAAATATCTAACTCACACAAGGCCTTTAATGAATCCCCACAGGCATCCTTAACTGCAAAATATTATTGCAAATCAAACTTCAAAAAACATGGGTGTGAGGGAAATAAAAAACCAAAATGTGACTGTAAAACTATTCACTATTTTAAGCCAAGATTATGAGAGGGAGAGACAGAAAGGCTGAAAAATTTGTGAAAAGCAGTATGCAGAGCTGAACATTAAGTGTGGAATGCAAAGAGGGAAAAAAAGCCCAAGCTGAGGAACTATGGAGTTGACCATACGAACAACAACAAAAGATGAAAGAGGTGAAGGAGAGGTTTAATTCTTGCAGACTCCAAACCTTATGTTGAAGGTGCATCTACAATGTCCTGGAAAAAGATGTTCAGACAAGCTCCTATTGTTGTTCTGTTGTTCTTAGTACCTTAGTAGCTGTTCAATTCTACAACGTTAAAAATATTATTTAGTTAAAAGTATTTATTAAATTAAGATGGTAGAAATCCAAGTGAGAACAGGCAATTTGCAAATTTAGGACTGCAACTTTCAAGACAAACTTGCCCCAAAGATCTGTAAAAAGAACAAAGCATAGCTATACTTTATAAATATGAACATTTTCTACAGCAACTGCCCTTCTATTAACTGTACACTACATTCAATATTCTCCAGTGTTTAGCTTATTTATTGTAATTCTTTTGCATTTGCCCTCATTTATTATACTAAATATCAAGTATATGCAGTGGGATTTTTAAATTGCTTCTACCCAAGAGCAACCATTATATAAAGATGTCCTTAGGGTACTGAAATATCTACAGCACCTCCTTAAATCTACAGAAGATGCAAAAAATAGTGACTGTGTCTTGTAAAACTGAATTTTGTTTCTGTCCAAGAAGGAAACAAGTGTTGCCCCTGGGTATCAATATTAATCAAGCGCCACTGGCAGTCAGTTAAAATAGGACAGGGTGATGTGGAGAAGCAGAGAGGAAAAAAACAACTAAATTGTGATTATCTAAGCTTCCCTATCAGAGTGTGAGTAACACCAAAAGGGAAATTGAGACACAGAAAGCATTTCTTACTGGCCCAAATTAGATGGCCAAAAGTAAATTCAAAGGGCAACAGCTTTAATGGTGAATAGAGGAGGTCTGTGTGGGCAATGGCCTTCCCTTTCGCCGCAGCTCCTCCAGAGTCTCCTCACATTTATACTCTGTCCCAGGGCACATTTGATCTGTTGAGATTCATGCAACGCAGTGCGCTAGCACAGTCAGCCTACGTGGTCATAAAACAAGCAAACCTGCATATTCTTGGAAGCCATACATTAGCAATATAACCTCAAGTGAGTCACCTGATCATAAAGTGGATTTTTTCTAGTCCATCCATTTTTTCACAGAGGCAAAGTTCTACGATTAATGGCTGGATCTAGCCTTTGCTGTTCTTGTCTGTCCCCACAAATCTGGTGCAAATTTAGAAGTATCAACTGATACAAATAGGACCATTACAGAAGAGTATTTGTTATGAAATGAAGGTTATATAATGAGCTAAAACATTTACAAGGACTTCCTTTTATATTACTCTCTTCAACTATTTTTTTATTTTACTTAAAAATTCACACATATATTTATATTCATTCAAACTGACACATGTAACATGCAAATGCTCTGAAGAATGCTCCCCAGCTGACTCTTTGTCCTTCACAAGTTACAGTTCTCAGTAATGTGTAAATGAGATGCAAAGAATAAAAACTCTTTGTGAAACAGTGAAAAGAATGTGGACAACAACTGTATAGATGGCCAATATTTTATTTCCTCAGCATTTCAAGAGATGCCACTTAAAAATCTAATTTAAAGCGTTCTCAAGGAAGTTTTGAGACGTTTGTAAAATCAGTAACAACACTAAGCATATATATACACACATATAATTCCTTATTCATAATAGAATGAATACATGCAAAAGGTGTACGAAAAAATAAGAACTACACACAGGAGGTTTGTCTGATGGAATGCGCAAACTGAGAAAAATCTAAAAAAAACACTTCTGAAAATCTGTCTGTTAAAAAGTATATACAAGAACACTTTTTCTAAGAGTTATTGGAAGAGCTGAACAAACTCTGAACTATATTCACATACTCAAACACGTACGTGCGTGTACACACACACACAGAGATGCACACAAGCCCAATTCTCTGTTTGGCAACAGTCTTTGAAAAACTTGGGAAAGGAGGTGGGGACCAGAGTCTGGAGGCAGGTCTGAAGAAAGCAGCCTTGAATCTTATGTATTTAAATGGGGGAGAGATCAAACCAAAATAAAATGGACGATGAAAACACCTGCATAATACATAGATTTTTGACATTCTCTTTAGATTTCTGCTTGCTCCCAAGATAAATAAAAGATAAAAAGCTTGGAAAGACAAAATCTGTCTAGCAAGGGATAGAAGGGCTTTTGTCCTCCAAGGAGGCCAGATGCAAGAACAAGAAGTCACACCGAAGATCCTTCCCTATACACAACTGCATTCAGGCCATATGGGGAAAACTGTGGACCCTTAAAGGATGCTGAACAATGTTAGGCAGAGGTGAGAAATATGAAGTCTAGTTTTCATATTGTGTACTGAAGCAATGAGGAGCATGAGAATGGGAGTGATAAGTAGCTAAACAATGACCGGATGCCTGTATTCTGTCAAAGGGCTAACAGAGCACCCATATGCAACAGGCAGTTCAGATGGGGCAATGTCAAAACTTAACGCTTAAGTATATTTAGCTCAGTCTCAATGCCTGGTAGAACTAATGACCGCCATTTTCATGCATGCTTATCTTATAAATAGTTAGACAAGTGAAAAAGCATATGACAGAAGATGAAAACCAACAGCAAAATGCAACACAATTTATAGATTAAATCCCTTTATAAGTACACATAGAGGCAGGTACAGGAATACATTACTTCTTTTTTCAGATTTGCTAAAATCAACTTTTATTTTTGGGGAAGAGTATTCACAATGTGATTATCTGTATTATATGTGTTGTTTTATTTTTGTTTTTATATAGGACTGTTAGGATTATGGATAGTGATAGAGATAAATGATATAAACTACAAATGTTTTAATGTTGAAAATTATGTGATAAGTTTTCTAATGACTTTTGTTGTCTGTATTTCATAGATTACCCTTCAAATGTTAATTTAAGCAAAGATTCAAAGCCTAGAGTTCATCTATCATTAATAATTTTGTGGAACCAGCAATTATTAATATGTGCACAGTACGATTTTACTTTATCAAAATCTCCTTTTAAAATTAGTCTGTCTGCAGTTCCTGATGTGCAAATTAAGCATCTAATTTATCTTGCCTGGTCTTCTTGGATGACTTGATCAGTCCTATATTGCTAGGCAGCCAGAGAGTGAATGTTAAATGTAAAAAAAACAATCTCTCCTAAAATCTGTGAAAGGAAGCAATAACAGAGAAGCAGAAGATCAGAAGTCACCAGCCTCAGCACACGGTGAGAAGAATAAGCATGTTCCCAGTCTGAAACCATCTCAATTTATGCAATTACCAGGAAGTCCTTGTATCTCCTGAGATCAGGAATTTACCTATAAGTTATATTATATCATATCCTGTTCCACCACAAGTTTGCAAAGGACTATTGGAATGAGGTCTGTGTCCGCATTTAGCTGACTTTATTTGCACTAGTGAAGTTCTAAAGAAAGATAACCATCAGAACTTTCCAAATCCCCTTTGCACTCAGATGGATCTACCGCATCCTAAAAGGGAAATTGCAAGCAAGTTAAGCTTCCCTAGGTGAGAGCTTCACTATCAAGCTGTAGCTCCTAACCAGACAGAACAATTAGAATTAGGCACAGAACAAGACGTGAAGGAAATAAAGAGAGTCATCATAGAGGACCGCCAAAATTATCGTTTTCCTCCTTAATTCTGTGGCTCGCTTGTTTTTCCATACTTCTTTAAGGAGGGCAAAAGAACATGTGTTTCTCTGAATGCAGATAAATTTTTCTCTGCAGCTATACTCTGCTGTAGAATGGAACCTTTACAAACCCTTTGCTAGAGTAACTTTTCACAGGGAAAAGTCTGTTTGGAGTTAAACTAAACAGGTACTACTGCAAGTTAAAAAGACTTTGCTGTCCTTGGAGGTTTAGTACCAAATCTAAATAAAAACTAAACAACAGTATTGTGTATTACTCCCCACAATACCACATCACTTCTCACAAACCACTTATGAATGCAATTCCAACACATGCAATTGCAGAAGATAACGACTTGCTTAGCTATTCAAACCCGATAAAATAACTAGCTATAATAATTCCTCAAGGTTATTTAATATGTTGGGCATTTCATCTCTGCTTTCAAAATCCTTGATATTTTATGGCCATATATAGATTGAAATGTTCTACATTGAGTTCCTCACTCTGTTGAACTGAGGGTAGATTAGAAATAAAACTTTAACAAACAGTTTCCAGGGAATATTTTTTATCAATGTTGGCGCTGACCTGGCAGTTGGATAGAATCAAGAGATAAAAATCTGCAAATTTACAATGCTTAAAGACTGCACTATCTGTCAGATATTTCTTCTAGAATATTTTCTGCTTCCTGTTTTCTTTTTCTTTATGTCATAATTTCCACTGTGATTTTGTCTTCCTTTTTCTTATAGTAAGATTTTTAAAAATGTATATTGCCATTTATGTACCTATAGAAAATACATGAAAGCTATCTGGAACCAGTAGTTCTATCTGAGAAGAATTAAGAGAAGCTGGCACTGAGGAAAGTTGGCACTGTGCCCTCTTCAAAATCTGGTCATTTATTCACAAGTCTAAACAAAAATTGCTGGGTCCTCAGCTCTTTTGTGAAGTTTGGCTCTTTCCCAACACTTGCCATGAAACCTTCACATAAATCATTTGCAGTTGTTCATTTAGCTACATGAGAAAGCCTTTGACAGTAATGACTCCTGTAAACAATGGATTGGACAGCAAAGAGAAAGATTCTGCAGAGTCTAAAGATTAGGATGGGAGAATAACTGCCACTGTCTTCCAAAACTACTCGCTATCTCAGTACATTTGATTTTTAGGTTTCTCACATCAAGGCCTCTTTAAAGAGGACTATGTTTCCAGGGACTTGAAACCATGACTTCTCAGAATTCTCAGACTTAGAGCAACTATATCACAGTCTGAACTGAATGAATTCACTTATATCACCGTCTCCCTTACCTTCATTCCAGATATGAGTCTAATTAAGTGATGTTTAGCTTTGTTTAATCAGGCTATATTACTTTCTGAGGGGGATTCCTAATTTATTCCTCAGTCTTCAGAACTGACTACTTTATCTAGCGAGATACTTTTGAAAGAAACAAAAGCATAGAACAAAGCTGCAGCATTTTCTGTGCAAGAGGTACAAAAGCGCGCACACACACACACACACACAAACTGTCCAAGTCAAAAAGCAATATGAACAATTATGCCATCTTCTACTAGAGAGCAGACAACATCGCAATGTGTGGTGGATACTAATCCAGCCATACATAATGTCAGCCACAGGGAAAAGCTGACACACTATACAGTATGTCAAGAAGAGTTCATAAAGAATTCAGTTGGAACTCTCCTAGCTATTAGTAACATGGACGTTTCAGTATGAACGATCACAACATAAAGGTAAATAAAGTATCTTAAAAATCTCACACATTTTCAGGTCTACATGGATGTGTAGGTTAGCCAAATATAAAGTTGGAAAAAAAGCAATGTGTAGTATAATGTACCTTAGAGCTAAAAAAGCTGCAAACATACAACTATCCTATTTGAAATAACTGTATATCATGTACATCATCGATGAGGATAAAAGATCAAGACGTTATAGGCAATACAGTCAGAAGTTATTATAGCTAGACTTACTTTAATCTTAGTATTTGTGAGCAGAAAAAAAAAGACAGTTTCTTCTGTTTACTTGTTTTATTTTCTAAATGTTTTATGAAAGGCTTCAAGCTGAGAACTCCAGAGAACTGCAGCCTCAACAACTTCTAAGACCACAGGCAACACTACTTTTTGACTATGAATTTCAACATACCCAAGACTTGTCCAATCTGCAAGCTTCTTCCCAGCTATATGTAGCAAGGGGTTGAACCTGTCTTGTGAAAGTACAATGATCCTTGATCCCCTTTCAGCTCTGTTTTCTATGATGAAAACCTGGAACATAAAGAAAGGAAAACAGTAAGATTCTCTTTGAAACCATTTTCATACAGATTTCCTCACTTCCATGTCTGACTGCACTCACTGCATTAAACAGCATGCCAAAACTGTTTATTCTCCCATTCTCTAATTAGAAGGATGTTATATAGTGCTATGCTGTATGAAGGGCCTTTATTTTGTTTTATATATTGTGTTAGATAAAGCAAAGACAAAAAAAATACAAAAAAATCAAGAATTGCAAAAGTCTGTACATCCTGCTGTAATTCACTGTCTTGGTCAAAATATAAGAAAGGTCCGGCTTTGAGATCAATATGCCTTACAGCTGTTTTGAGTGCCCCATTATACCAAAAGAACACAGGGTGGATTACAAACTGGACAGTAGTAAATCCCTAAAACTTCAGACAAGCCTGAATGGCATATACCTGTGGTATTAGTGAGAAGTCACAAAGATTTTTTTTTTTCAATTATTATTCCTTTTAATTTTCTAAGCACTGACAGCTTCAGTATATCTAAACACATATCAGTGTTTGTACCTCAGAGGCAGAGGTAGTATAAGGTCCTGCAAAGACATAATGTATGCCAGAAAGCATTAAACCATACAAGAATCAATGATGAATATAGAAATATTCCTGAGCTATGGTTTGAGCTAACTGAGTGTGGATAGATGCTTTCAACCAGAGGAAAGTTTGTGCTAGTTAGTTCTAGACTTTTTCATACACTTTTCTGTCCACCTGCATTTTACAGATTAATTAATTTACATATTACTCCGACTGAACTTCATTCAATCTCTTCTTTACATACAAGTGGACATTGTTCATACTAACAGCAGAGACATGACTAAGTGTAAGCAGAGCTACGTATCTGCTGTATATTCATGACATGATGTCATGTTATCTGACTTCTTTCCAATCGTATTTTGAAAAAAAAATGAGGGGAAAAAACGCCTAATAACCAACAACAAGTGAGAAACCTGGCTGTGGTAAGTGCAGTTTCTCATTACTCCTTTTTGGCTTGCTCTGCATGGTTTCTTTTTCAATTCTGGGTATTAGTCTTAAACGGCTTGTCTAAGAGGTTTGAAATTAGACTAAGGGGTTCTGCCCCTTATTCTGACCTTGCACTCCAGGTAGTTGGAGATGAAGGCAGATAGAATCTGATCTCTGTGTTCCATCTCCCATGTTTCTTATTCTCTGTGCTCTTTCAGAAATTCATCTCACAGAGGTTTTAAATGTCCTGCCTCATTATTAGCAAATCTCTACCACACTGCAACTGCAACTGTTCTCACTTTCTGAAAGTGCCTTAGGTCCTCTAGCCTCTGACAACACACCATGTGGAGTTATTTTCTCTTTCTTGCCTAGTTAAGAAGTTACTGATTGCCACTTGCACTTTGGATGGCTTTCCATTGCCCACATTTGCATTCCTTTTGTATTTTAGCCTCTACTTCTTCTCTTCCCACTAATACTGTTGTTGTTGTTATTTTCAATGTGTGTACTGGTGTGAGGGTCGACATGCTTTGCTGGACACTGCCTCAGTGATTTATTTTCACATCTCCTTAACTAAATCCCTGTAGTCCAGAGTTTTTTCAACCAATTGCCAGAAAACCACCATAAACAATTCCTACAAGCTTTTTGGTTATGTTATTGCTATTTGGTCAGTACTTCCTCACAGATTTTACTCGTTTGTTTCATCACTGGTTTTCAGAATCTAATGCTTGTTAACAATAACTGCCTTTTGGAGATATTCTTCTAACTTTGGCAAGAGCTAAAAGGTAAAGTAATTCAAAATTTCCTCTTGGCTTAGAGTTTACCAGAATTCCCCTTCTGGCATTTCCAGCCTGCATGATTAAGGCTGTTGAGTAAAACCAGTCATATTTACCAGCTCATGAACAAATGAGATGACATCTCTTGAGGTCACTAAATTTGCTGATACATGTCATGATGTGAGCTGCACAATGCAACTAATAAAGTCAAAGAAACAACAAAAAAGAAAATCAAATATGCAATAACGAAACAGTGAAGATATTTCTGCAAGTTTTTTCAAGATCAGTGACCAGCTGAGACACTTCTCCAGGTTACCTATGGCAAGGTTCAGGTTTACAGCACACACAAACTTAAAAAAAGCAGATTACATAGTCCAGAACTGCTACATAATGTCTGTACAGAAACTTTGCTGCCCAAGAGGTGAATGGGATGGTTGAACAGGAAATCCTAGAGATGGAGACCTTGGGCCGTCCATGAATATATGTTTTGAAATTTTGTTCTGTTCCAGCCTGAATTTATCTACCTTTAAGATTATCTTGACCCTTTGTTAAAAACTGTCCAAAATAGCCTTGTTCCATTTAACACAAGGTGATGAGCTGGTTTCAAATTAAAAGGTCTATTAATCTATAAGTTAAAGTGCAACCAAGGATATCAGTGCAATTTTTTTTTTAAAGCTTAACAATATAGGGTCCATATCTTACAGTTTAGCTGTCTGCAGCTACATGGGAAGCAGTTAGTGCATTAACTTCCTTAAAACAGAATTTCAGTGATGTTTTATTACTTTCAGCAGACACACTGAATTGATTAAATTCACAAGCTACAGAAATGGTTTCTGACAGCTAGTAGCTATACACTGCAAGGACAAAAGCTTGTTAAGAATGAACTGTAAAGCAATACAAACTGATAGCAAAAGGCCTTTTGCTAATCTAGAGAAGACTGACTTAGATTTTTCTCCCTTATAAAGCACGAATAAGCTGCTTGAACTTACCATATTAAAGGAGCTGCCTGCCTTTCAGGCTGTGGTATTTTGACCAGTGCGTAACAGATTTGAACGTATAAGTTACTTAAAGATTCTGCAAGAACACACAAACAATCATTTTGTTCAATAATAAGTTCCAGGAGAAATGAGAGCATGCTTCATTTTAATTTCTGCGTGATTACTGAGACACTGTGGAAAGACAACTCTAAATAAAGTATAAGTTACACTCCATCACTAAACTACTGACAGCAGGTGACCATCAACTGAAAAAGAGCCACTTTATAACATATAAACAAATCAAAATGCTCAGTATCACTAATACACTTTGATCCCAGGAGAAAAGAGCAACTTGTATATAAAAAATTGGCACTATTGTGTCAGTCTAAGAGGGACTGAATGACTATGCATAATGATATGCCAAAGCTACATATACATCATCAATCAATTATGCTTCAGAATGCTCACACACAGCCTGGTGTACAAAGCAGCACATTTAAGTCAACTAGAATTTATGTCAAGTGAAAAAAAGACTACATTTTATATATCAGTCTAAAGCAATGTTTCAAATTATTTTTCTCCCCTATGTGATCTCTTACAACCAAACACCAGCTTGTCATTTTATTTAAACAGATAAGTGGCTTTGTAATCTTTGATATCACAGAAGTCAAGCAACTTTTTAAGCGCAGTGATTTTGATCACTATTTTTTTCAGTTCTGTGTGGCTTTGTTTTCATGGAAAGAGTTATGATGAGCAAAAGGTAAACAACATAAACCATGTGATTACCATTATAATGAAATACTTTATATATCATTTTTGCAGCAAGTACTTAGAAATACTGGGTTCAGCATTTACCATAACTGCCATTAGCACTTTCATGTAGCTTTCCCCCAAAACACTTACACAAAGAATGGTTTTATCTTGTTTAAACCTAATAGGCAAAAATTAGGTGTTGAAGGATAGAAATTCCTAGAAAATTTACTAGTATAGTGCAAAACAGATGCAATATTTCAAACAAAGAAAAAAGTACTTGAAAAAAATTAGGTAGTCAGCAAACAGGCTTTTCTTTCTTATTAGTCCTTTCAACAATAACATAACATTCATGTTAAGTGGCTTGGAAACTTTCAAACTGTCATGATTCCACTTAAAAAGTAAAATAAATAATATACATAGATTGTCGGGTTTTTTTTCATCTCCTCACATCATAAAATTTGAAGAAAAATACTGTTACATTGTTCTAAATTCCAGAAAAAATGCATGAAAAGTGAATCTTAACAGTTCTCTGATACTCTGCCTGTACATTGAAGAGCAGTCCACATCATCCCCAATTTCTAGGACTCCTATCTCTCAGAAAAGTGCAAATTCAGCATCAAATCCAGACTCAAAACTCAAACTCGTGTCCAATCTGAAAATACTTATAAGGTACATTCTTCTCTGTTTAAACAGTGATTGAAACAAATCTCAAATCACTACATTTATGAAGGAAAAAAATGATTTGTGTTCAACGGGAAAAAAATATTCAGTATATGGTGTAACAGAATTAGAGATTTGGCTTCTGAAAGTTGGGGACATGAGATTACAATGGATAAGGACATTCTGTTTAGTATTTTCCTCAACCTGTATCCAGACATGTAATTTTCTACATATAGTCCTCAGAGAAAGTTGACCTCAGAATTCCCTGAGGCATGCCCATAGGACAGATTGTAGCTGGATCACCAAGTAGGAAGGTTGTTCTCTTGGGATTTGCGTTGATGGCGGTAGAGTTGGTTTTAATCCCAAGGGCTGCATGCAGCAATGTTTATTTCAGTATTATTTTAATAGTATGACCCAGAAGATTCAAAAAATGTACTAAGTAGGCATAAAATAATGAGGTGATATATACTTGATTGACAATGAGTGAAAGAGAAACTCTGTACCATTCAAAATGCAGTAGGCATTGCAAAATGTTCAAAATGCACATAAAATATTTTTAAAGGAACAAAAAGAAGATAAACAAAAAGGAGATTCTGATATCAGCAGTGGGATTTTTCTGTAGTTCATTTAGCATAATTAGGCAGATCTGAATACCCAGAACAGATAAAAATATCAAATGAACTTTAACTATGATTCAGCAGAACTTCAGCCAAGCAGCTTTACTTTCCATGTCAAAGCTATATGGATATGTTAAATGTACAACAAAACGTTTTAAGTGCATCGTAACCAATAGCCAGATCAGATTCTATTTTCTTTCTTTTTTTTTTCCAGTTTAAGCATTACAGGCTTCTGAGTGTGTATTACCAAACTATCCCACTTGGTAATCTATAAATGACAACTCAGAGTTTAAAACAGCTAACTGAACTTTTTCTGCAAATGCAGAACAAGACAGGATCTGTAGAAAAAAAAAAAAAACACAAACCCAAAAATTGTCTTCATAACAGCAAACTGTTTGCTATATAGACACAAATGCTTCCTAGCCAAATTATAAGTGCGTTACTGTTTTTAAACAATATCACTATCTTGAAATAGTGTTGTTAGAATCAACCATTATGGAGCTACAACCCAAATAATTTAGTATGACCTTTAAATGAACATGATTATTTCCATAGCAGTGTGATGTATGCTGAAGCCTCAGTTAATTAGCAGCTGTATTACAAAACCCCAGTACTAAAGAATCGGGTAAAAACTTTGCAGCTTGCAGGAATGGCCATGCATTATTTTTTGCTTTATGTTTTATCTGAGCAATATTCCTCATTCCCTCATCCAGCAGAAAAGTGCAAGCAAACTCATCACACTTTTCCACCATTTTATCAGTTCAGCTCATGCTGTCATTAAGTGGAAGCATTATCTCTGTTTTTATTATGAACGAAGCACCTAAACCAGATGCACTTCATGCCTAACTGTGCCTGGAAAAACCCTCAGAAATACCACCACTGTTGTTGAGCTAGAGAAATACCTTAACAAGTCCAAGCCCTTACTCTCACAGACATTCACATTAACAGGCTGTTGCATAAGATCTGTAAGACTTCTGTTTCTGAGTCCACGCCACAGGCACACGAAGAAAAGACCAGTGTCATAGTCTGCGTATCATTACTAGCAGGATAGCACCAGTTAGAATCTGCATTCTTCCAAAAAACAAATGGATCTCAAAGACATAGTATTTCAACAATGGAAAACAATCCCTGAATGACTTTGAGGAAATTGTTGTATGGGAAAAAAATAACTTTCAGCTCTAGTCATCACTTTTCCTAAGCCATTTTTCAAGCTTTATTTCGCAAAGAAACATCACATTTTTAAAGGTTAAAATGGGGACTTGTTCTTCCCAGATTAGTAAGACTTGCTAGATACACACGATTACAAAGGCTGGATATTTATGTTTGGTTGAAATGAGACAAATTAAAAGGCAACAGTAACAATGCCATTTTGCCCAGACCTTGCTATTCTCTTCAAATTGAAGTGAAAGGTCAGTGATGAAAGATGTCTGAAAAATTCATGAACTAACTGAATAGTGTCCTTGTAGTGAAACCCTTGAGAAGTCAAGAAGCAGGGAAAGTGAACTAAAAGTCCTTTCTTTGGGCTGGCTCTCACTTGATTTCCTGAGGTTTCAAATTAGACCAAGGTCACATAGATCAACAATTTCACTGCTGATACAAAAATCTACTCACAGTATGTAAAAACATAAAATTCTTCAGTCAAACAAGAGGTATTGCCCACGGAAATTTAAAGAAACAAGCAAAAATAACCTAGGTGCTTTCCTTGAATCTTACATTATGATAAGGGTGTGCCTCTACAGTAACTATCTAGACCAGTATATCTTTCCTCATACTGTTTCGTACCAAATAATAAGAATATTGAAAAAATTACCTAAACTGTAAAATACTGGTGGCCTCCTGAATTCTGTTACCACATCCTGGCTGAGGCCAGAACACTATAAAATGTCCCAGCTAGTGGTTAGTAGCCCCCTGCTTTGAGGCTGTGTAGATGATCAGGACCATCAGACATGCTACAAACCATACTCTGGAACCAGGACTGAAAACTGAACCAGGAATGGATAATCAGGCCTTGGGAGTGGAATGTACATGTAACAAGTCAAAATTATCTTAAGTGATTGCTTTAAGAACCCTTGGCAAGACACATCCATTGTGCTATTGACTCAGAATCAGTCCTTTTAAACCTCCATATGTTTAACTATGGCTAAGAAAGAAAAAAACTACCAAGACCAAGATTTATACAAATCTGCAAGTACAAGCTGTGACAGACCATTAAAGATAATTACTAGTATTTGGCAGATTAATTTTAGATGTCTTCAGTCTGTGCCTATGGTCTATTTTATAGAATTAATCTTTCATACAATTTCATGTCTGTACAGTATTACCAGCATGTGTCATTGCAGTTAAACTTTCTCAATGAACAGCACAAGTCCTGCTAGAGATGGGAGGTAATACAATCAAGTCCATCATGTCTGTTCCAGAGGCCAAATACAGACAAGATGACTTTTTTCAAATAATATTTCAAAAAGTTTTTTGAATTCTATTTTTTAGCTTATATATTATTTCTTGTAGTAGAAGAAACTTCTAAATGAGGATGACACAGAACTGCGAAGTTCTGAATTCTCATCCCCTCAGCCAGATGCACAGGTACACCGTGATGGATATGGGGATTTCAGAAAGGAAAACCATCATCTTTACACTGCTATGTTTAGAAATTCGATAAAGCCAAAAGACTGGATTTTAACATTCACATCTACCAGATGCAATGTTTTGTACCCTATGAACAAGTAATTTAAAATGTATCCAGAAAATGCATTTGAATTTACATTCAATGCTTACTATTTTCTTAAAGCACAATGGCCCATAAATGAGAACTGGAGATTTGCAAGTGTACTTCCTCATATCATTAGTATACCTTTGTTCACAAAATGTCACAAATGAGATTTTTAAAAAGATCTATTACTTTACAAAAAATAAATGGTTTGAGATAGCTCAAAGAAGAGTATATATGACTGATTTTGTGCTTTATGATTTCTAACTGCTTCAGCTATCCCTAGTCCATCTTAGCTGAATAATATAATTTAAATATTTTAGGTAGTTTTCTTTAACAGGCTCTTAGACTTAATGTTTCTGCCTTGCTTCAGGACAACATCTTCTAATTGCTTTAAATTATCAGTGATGTCTCCAGCATTTTCACTGAACATGGATTGATTTCAATTAACTTTCTCACGCTTTAGCATAAAAGCAGTCTTATTCAATTTGCCCTAATTAGATCACACAACCTCTCGAAGCTAAAGCAATGACAGTCATTAAAAGGTTGTACAAAGAGAGAGAAAGGGGAGGGAGAGAGAGTCAAGGTTGTTTACTGCATCGTTAGTCCTTTTGTAATTTTGAAGCTGCAAGGAGAGTCGGTCCCTGTGACCGTATGAAAGATTTAAAATGAAATCCAGAATTCAGGACTTGTGGAATTTTACAGAACCAAATGTTGTGTCAAAATCAGGATGGTTATTTCGTTACTGCTGTATTGACAAAGATCAAGCTTTGCACTGCTGCCAATAATGCACCTGCAGCATTGTTAACTGCACAAGTCACTGTTTTCCCATCTTCCAATGCATTGAGAAGGATATTAGTAACTAATGGATTGGTACATAAAGACGACAGAAGTAAGGAAAATATAATGATATGTGGTTGTAATATTCCTTCAGTTTATATTGCCTTGGAATTTTTCTTTTTCCTTTACTGCAAGCTGCATGCAAAACAGGACTGACAAAAGACAGATTACTTCTACACAGAAACTTTAGCTGTTTACTGAAGTTAACTGACTCGAGGCAGAAAATGGTATGCTGGCTGTAGGCCAGCTGCTCTGGAAAGGGACATAACAGAAATTTTAGAAATGTTCTTGCAATGAAAAAAAACAAACATGTTTGGCAGCCTTGGATGGGGAAAAAAGGAGGAGAGGAAATAATGGCCTCTAGTAAACAAGTCTAAGGGATCATGAGACTGCACAGGGTCTCTAAGCCTGGTACTCAACTATCAACAAAATTATGTAAAAACTGCAAGTCTACAAATATCCTCAAGCACAGTCACTGCTTTTCTCTCACATTTTAAAATCTACAAACAAAGAAGAACCTCAAAACAAATCTACTACTTCTAATACAAAAGGCCAAAACATGCAGAAAAAACAAAAGGGAGAGCAAGACAGAGAGGAAGATAGAGAGCACTCTCAGTGTCCTCTCAGTGTTCAGTAATCCTAGAAAAATACTCCTACATGCAGAAGATAATGAGTTTGTTTATTTTCTGGGGAGACTAAAAGGGCTGTAACATCTCCCCCTGACTTCAGCCCTGACCAGGTACATGGTGTTCCACGCTGTTGTTTCTTATGCAAATACTTATAAAGGAGTTTGTCTTGGAGCACTGTGTAGGCTGGATTCAAAGTTAGGTTCAGAGCCAGGAAACTATAGCTAGCTACAGCACTTGAAAAGAACTCTCTTTCATGCTACCATGTAAGTACAAAAAAATGACAGGGATTTAATCCTTTTAGCCATGGGAGTCTGGGGTCAAGCATCTTCTAAGACTTAAGTAGTATAATATGCATTGAGGGGAAAGCTGAGATCCTTTTATGTACTCCTTATACAGGACAATGCATCCATTGAGCCAGTAGCTCTCTGGAATTAGTTTATGTTCATCTTTTATAGACAACGCATATAACTCCACAACAGCTCTATTTAGTTAAATATTGCAATGTTGCAAAGTTATTGAGGTATAAATATTAGTTCCATTGAAATAAGATGAAAAAATATTACATTCATCTGCATCTAGAGTTCATAAAGGACAAAATTTTACACTCTCAAAGTCACAGGCATGCAAAAATTAGCTAAAATACTATTTATCAATTTTCCAACGTGAATGAATTAAGCGCAGATTACACATTAATACATTTGAGTAAGTAAGAGCAAATATTTACCAATTATTTAGCCAGAACAGCCTGTTTCCAAATTCAATTTTTTCCAGTGAAGGTCTTTCCTAGAGTGAATTCTCCAGTGCTGGCACCTTGTGAACCTGCCAGAACAACAAACTTATGGACCACTAATTAGCAAAGCAGCTCTGCCAGGTTGTGATATTTCAAGTGAAATAAAAGAGTTGCTTGTGACTTTTTCTAGATCACACAGCTTCCATCAGCATAGCTGGTGATCACATCTGTTGTGTGGGTCGCAAGCTGGTTAACACTCCATGTTACAGTTCAGTGCTAGAAAAAAACAGCACTGCCTCTTGACTCTCACTTAGGGACTAGCATTTCTGTAATCAGAAGCAGTGAATGTCAGATGAAATCTTTTATCTTTTTTTTAATCGTATTGGTCAGTGAAGCAATAACAAGGAGTACCTTGAATTTAGCAGGAGCATTTCAGATATGTATTTTAATCCATTTTAGAAAATTTGCACTGGTATGATTCTGTGTGCTGAAAGACTTATTTGGGAATAAGCCAGACAGGAAAAATCTTGTTCTGGATTAAAAGTTTTCATGGATCACATTATACCTGTAGCTGTATTCCTCTCACTTGGAACAGAAACAACACTAACATTAGGTCCTAGTAGTTCTGTAGATGTGATGGGGTCCAAATGCATGTAGCTCATTGGAAAGTAAAGTTTCTTGTTTCTCTAGAAGATTTTAGTAAGTTACTTGGCCATTGACCAAGGTAAATTTATTATCAAAAGGCTGAAATATTCTATTACTTTTATTGAGGTGGTGGGTGACAGACTATCTTAATTCTTTTCAGGAGGTAATAGGAAGTCACTGGAAGCAGATAGGAAAACATTTCCTAAAATTTGCATTGGCCATGAAGACTGGCATAAGAAAGTTTGATGGACAACGTTCTACATGTAAAACCAAAAGTTTTTAGAGTATTTCAAATATGTATTAAAATCATACGAGATTTTTCTCTATCTCCCTTTAATGAGGTACAGGAACAGAAAGAATACACATAGCAGGTGACGTTAGTAGCACAGTAGAAAAAAAGGATTCGGTTCCTTCATTACATCTTAAGTATCAAGAGTTAACTTAAAGCATGTCATATTTCTCAAGTCACTCTTGCAAACACAATAAGCTTTGTGATCTCCCACATATTTGCAAGCACACAAAGACAGCTTGGATGCTACGCTATCAATATTACAACATGAATAAATTCAATAAACTCAACTCACCAGGGAAATTCAGGCACCTGCTGATTGTTTGTTGCCTCCCAACCTTCAGATATATTTAGATAGCTCTTTTTGAAAGATTTACTATTTATCCCTAAAAATTTCAGCGTTTAACAATGTAGAATGAATGAGCATTTCAGGCTGAGGTAGAATTAGTAATTTCTTATGTCAGCAACATTCCTATTTCCCTCTTTACTTGATGCTCCATTATTATTTAATCTCTTGCTTTTTAACTCTCAGAGACACAGTGTCCTCCTTTATGTAAAAGAAAAAAAAATATATTCACCTGTGGTTTCCCAGTCCATTTAGGACAATTCCCTGCAGTACATGGTTATTAATGATTTATGTAGTTGTATTTTATATAGTAATTCCATTGTTTCCTTCAGATCACCACATTAAGCTTAGCATGTGAGAATAATCAGGGCATATTGGCATTTGTATTTCAGTGGTCTGTAAAGGAGTTTCAACGGACAGCATATGCTCAAACAACTGCCCGTTCCCAAAAGATTTTATAGCCTGAGTTACAGTAAAATACTGCAGAGTGGATTAAACAATGACCTAATCAGGGAATTGGGAAGAATGCCACTACAGTAAAAGGAGCTTGTATGGATGCACAAAGACCTTTAGCTATGTCTTTTCAACTGCCTAGCTGTTGTCACCTGGAAGTGTCTGTTAGATGTATTTATTTGCCATACACTATGTAGTTCTGCAATATTTTCTAAGGAGGAAAAGTCCTCACCTACTTTGAGGAGCCCCCAACCGACCTGCAGGATAGAAAAGACAGAGAATTATTCATCTGTTTACTTTTTTTGGTCTTGTCCTTTGCACTTCATTAACACTCTCCAGAGTAGGTATTTTGACACATACAGCTGATTCATTGACTTCAAAATATTTGAGCTACATTATGACACTTACATAAGAAATATGGAAGTTCATAGCTGCAGAGAAGTGGTAATTTACTAGTTTTCTACACCACACACCCAATTCCATTGCATTAAGGAATTAGAGGGTTTAGAATATATTTTGGCACGAGGGCAGAACTCTGGAAGATGTTAAAACAAAAGTGTAAAGATAACATTCAGTGTGTTCTTATGCTTCTTACTTGGCCGGATTGAGTACTTGTGTTTGTGACACAGTGATTATCTTTTAATTACTTTCAGAGCGGTAATCAAAACAAACTGACTTATCTAGTGACCACATAACAGGGACAGCACAGGACAATTAATTTGATTTCAAAGCAAAACAAGCTATTAGTGTATCAAGAAACTGTGCATACCAGAACAATGTGCCTAGCATTTATTATGATCTTCATCATAGCATAAAGTCATACTTTTTTTCCCGAGTTTGAATTTAAGACCTGATTCAGTTCCTCTGCAAGTTACATACAAATTCTCACACCCACTGAATCCAATACCATAATTCATACTGATTTCTATGTAAACAAGGTTTCGACTTTTCTGTTAATGTACCATGCCCCAGTGAGATGGCTAAACTCTTCTTTCTTTCACTGAACAGATGTGGCATAGGCAGATGCAGTTTAACTGAAACTGCCAACGAGCCTATTTCAGTTAGGATAGACTCCTAACAAATAGAGGTTATTTTTGCTCTGTCCATTAATTCCTTGATTTTTGCAATTGGAGTTTGTGGAAGGTCTAGCTCTCAAATCCACTGAAGTCAAAGATCAATTCTTCTTGACCAAAGCGTGGAAAAAACCTAAACATTTGTCACTGATGAACACGAATAACCAATGTCCTCATAGTCTGAAAATGTTTCCAGGTAGTACCAGCAATGGTTCAAGATGCTAAAGTAGGCTTTTCTCAAGCAACCGTTCAATGAGTGAGTGTTTTTTTGTTTCCTCCTCCACCACTAATGAATAGTGTGAGGAAAAATCATCACAGCTTCTACAAGAATCACTTGCAAAAAGAAAAAGCAGAAGCATCACCTATTACAAATTATTCGCCTATCTTAAGGAGAAACACTATTAACTGTAATAGCATGCAAATAAGATGCTTGTTCTTGATTACAGTACTGTTTTTTGGGGGAAGAATAGGACAAGTTCCTTTGTTTATGGTAACAGCACTGAAGTTTACAGTTGTTGATCTATCTGCTTCTCTTAATTTCAAGCAACCTACCTAGATCAGAAGTCCCCTGTCAAAGTAATCTTCATTCATTATCAGGTAGAAGTAGAGAGAATTAAATAAGTTAATGACTTTACACTGCTTTGCAGATCATGGGTATTATACATGTGCTCAGTATTAATAAATATTTTTAATTCAAAAGATTTTAACATTAAAATGTGCTTTCAGTGCTCTGGCTCGTGAAAGATCATCTTAGGTATTGTAGAGGAAAAGAAAAGAGACAGGTAACATGGGCACAAAACAAAGCCCTGGGCCTAGTGAATCCAGAGACAAACTGCAGAGGTAGTCCATATTACTATGAAGGAGTGAGCCATACTCTATGTAAAGATCTTTCCCACCACCTGTAAATTTATTGACGTATGAGTGCAGATATAAGCAATCTAGTTGTTATGTCCTATTGAAGAGTAAATAAAATATACTATATACAGTCTCTGCTGAGTGACATTGCAAATCCCGTGCAGAGTAAGAGGGGACTGTAACCAGTCTTCTCACATTTTCCACCGACAATTTATACCAACTAACTTGGCTCCTAAAATGTAATGGAAAAATCACAGGAGAAGCCAGAGGATTGGTCTGTGATAGTGTGATTTAAGAAGCAGAAAATAAGAAAGGAAAGGTGAAAAGAAAAACACCAAAGCGAATGGCTATTCCATATAGCTGCACATATAGCTTCCAGACATCCCACTGCGATAGTTAGTGAAATTTAAAATTTGTGTTGATGGATAGAATAGGTGAGAGAAGTTGTGGATAGGTTGCTGGGAAGATATGTTTCTGTCTCCCTTAAAGTCATAAACTTCTCACTCTCAATAGAATACTATTCTTATTCTGAGCTATAAATTTTAGTGGAATCTAAATAGAGTGGTATCCTGAAAAGTTTCAGAGGCAGGAAATGAACTTGGATGAACCTGTTCAGTCTATGGATTCAGTTGTATTCAGTGCCAGATAGTAAAATTTCATTAATAAGAAACAACAGGAGCAATCAAAATCAATGACACTCAAAACCTTCCTTAAATCTCTACATTTAAATGAAAACTGCCTTTAACTTACTTTATCTTATATAATGTCATACAGTCTATAGTAGTAAATCTGGTGCTGACTACTTTGTTTAAAATAAACAAAACTCCCACCTGTCTTTAAAACTATATTAATACAATATTCTTATTCACAATCATAAATTGGAAATCTTAAGTATTTTACCAGCAAATATTCTATTTGAGCCATTAAAAATTATTTAACATCATAAGTTAGATAAAATTGCAATTTAAAAAATATATTTATTTTATAATAAAAGTGATAAAATATTCATCTGTTGCTACATATGAACTTCTTTTTCCCCAGAAATGTTATTTTTGACATGCTTTACGTGCAGCCTGCAAAAATCACGAATGGATTGTCTCATTACTGCAAAATATTATCAATTATTATCCTCCCTTGTAGCCTTTCTTCTTTTCTATTCCAAAATAATTCACACTGGTAACTACAGAAAAAGGTGGAAGCATTCTGCCAACCCGGATTACACCAATGTTTTGTGAAAAAAAAAAAAAAAAGCAGTAAATTATGCATTTCAACAACAAATGCGGCATAGATGATATTATATGCTATCATCAGTTATATCATGTGAGTATATTAAGATGCTTCTATAAGGTAAATTGCCTAGTGTTCCTTGCATTACAGTCTAAGCACTATTGCTGAACTCTCAGTTTCTGTGAACTTCTTGAATTAAGATGTTGAAATGCAACAGCATTGAGCATCATCAGCAAATCAGCCTACATATTTATATTTAAGTTTGCTAACAATCTCCAAGAAATTTGTATACAGAAATTCCAAGCAATTTACTTGAACCTGTGAAACTTGAGGGTCAAAAAAGCTTTCTCTCTCTCTCCCCATACGTATTCTGCTGAAATTTCCATTCTCTCTCCCTTTTATCACACATCCAGTCTACTGAGTGGATTGTACCTTTGTGTTACAACCATTTTCATTTGGAAAAAAACAAAATTATATCCTGGCTATTTTATAAAGTATGATTTGCTACTATATTTTTCCCTGGATTATTGAAACCAATAAAAAGAAACTTGAACAACTGCACTTTGCTGATAAATTTTCCAAATACTTTTCAACAGGTTACTAAAAGGATGGAATTTTCAAAATGGTGAGGAAAAAAGGGAAAACACTTAAAATACTTTCTGTATGAAGCTGACTCCTTTGTGGCTCTCTCCTATTTTCAATCTATCTATCTATCCTCATGCATTTTAATGTCTGAATTGTGTCTACTGCATCATAATACAGACAGATGTGCTTACAAAAATGCTGGAGCACTTAAAGAGCTAGTCTCTCGGTTCTGACATGGTAGCTGCATGTATGAGCAACTCTAATCCATTTCAGAGCAAACCAAAGCAGTTCAACTTTAAAACAACAGTCAGATGAACTTTTGAACACAGTCAGATGAAAGGTGGAAACCCTTTTAACCACTACAGATTGTTCCATAAATAAGGACCCGATTACATCTTAGTTGATTCAGCAGTTATTTCTTCTTACATCTTATTCTAATCACTCATTGCAAATGATAAGGCAAACAGAATTACTTGCCGATTACATCACCTCAATCACAGAATCACAGAATCAATCAGGCTGGAAGAGACCTCTGGGATCATCAAGTCCAGCCATTGCCCTGAAATCATTCCTGCTGCGCTCCAATTCTTTTTTCTTGGGAGTGTCATTCTGCTGAATGGGTGAATTAAAAAATTGTAAAAGTTTATTTCAAAAGATCTCATACCAGCTACCTTAGCAGCTAGAAGAACTTAGACACTTATAAAGCAAAATATGAATTTTCCTATTTGCACATGTTCTGTTATAAACTCAGGCTTGATTTCTAAACTATTGGTGTGTATTGGTTTTATGTATTATTTTTACTGTACGTGTTTCTTATGAAAGGCATTCCTGAACTATTTTTACTGTGCCTTGCAGTCTCCTTCAACATCATCTTGTTCCTTTAGGCACTTCAAATGTATTTTATTTATCCTAAACTCCAGCACTTTTCTTTTTCTTCTTCACTTTTATATTTCTTATCAGGTGTTTTTACACTTACTTGACTTTAATCTTTCTACTTCTCCTTTGGTTCTGATATTTTACACCTTACAGATGTCTCTTTCTGACCCTTTATTTTTCATCTACATTAGATCATTTTTTTTTTGTCATAGTATATTCACTGCTAGATGAAATATCTTCATTTATCTTTCAACACTTTCCATTTCCTTTCTATGTCTTCCTTACATTGATTTTTCTGACCTTCTACTAAAATAAGATCAGATAAAATTCAACCATGCTTTTATTCCATTTTGTCTCATTTCAGTCCAAACCGCAAAATTAACATGATCATGGTAAGTAATATTTTGAACTTACTTAATACATTATCATCAGTGATGTCCTCTTTATTGCTAACAGTGTACAGATAGCAACATTTCGGATTGATTTATTTCTTAATCAAAAAGAAAATAAAGTAAAATAAATCTTCATTCTTCTGTAGCAAATTATTTTTGTTAATGATCAACACAAAAATGTTGATAGAACTAGAACAGAATAAGCCATATTTATGCTTGATTTGCAAAGCCCTGACAGTCACTAGCAGGTACATAAACAACTAAATACAAAATCTGGAAGGTGATTTTGTACAAAAGTTTTTGAAAGTTTGTACAAGATTGTTGGAAGGCTAGTTTGAAGTTTCTTTAAAATAAATCCCTCTGGATTAACTACTTACAGTAACCGTGGGGAATTTAAAGTTCTGTTTTAACAGACTAGAGAAATCCTAGTTTAACTTCTTAAGTAATTTTGTGTGTGTCGAAAACCTTTGCCTCCATACATAAACACCCTACACAGCAGGTCCAATTTCATTTCATGTTTCGAAAAAGGAGGACCTAGTCTACCATCATGAGTCTATTCCTTCTGCTACTCCCTTTGTACTCTTTTCCACTATTGTTTGGGAGACATGTCAGGAAGCAAAGGGTCTAAGCTTCTCCTTTAACAGCAAGAGAGCAATGTCTTTCTCCATTGACTCTTGGAAACTAATAGAGAAACTGAAGCAGCTGGAGCTGTGTGAGTGCATGTAGCTGGAACAAGAATTAAATAAAAGAAACAATGAGCTGAAATAGGTGTTCAACAGCAAACTAGGACCAGGAGGAAGACTGAAAATGAACTATTAAAAGATCACATGTAAGAGTGGGTGTAAACTGTTGCTATTGTTCAGGATTTTTTAAGGAGGCTACTGCAGCTGTGCTACAACCCATCACTTGTTTCTGTTCTATTCTGCTACTGAGAGTAAATACAAAAAATATCTTGTGGTCAGCACTTTATGCCAAACAAACAAACAAACCAACCCCCACCCACATTGCACACACCAAACAAACAAAATGGGGAAAGAATACTTTTTTTGTCAGGATGATATAGAAGAACATATTTGGAGGACAGCATTTCTCAAAGAATAAATCATTCTGCATTCCAGTGGATGTTGAAGGTAACAACATGGTTAACAGACTGTAGGTTAAAAATCTTTATTCATTTTTGCTAGTGTTCCTCTTGTCTGAGTTCATTACTTTTGTTTTCTGGAATAGTGATGATGTGACAGCAAAGTATACAGCCTTTCTAAGGATAATGCTGATGACATGGAAGTAAGTGACATAGAACCGCATAGCAAAATCATATAAATTGGAGCCGGAAAAAAAAAAATCAAGCAGCTTTCTAAGGATGCTCAGCATGCCCTAAGATTTTTGATCTACAATATTTCCAGGTTTTGTTAATTTTGAGCCATCATTGATGACTGATCATCTTCAGTGGGAACAGAAGCATGATCCTTAGGGAAATTTAGATACACCTTCAATAAGATCTCAGCAGTATTGTTCCATTCTGAACCCACTGATGTATTAAAAAGTTAAGCCATGTTGGAAGAGATTATTTACCTTCTACATTAAAGTATCACATTTCATTTTATCAACATATTATCACCATCATGTTATCACCATATTATTTACTCACCCAGTTTGACTTGATCCTTTGGGAAATCTTGCTGTTCTGTGAGGTTTTCTTTAGTCTAAATAATTTTCTGTTATCAGCAACATTCACCAACCCATCCAACAAATCAATAATAAATATACTGAAGAATAGCAGGCCTGATGTTGTTACCTAGAGCAGCCACTACTAACTGCTTTCCACTCTCAGAAAATTATCTGCAGTTTCCAGGAAAGTGTGTATTTTAAATCAGGTTGCCTGCCTGGTATGTCATATTGAGGTAACTCAATGCAAGTCACATAATTACACCATGTAACTTTATATCATTTGACATGGCTGATGCAACCAAACATAAAATATCACAGTATAAAACATCAGCTGGAAAAATTAAACATTGCTTTTTTTTTTTCCCCCAAAAGGAATGGGATAGAAAAAAAAGCCCCCACAGTCTTAATTTTTTTTTCAAACCTAGAAAGAAAAAAAGAAAAATATAGGTCGTCTACAGTATTGATTTTTATATATGTAACTAACACATGGAATTGACAGTGTCTTCACTAGAACCTGAATCTAAAAGCTTCTTGGGAAATGGTCTGTTGTCATGATCAGAGTCCTGTACAGAGCTCAACAAATGGTCAGGACTATATTTTAAAAAGAGTAGGTGTATACTACTACATTAGATTAAACCTGTATACGTACTCCTGTACCTACGTACAAGGCTGCAATTCCCCACGCAATTCCTTTCTTAAGAAATGTGTTAAAATAAATCACAGTGCTAAAGAAACAGACATTTTGATAGGTATATTTACTTGTATCACTGTAAAATTAGTAATGATATTCTGATGCAATTAATGTCACATTGCTTTTCCGTTTACTGTAGTTTCCTGTCTACTAACAAGAGGATAAGAACAACAACATAGATTTTATATGTTATGGTCCATCTACAGTTCTCCTTTCTGCAGTCTTTTCTGGTTTGCAAAAATGCAAGATTATCCTTGTACTAAGTTTTCAGAAGATCCAAAAAAAAGAAGCTGTTTTATTTTCAGTAATTTACAAAACAATTAATTCGTCATTCAGAGGAGAAACTAATTTAATGGAGGCAGGGAATATTGTCACTATGTGGAGAAAGGTGATGTAGAAGTGAAGCTGAGATTGGTATGATATGAAACAATGAAATTAGACTACAAAAAGTACTTTATAATAATAACCACTCTCAGCTGAAGGTGAACCATGAGTTGACATGGACATTCCCAGATGGGCAGATGGCAAATTTGATTGACTGCTACAGTTAGTTGTCAAGGCAAATTCATATGGGTTATCACAACTCACAAGGAAGAGCTGAACACCAACAGCAAGATGAGAAGCGAGACAAAGTACATTTATAATAAATACAGAAGTATTATATCAAGTTAAGGATTCTAGGGAAATAGTGAATAAGAAAAGATACAGAAGGTGAAAGCTGTGTCCAGAACTGGAGGATTTGCCCTGACATGCTTAATGCAGCATGGGTGAAGGGAACAGTCTGGCTTGTTTGGTTTTTGACCTCATATTGGTTACAGCAATACAAGCACCTGTCTAGTTAGTTTGAAAATAATGCCATTGCTTCTTTTATATCTTAGCCTTTGGTTTCATAAATAACGTGTTAAAATATGATTAGACCTCTTCAATATTATTTTTCTTGAACATAGATACACTTGAACAAAAGGTAACTAAAGGCCTCAGGAAAGGCCTCTGCAGCTTAAACAGATCGTGGCTCCTTTAATAGCTGTTTGCTGTTCCCTCCTCCCTTTCAGCCCACGAATTATTAGGAAGACCATCAGACCGTCACTGGAGTGAGCTGCCAGGCTAGCAGGGGCCACAAAAGCCTTTAGAGCCCATGTAGAATATATGCGAACTCTGTACCCCTAGCCCAATTCCCTTTGTATAACCAAAAGGACACAGTAGTGTACTCACATTTACAATACCTATCTAATTCAGGCAGTTCTTACCTTCTTTGGAATCAGTTTCTGGAGTACAAAGTTAACTGAATGAAAGAGCAGCCTTAACGCCACACATTGGTGTGTGGATGATCAAAGCCTCACAAGCATCCTTTCTGCAGGGAGATAACCATTTAGAGATTTCAGATTGGCACTTAAGGAAAAGGCACTCCATCATCAACATGCATTCTGCACATATTTTGGCCTGTGAGCGGCAAGTGAGGATGGGTAGAGAAGGAAACAGGACGGGATCAGAAGATCAGCCTGCAGCCATAGGAAAGCAATCTACTGGCATTCTGAAGATAGAAGGGTGTATAATAACAATGAACAAAGTTCCAGCAAAACAAGACAATAAGCTACTAGCATTCAGATGCATGCTAGCCTCTATTGAGCAAAGCGGGAATCTATTAATTTTGATTTTTGTCCAGTTTCCAGGAGCAAAAAGCAAGGTCTGAAAACTGGAGCTTGGATGCAAGGACACAATATTGTGTTTGTCTCTGGGGAAGCAGTCAATTGCCCTTGAGGCACACAAGTAGGTAGAGATTCTGAACTGGCACAGAAAGCCTGTCAGGCACAGCCAGTACCCTTTTTGTACTCTTTGACAGCCAAGAAATGTGCATCTGAACAACGTTTGTATTCCAGTGAAAAATTACTTTTGGATTCAGCAGCTTCTGGATGTACAGGGAGACAAGACGCTATGTTTCTACAAGTGAAAATGGAGTCACTCTGAATAACAGCTTGGAGATAATTGTCAATTAATTATTCCAGCATCTACCTGATGCTTGTGGCAGTAGCCATAATTGCTACCTAATTGCTGCTGTTCCAGATACCAAGCATTTAAAATGTCAAAGCAGCGAGTTATTCTACTTTTATTTTATCAGGCAACCACATAGCTATGGAAGCCGCTATAGCATTTTTTCCCATCAATATAACCAGAAACTAATATGGTCCCAGAAAAAGGTTGGGTACCAGCTTCAAAGGTGGAGTGTGATAAGATGTATCCTCTACAATGTGGGACTAATTAAAGAAAAAGTCATTATCAGGTCCACAGCTGGGGAAGATTCTTGTCAAATTCAGTAGGGACTGGAGCAGGTTCAAAAATCACTCAAGCTTGGTGCATTCAATTAGACTGTAAGTTTGAGGTCAAGAATGGCTTAACAGTGAGGAAAGTAACTTGCTGCAGAAATATAACTCTGTTCATCAGTGCATTCACAAAAAGCATTTTGGAAGAAACTTGCATGCTTATCTGCATGACTAAAGATTATGACTGTCATATACATGATTCTATAGTAGGTTGTAGAGGTTTTTTTCCAAATGCTAAAAATGTTTTGGAAAGGAGAGTGAGAGATCTTGCTAGTAAATATTTCAACAGAGTAAAGACACAGTGGCAGGGCTGAAAGAATAAAATGATCTGGCTTGTTTTCTAACAGTTTCATTAAACAAAGTTAAAGAAACACAGAGGTATGCTTCCTTGAATCATTCTGCAAATCTAAATTCAAAATTACTTCTTTATTATAAAACAAATATATAGCAAAGAATTTTCCAAGGGAAAAGAATGAAAACCTGTCATCATAATAAATACTGAAACAGAAGGTCTTTGATGGGATTTGTTTTCAGAAAATAGAATATTTTCATTAACTCACAAAATATTTTACATTGCATTCTCACTTAATAAATGTTAAACAGTTTGTGTTCATAGCTATAATCTATATTCCAATTATTATCCACGCAAGCTTTTATGCTTTGCAAAAGGAAAGTAAACTTTAGATATCTTTAACAACCACAGGCTTAAACTTGTGTGTTTCCTTATTAGTATAAGGAAGCACAGGAGCTGTAGTTTGAAAGAACCATTTAAAACAACGTTTTCTAGCTTTAAGAACTTATTCCGTCTTCCTTTTGTGCAATTTACTTTTTTTTTTTTAATAATCAATATGTGTTGTACAGTCAATGTTCACTCCCTAGACAGGAGGCAATAAGCAAAACAAGTTTCATGGCTGATACTTACCTCTTTCTCAGAGCATATACTTTTCATTTGCTTTTTGGAATAATCTCTTTCATGTAAAAGGATATTCCTCTCATGGAAAAACCATTAATGTCAAGTACATGCAAGTTTGCTGTGTCAAGGTTTTCAAAACTATGTGATGGGTAGCAAACCTTCAAGGGGTTACAGTGAGGTCTTGTCTGTACAATTTTTCTTTAGTTATGACAGAAGGAGTGTACAAATGTGTACCGCACTGTCTCATTTTTCAAAAAGGTTTTTTTCTTTTCTCTGAATACAGAAACCCTGTTTGTCATTAAAAATGTAAAGACCCGTAAGTTTTTGTCAGTTGAGGAAGAAAATGAAAGGAAATGCTTTTGTGGCAACCTGGTGTAGTAAGAGTCTTCCAGTTAAGGAACTGCCAAAATACATGAGATTAAAGCAGATGTAACTTGACACAACTTGTCATTAAAAATATATGTGGACAATATGAGTACACATTAAAATGTTAAAATGTTTGATACATGCAACTTATTTATAAAGTCCCAGAACACTTGCCAAATATTCATTTTACCTTTTAACTCAAATAGAAAGAGTTTCCTATTGTTTTGAAAAAAAAGAAAGAGAGAAGAGTAAAATTCATGTTTTAGAACAAGATTTCACAGAAACTTAAGAAGATTTGACTAATTGTTGTGCAATAAGGAAACAAAAGAGGAAAGAAAAGGAGCTATGCAAATAGCCAATAAAGTCTCTGATACTGGAGGGTTGGAGATGTGTCCTATTTCTAAATTATGCTGAGCTGAATCAGGCAAAGATTGAACTTGAAGCTTTCTCTTGCTTAGAAAATGCAGAATAATGAAAAGTAAATTTTACCCTGATGAAAAGTGGAAGGACATGGAAATCACCAAAAGTTTCAAGCAGCAACAAGACAATTACATGGGATCCAGATGTGCTCTGGGACATGCTGTAAGCCTCTTAGACACAGACAGGATCAGAGGGATCCATAAACTAGGTCAACAGAACTGAAAATGCTCAGAGTTTGCTCCAGCTCAGTTACTGGATCTTCTCCTAAGTAGCCAGGATGATGGCTGAAAAAAAAGAGTATCTACAAATATCACATTTAGACATTTCATGCTCTGCAACTTACTACTTTTAAGTATAAATTTTGGTTTAAATAGCATTATATTTATTGTGTTACTCCATATTTATACCAATAAGAGGGTTCATAAACCAGTGTGATTTCTGGATTTGTCAATTTTGCATCTTATACAAGCCCTAAAATCAGTAAGACTCATTTTTCTTAGTAGACTTGTTGAAGTCTGGATGACCAGAACACCTCATGGTAAGTTATTGTTGAGTCTGTAACACACCATACTCTTCCGAGAGTGACTATGTTCTAAGTGACTTATTTATTTATTTTAAATAAAACTGCTCTCTGAGTGCATTTAAAATCAAATCCAATGACCTTAGTGACTACAGTAGTTTTTACTGCCTTTCATTCAAGGGAATGGAGCAGAATTCATGAAGCAGTCAGTGAAAGAACTCAAGTCCCTGTTTCATTTATGTATCATCAGCAGGAATGTTCCAGGTCTAGGATGTCAGAAAATTAGTTACATCTATGCAGAACCAAGAAAAGGACAGAGGTACCTGTGAGTCAGCTCCTGCATAACAGGACCTCTACATTTGAATCTTCATGACTGTAAACAGAACTTAGTTTATGAAACATTCACTGCTGATGATGCATACATAGTAAAGATTTCATTGGAGGGTTTCTGTATAGAACAGAGTTCTCAAACTTGGTCCTTATGCTATATACAACTACCTGTAATAATTAGAATTGAAGGTACCAAGAGGACAAGTCCCATAACTTTTTTACAACTACACAAAGATCCTCTTATAATGGGAGAACCCCTATTCAGTACAGGAATCACAAGAAAGGATTTTAATAGGCATACTTTGGATTTTCCTAATGGTATTCTATATTTGCTAATATAAGATAAACATTATTATCATATAGTATAAGTTTTGTTATCAAGCATTATCAAATTAGTGACTCATTTGTAATGTAAATAACTATTATTAGTTTTAAATATGAAAGATTTACATAGCTAATGGAATGACTGTGAAAACATTGTTTTAGGGCAGTTAAAAGCTGTGATACATTTAGCAAAACTGTGAACATGAATATTTATTCTTGAACAACAGAAAGAATAACGAACTTCTTATGAATATAAAATGATAAAACAAACAGTGAAGAACATTTATAACCAGCAATCATTCTGGGATTAATTTGTGTAAAGCTGTCCTTTTCACCTTCTGTTTCCAGTACATTTTGAACTAACTGGATTAAGTTCAGTCCATTAATCAGTATCACAGTATTTGGCAGGGACAGCTCACAAAAATATATGGCAAACAATCTAAGATTTTTCAAGCGAAAGCAGGTTATGTGAAGGAGCAGAAGATGAAAAATAATGAATTTTAAAAATCCTAGTCATAAGCTTAAAGCGCCTTTCTAAAAGCAAAGAAAATCTTCAAGGACAGAAGACACACTTTACTTCATCAAGGTGCAGAAGAGATAGTGAAGAAAAATATTTCCCCAATATTTTGAAGATGAGGTAGCTAAACAACAGCATTATCATTCACCTTTTTCCTCTTTTTTTTTTTGCCTGCAGTCTGTCTCCCACTTTTCGGATTAAAGATGTCTACATTCTGCAGAGCTCTATACGGAGTCTTGAACACACAATATCAATCTGATCAAGCAGGGCAACAAAAAAAATGTAGCTCTTATGGTCTGACAAGTCAATGTCTAAGGTGCACTCACACTTGATGAGTGTGCTCAGACCTACAGACGCTAAAGGTGTATTGTGTTCTGAATGCTAATAGGGCCAACTGATGTTGATAAAAAAATACATTGACCAACTTTGGCAAAAATTTCCTGGAAGATAAATTTTTAATTAATTCTTAAAAAAATAATACTGTGAGTAATTAAGACTCTTAATGCAAGTGTAGGCTTTTATGGTATGTTTATGTAAACAGCAACAACTTTTACATCCTACTAAAGTATTATTTCATAGGGATGGATTTTCCTATTTATTTTTATACACTAATTTCTTTGCAATGCAACATGCCAGATACTGTTCATAAAAATGTCTCATACTGCAATGTCTTGGCTTATTAATTGCAAACTTGCACTAATTGGAATGCAGCATTCTTATCTCTGAGTTATACTTTTTCCTTATTTTCTCCATTTCCATTATTTCTGAACTGAAATATTTTTCTATGTTCAAAGCTATTTTACGTTATTTCTCTTTTTTACAAATAGTACCAGCTTCATAGTTATTGAGCTAATATGAAAGGGATTCTTATAAAGCAAGCCCGAGAAAACCCCACAAATCTAGTAGAAACCTTTTCTTTGCAATAATCAAGTCAGTGATATTCAGCTGCCAAACTTTAATTAATTAAATGAAAGTTAAGCACTCAGCAGTTTTGAGAATCTGAACTACTGCGCTGCTTTTTCCCTTATCTTTTGAAATTCGAGATAAACACCATCCATTCTTTCTCCAAGGCAGACTGCAAGGCACAGTTTGTTCACATCTCCAGAGTATATCTTGAATTCATTAGATGGAAAGAGCTACAGAACTGCAATTTTAATGCATAGAGCACTGTAACATGGAAAAGAGCAGTGCCAGCTTTGTCAAATGTGCTCAAATTCTTCACACTACGAGAGCGGAGACAGAGCTCATCTTGATTCTTTTGCCAGTTCAGTTCCCCATCTCCCTAAATAAACAACCAGAAATAGTGCCAGGTGCCTCCAGCCATGCATTCTGGGATATAAACACTGACTTAGGAGGACTAGGACTGAAACCATTGCCTTACTGTGCTGATAATCCATCAACCATGATCAGATGGCAGTAAGAGGTTTTGGAGTAGTAAGAAGTTTTTTTGAGCCACATCTTAACAACTGTCAGAAATAAACGGTCTTTTTTCTTTTTCACCCTTGCCAATCACGTGAACCATCAAGTCCTCTAGCATTTTAGAATTAGCAAGTGCAGTGCAAAGTTATGAAACATTTTTCCCCAGTATCATTTTGCCTGGGCTAATTAGACTTATTTGACCCCAAAACTACATGGTTTTTGATCAGATCATGGACTTCAATTAACAGAAAATCGTTAGAAGTACTGCACAAAGTGAATTCATTAGGAAAATAATTTTCTGCAATCATTTCTCTCAGTATTTTGAAGCCACAGAAATCAGTTAGATCACAGTTATCCAAGGCCATTGCAAGTTCATTTTAGACAGAGATTGTGGGTCTGTATCTGCTCCTGTTATTATCCATAAGAGTTTTGCCCTCTAGTTCAATGACAGCAGCACTGGAATTCTTCAGAGATTACTATGCTGCTATGTAGTGAACAGATCAACGGGTTTTGACATAGTGAGAAACAATTTGATATCAGGCTAAACCTTTTCAAGACACTAAGATTCATATATGAGATAATTTCATGTCTAATCGCACAACTTCTGCTGAAAGGCAGTGCAAGTTGGTCAGATATCTAAAATCTCCTCCTTCAGTAGGTAAAAATAATAGCAACTTTAAGTGGAGACCTCCACTTCCACTGAAGGCTAATACATAAGTGCAGCATACTTCACCTTTCAATTTATACCTCCTTATCTGGTGTGCAATGGTGCCAGGCTTAGGAGTAGCACATACACTGTCTCCATACAGTGTGCAAGGCTTATAACTCACAAGTTAAAAATTCCTGTTGGGGACTGACCCCACTAGCCTCAAAGCAAGACTCGCACCTTGTTAAGACAACAGCTAACAAACAGCTTTTCACTATTGGCTCAGAAATACTGTGTATAGTTAACTAAGAGTTCTTCTGAAAGCCCTGGTTTACTAAAAACTATGAACATGAACTTCATACATTTCTGTGGATAAATGATCCTGAATTTTAATACTATTTACCATTTGTCCAATTACCATTTCAGGACTATATGTCAAGCATAACCTGGAAGACTGGACACTCATTTCTACAATACTTGGAGCACTAATATCTCTACTGATAATTGCAATGGTGGCACCATCTGTCTGCAAACGTGGCAGGGGGGATAGGGGGAGAGAGAAAAAAAAAAGGAAAGGAAAAAGAAAAGAGAGAGCACTCCACAGTGTTTCAGTAGTTCAAAATCATTCTAGTGTAATGACTTCTTTCATGTATCCATAATGTTACACAATGAATTAAGGGTAGTGATAACACACTGGAAAAATTAAGTGTTCCTTCTGAATAAGCCACAGAATGAAAGTATTTATGCACAATCAGCATGTGTCCTTCACATTCCTCATAAATATCAGAATTACTACAAGACCTTCCCTAAACTAAAAACATAGCAAACAACTCCCATTATAAGCCCAAAAAATCTAAGCAATAGAGCTGAAACCTTTAATAGAAGATAAACAGAAAGATAAATGGAAATACAAAGAGTTTAGATCTGTGCTGCACCTGTTTGACCTTAAGGCATCACTCCTGCTCCTTCGGGGAAGAGTATATAGCAGCACAAAAGTAAGCAGTAAAAGCTGGCTGACTTTAAGTTCACCTTAAGAAGACTGTCTCTATCTATGACAAAGATCCTTTTTTGCATATTATGTTACTTGAGACAATTCCAGTTGAATTTATCCACGTATTTTTAACTTAGACACAGAATTTGCTTCAGGCTGAAACTTGGCATACTAGATCTCAGCCCAACAGCAACTCCTAAAAAAACAAAATCCAGAAGGCGAAGGAAGGCTGAAGTCTTAACCTTCAAGACTGCAGAGAAGCAGTATATTTAAAGTAATACAGAATAGGTACAAATCCTAGTTTTGCCCATGAGAGCTACAGCATACCCCTTGAAGTATGAAAAGCAGGAGGACACCACATATGTGAATATATATGTATGTAAATATACATTATTTTTTACAGTTGAGATATAGTTTTCATGGTTATTACTGATATCTATTGTCACCGAGGGGAACATTAAAACGTGAACTAAAAGAAATGCTACAAGATTCTACTTCAGATAAAGAACTGTTAGCTGTATTCAGGATGGATTAAAAATAGTTTGTGTTATATAGATTTCTGGGAAGCTAAGGCTAAGAAAGAAGATAATCAGACATTCCAGTCACAGACATTTTTGGTTGATGGAACTTTGCACTGTCTAAAATGGTTGAATACTTAGTTCAGTAGGGGTCCAAATGCTTGGAAACAGCAGAATGCAGTAGTAGACTATGAAAAAGTTGTTTAAAAAGAATGAAAAGTCTGCTGAAGATTTGTGCCATGAGCACCATTTTCTATTTCTCAGTTTCATTCTGAGAACATTATGAACTACTATATTAAAATTTTAGACACTCACTGAGATGGATTTATCAGGGTTGATCAATCAACCTTGCTGGACCATGCCTTTTGGAAAATGTAAGATATTCTAGCAAGGGATCTTTATGGGTGTATGCACATAAAAGAACACCAGCATAAACTGACAAACACTGTTACTTACCGAACAATCACTCTGCTGTAATGTTGACTAAAAATACCTAGAAAAAACTCAGAAAAACAAGACATTCTGCACTGGAGGGGAAAAAATGGAAAAGCGTAAGTGTGATTTATTCAATACAAAGTTTGTTCCGATTTCCACATATAAAATGTGAGGAGAGCTTAGGCATACACAGCCCAGAGTAAAGCATTCTGTCTTTGAAGGGGCAGAAATAGTCTATTTCATCTAGCTATAAGCTGGGTGTATTGAACCACTCCTGCTGTGAATATTGTCTCCCACAGTCAAGCAACTGAGTCAGTGAAAGTTCAAGGGTGTAGCTTCCAGTTCTTGCAGCTACATTGCAGCAAAATTGGGTTGGTACAGGGATAGTCAAGTAATTTGAATACTCATCTGTGAGATAAAGCAAACTTGGAATTGCTGAGGATAATATAACCCAATGGCTTTGGCCCAGTTGCATACTCATACCCCACCATCTGAGAGTGTATAGACAGGAAGCCTGTCATACTACTGCCCTTTTTCCAGAGAAACCCCTCCTGAATCACTCTTCCATCTTACCTCTCCAGGGTATGTCATGTAGGTAATCACTGATCATGTATGAAGCTGAAGTAAACTTGAAAATTAATACACACAAACATTTTACATGTATATAAATAAATTATGTACAGATGGATACAAATCAAATATAGGTATATACACACATCTTCAATTCAGAAGAATAATACTTCACGTACTAATGACATATATACTGTGGCATATTAATCTTAAGGTGACTACTTATTACAGTGGCAGATGTATTTGATTAACTCAGTATAGATAAACATTACAATTGTGACACAGTTGTAACATTTATAATGCTTTTTCTGGAAGAATTCCAGAGTAATTTTTATAGTTTAAACAAATGGCTGGACAGCATATGCATACTGCATGTTTTGTAACATGTTTTCGATAAAGGAAAGGCAAAATGAAAACATAACGCTGCATAACAGAGGAAACTGAAAATTAATTATGTAGATCTATCAATACATTCCTGAACTGCACTTTAATATTCTGGTTTTTAATAAAGATGGAGAAGAAAAATGTTTTTTCAGGAAAAATGAGAAAAGATAAATACAATAGATGATGAAAATCAAAGAAACACTTGAGAAATCCAGACATCATTTTCATGGTAGACATTCTCCACTAATTTGCCTTTATGGTATATCATACTCAGAAACTTGATTAGATAAATCTAATCGATCTAAAGTTCATCTGTCATTCAGCAAACTGCGAAATATTTACATCATTGATTTGTACTTAAACTGGTTGCAGCTTCTCAAGTTCTGTATCTCTTAGGCTGAAATGTTAGAACTCGGTCCCAGGCCCGTTAAAGGACTAAGACCCCTATAGCAAGATTATGATGATTTGTGAGTCTAACAGTGTGATTTACAGAGCATTCCTCATCACAGGAACATTTGCAAGACCATGAGTGTGCAAGATTTCTCTAGCAAGGGTTCAAGGTGCCCCATTGTGCTGCATCTGCCCACACTCAAGCTTATTGCCAGCTTAGCAGGGCTGAGGGTCTCAGTGCTCCTGAGCTGACTCAGGAGGCTGATCCCTTTCAAAACTAATCCAGCAAAATAAGTCACTAGTTTTACACTCATGCCTTGAACTAATATGATAGCGTAAGCATTCAGGCTGGTTCAAGGGAGAGAAAATAAACATAAGGCCATCCAGAGGATGGGACCATGGCAATTCTGACCTAGATTTCTTAAACTTCCTTGGAACCCATCTCACATGCCAAATTCAATGAGCACATTCAACTTTATGCCTCATGCGCACAGACACTATTGAATTCTACTAAGACACAACGACCAGCGATTATTAAAAAATGATAGGCAGAGAAGGCAGGGGAGGAAATTAAAGATGCACATTCACAAGGGGCAGGAAACAGATTAACACATATATTTCTTGGCTTTTTAATCAGGTAAACAAATGTTCTCTCAAAGTCCATATGAGATAATCTCAATATTCATGCTAAGATTTTATTAACAATATCATAGTGTATTCTTGCACTATTATGTTATTACAAACTTGCCTTAATCTTAGTCAAAATTTAAGAAATATTTTTTCATAATTAGGCTGCTTGGAGAATATAACACAATGTTTAATTATTATTTATTATATTGGATGTTCAAGCTAATAGATTCCAGGTTAGTTTTGCTCATTATCGTGTAGGCATGATTCAGCTTTTAAAAGAACATGTATGTTTTGTTATAAAGCTGTCCATGTATTTCCAGATACCAAAAAATATCCTTTAGAATTTCTCTTTTGTTCTAATTTTCTCTCTGAAAGATTTTTCTCTATTGTTTTTAAAACAAATACAGCAATGTTCAGTGAAACTTGTGTTTTCTATAATATACCTAATTGTGTATCTTAAAAGGGCTGAAAATGGTAGATTAAAATTGTCTGTAGCATCAAATGGAAGAATAATATAATCTATTTTTTAAACTTTCTTGTAGTCTGTCAGAAGAAAAAAGGTGATATATTTTTTGAAAAAGGAAAAATATAAAAATGGTAAAGGCTTAGCAATATATTCATAACTTTTTAGAAAGCTCTGACCTATGAAAAAAACTACTTTATAAACAAAGTGACTGTCCTATATCATAAAGGTAACTGTAAAGTGAAGATTTCTTCTTCTTCTTCACTTTAAAGAAAAATAAAGACAGTATGCAGTTGTGCAGTCCATGAATTTTTTGAAAAAGTTTCTGAATATCAAATATTTCACTAACAATTCCTAAGTTTTTTTTAAATCAGAACCATATATTTTACAACAGTATCAATTAAAAATGTATTTTTACCCAAGATAATTCCTATAACAAATCTTAAAATTTTCATTCTGTATTTTCTTCCTATGCTGCTTAATTTTTCTCAACAGCTGATAAGAATGCAGGTATCTGAAAAGGAGAACAACCCAAGGTACATTACTGTTTCACAGCAAATGAGCAAATTTGCAGGGATGAAAACTTTAACCTTGGGAAATAAGTATTTTAGAAACTACAACTGAAAATATCAATGCTAAATTCCACTAAAATAGTTTACAAAATAGTGAGATAAAATCAACTAAAAAAAAAATATATGCTGCAAAGAGTCCCTGCAGTTCTACAACACAACTTCAAAATTTGGGAAGTTACTTTTACATGCATTGATATATGTGGTTTAGGTATAGATGCATATGCATCTTCCCACAGGTAAACAATGGTGGTAGTTAAAACAAAACCAGAAAATCTCTCCGGTTCACGGCAATCACACAGAATTAATTTGGGAATGTTCAGTTAAGGGACAAGTTTGCTCTGTACTCTGCATTATGAAGCTTCCACAGTAAAACAAAAACTAATAGAACTCCATAAGTCTTGAACGCAAAAGTGTATTTTGTTTTTGCCTAAAGCGTCTTAAATTTACCACCTTGGAGGAAAAGACATAGTCAATAATTACCTGTAAGAACTCCAAAAGGAGTTTTGTGTAATGCAGGAGGAAGCTGAGGGGAAGATCAATGGGCAAACATCAATGTACCTGGAAGCAGAACTGATTTACAGGGTCAAGAGATGGACCAGCACCAGCCAGAGGGCTCTTCTCCAGCTCCACCGGTAACTCAACATGTCACAAACTTGCAAACATATTCCTGGTATGTGAGAGGAGTGGTAAATACAGGAGGTGAGCCATCTTGCTTTCACCAAGGGGATAAACTATCATAAATTACTCAACACAGACTGCAGGGAAAAAACAGGTAGTTACTGCCAAGCAACTGATGTGGAATGAGATCTCTCCCTAGCTCACCACTACAATTCATCTGTGTCCTTTCTCTAAGAAGCTACATAACAGACTCAGCACCTTGCACAGCTATATGCAAGATGAATTCATTTCCCTTAATCCTATTACAGCTGATGAGAAAATAAGACTTTTTAACATGACTACAAGGTAAAAATGAAAGATCGATTTCCTCTGAAGGCAAAACATTGACTTCTTCCTTGCTTTACAGCCACAGACTTTTTTAAAGGAAAATGAGTATGTTCCTTTTCATAATGCATTACATAATAAACTAATACATAATGCATTACATAAGAAAAGTGCATTACATAATAAACCATTAAACAAAACAGGAACACATGCTATCCATCATAACTCTATCTGACCTTCTTGCCATTGCTTCTTATAAATTAGGAGCAATTCCATTGATCTTAACAGAAAGACATTAAGGCTGGTCAAAAAAACCCAGATAGATTTAACAAAACCATGTGCAGTTCAGCTGCTAGTACATACATACTTGCTAGTCACAACAAATATGTTGAGAGATGCAACATATTAGATCCTCTGGAGTAGTTAGAACTTAATGCACAGCAAGCCTTCTGAAATGGTAACAGAGTATTTCATAGCTAAATAGAAATTGAGAAAAATTATTCTGTTGTTTTTCTAGCTGTATCAGCTGTGTATTAACTCTGCTTGCAAATCTCATCCTGCCTATACATTTAAGCCATCCCAGCAAATTATCACTGTGTTTGTTTCATCTTTAATGTCTTCCTAGTAGTAAAAGGTGTTAGCCCACACCAGAAAGAACAAAACATTTCCCTTTACACACAGACAGAGCAAAGGAATAAGAACAACAATCACACACAGTACAAAAGGAGTAATAATAGCAAAAATGACAGGACTATATGAAATGTAAAAGCAATGAACTAAAAGTCACCAAAAGCGAATGCTATTTAGCTTTAATGGAGTTTGTATCCATTTACCCTGCTAGATGAACATAAACCTCGTAGCACAGAAACTGCTAAAAAACTGCACTAGTGAACTTCAAATTAGGGCACGTGCTGTTATTTTTGTTATCTGTATCTGGGTTCTACCAGTTCTTTATTTCCCACCAGTCGACGAGTACAATATACAAATCCATATTCTAATTTCTTCCTTGTCAGTAATGATTAAGGAACACGTTACAAATACAACAGGTTTATATGGGCTAACTGTCTCAAAAGCTGTCCCTGAAAAAGCAACTTATACAACTGTATGTTGCTTCTATCAACAAATTTACTGCTGCATGTCCTTAAAATTTCCAGATGATGACATTAATGACAATTAGTGCTTGAAAATGACTGAAATCATAAATAAAAAGCAGCAAAACCAGCTGGAATCCTCCCATATTCCACTCTGCATCAAAACAACACAACAAATTGGTACCTGGCAATTTCTGTATTGCTTATATGCTAATTAATAACCAACCTCAAGACATTTAAAACGGTTGATATTAGTAAAGGTAAAGTAACTACAAGTATCAACACACTTTGCATTAAAACTGGTTGCTTTTCTCTCCAGAAAGTTTGGTCCCTTTTCTGATCTAAAGCTTTTGTGTAAAATACACACAAATTCAAGGAAATAGTCCTAGAATCATAAACATCAGAAGAAGAACCTACCCTGAACAAAACCTGATTTATTTTTTATTTGTTTTGAGTGAAATCTATTCTTACCCTGCATAAACATACCTTTCTGACTAGCACATCTCCTCTCACACAAGCAAACTCACATGCTAAATGAAGGAGGAAATGACAAAGGCAGGCTCACAGAAGCAACATATAACAGAGGTAAATGTACAAAATTAGGACTTTTTCATTGCTCCCTGTATGCAAAACTTTATGTTCATCTATGCTGAATTTTATTGAGCAGTTGGTTGGTCTCATCAAGGTCTGTAATTTTTCAGAGCTGGCCTTGATTTTTAATATCTTGACTAACTTACAAGGCAGAAACTTCCTTTACAGATCTATGCTGGTTCTTCCAAGGCATATCATACTTACCCATGTGTCCGCTACTTCCATCCTTTACTAGGACTTATATTAATTTGCCCGGTATATATATAAAATTTAGAAGTTCAAAGTTCCCCAGATCTCACCTTTTAAAAAATTAGCATCACATTTGCCACTCTTAATTTCTCAGATAATTAAGTAGGTTTTAAGCCAGAAGTTACATGACAATATTAGCCACTGTCATATTCTCTTAACTAAACATGCATGTGCATGAACACCCATTTTATCACAATCCCTCTTTGCTGCCTCTTCTGTTGAAAATTGAAATGTATATACTTACTCCCATAGTGCTGGCTGAGCTATAGAGGTTGCTGAGCACAGAAAATGAAGTTCACACTTTCATAGATCAGAAGGCTCAAAGGCACAACCCAGTGTGCTAAGGGCTGGGGCATTGCATGTGAGAATGTATAAGCATATCTGGAATTGTTTTGTTCAAGCCTAAAAATTAAGCTATAAAGTCCTTTCATTTTTCTATTTTGCTTCTAATTACATCAGAAGTACTGCAAATTGAGGGGGGAAAATCCCCAAACTACTGCTCGCTGCACTGTCGACTGTTTGATGCCAAAAAAAAAAAAAAAAAAATCAAAGCAGCTTTCAAAAAATCAATATAAAACAACTTTCAGTAGGCCCTGGTTTTTCTGACAGTCTGAGAAGACCTTCAAGTGAATAAAAGAACCTCCAACAGTCAACCAGGATCTACAGGGTCAGATGAAAGAATTTCTAACCCAGTAACCAGTGTTTTCTTGTTTAGTATGTCAATTAAAGGTCCTGAATTTCACTAGCTATCCCCTCTGCTCCCCAAACCGCAAAATACAATCTCCTCTTGGTTTCATCTTACTCCTTTGGAACTGTAATTAACCTGACTGTATCCATTATATTTCAGATGATCAGTTGTGAAGATTATTTCTAGTCATCATTACTATTTATCATTACATTCTCTTGTAGACAAAAAGAAATTTAAAACTGCCTCTTGGGAAAAAAAAAGTTTTCTTTCCAGTTTCTTTCATTTTTAACAATATTAACACACATATCTTCAACAATTACTTACAATGTAACAAGTGCTTTTCAACATAAAAGCACATCTTGTAGTTCAAGGTTTCATGGTTTTACAAGAATGAATACAATCTAGAAATTTTATAATAATGAAAATCAGCCTTCAGAGAAGAATTTTGATTACAATATCAGAGTTCCATATAAATCTCAGTAGCTGCTTAGATTCAAAGCACTCAAACTAAAAAGAGAAATTAATTGTTTTAGAGGAGCTTTACAAAGAAGATAAATGAATGGTTATTTCCATGTTTTTCCCAGTCTTTAAAGACTTATCTTGGGATAAGTAATCTAGTAGACAGAGTAAAGAAGTAAAAGAAAAAAAAATCTTCCGTCTCATTTTGCATAAATGAATTGAGAGGCAGAGGAAACGTTATTATGATATGTAAAGTATGTGCCTCTAGGAGCTAATTCTACTCAATTTATTGATACTTGCTTAAAAGCAAATGCAACTGCTCATTTCAGTAGGAAGCAGAAATATCTAGTACTGGAAGTATGTACACTTGACTCAAGAGACCAATCTTCTTACAAAAGGAATTATTTAAATTAAGGGAAAAATATTTGTAAGACAGTCCTTCTGAAAGCTACATTTGTCATAGATTCTCCACTGGAATCCCAGAGCAAAATATTCTACAAGGAGGAGGGACCTAAAGCAGACAACTTACAGCTAATAGAGCTCTAGCAAAGTCGTATCTACAAGATTTCCTGAATAACTGAAGAGACAAAATGGAATAAAAAGTATTTTGAAAGGACTCTTTAATGTCTGATAAATTCTGTTTTAACTGAATTTATATTGTTTCACAAGTCTGTTATTTTTGGAAGCAAGAGGCTTTTTCTACTGTAATGCTAGCAATTACACAGAGTAAAATTACAAATATATCTATATAAGCATACAGACAACCTGTTGCTGCATATATATTGAAAGGAAGTCTATCTGATCCAGGAAGAAGAGAAAAATGAGAGGGCATGAAAAGTCTTCAAGTGAGAAGTGACTGAGAGGAGATTATGGAGGACACTGATAAAATGGGAAGAAAGCTTCATCACACAATGGTGGTACAGTGAAGGTGAATCAGATGCTTTTATGTAAAAAGCTTTATCTTACAGATGAAGATAAGGTCTAAGTGGAAATCTCCCAAGATTACCCTCAGGGTCTTCTTAGACAAAAAGGGCCATTACACACTACTGGCTCAGCATACAATGTAATCCAGGCACTGTTCCCCTGTCTGGGGAAAGTCTAGGAAAGGGAAGAAAACCCGGAGATGTTTACTGCAGGAGTGCCATTGCATAGTTTTATTTGAGAAGGCTGGAAAAAGAGAACAACCCCTGTTTTTAGTAGAATAGTTCAGACTGAGTCTTCATAAAAGGATCTCAGAGGCTGCTTATGTCAACAATGAATTTCTGAATCACTGTATGGGCAGAAGATACTCTGTATTCCTGCACTAGATGAAAAAAGGGAAGACAGAAGGCACGTTCATAGTTCTCTTAATATTACCAAAAATGGAAAGAATGCTGAGAGCATCTTTCAGATTTACATGAATCTTACTACACACATTCATAAGGAATAGTTTTCCTCCTGATACCATCTAATGTGCACTTTATAAACCTCTGGGGAATATGGTTTATGAGCAACAGAAAAATAAACAGGATTTAAAACATCTGACATTAGAAAGAAAAAAAAATTATAAAAGTGACAAGATTAATGGACTATACTAGGTGATAAATTTGAAAGAATAATCCTCTACTATCAGGATAAACTCAAAACAACCTAATAAATACTTTTCCAGTTATGATAATACTTGTACAAAAGTATTTCTTTAGAAAAAATATTGTTCACAGTGTTTCCAATGTGGCAGAAGAAAAGTCATCCTCTAGAAGCTCAACAGCGAGCTTAATATAACTAGCTGGAGAAACAGTGGGACCACTGATAAATTCTTCTGATCTGGCAGATGTTACAAAGCTAAGGATGGTTAACTGCCTTATAGAATGAAAAATATGGATGGATCCTATATGTATGGCCAAAAAAAAAAAAACCAAACATTTATAAAGTCTAGCCTCTGTAGAAAACTTTAAGGTAAACAATTCAAAACTGCATTTCACATATATCTTTTCTTATAACACACATGCTTACATATGGAGGATTAGCACAAAATGATTTAACAGCACTGTACTCTATATCATTAAAGACTGATAGTTTTTAGAATGACTGCTTTAAGTATTTTGAAATTAACTCAGCACTTTTTTATTTTAAAAGTCTGTAGTCAGAAGAAGAGAGCAAAGAAAGTAACTACATAAGAGCTGAACAATTGATGAGGAAAAGAAAAATTATGCACAAAACATTTACAGAAAAACTCACTAACTTCATATGAAATACTATTCAAGTCTTGTCTTTCAGCTGGAAAGCTGACAAAATTATATTAGAGAACATTATGTCAGTGGAAATTTAATTTTTAAAAAAATTATTTGTAATCATGCTTTGCAATATTTTTTAAAAACTTACAGCCCCACCCCAGCACAATCTCTGAGAAAACATATATAATATGGCTAATATTACAATGTCTTCAAAATATTAGCTTGCTGGACAAATATGTACTTTTGGATAAACAGCACCTGACCTTACAACAGTCATTCTTTTAAATGTTACAGCACTGCTAACAGTTTCAATTAAATAAAAATTAAAGCTGAGAAAATATCACAAAAGGGTAATCTAATATTTGATCATTAATGTGCTTATGTAAAGTGATATTTACAACAACATTTTGAGAACCAGGCAATTTCTCCAAAAAAAAAAAATGCAGCTTTAATAACTTTTAGTACACTGCATTTTGTGTTCTGCACATTATCCTCAGAAGCACTGGCAAGCTTCATCTAAGATCACTTCCTAAGGCATGAAGATGAAGCTTTCTTAAAGAATAACCCTCCACCTTTAGATCAAACTGAAGGTTTCCATTCCTGGCTTCTAGGACTGGACAGAAACTAACAGATGAGATGATCCTAACATATGAGATGATCTTGGCATTACCAAAACAAATAATTTCAGGATTTTTAAGGGGCCTATTATTTGTTTCTGCTTGTAAAAAAGGTTGCCAAGCATTGTTACAATTTCCTAAATACTGAGATGAGCAATACTCACAACCACTGAAAACCTTCAGCGCTAGAAATTGCCGCCATACCTATACTCGTTGCAACTAAGGATAACTTCCACAGATTAACCGGTTGTCTTCCAACTACATCCATTCAAGACAGATTTACTAAAAAGGGGAAAAAAAGAGACAAAAAAAAATTGGCAAATCTGATTACCATATACACAGAGTTGGTGTTTCTTTGCCCGTCTCTCCAACATAGATGTGCTCTGAGACACAGCTACCTTGAGGACTGGAAGAAGCAAAATGCAAGAAGATATACTTAAACAACTACAGTAATTTCTAAAGAATCGCAGCACTTATATGAACTCTAGAATCCCTTTCCTTAAACGTATCCCAACTTGTTCAAAGATGGTTTGGGGTTACATTTGCCCCATAAGAAAAGTCTTCTCAAACTTAACTATATTCTAGCAAAGCATTATTATTATCGGGTATTAAGAATTTTCTTTTGACTGTAGATATAGCCCAATTTCTCAGATGAAAATATTTTTACTTTAAAGTTTCCTAGCAAATGTAAGTTTGACATTATTACATTTTTTAAAGAATGTTGAAATAAACCAAATTTCAGAGGGCAGCCTTGATCTCTTTGCATTTTGAAGATAATGTTATACCAACATCTATTTAATTCTTGTATCTCATAGAGTTTCTGTTGTTCATAATAACTCAGCAGAGTTTCTCCCTAGAAAGGCCTGCCTTCCTATATTACATTAATTGGTGGGCAGCCAGATGTTCTGTTCTATTAGAACACAGCCCATGCTGGCAACATGGACATTTGCTTCAGAAATCAACATTCAAATGAGAAGGAAAGAATCTAATTAGACAGCAAGATATTAATTACTAACATCCAGCTGAAAAAGCAGAGGTTATTTACTGCCAATATATTGATGTTACAACAGAGAATTGTATAGTTTCTTTGCAGAGTTTTCATTAACTAAATAATGTTATCATTTAATATTGCTTTTTTGTAAACAGTAATAGAACTTAGATAAAATCAGAATGGCTAAGTATACTAATATTTACTTGTTTTTCACACAGCATTGTCATTTATATGAAATAAGAGCACATACTGTGTTACTAGATATTTCCTCCAAGAAATTCTCTGAACTTTCTGAAATTAATTTTTATACCACATGACGGACCAAATTTTTGGAGTTGGTCAGCTGCCATTTAAGCATTAAATAAAAAGTTCAGAATTTCTCCCAAGCTCTCAAAATCTGTTACAGTGGGATGTAAGAAGGCACTTCTGAAAACACTGTCCAAATTTCAGGCAGAATTCTGAAACTGAAATTTTCTTAAAATCCAACTCTTCTCCACTTGCCATCAAGGGAAGGTGTACTCATGGGTCCTGGGCTTAAAAATTTGTATTACAACAGAAATGAAGAAGATGTGTCATTTCCTTTAATAGAAAGGAGAGAGAAAACTGAAAATAATTTTTACTTCCTGCACTGGGAGGTATTGTGACTCAAGGAGACTTTGTATCCTCTTACATGCCAAGAAATCACACTAGATTGAGAAAAAGGAACTCAGGAAGCTAATGAGATACTGTCTTCCAGTTAGGACAGTGAAGCAGAAAGTAATCTCAGCTAAAGCTTTAACATCATCAGTGAATTATCTTGGTTTAACAAGAACTCTTTTGTGTTCTTGATGCAATGTTGTTTTGATACAGTGTAACACATGTGGCTTTTCCTTACCCTCCCTCTCTTTAAAAAACCCCCACCACACTAGATTTGCTCAAACTCACCCTTTTTCCTGCATGGACAAAGTGAATGCATGGAGAAACTAAAAGGAGGGTTTCACAGACAGAAAGAGCACTCCCTATTGATCATGCTTGCATCATGGCAGATACAACACTCAGATAAACAAAGAGGAGGATTCTTGGCTAAGAACAGATGGCAAATGCTCTCTCTTGCGACCATGGAATTGCATATATTAAGGATCCTTCTGCTTTATGCAGTTTATCAAATCTTGAGCTGTTAGTTTGTGAAACTTCATAGAGCTTCGTCCCTCTCAATTCAATGGCAAGTCCTGCATACAGTCTGTCTTGATCATTTAAATATGTGTATTTTTTTCTGATGTAGTTGTTTCCTATGTTTTACACTGTCAGACAATCTTTCTTCCATCAGAACTAGCAGCAAATTCTCTCTTTAGCATTTTCAAAGGCAAGAATGAAATTTGCATTCCAGCTTCAGATGAAGAATGAAGCAGCTCATGGGAATGCCAAGTCAGTTAGAGCCAATTATAACTTGATTGACTTACCTTGGCATTAGAATGACTAGAAATGTGCTAGATGGAAGTTTCACATCTATACACATTTGTGATTTATAGGAAGCTGTTTCATGGATTGCAAAGCTCATTCCTTCTAGTAATTGAGAGAAGAGTGTCCACTTTAGATTAGAAACTGTTTTCTAACTGTCGAATAGTGTCAGAAAGACCATAGTTTTTTGTTCAGTTTTTTGTCAGTTCCGCAACTGACAATAGTGTCAGTTGCGGAAGTCATTGCTAGGCCACTCTCCATCATCTTTGCTAAGTCGTGGGCAACAGGAGAGGTGCCTGAGGACTGGAGGAAAGCGAATGTCACTCCAGTCTTCAAAAAGGGCAGGAAGGAGGACCCGGGTAACTATAGACCGGTCAGCCTCACCTCCATCCCCGGAAAGGTGATGGAGCAACTTGTTCTTGGTGCTGTCTCTAGGCACATCAAGAATAGGGGGATCATTAGGGGCAGTCAACATGGCTTCACCAACGGGAAGTCTTGCTCAACCAACTTGATAGCCTTTTATGAGGATGTTACCCGGTGGATAGATGATGGTAAAGCTGTGGATGTGGTCTATCTCGATTTCAGTAAAGCGTTTGACACGGTCTCCCACAGCATCCTCGCAGCTAAACTGAGGAAGTGTGGTCTGGATGATCGGGTAGTGAGGTGGATTGTGAACTGGCTGAAGGAAAGAAGCCAGAGAGTAGTGGTCAGCGGGACAGAGTCCAGTTGGAGGTCTGTGTGTAGCAGAGTTCCGCAAGGGTCGGTTCTGGGACCAGTTCTATTCAATATATTCATTAATGACTTGGATGAGGGATTAGAGTGCGCTGTCAGCAAGTTCGCTGATGACACAAAACTGGGAGGAGTGGCTGAGATGCCGGAAGGCTGCGCAGCCATTCAGAGAGACCTGGACAGGCTGGAGAGTTGGGCGGGGAGAAATTTAATGAAATATAACAAGGGCAAGTGTAGAGTCCTGCATCTGGGCAAGAACAACCCCATGTACCAGTACAAGTTGGGGACAGACCTGTTAGAGAGCAGCGTAGGGGAAAGGGACCTGGGGGTCCTAGTGGACAACAGGATGACCATGAGCCAGCAGTGTGCCCTTGTGGCCAAGAAGGCCAATGGCATCCTGGGGTGTATTAGAAGGGGTGTGGTTAGCAGGTCGAGAGAGGTTCTCCTCCCCCTCTACTCTGCCCTGGTGAGGCCGCATCTGGAGTATTGTGTCCAGTTCTGGGCCCCTCAGTTCAAGAAGGACAGGGAACTGCTAGAGAGAGTCCAGCGCAGAGCCACGAAGATGATTAAGGGAGTGGAACATCTCCCTTATGAGGAGAGGCTGAGGGAGCTGGGTCTCTTTAGCTTAGAGAAGAGGAGACTGAGGGGTGACCTCATTAATGTTTATAAATATGTAAAGGGTAAGTGTCAAGAGGATGGAGCCAGGCTCTTCTCAGTGACATCCCTTGACAGGACAAGGGGCAATGGGTGCAAGCTGGAGCACAGGAGGTTCCACTTAAATTTGAGGAAAAACTTCTTTACTGTAAGGGTGACTGAACACTGGAACAGGCTGCCCAGAGAGGTTGTGGAGTCTCCTTCTCTGGAGACATTCAAAACCCGCCTGGACGCGTTCCTGTGTGATATGGTCTAGGCAATCCTGCCCCGGCAGGGGGATTGGACTAGATGATCTTTCGAGGTCCCTTCCAATCCCTAACATTCTGTGATTCTGTGATTCTGTGATTCTGTGACCAATCCTCACAAGAGCAGCTGTTCTGCTTCTTCACGACTCCCTTCCCCTTCTTTTTTTTTATAGTCTCCCCAACTACTTTATAATCCTGAGCTGTATTTTGGACTGAAAACTACAGTTCCATTAGAAAGTTTTTCCAGTACCCCGCACTTTAAACCTATCTTTAGAAAAACTTGGAATACAGATATATCCATGACATACAGAAAACCCATCTATTCCTTCGCACAATCACACTCCTGGGGCTCTATAAAATATTAACAACCGTGACAGCTTTCAGTGTGCCTGTCATTACCACCTGAGCTTCATAGACCACTCCTGGAAAACCACTGCAGTGAAATATCCTTAATAGCCATATCTTACATTATTATTTTAATAAATAAAAACTCAAAATGTACACTGAATCACTAAGACACTATCATGCCTAAACTTACCAGTTATTCATTCATACCATATAATCCTGAACCTATTTTGAACCCATTCATTTCCTGTATTCTTCACTTACCAACTTCCATGTTCTTGTCCATAAACCTGACCATAGCATTTAGAGGCGTGGCTTTTAAACTGTGGAATTCCTAATGTAGCTTTGTCATGTTGAATAATTCCTCTAACCTCAAGTCACTCATGTAAGCAATTCTCACTGTTGATAATAAACCTATTCTCTTGCAAAAACTAGGCAGTATTTGATCTTCTGACAGTCAATGTTAAAATACTAACACAGGTCAGAAGGAACTTAAGTTGCTTCTAACAGGAAATAGATATTAAATATGGTTGTAATAGTAAAACTTGATTGTAAATATCTCAAGGCTAACTTCGAGAACTTGTTGGTTCTTTTTGCTTTTTCCTCTCACCCTTTCTTATTACATGCATCTCTCCCAATTTTCCCAACTTTCTATTCAAATTGCCTAATATTTTCATCACTCTCTCCTTTTCTGGTTTATCGCTTTTAAATTCTGTCTTCTTTACAATTCTTAATTTCTCTTTCTTTTCCCTGATGGTTTTATTTGTTTAGCTTCATTTGAGAAATTCAGACCACACTACAATTCTGTTGCTTTACATAATATACCTGTAGTTTACTGCCATAAAATGCATTTCCTATAACAACACTTTCTGAGAAGATCCTATCGCTTCTTTCTCATGTAGTAGTTTAATATGAAATAATTTTCTGAGATTAATTTTATGCATCATTTAGATGAGCTAAATCCCAAGTAAGACAGCCTTTAGTTTAATTATTCTAAATCATTCCATAACTTTTATGTAACACAATAAATGTGGACTTTATTTGCTTCTGGGGAAATAGTTAAATTTTACATGCATTCATAACTAACCAAAGTACAAAGTAATTAAAGCTTTTCAGTGCTTTCTGATAAGCATTACCCTGACATAGCAATTAAGCCCTCAAAAAATCAGAAAGAAGATGCATGAAATTATAGTCTTTAAAATCAGTATTAAAATATGGAATCTGTTTCACTTTTTGTAGTATATACATACGTGTATCCCAGGTGACGCTTGGAAATAAATGTATCAAACTTCTAACAAAAGGAACTGCTAGATTTTTGCTCTAGAGAATGACTTTCAAAAGTTCAAATACAACTTTCAGCATTGGCAATCAGAGGGATTACAGAATCTCTCATCTTGGTGGATTCCCAGAACTGCTGCCCATTCTAAACACCCAATTTATTGTCTTTACACACACAATAGCTGCAGGTGCTGCCCTGGGTATGCATAAAGAGTGTCTGAAACAGCCTGCAAGCTCAGGCTGTATGGATGGGTTGCAGAAAGATCATGAGACATTTCACATTGCAGTTACTTTGACAGCAGCTCCAGGAATGATATGGGCATAGTCACTGAGAGCAAGGCTGTATCTCACTACAACTGAAGCAAGAATAGATTGTAAGAGGCAAGCCTGTTATCTAGAATTCTTTAATTTTTCCTAGCTATACTGTATAGCTGGGAAATACTTTTTTCCATTATCTGGGTTTTTTCTTAAAAAAAACCCCAAACTTTCAAATTGTTATGAATCATGTAGAAACCATTTAAAAATCACACCTAAAATGCTAAACTTTTAGTTGACAATGACGAAAGAGCTCTTGGTAAAAACCAGACTTGACAGCATGCTTGTTTATGAGTATCCTTTCTTCTAGTAACCGAACACAGTGGCCATGTATGTTACTAATTTCAACAAACCTGGAACTATTCTCAGACATTAGGAAAAAAGGCAACTCATTGCCATGTCAGCTTTAGCTTACCTTTCCCACTTTTATCAGTAGCCCCCTTGCTGCTGCACCACATGCACCTCACAAATAGTGCGGCATGACCTTTATGACGACAATGCAGTAATATAATTTAAAATTCCTGATTTTACGTTCTTATTGACATTTTATATGTAAATAACAAAGAATCCAAAGTGTAAGACAAATTCTTAATGTCTCTACTTCTCATGACTGTTACTTGAAACTAATGCCTCTGAATTAAATGACACTTCTATGCTTTTGCACCAGTATACTAGCATTAGAAGCCAGACATAAATTAGAAATAAAATGAGGCTTTTTGGGGGCAGTGAAACACACCAGTAATGATATCATAAATATGTAATTTCTTTACACTAGTTATATTACGTTTGTAATAGAGACTATGCCACCATGTAAGGTTACCAAAAGTGGTGGTTCAGGGAAGCATGCTTAGTTTGCCATCACTCATGTAGACTTACACTGAAACATTCCCTGCTCCCTTTCAAGAAAATGCAGACATTTTAAGTCCTCCCCTCATCCCTTTTCTGAAAGTGTCTTTTTCCTCCATACCCTTCTCACTCCTTCTTTTAACACTGAAAAATTAAAATTAAAAAACCAAACAAATACAAACCCCACCAGTCGGGGCTGAGGTTTCACATACTAAGTAGTGTGCACAGCATTAGAGAGAAAAATCAGATTAAATGCACTTCTTTCACAGACGTAAGGCTAACAGACCTTTAGCATTTACAGAATGCTTCCAAATCACTAATGCTAAAGCATTACTGGAATGGAAAATATCACCCTTCTCCTCTCAGTACTGCCTTGCTGAATAAGAGATGTGTATTGAAGACGGTTCTCTAGTGTCATTTTAATGTAGAAAAATAAGAGACACATTACAACAAGTACTACTAAATATAAGTGTTATCCAGGCAGCAATATACACGTGAATACAAAAGAGGTTTGGTGTCTAAAATGTCTATAAATACCTACGATTTCAGGAAGTTGGACCTTCTGAAAATTATGTATTACAGATCTTCATTTCAGCATCAATGGGAACACTTTTGAAACAAAATGCCATTCTATGCATGTCTCAAAATATTACTTCGGTTTCATATAACTGCAAAAATTATATATATTATATGGCTTAATAAAAGGGTGTAATATAACTATGTTGTTAAGTATACAGTACTATGCAAATTTGATACATCTTTTTGGCAATCAAAATATAAAACACTGGAAATGTCATCCATTTCAACTCTTCCCCACACCATTAACAATGAAGAAAAGAGAAGAGCAGTAAACAAGGAAGAAAAGTAAAATTTTCAACAATCCGTTTATAGAATATTGAAAAGGTCACAGCAATATAGTATATTCCCCTAATTCTTTGAATATATGAGGCTTTAAAATTCCAGTATCTCACTGAAGGTTGTAATGAGAATATAACAGGAATGTGAACCTATTATTTTGACAGTAATTGTCAAATGTAATGAGAATGTGAATTGTTATAAACTTAATGTACTCCAAGGGAATCTGTCACCTTATATTTGTATACTGCTATAAATATATATAATAACATACATACATGTAGACAGATAATGTAGATTTTACATACAAAAAGTAGGGTTACAGAAATGCTTTGCTTTCAATTCTAACTTGGAAGATAAAATGTAATATAATAAGTAGTCTTAAAAAGACACTGAATTGCCTCTTTCCTTCTATTCTCTGTTCCCAACAGCAAGAACTTAGGCACTGTGAGTTTGGACAAAATGAGTTTTACTGAGCTTTCATATTAGTAAATTATTTAGATGATGCTCAATTCTGCAGCAAATCTGAAAATTAGACAAATTTCATAAAAAAATTCATAGAATATTAATTAATAGAGCACTGACAGTTACACAGACAAGCAATAAACTGATTGCTTAGCCTCATCTGGGGCTAGGAGAAGATTGTTTTTTTTTATTTTAGTGCAAACTGTTAACATTGCATTCAATATCAATAGCAGAGTTAAATGAGAAAAAAGACATTGTCACTTAGATTCAGTAGCTGGCTTCTAATTTTATACTAAGGCAGATATTGTGAAAATGTTTTTGTTGTGGTTAGCTAAATAAGATACTTATTCAAAAATTCTTAAAACTTCTGTCTTTATTAAATTGGTTGGAAAAATTATATAGCTAACAGGAGAGAGTTTAGATAATTTAAATAATGTGATATTCTCTTTTATAGTTTTCATGATCACATTGCTTTTATCTTCTGACAGGGTAACTCCCAAGCTACAACCCTGTGAAACTTGTTTTCAAATCCAAATTGAAAGCATAATTGAATAACTTCACACAGATCAACTTCCTGTTCTTGACTGGAGCCAACTCAAACCAATCATTCTATCAGTTATGTTGTTTTCTATAAGATTGATAAACAAAAATAAAATCTTTACCTTAAGTGAATGCAAAAAAGCCTACATATATTTTTCCTTACTGTTCTCTGCTGTCTTATTGTAAGTATGCACAAGTGAATTAGTTTTAAAGAAAGTTTAGGTGACAAATTTCACCACACTTGCAGAATACACATGATTATATCACAGTATTCTCCAATTTATTTTCCCTTAATCTGCCTTCCTTCTGCAGAAAATTTGCAGTCCTTAAGCCAGTGTTATTTAAAGAGTCCTTTTTATTATTTCATATCTGAAGTTACAAATGTGAGCTAATTTGATTAAGCATTAGTTCATATTATATTTCTATCTCTATATCAATTATAATCTCATTTCTGCTGAGGATATCTGATTTTCCCCTCTGCTCGCTACAACTTAAAATTCATATTCCACTTACTTTCTCAGTTTTTAACTAAAATTGCTGTTCCTGCACACATTCTTGGCTTGTGTCCTCACTTGCTCAAAAGTCTGCATAAGTCCAACACAAATGAATTTTTAAAACTGTCAAAGAAATTCCTTGCACAAGTCTGAACTGATATGTAAAAAAATAAATCATACAGTCTTCATTCTACAATATTTGTAATCATTCTAATGTTATTCATGTGTTAAACATGTTGATCCCCCATATAAAAATTGCCAGAGATTATTATTTATCGAGATAAGGAGCCATGGTCTTTGAAACAAGAATAAAAGGATGGTGAAGGGTTTTGTCTCTATAGCAATGTTTCTATGACAAATTTCTTCCGCAGTCATAAAGTAGTGCATTAATGGACACGTGCAAGGAAGCTTTTCCAATTTTTCTCTGCATTATATATGTCTTCAGTGTCATTAGTTATTCACTTAGATGAATATTAAAATTTAAAACAAAAGACTTCCTCCTTGTTTTAACCTTGAAGTTATACATTAGCATTGTGCTGATGGATAAGGCCTTTGAGAAACCAGTTGAGATGAACTTTTGGGTTAAATGGGTAAGAGACAACTGCTAAAGAAAAGGTGCTGCAATACTATTCTATCCTTAATTTATTCTGTGGACTAAGGAATACTTCCTCCAAGTATAAGTCAATCCAAAGAAAACAGAAGAGTATCTAAACAATACTTCCCTCCTGTCATAGCATATAGTATGACTAGGCAAAGGTCTTTTTACTTCCAAACTACTTCAAGTTTCTCTTTACATCTAAGCCTAGACAATAAGAATGCACACTCTAAGAATTAAGAAGGGTGTAAGCAGCACAGTAAATGATCCCAAATCAAATTTAGTAAATACTACTACTTTTTTTTTTTTTTTTTTAACAGGGACTTCTTAACTGCAAAGGTACAATAAGGGGTTTCACATGTAAATACACACCTTGACATATTAAATAGCGGAGTAAGCAATTCATTTCAAAGTAGCCACATAATTAACTAAGAAAGGTACAATAGAAAGGCTTCTATTTTTAGCTGCTTTCTAGCAGAGAAATACACAGCCCACATTTGATTTAAAAAGCTAACATTATGTGAAACAACTATATTAATCCTAATTTCCATGCAGTCTTGTCACTCTTAAAGGGTTTTTTCTTCTGCATTTATTACTATCAGGGAAGAAACGAAAGAAAGTGAAGGTGCATCCTGACAAAAAATAATAGATACGCTCTGTGTTGTTCTGATTTCCCAGTGTTTCAATGTATCTACTTCCACATCATGTCTTAAAGTATTTCTGTTGCACAGGTAGAAACCTAGCTAAAATTTCAACACAAATAAAACAGTTCTTCATAAGTTGTAGTGTTTCAAGACGACTATTTGGCTATTAGCAACTGCGTTCTGTAAAATAGTACATATAACTCTAAGGAGTTATATATAATCTCTTTTCACACAGTCTTCCACCTTCATGCAAAAGCCTACTGTTAAATCATAGCCTCACAAAAATGCTTCCTTATATATTGATTTATAAATACTGCCCACCTCTCAGATGAAAAACTTTCAGGAAAGAAGTAGCAAACACTTTAGTATACAAAATGGTGTGGCTTTTAAAAGGGCTTTTGCTGTGAACTTTGTGAAGTTCACTCTGAAGAATCTGGTACTTGCTTTTGACCATGGATGATGTAAGCAGGCAATGACTTCCCACACAAGTGGTATCATTCAAGACAATGGAGTTATGATCCCTTTTACTACTATCATTTCTATGAATTAAAATATCATAAATTCATCTCCACCCTCACCATTACACTGGAATCAAACTTGAAATGTAAAAATGAAATATTGGGGGTTCCTTTTGTTTAAAAAAAGTGAAAATAAAACTTTCAAACATTTACAAAATTTCCTCTTTTTTTCTTCTTTTCTGTCTCTCTTCCCCCCACCCCACCTCAATGCAAGTTGAGAGTCACATGTACTTTGTGGGTTCCAGCAACTGGAACATTATGAAGAGAAGGAAAAAAAAAAAAGACCACCACCAACAACAACAATATTTTTCATCTCTGTTAGTTTTCTTCCCAGTTTCAAAGGAAAACTCTCACTTAAAAGTATGGGAAAAGGAGAGGTGACCTATCCTCTTGCTCCTTCAAGATGTTTCAATCATTCTGGTCAAGAACTTTAGGGTGCTATTGGCACTAAACCAAAAAACTGCTTAGTTATCCTTTTGAGAACTCTTGCCAAACACTTTTCTCTTTTCCCAGAGGAAATAAAAAGCCCAAAGATATATTTAGGATTGCTTGATTAGCTTCACTTATTAAATAATTATTTTGATAGAGATCACAAAAATGTAAGTTGTTTGATTCTAGTCACAAGTCTTGAACTTAGATATGCTTATCTTTTTTTTAATGCAGTAAGGAAAGGAGTTTCTCTTGCAACTGTATTCTAATTTTCTTGAGAAATCTGTGCCTAAAGTACGCATGCACATCAGACACAGCAAGAGAAAGATCATCTTCGCATTTTGAACATAGAAAAAAAATGCAATTTTTTGTACAGTATCAACAGAAACGGTTGCTCTTCTGAACAGTAAAGTAAGTGCTGCACAATGACTGAAAAAAATAAGAGTTTACCAGATCTTCTTTAATGCTAGATCAGTAGTATTATTGGGTCATTGTTTCTGGAACCGATTTATAGATAGAAGAACTCTCCTTTTTTCTCGCCACGAGTTATATAAGTAAAGTTTACCTGCTAGCTTATGTCAAATGAACTAAAATGAATGGACACTGAGCTGGAATAATTTAGAGAGATAGTAGTAGAACACGAATGAGAAATGTAAGCTGTGACAAATAAAGAAATGTTACTCTTATTGTGGACTACTTCATTTTAGTATCCACTGGGCATTGCACCTACTTAATGTAGTTATAAGAACACTAATCTATTGGCTTCACATTTTAAAATTGTCAATGCAAAGAAAACAAAAATAGCAGCAACTGAGCACAAAAGAAACATTGCTAGGGTTGCCTAGAGTGCTATCATAGCACATGCAAAATATGCTAGTACTGGCATCATTCAAAAAAGATTCAAATAGTTGCTACTTGCTTCCCAAATTTTCCTTAAAAGTCCATCTAAACAGCTTCTTTGGCATGAGCACAGAGAGGATTACAACAATCTACAACTAAAACCTAAACCAGAGAGGACTGCAACTGTAGCAATATTTTTTATTCTTACAAATGACTAGCTGTACTTCATTTTGTGAATTTAAAGACATGTACGAAATAATGCTAAAAACTATTGTGTGCACACATAGAATAATAAGAGCAATGGAAACATGACAGCTTTAGGAAGTAAAGAGCAACAAAATAAATGAAACAAAAAATTTCCACTGGATTCATTCTTTATATATGGGCTCTGCTTTACTGAGGAAAGGGGAAAGAGGACAGGGAACGTCAGATGTCAGTGTTACAATGATAATGTTTTCAAGTACGTTCATATTTGTAGAGTATACATGTGGCTTAAAATCGTGTCGTGAACTTTCATCTTTACTTATTGCAATATAAAATAGAAAACTTATAGAAAGCTGGCAGAAATGAAAATCTTGACCTCATTTAGAAAGCTTGAATTTGTTGATCTTGCAAGTGAAGCTTGGAGGAAACTGAACAGTACATAAGCAGTATTACAAACTGAATTACAAGAAGAAAATCCATCTATGGAGAAGGAATATAAAGAATTTAAGGGAAGACTGACATTCCCAGTACCTCCAAAGCAGATAAATAAAATAGCGCTGACAATTCTGAAAAAATGGGGAAAATATTAGGGATGCCTAAAGCTGTAAAAACAACAACAACATGAATAGACAGAGGTAAAGACAGTTTTACAGAGTCATAGGGAAGAGAAAATGCAGCCCTAGGTACAAGCTCATGGGAAGATTTCAAAAAGGTGAACAATGATAATAAAACTACAGCAAACCACAAATAAACCTTAATAGTTCATTAGCTGGAATCAGCTGATGCACTGAAAAATAAATGCAGTGCTTACTTCACTTTCAGTACTTGTTGCTTTTTATAGCTTACACTATAGTCGAAATAAATGTGAGATTTCCAGAGGGCATTTGAAAAAAATCTCATTTGCCATTCTGTCTTAAAACTACCCAGCAAAATTACACTAATTAGATTTAACAGCATGTACCATTATGCTGAGGTATATGGAACTTACAATTTAAATGAGGAGATTTACCATAAACTTAGTTGCCTCTCTGCTGAGAGAGAGAGAAGGATTAAACCAACCCTTAGCAGTCTCTAAACATTAAGACCACTTTTGAAAATGAAGCCCAGTGAGTCACTGACGTTTCTCACTCAGAGCCATAGGTAAATTTACACTGGAAGAAAACTCTAGAAATCGTCCAGTCCAATCTCCCACTCAAAGCAGAGGTAGCTTCAAAGCAAGATGATGTTGTCCAGGGTCTTGTCCAGAGAAGTTTCAAAAACCTCCACAGATAGAGTACACGAGCTCTCTGGGTACTACTCCAGGGCTAAGCACCTCTCATGGTGACAAGTTTTTTTTCTGTGTCCAACTGGAATTTTCTTTACTGAAACTTTAAAATTATTGCCAAATTTGGTTTTGCTGTGCACTTCTAAGAAAAGTTTGGCTCTGTCTTCTCTACACCCCACTCTGTTAGGCAGCAAAATCTTATAAAGCCCTCATTAACCTCCTATTCTCCACACTAGAAGAAACACAACTCCTTTTAGCCTCTCCTCATACACGTGTTCATCATGTCTTCTCCTTATCCTGTCATGCATTCCTCACTTCTGCTCCCCTCAACACACCACATGTGCTAGTCCTTCACCAATCTCAGTGGCTTTCTGCCAGACTCCTAACAGTTTGTCAATCTCTCCCTACTACTGAGAGTTCCAGCATTGGATGCAAAACTTCAGATGCAACCTCACAGATGCCAAGTAGAAGGGAAAAATCACTTCTTTTTGTAGAATCAGTTTGTAATGCAGCCCTGTATGCTATTAGCCTACCACAAAGGCATACTGCTGACTCATGTTCACCCAGATAATCAATGTCATTGACCCAACCAACCAGTCACCAGCCAGCACTGTTTTAGGAGATTACCCTATCCCACATACAAGACTTGGCATTTGTCTTTGTTCAACTTCATTAGGCATGGAATGAAGGGATTGGGGTGAAGAGGGGAAGCAAGATCTGCTCCAACAGTTCTGTCCTACAGTATATTAACCATTGCTCCTGATTTGGTAAACTTAGTTAAAAAGATTTACTTTCCTCCTGCCACAAATATTTTACCATTAACTAAAGGAGACTTATTTAGACTCAGAAAAGGTTTATGCAAAATCATCTAAATCTTTAGCTGTGGCAGTGAGAGAGATTAAATATCTATTCTGCACAGCTGAGTGATAAGCATTTTAAACTACTTCTGATACATTCTGTTACCAGATTTGTTTGGGGTTTTTTTGTTTGTTTGCTTTTTAATAAACTTCCTCTGATTTATCATCTTTTCAAAACCTAAATTACATTTGCTCCCTCGGTTATTAACAGTCTTTCTAACATTTTTATATCCAAACCACCAGGCATTGCTTTTACCAGTACATAGTAAAGTCTGTCTCATTCTTTCTCTATTTGCTGAAAAGCTGACTTTTATTCCACTTTTATTGAGGTTTGGCCAACTACACCTACACTAGCAGAGTATCCAACTTATTCAACAATGTTTGATTGTAAAGGAAGAGAAGCCACAACTTTTCCTTTTGGGATTTGTTTTTAGTCTCCTGCAAAATGGTGTGTTCTGGTGTGTGCATTGTTTCTGTGTGTACATTTCCACTCCTTTCCGCAAATTCCTATTCATAAGAACTGTGATTCTTACAAATTTCTGTTCATAGTGTGACTTTCTATGGCCAAACATACACTTGGGTAGTCAGGACTTCATTTTTATTTGAAGATATTTATTAGATATAACCTAATATTGAAATGTAAGAGGTGTTGCCATCTAAAAATCACTATTTATGTATTTTGCTAGAAATAATGCTATCAGTGATGAAATTCCGTTGAACAATGCTATCCTTTTCAAGAACTGTAAGAACACAGAAGGAATTCTACACTATAAATATTTCTGCGGATTTCTAAAGAAAGTGGAAGGAAATAGACTTCCTACATGACACCTAGCATACCACAGATTTTCTAAGTACTGAGATCTCCTTTAGACTCACATTTTCCAGTGAGCTCAGAACATGACTCTAAATGTTTGAACATAAATGAGTAGCAAAAGGTTTGGTCATATACGTAAGTGGCCCTTAAGCTTTTAGGTCTTACATGAGGTTATAATGAGCCTATTCTGCTTGATTTGGTACTTAATGTAATAACATGGATATGAATATGCTTTCCCATCCCATTGTCACAGTAGAGCTTACCATAAATTCTATGTTTACTGATTACCCAGAACCTTAATGTCTGCTTTGCTCAAGCTTTATTAGGTTACACAGTATAATAGAAGCAAGATGGACTGTGGGTTGCCCATGGACTGTCTCCCAGGGAAGCCAGTTCCTAGGACAGCTTCTCCTCGTGAAGTTATAGAACCACCCCAGAACGCAACCAAAGAAATGGCCAAAGTGTAGTTCATTCCCTCATGTGGGAAGTCTTAATCTCAGTTCATTTCCCAGTCTTTGGACAGTACATTAAGAAGTTTCTTTTATTTTGCACCTCGGGGAAATACAACAGCAATGATGAACACAAAGAGGCCAGAGTTCCCCTTGGATAATTCTCTAAACCTGCAGGCTCTTGCTCCCTTCCGTCATGCAAAGATCATGTGTATGATCTATGACAGATAAGAGACATGAAAACAATTCATGTGTATGACTGCTTAACCAAACTTGAATCTATAGTCACCATTAATAATGACAGCCACCACATGGAGGTGCCTAAGGCATTCTTTACACAGGTCAGTCACAAAGCACATTCCAATTCATTGCTTTTTACTTTTGCCATTGCCTTCCAGCACAAATCCAATTACTTCTGTTTTGTATGTCAGTATCTTCATCAGCAACACACAGCAGAAAGCAAAACACACTTAGGTGACACTTTCTTAGCTGTAGGCAGATCTGATTAATGAGGCAGGGCTGAAATTAACTTTTTTCTTCATGTCAAGATTTCCCGAGTAGTGCAAAATTCCCTTTCTAGTGCTATTCATTAACATTTTCATCACCACCAAGCATGCTGAAAGCTAACACACTTCTAAGGCTATACTAGCCATCCATCCATGTCTTATTATCCCTGTAAATATAATGAGATATTATTTTATATTAACAGCCACAGATTTATATACTTAGATTGGAAATGCAACTCTCGCTGCAGTACCAACTAGCTGGAAACATGCCCATTGACTTCAAAAAGGTTGCATTGATGTAAATAAGAGGAACATGGATATTTCAAAGATAACTTCATAACTTAAAAACACAACATTTGAAAACACTTAGCGTTTTAATACTGAAAACTTTGCTTCTTCCTGCTAGCAATATTCCTCACACATACAGCCATAAATAATTAAAACATCTATCAACATAAATAAGTGGTTAAAAAAAAGGTCCACTTAAAATTAACAGGCAAGGAAACTCTTTCCAAGCACATTTAAATTATGGTCAATGTTTAAAAATTCTAAGGTCAGTAAGTGACATCCTGTGGTTTTCCTTACTCCATGCACAGTCCTGCCTAGATAGCATCAGATTGCTAGACTAATAGAGTAGTCCCAGCAATTTTTTTTTTTTAAGACATTCATTTTATAGTTACACATACACATAAAATACAAACCATAGAAAAAATCTGGCTGGTGAAACAAGCCAATGGTATCAATCAGTATAGCTCTATTGGAGCCCTCAATGGAGCTCCCAGTTCACCAAACCTGAAGTTTCTCTGTAATGCTCTCTGTGCACAGGTAGACTATTAAACTAATCAGTCACCACACAGGAAAAAGTTATGTTACAAGTTACCCAACCAAAGTTAGTATTAAAAAGATTAAAAGATTAATTGCTTGTCCACAAAGCCAGAAAATAAAGACCTATTTAAAGGCAGGCGGAAGACGACAAAAAAATATTTCACTGTTCCTACCAGCTACAAATAATTTTTAGTGCCTAATCTTATACCCACAAGTGCTGTTTTGTTTGGCATTATTTTCTTTATTACTTTGGGTTACTCATTTACATAAATTTATGCATAATCAGAATTGTGAATGCCAATGCTCACAGCCTGTCATAACATAATTAATTATCTTTTTTCCTGAATTGGGTCTGAAATGTTAGTTGTCTTCCCTATTTTCAAGCTGTTCAAGGAAAGCAAATGTGTCTTGGTTTATCCTCTTTCATCTGTCTTTATACTCTCCCTCTTGACTTAACCTTCAAGAACCAGGTATATTCAATTAATATACTCGTATCTTGTTCCTGATTTTCTCGCAAATATATGAACTTCAAATTTCAAACGGTTAAATGCTTAGATTGTCGTCATTACCCAATGCCAAGACAGATTAAAAAACACAAATCTGTGAACACAGTAATAACTACTCCCAAAGTAACATTATGTTAAAACTTAGTAAACCAGAACACTATTCTTCCTGAAGGACTGTGCTACCAACTATATTTCCCAAACAACATTGAAGATTGTATATTTTAAAAATACTTGCATTCCTAAACAAGAAGTAGTTTAAAAGTCAAAACATTCTGGAGAAAATTAGAGCAGTGCTTAGATGTAGTTATGGTTGAGATGGTACCACTTTAGAATTTTGGTGCCATCATACCTCTAAACTCCAGGTCCTATCATCCTTGTCAAAGCTCCACAGCATGGATAGATCATGATTATTGCACTATTCATGAATTATATATTATCATATTCTCTGGGATAAATTACAAGCGGAAATTATCTGGAAGTGAGCAGATGGACTGTAATGTTTCAAAATAGAAGTGGTGCAGGTTATGAGAGCATGGGATCCCCACAAGAACATATATCTGCTGATTTTCAGGTATCTAGGATGGGAGTTTTGAAAGTACTTTTGAATTTCAATAGTAATAGAAATAGAAAGACAGTAAAATTGACCTGAGCAATAGATTAAAATCTTCCAAATTATTGATTGTTGTGGAACTTCAGGAAATTACAAGAAACTCCTTCATTTTTTTCTAGCTGGAGATTCTTATTTCCTGTATATATTTTCAATAAACCCTTAGGAAAGGAAGGAAACATTTTGTAAAACTTCACTGAAATATTTCTGATTGTTATATTCTGAAGTACACCGTTATCACCGTGGATTTTTTAAGCCATATAGGAAAGTGAATTTGAAGACTTACTGTAAGAATAATATTTTATTCATTAAGGTAATAAGTTGCATTTTTTCATCTAATTATGTAAAAGGCTCCTTAAAAAACTTCCTCCAATGTACTCAAAATTATTTTTAAAAGCTTAATATAGACTTATGTTAGAGTTTGCATGAACATAGCCAACAAATAACGTATTTTCCCTTGGAAAATGTTATTACAATAAGTGTGCTTTATCAATAATGTACCACAAGAACTCCACTGTGTCTTGATTTAAATTCTAGAACTCATTTATTATTAACCAGATCTGTGAGAAAAAAGAAATATTTTATTTGAAGCTGCATATGCCTACATTTAAAATAAGTTTTAGATCTCTACATATTCAAAATTGTTTATTACAATGCATTGTCCTATTCCGAAGAGCAGGTCAGAATTCTTGACTTTAAGAATTGAATGTCTCAAATATCATGGGGCATATGTCAGACAAAAGCATAATCTGAATAGTCTCTTATTTTTGTATGGCTATGAACAACCTGCAATTATAAACTGATAAATTGTTTATACATTAGAATTCTCATTTAATTTTCATTTCTTCTTTCTTGTGACAAGTGTGAAAATTCTGATTTTCTTGTAACACAAAACACATACAAAGTACTTGCTGATTTTGCAAGTACATTGCCTTATATAGCTACAGCTTTTCGTAGAATTTAACTCTTTCAGTTTTTCAGAATTTTATTCACCTGTCATGAAGGAAATTGATGTTGCCTTTGAGTCAATTATTTACATTATACCAAGTCTGACCTATCATTCTTCTTACTAGAACAGATCTTATCAGTGTGCTTGGGAATATTTTCTTTCAGTATTCTGAAGTTATTTAACTCAAGTTTAAATTTATAAAGTCAGTGAGCTGCCAGTTAGTTCACATTGTGCTATTTTGTCTCTTTAAGTGTTTCATTTCTCATTATTTGTATAGCTTTACTGTTTTCAGAAAACAGCTACAGCTATCCTGTTTTGCTGCTGACACTCAGTAAACATTACCTGTAGACAAAATATTTTTTTTCCTAAATAATCTTTTTTAAATACAAAAAAGGATTTTCATTCAGATATTGCAAAAGCAGAAACAGCAAGGATTAGATTCTGTTCCACACATAAGGCACCTGTGTATGTCTCAACACTTTAAATAGACTAAATATTCAGTGATTTTACATCATTATCCATATATGTCAGACCCATATTGTTTACTTCATGGCACTATTTGTAGTAAATGTACTTGTTTTAACTATTTGAAGAGTCAACACATTGAATCAATTCCATCTTGTATTTGTTCTGGTGTTACATCCCAGAGGAAATGAAAACAAGTGTTTCAAAGAAAAGTGCTGCATATCCTGCATAAACTGATATGGCGTCATTTGTTCTCTATGAATAGCCTGCAATACCAACTAGCTAATATTTTACTTTAGAGGTGAAGATCAATGTTTATTATAGAAAATATTTTGGAAGAGGTTTTAAACTTTACAGTTCTGGATAAATTTTAATCTCTCTCCCACTCAGTGTTCCTCCTGAGAAGCATGTACATTTTGTTTATTATTACTTCATGGACACAAATATCAGAACTGGACCTAAGGATAAAGTAAATTCTGTTTATCCCAAGCTAAAATGCAGCATTAGAACATCAATGATTAATAGAAATTAACTTATAATCAATAGAAAGAATAACTAAACCATGCACAGGAAAAGTTAACATAAATCCTCATAAAATCTCTTTCTGTTGCTGCTAACACCGTTTTCTCCAAGTTCAGTAATTTCACAGTAAAAGAAAGTGCTAGATAATGTATAATTATATTTTTGTGCATCTGTAACTGATGCACAAAACTGTGATACTTTGTTATACTGCATCTTTAGGAGGTATATAATACAATTCACTGAAGCAATTGAAATTAAAAATGTATATGCAAGGCTTAAGTACTCAAAAGAGAGCCCTAACTAAAACAAATCATGGTGCTGAAAATTTAAATAGTTGCAATTACAGTGCTTTTGTGCTACTCAGATAAGCCAAGGTTGTGAAACAGAGCCACTGCAATAATTTTTAGGCAGGGCTCAAACACCTTAATGAGTGTTTTGAGGATGTAAATTCATGAGCAGCCATTAGCCCTTTCATTATTTAATCCTATTATACATAGAGAAGTCCCAACATCAGTTCTTCTACTGAAATACCTATGCCTGTTCTATCTGGAGATATCTGTTCAGGTCTCCTGTTCTTTAACTTGGCTCATATCTTGCCCTCCCTTTCCTGCAAAGCCTCTTCAGTGAACTGATATTCTGCAGCTAGGATCAATACAACCACCCACAAGTTAGTTTCCTCTTCTGAAATTCCTGTTTTCCCCATTTCTGCTCTTCCTGTGTTCCTATTGCATCCTAGATGGAGTCAGGCTGCCAGAGAGCCAGGCTAACTCTGGACTGGGGGAACAATATACTTCTATTTTCCAAGAGATTTTAATCTTCACACAGGCAACTTTCACAGGCAGGTAAAATACAAAAGTTCTATAAACTACCAAAAAACTACAGCTGGGATTTAACTGTTAAGATATACCCATCTACGGCTTAGCTAGTCTTCTCAATTGCTTTAAAGTCAAAGAAGAGAAATAGGCACCCTCTACAGCATGATTCATGTCATCCTGAAGTGAGTATCGTAGGGTAAGACAAATCATGCTACAAAAGTTTCTACTTCTCAACTGTAAAGGTAGCCTAAAGAACCAGTTCAAATGACACCTATTTCTCAAGTGACATCTACTTTATGAACATCTCCAGTTACATGAGATTACTCCAGTTCCAAAAGATCAAAATCTTCTTACGATGCAGATCAATAGTTTTCACCTTTCAGAGAAAGGCATTGGACTGATAACGATTTGAAGACTGAAGCATTTTATAGATGCACAAAAGAGCGGATCTGTAGCTATGCATGTTCCTTAATTAGTGTTTTGGTTAGAGGTATAAATTCATTACAGTATTTGAACTCTTTTTTCTGCCGGCATGATGCACTAATTAATACCGTAAAAGTATAAAATAACAATAATAAAATCAGAACGAAAATGTTTCTTTACTAGAAAAAACAAAACCAAACAGCATTCTCCAGATGTTGACACTGTTTGAACATCCAGGAATATAGCATATCATCGCCAATATTTTTAATGCCTGTTACTTTTTTGTGCATAGAACATGATTACAAAGAGTCAGGATAAAGTAGTTGAAAGAACCCTTTGTTAAGGAGTGTTCTAGGTTACTTAAATCTGATATACTATCATTATGCTTTTGAAGCTGTACATAAGCAGTTCAGCAAGGCACATGAGAAAGAAGTTACTGCAAAAGAAAGTTTTGCTTTTTACAGCATTGTCATCAAAATTTACTGGTATATTAAAAGTTCTAATTTGACAATAAGTTTTCTGCGTTTTTATAGTATGTGATATATTATACAGATTACATTCATGGAGGAATTTAGAAGCACAATAATTAACAACTTAAAGATCTTCTAAATGCCAAAGCTATTTCATGGGCTGACCAAGAACATTAAAAAGTCATGAATGATGTTGGAGAACATATTCCCCAAGATTAAATTATTCCTGAAGGAAAGATTAAAGCAGTTTACAAGCCTATAGCTAGTACAAATAATAGTAATGGAAAAACGCCAACAAAAAAGCCAACAGAAGTAACCAGGATAAAAATAAGAATGTACTGCAACATAGTCAGAAAATAATTTCTGATATATTCCTCCTTTATTGGCTGATATGTAAATTTTATAATAAGTGGCACACTAGGTTTGGTGATTCGTTTTTTTTTTTTAATATAAGAAGCAAGAAGCCAGTGTTTTGGTTTTGGTTTTTGGTTTGTTTGTTGTTTTTTTTTTTTTCTGTCTCCTCAAACAGTATACCTTATACCCTTATGCCTTGGGGCAGGGTGGGGGGAAGAAAAGAAAGGGAGGGGAAAAAAAGAAAGGAAGGGAAAAAAAGTACAGAAGCTGCATGTTTCCCGTTTTTACTTAGAGCCGTAGAGCCCTCCTGGAACAAACATCAGGTTCTTTGGCCAAACACAGCAGCAGCCTAATACTACTAGTTAGTTCTAAGGTAATTGGCAACTAGCTGCTCTGTCGATTAAAGGTGTAATAACTCATCCAGAAAATACACAAAGCGTTCAATAAAAGAAAGAAGCACAGATGCAGGAATGTATGAGGGACCAAAACGCTCTCATATTTGTTTTCTACACAAATCTCATTATTGTCTTCTTCCAGGTGTTCCTTTTGCTGACTTGACTTTAACAAATCACTTCGGTCTGTTAGTAGATGCTCACATGAATAAAAATCTCTGCTTTTACTCTAGCAGAATCTTACCTGAGCAATGACAAATATTTACTGATACAGAATTGTGTGCAGTACTTACAAGTGAACGTTGATCTATTTCAAAGTTGATCGCAATTTTCTCTTTTCTCCTTGTTAGTTGAGCAACCAAGAAAACTATGTTGAAAACAAAATGTTTTCTTTGTTAGGCTGGCTGACCTTTCTTGAATAAACAAAATCGCAAATTAAGAGTCAATAGTATTATGCATAATGACAGTCTTTAAAAAAATAAAGTACATACAATCAACCACATTTTACTTAAGACTTACCACGAATAAGTGGCAACTGTTTTCCCTGGTTTGCCTACACTCAGTTTGCTGCGGGGGTAAGTTACCGGCAATACAAAATTTTGCTACTTTCCATGTAATTGCTGAAGCTTTGTTAAATAGTAGCTGATAATGTTCCATTGAACAGAAGAAGCATTTGCTAACTGCGCTGCACCGTCATGTAGCTGATACACAATGGTTGCCAGTGAAGTGATTCAGCACAAAGAAAGCGAGCAATTCACACGTCTTTTCCTCGTTTGCAAGTGAATTTATCTTGCTCTGCATCCTCTTTGTGCAGGATACTGAAGGCACCCCTGGGAAATAGCCGGTGAATCTCTCTTGTAGACAATAAAGTCCCCAGAAAGCATACCTGTGAAACAGGCATCTTTACAAACACTCTCATCACGGCCCTAAGCGTAATAAGTGACTCCTACCAGCTTATCTCAAAGGAACCTCTGTTCCTGAACCACCGCTCCAAGGACACCTGTGAGTATGATTTCTTTTTAATTACTCCTTACCTTGGAGCAAATATAACCATTATTTCCTCAAATAACGAATACTGAAACTATTGAAACAGATGGCTGCTTGTTTCTCCTAAGGAATCTCATACGTACAGTATGTTTCCCCACCTTTCGCCTACTTTGGAATGAACTTTTAAACAAGTTTTTCCCGTCTTCACTCCCCTGTAGTTTAAACCCCCATATTAAAAGGTAATGGTAATTGTAAGACTTCTTTCCCCTCACTTAATATAAAGGGGTAAAATCTATGCTAGTTCAAGAGCTAGTTCATGATATAATCTCACACCTATCTGAGGAGGGAAACCGATCATTCATTAAAAGAGCAAGGCAGACAGCTGGGCTGGGAATGACTGCAACCATCCAATTCTAGCCTATTTTGGCATCCAATTTTAATCTACTTCTGCATGTTTTTCCAATACCTTAGATGAACACCTCATGGCCACTAGCGAGTTTGGAATGATTACTTACCAGTTCTTGTGCTTAAAAACGAAAAGGTAGGGGGGGAGCCACTAAAGGAGAACTTCTTGCATCTCTCTATTTCTGATGCATGTTATAAATATTCCAGGTGCTGGGTATGTTAGAAAGAATTCTTCATCTTTCAAAAACAAATTTACGTGCAGCTGTCCACTGCAAAATGGAGCTTCTGTGCCTATTTGCAGAGGACCTTGCAACACACCTAACAATCTTTCTTGATTGTCACACAATAGTAGTAGCTGGTCTACATTCTCTTAGGCTCCAGGAAATGCAGAAGCTGAAATCCTGTTTAAATGCTGCAGAGGATGTAAAAGAAGCAGCATTATTCTGCTTCAGCCTCTTTTGGAGAGTTGGATATAATTTTGCCTTTTTTTTTCCTACAGCTTCTATAACAGGCAAATACTGTGTAATGCTAGCCAGGATTTTTCTCATTTGTCACTGCTTCTCTCTGAGGATGGTCAAAACTTTGTTCTTCTGTCAATCAGTCTTTATTTCCTCTCTGACACCTTTCCTGTCTACTGATATCATATACATCACAAAATGTTAGCTTCAAATATACTGAAGAGAAGGAAAATCAGAAGCCATGGAGTTTACCTATGCTGAGGGCCATTTCCATACTATGTCTTTCAAGCCCTGCAGACACTCTGCTATCAGAATTATATTGATATTTTTTCTTCTCTCTGACTAGATGTTGCAGCCATGATCATTGTAATATGCCACAAAGCTGTGTAGAAAACAATGTAGATTAACACTTTCTTAGTACTGATGACAACTGAAAGAATAATTGTCTTAATCTACCCATTGTCAGAAATATACACACTTTATAATAACTGCATGCATATATTCTGAAAAACATTTCTAATTCCCAAGACAAAAATCTGGTTATGCTCTACAAATTAATTTCTTCAGCTGTTTCTGAGGCATGCATGTGTGTGTTCTACTTCTAACTTTCTTCATCCTTAGCTCAAAGCCACAATTACTTAGATATATGCCTGCAAATTATCAAAATTCAGTAACATCTTTGCAATCAACAAATGTTCATAGTTGTTATTTGTGTTGAGCTCGTTTGTGTAAGTCAAGCTCCATGTGAGCTAGGCACTGTGGCACTGGATCACTTTAGGAAAAATAATAAGGATCTGTGGTTCAGCTATGCAGGCACCAAGCCTTTCAGCTATGAGAGACAGTCATAGGCATGCTCAACAGAGGAAATGCGGGTTCCCGAGAATCTCATAGGCTTGAACATCAGAACGAAGATCAACGTCAACATTTACCAAGCTACACGGAAGAGGTGCAACCACACAGACACTGTAGTATTGGAAAATGTAGAGGTATCCTAATTCAGCCACCCTTCTCTGCAAGTTAGCACTATGTTGTATATTCTGTATCATACAATTTTCAAAAACAAGTACAAGAAAGCTGCTGTGAATAAACAGTCAAAATGAGATTTTCCTTTTTGTTTATATCTCACTTACAGACTCATTTTGTTCACAGTACGTGGCATGTGTTTTCCCTGTTGTCTCTGAAAATATTTGTCTTTAAGTAGAGCAGTTCATTCATTTTGATTATACTCAGATCTCCACTTATCACCACACCTATCTAATCTGATTAACACAAAGCAATGAATAGTACTGCCATTAAATGTAATGAGTAAAAACCCTAGCAGCTGAATAGCTTTACTTGACAAATAAGGATATTTAAGGAAAAAAAAAACCTCCACTCTTCTTTTCTACACTAAACCATTTAAGAGTTCATGTTCAAATAGTCAATGTACAAAACAGCGAGGGAAAAATTATCAGTGTGAAATTGCACCATAATAGTCTTAAAATCAGTCATAAACAAGGTAATGTACAAAGTCTGAAAATTCTTTCAAAAAGAGTTGTATCTAGAGAAAAGAACTACTCATTTGCATATTCACAGGTAAGTCGCACATCAGGATAGGCGGCCACAATACATTCTGCAAGGCACTGGATATTGATCCTTACTATCCCCTATTAATCAAGGGCCTACACAGGGCAGTAATAGTTGTTCATTTCATCTCTCTTAACAAGGCACAGCTATTGGAGAGTCCAATCCTCCTCCAGCATTTCCTTCCTGTTCTCCAAAAGATGGGATGACTTCATAAAAAGAACAGCCAAACAAACAACAAACCACAAAACAGTAAAATCCACAACTTGAACTTCTGGACTCAAGAAGGGATTAAGAATCACAGCCTCGTCATTAATTAGAAACGGTATTTATTTACAATAAGATAAACTTACGATTAGCTGTTCTGCTATGAAACATTTGGTCATGTGTTACCCATTGACTGGGATTTATCACAGTTGCTGGATTTATTGATGCTAGATTATCCAGATGCTGAATCAGAATTTAACCATTTTTATGAAAGCATTCATTTAAATCCCGTTAAAGACCCTCAGATCCCTCTAGAGTTGCACTGGCTTCTAGTGACAAAACCAAAGGTCAGCAAAGGATCTGTCATGGAGAGAGGTGAGATTAGGAAAAAATATTTTTATGCAGTGAATTTAAAGAAGACATCTTTGATGTACCATATCTACTCCAAGGTTAAAACTGTTCTGAAATACTCTTTCAAGGAACCCAATATTTGTTATGTTAAAAGGATTTATGGTCTTGGAATTGTTACCGAAAAAGAGTAACCAAGAAAACTCTCCAAACCAAATTATAGTTTAGAAAGCCGACACTGGTTTATTACAGCTGGGTGCATGGGGGATATCTCCTCCTACCATGCACATCTAAGAACAAAAGCTTGCTCCTTATATACATAATTCCAAGAAAAAAAAACCCACCCATTTAAAAAAAATAATGCATTACATAATGTCTTTACGCATGCGTACTAAATTGGGGAAGGGGTCTTGGGTGGTCTCTGGGGGTCGCTGGTGGTCCCAGTCCCCCTTAAATCGTGCTTGTGCGCAAGCATGGTTGAGGCCTTCTTGTTTACAAGTACATGTGTTCCCAAGAAGAAGATATCGTTTTGGACTTATCTCACCTCTGACACAAGAGTTTATGAATCAAGCTAATTTAGACATCACAAAGTTGTTCTTTACAGTTTTGTTTTGTCTTTTGGCCTTATATAATTAGCAGAGACCTTTGTTTTTCTAGGACTAAGCGTAAACAGCATGAATCTTTGTTTACTAGAACCTTGTTATCAATCCCATAAACAAACTATCTACAAAACATGTAGTTTACTTCAGAAACTATTATTATTCTAGCTAAAAGGAAAATTATTGACAGGAAAGTTTGTTCTGTATAAAGGTAACACAGAGCAGGCCTTTAGAGCCTACTCTGAGGCCTACTCTTGCTAAACCGTTGGTAACTCTGAGGCCTACTCTTGCTAAACTGTTGCTAAATTGAACCGTCTGGTATCAGAATGACAACTGTCATTAATCAAAAAACCCAAACAACTTTCAGTATTTCAGAAATTCAAAAAATTCTGTAATTCTACACTACCTGGAATAGTAGGCAGTTTATGCATTTGTCAACGAACATCAATAATAGTCCATCTGGTAACAATTCAAATTAAGTTTGTGGTGGGTTGACCTTGGCCAGCTGCCAAACACTCACCCAGCCACTCCCTCACTCACCCTCCTCAACAAGATGGTGATAGAAAATAGGCTGAAAAGGCTTGTGGGTCACAATAAAGACATGGACATCATCAGTTAACCACCAAAGGAAAAACAGAGTCAACTTAGGGAAAATTAATTTAATTTATTGTCAATTAAACTAGATTTGGGTGGTGAGAAACAAAGACAAAAACTAAAATACCTCCCCTGCCTCTTTTCCCCAGACTCAAATTCACTCCTTCACTCCCAACGCCTCTCCCCATACCTCTGGAACAGCCCAAGGGCTATGGAGACTGAGAGGTGGCAGGGGAGTTTGTGTGGTCCGTTCATAACAGTTCCTCTCTCCTGCTCCTTCCCCCTCACATTTTTCCCCTGCTCCCTTACGGGCTCTCCACAGGCCACAGTTCCTTCAGGAAATAAATACCCACCTCTGGCACGGGGCCTGCCCTGGGCTGCAGTGTGGGGTATCTGCTGTGGCGTGATCTCTCCAGAGGAATGTCTGCTCCTGTGCCTGGAGCACCTTCCCTCCCTCCTCCTCCCGCCTTGGTGTTCACAGGGTTGTTTCTCACAGTTTTTTTTCTCCCCACTCCTCACTGTCTGTGTGGTATTTTGCCGTTTCTTAAATGTTTCACAGAGGAGCTATGAACTGTGCCTTGTGGTGGCTCCACTGTGGAGCCGGCTGGAGCCGGCTGGAACTGGCCATGTCCAGCACGGGGCAGTGCCTGGTCTCTCCTCACAGAGCCCACCCTGCAGCTCCTCCCACCGCCAACACCTCGCCAAGTAAACCCCTTACTATATTCCCAAATCCTACATTCTCATCAAGAGAAACTAATGACTTTTGGCATGAATGGCTAAATCTCTTACCTGCTTTCAATAGCAATTATTTAAAAGAATCAGTTTAATGTATTTAATACTGAGAGAGCACGACAGATTAGATGACAGTGACACCCTTAAAACAATCTGGAAGATCATTCTATGCATTAAGCACATGAGTTGATTGTAATTATGAACACTTTATGCAACAAAACAAAGTTACATTCTAGATTCAGAGAATTCACATTCAGAGACAACAGGAATTTGAGCAACTTTAAGACATTACAACCCTGATTTAACAAAGCAGTTAAGCATAGAAAATTAACACTGCTTTCAATGGGCTGAAATACATGCCTAAATGTTTTCTCTGTAGAAGCTGGGTTGCTCATACCTGCTTTGCTGAATCAGCAATTTCAGACACAGCAGTTTGGACAGTCCTCAAAATGATGAAACAGAGTAAAAGGAAGATTCACTGATAGGAGACTTCCCCTGTAAAGGATACACACTTAAAACAGAGTTTCATTTTAAGGTTGATAAAAGGGACCCACACCTTATAAATCAAGTATTTACTGTGTGTGATGAAAAACCAATACGAAGTGAAAGTCTGAAAAGCAAACCTGATTAAAGAATATCAGAGACTAAAAGTGGATATAAGGCCAGATAACCATCTAGATTAGATAAGAATTCACAAAGAGACCTCTCAAAAAGCAATAGCAAGCCCACTACTGAAGAAGAAAATATTGATTTCAAAAAACTAGAATTTTAAAAATACTATGATCTTATGCTATTGAAATTGCAGTTCTTTAATGTCATGTGCTCAGACTTAGTTCCATTTATGAAGTTTTAAAAATTCTGGTGTCCAACCACCTAGGGGTTAGAGACTGTAGAGCCTACTGAAGTTTAATGGAGAGCTAGAGATGGAGTTTTAAGTGTAAACTGATTGTTCCTGTAGTTCAGAGGACATTGGAAGACAGCCTAACACTAGTTACATCTTTTTTTCCCCTCTAACTTTCTGGAAGAGTGAATTGGAATCCCTTGAACCTGCCTGAAGCCTTTGGAATTTTGCAGCACTGAAAATGAGCCTGTGTTTACTTTGATGGATCTTTCATAAAGACATTTCTCCTTAACAATTAGTTAGCTGAACTTGTAAACATGATGAAATTATCAAAGGTATGGGAAGCCGGAAACGAAGGACAGAAGGTTTTTTCATCTTCACTCCCATTACATTGATTCCTGCTATTGCAATTAGATGTATGAGACCAAACTGATATCAGATAAACAAAGCTGTATGGTGTATCTGTATACTGGTGCAACTCTATCCTGATTCAAGGAGAAAAGAAAATCCCACTGATCTATCCACACCGGAATCAGTCTGCCTGAGAACAATGTACAAAACAGATATATGTAGAGAATATTTCTGGTTGTGGTTTCAAAAGACCATTAAAACTATGAATCATATTCTAAAAGTATCTGCATAACACTAAAAACGTTTACTACAGAAGATGATGAAATGTTAAGCAGTGCTGTAAAACTGGACAATATTACTTCTCCCTGTGAGTGAAATAAGTGCTAAAGATTTCAAACTATATTTATCAAACATATCACTTTTATCTTAACAATATAATATATTTATAAGCATATAGATGAAACCAAGTTTTATAGTATTACCATCAGATATATAAAATTAGTTCATTGGAATATATTACTGTATCCTTTCATACACTTCAGCTGAAAGAGAGCCATAAATGAACAGTTTTTTATCTGAAGACTTCCTATGTTTGCTAAATGAGGGGTATAGACTTAAAAAACAAAAGAAAACAAAACAACCAAAAGCCAACAACAACCCTCCTCAAGACTATACAGCATTTAATAAGACTTAAGATCCAGCATCATATGCCAGGTTCAAATTTTGTTATATGCACATTTTAACTGACCCAGAACAAGAATCAAAATTCTGTTCTGCACAGCTGGTGAAATGTAATATTCTTTTATTGCCAAGAAATATGTGTGAACACAAAAAGAACTAGATGACTTATTAATATTGTTCCTTTAACATTTAGACTTTTATGAGGACATCCAGAAATTTCAATAAAGTATAATAAAAAGTTTCATATTTGGCATATTACAGAATAGCAAATGTTACAGGCTAATCTTAAGTAAAGATGAAGGATACAGGTATTCTAACAGCTCAGACTTCCTACTGCTGTTATTTACAAGTATTTACTCCAGGTGAGGATACAGCCTAAAAAATTTCTAATTCCTCTACAATGAGTTTTTATTTTGATTCTTTTTTTCTAAATCCAAAGCTAATAAAAAATTAAAACGTCTTCCCCTCCCGCCTCTGAAATACAGAAAGAGAGCTAAGGGGAATGTAGGACGTAACAGTGTAACAGAAACATTTGAACTTTCCTAATTCTAACCACTCTAGCTCCAACCTAGGAAAGGAAAATTAAATACGGCATTTACAGAACCCTGTGCATTATATTCAGGATGTACTAGAGTGCTTTGCAAGGTTGAGTCCAAGTCTTAATAAACCTCTAAATAAGAGAGGTTTAGCTAAACATATTTAGCTTCTAACTCTTTGGAGTTTTGAAAGTCTGTCTTCTATGCTTTCTTCCGTGTCAATTGGAAATACCCAACAAGTATCTTTTCAAATTTTCACTTCAGATTTACCATCTGGGTGATTTTTGCATGGTTAAGTGACGCTCACATCCATTAGATGAATTCAGCACTTGTCAAGAAAAAGAAAAAAAAGGTACCATCTTTATGATCACCTCAGTAACTAAGACTGCTTATCTACCAAACTACCACTGCTGGCCATGATGCATACTGTTAGAGGACTTAATTCTTGTTCTTTTTACTGACATGGGGAGGGGATCAGCACAATTGAGTGCCAGAAAGGTAACCTGGCTGACAGAAAAAAAAAAAATATCTAAGTCCAGATAGGTTTTCTTCCTGTCTTTCCTTGCTAGAATGCGTGTCCAGAAAGATGCCAAAATCTCTTGTGATTTGTTGAGTGCCTCAGCTCCTTTTAAAATCTGTAGCACATCTTACAAATTGGGTCTGGGACAAGTCTTACTTAAGTTAATGAATTCTTTTAACATTATCTACTGCAATAACTACATTGATCATACCCACTACTAATTATTGCCCTTCATTTTGTATTTAGCATAAAAGTATTAAAAAAATAAATGCTGGAAAAAACCCCGCTAAATTATATCTGAGAGACAATATAAGGTTATGTTAAAAAAAACCCAGACAGCTTTTGGATTATGTTGCTACTTTAAATTAAAAAAACCAAGAAATAAAATTTAAAAAACCCACCTCTAATTGTTGAAGTACGTAAACAACTACATACTGTAAATATAAATAGATAACCACTCCTATTTTCCCAGATTTCTGTGTTGAAATTTATTTACTTTTTGTACGATATGTTTAGAGCAACTGATTTACGAGTTCATCTCCCAGTCTGGACAGATCCTGCTGAGTCACAAAATAAATTGGTCTAAAATGTAAAAATGGTACTCATAATTCAGTTGATCTGAACACATCACATGCAAAAAGGCAATTTCTCACTGTGACGTCATAAGTAAGTAAGTAAGTAAAAGCCTGTAGGAAAGCTCCACCTTCAAATCTTTTTTTCCTTTCAGTTTTCAGTCTCAGATTTGGCAATCACCATAGCAGGTGGATGCCAAAAAATCTGTTACTGATTTCAGCAGGTCTGCACTCATGCTTAAGCCCTCATCAGTATGGATCTGATTCCTTGATCTTGGCCAGAGCTGCACCTAGCGCAAATATTTCACTTTACTATCCATTTCAGCAATTGGAAATGTAAGAAGAAAACTTATGCATTTGTATCAGCGAGCAGCACCTACACTGAGCAACAAGTTTCTCCAGTATGGTAGTGTGCACACCTCATTAAAATTGTCTGTGTTCTCTTGCACATGTCTTTTCAATGTCAACATATGTGCTTGAACTCAGATTTTATGCACGAAAAATCAAAGTTTATTTGCAAAATAAAAAGCAATAAGAAAAATATTTACATAAAGCAGTAGTTAATGATTTAAATAAATAATGAGCCTATAATAAAACTGTTAAATCTTTCTTTCTAAGAGGTACTTAGCTTCAGAGCTCGAAATGTCTATGCCGATTTTTGTAAAAAGACAGGGAACACGAGAAAGCAACATAAAAATTGAGAAGACTGTCAGATACTAGTTAGTTCACTTATGCTGTATATTGTAAATTATGCCATATATCAGAATGTTTAAACTCGATTTTCCTCAAACTTAACTGATGTTCCTTTCACAATCCTACTGAAGAACACCTGAGACATATGCATGCATAATAAAATGAAGGTGTTCTAAGCTAACCCTTCTCACATTGTGAAGTAAGTGAACAAATATTATTCATACCCCTCTGTGAAACATCTGTAGAGTGTCACTGAAAATAATACCAAAAAAGAGAGAGAGAGAAAAAGAATCACAATCCCTTATGCTGAATGCGACTACCTAGACATAGTGAACAGCACAGAATGCTGATGAGGTCATTGCATTTATGTCCCAGGAGTAGTAGTTTGTTTCATGATTATTTATGCCTGCAAAATCCCAGCTCATAAACTGGTATTTTACTAAAGAATGCATTTGTTAAGCATTAGATTCCAGTAGTTGCCACTAAATAATATTGACCCCATTGACCTCCTATGAATGTCAATGGAAAAATCCCCAATGATTCCACTGAGAAATTCTTCAGCGCTATCCAAGCATAAAGGATGGCACATCTAAATAAAGAAGCTATTAACCTTGAGAGTTGCTAGGCATTTTCACTGTGCACTTAATATACAATGTAATCTTTACACATTCACTCTAATATTGCTTCATAACCTTTTACGTATATTTCTGCTACACTGGTTTTTTTTTTTTGTATTTTTTAATTTGGAGTATCCAATGTAGTCAAAAAAATCATATATCTGTTATTGCTCCCACTAATTGGCCTATAACTCCAGTGGGGATTGGTGATGAAAGGAAAGAAAGAATTAACAGCAGGAGGTTGTGGCACAGGGCACAGCTCCAGATCTTACAAGACTAAGACTGTAAAAATTACTAATTTTCTATTATATCACTATCATGTTATTCTTATAATCACAACATGGGTCAGGTTTTAACCTCAACAAGCATATTCTTTCGTAATTAGTTTGAGTCTATGACAATGCAATATTATACTTAATTTAACTGTACATGATGACTTTGAATGGGCCACGGAAACAGAGTAATAATAAATAAGATTACTTTATGTACAGCATTTAGAGAGACTGAATAATCACTCCATTTTTTCCTCCTCTTCTTTACCCCCCTAACCCCCCCCAAGGACAGCCTCTGTCATCCAACTCGATGAACTGCAAAGATCCACTGGAAAATGTTAGTTAACATCTATTCCTTTGAGGATTATTTTCTAGTGGCTGACAGCAGAGAAATCTTATATTTACTAAGCCACATTTCCAGACACCAGCTTGTGTTTTGGGACCTGTGAACTGATGGATGGAGCTATTTGTTCTGATAATATAGGCTCACTAAACAGAAAAAATCCAGGAATAATTTAGTAGCCTAAATTCTGTTTAGGCTACTGTGTGGTTAAGTAACTGTTGTGCTCAACAGAAATGTTAATAAATATAATCACATACTAAGAACATATGATAAGCAAAATAAGAGCAAAAAGCATTGAAACACATAATTTTTGTTTTTCTGATTTTCATTAGTTAATAAAGATGAGAAAGAAATTACCATGTACAAGACAAAACTCATTTCATGATCCTGGAAGCAGACAGTAATGTGAATGCTGTTAATAACAGGTGAAAACTGATGATACATGTAGTATGTAATGTGTTATGAAAAATGAACTTTTCTAGTCTAATGACATAACATTTAAAGTCCTTAAAATTGCTGACCATGGAGTAGAAAGTAACCATAAAATGTAAGGCAAGGCCTCTTCGCTATGACTTATGAATCACTGTTCAGATCTAATTGTCAGAAGCAAACAATCTAAGAACCAACAACTTATCAAGCTGTGTTCAGTGCCTTCAGTGTTGCTTCCATTCTTTTCTTCAGTCATCAGTCTCTCAGAAGTCGGATTCGATAACTCTCAGTGATACTCTCTCCTGTCAGTTGTGTGAGTAATTTTGTGTAATTCCTGTCTTTATGTTACTGTTGGGAAACAGAGCAAAATGCTTTATACTGACATATTTTGATATTGTAAAATTTTCAAACAGAGGCAGTGCTCGTACGTTTGTTTGATCTTGACGAAATTCATCTGACAGATTAATGAATGCTGTTAAGACTTACTATTGTAAATACTTTTGACCCTGGATAGAAACAGAACTGCAGCACAGGTTCCCAGTGCCCTGAATACCAGAGAACCAGTTCATCTATGTAATAAAGTTTAGATGAACTATGAAAATAGACATTGTAGGTATGTAGATAGATATATTGAAATATGGGACCTAAACTTTATTATTCTCATACCATTACTGTTGCTGAAAATACACATAGACATAACTCTGATACACTAGTCATAGTTAAATCACTCCTCTGAGGATTTTGTGATTTCTGGACAAAACAATAGCAGTCAAATGCTATTATCATGAATGATTTTGGATGAAGCACTGCTTTCAGTATTGATCTTACCCCTATGGACTGCTGCAATTATTTACAGCCTTTCCCTTTTCTTAATTATGTTTTCTTTCGTTGCATTACAAAACACAGCCCCCAACTCCTTCAACAGTTCTATTTCATACATCCTGCACTCCTTCCCACCAGAATCCCTCTTAAGTTTTATACGATTTAAGAAACTAAACATTTTCAAGCTTTTTTCTTTATATGCTGATATAGGTTTTGCTTGCTCCTTATTACCACTGTTTGTAGTTATGGATGCAGATTAAAATGACTGGCACTCAGTCTTTGTTTAGAGTGGGGCCATTGAGTCTTCTAACTGCAGGCTGTTAAGTGGGCAGCCAGAGATTATTTGTTGTCAAGGATTGTGACAGAGACTATCACAAACTGGCATAGTAATAAGTTTATTTCCACCCAAATGAACTTATTGCCTTCCCCCCACCCTTCAGCTTTAGGACAATGATTCACGTATCAGAGTACTCTGGTTGATTCTGATCATCCTTTGGAGGAGTTTTAAATTTACAGCCATTTCCTTGTATAACCAAAAAGACGAGGGTAATTGGTAATATCTCAGATCCAAGTGGGGCGTCTACCAGTTACTTAACTTTTGTGCAATATCTGATATACAGTAGTGAATCAGTCTTTCACTTCACCCAGCATAATGATGTCATCAATAACTAAATGTAGTATTTTATCAGTTTTTACTATCTAGTGACAGTAAATTGATTTTGAACTACAGGATATCAAGGCTTAAAAGACAATAAAGCTTAAAGCTTTCACAGGTTTGTAAGTGGATTGATAGGTGATCTCAGGGCAACAGCAGGGTACAAAGACTGGACTAGGGCAAAGTGTGTCTCCAAAAAGACTTCATAACTTGAGAATATACCCGTCAGATTATCAACACCATTAACCTGAACAATGAAGGATTTAGGACCAGCATTCAAAGTAAGTAGAAAGACCTCAGAAATTAACAACATTTCCCAGTATTGGCAAGATATTAATGCCTTATTATTTAGTTATTATTACTGTTGCATATTAATACAATATATTATAAGCCACAAGTCTCTTTTCCCCCAACCAGAGTCACCTGCTTTATTCAAGAAATGGCAGTTTGGCAAATAATACAAATACATTCAATTACAAAACAGAGAAACAGTCTCACTTTCTTTGATACGAATAGCAAATTAATTAGTTGCTGTATCAGGATTTTGCGTGTTTATTTCCTGTTTAATAAAAAGCTGACACAGCGGTCATTAACATCTTAGGATGTACTCAGCTTAATATGCAAAGCATACAAAAATTAACATAATAATTATATTAGAACGAACAGGATACAAAATGTTTAGATGAATTTAACTCATTAAATAATTCCATCTTTACACTAACACACTAACAAAGGCAGTTGCAGTATTTTCCATGGTGTACTACACTCAAACAAATTAAGTGTACCTTGGATACCTGCTGTTTGTCCTCACATAGTCTTCCATTAAGGATAGAACCATGGTTGTCACGATCAACTGTAGGAAGAAACGAGTTCTCAAAAAATAAGAAATCTCTTTTATGCTTTACAATATCTACACGCACACGGTGTTGGACTACCAGAAGAGAAGGGTTCATCTGCTTTTCTGAGGAGAGACACATAGACCCTCCATTCTGCCCTTACAGTTCTTACATAATTAATTTGGTTTAAATCTAAAGGAACATTAGCTCGTTCACACCTGTTCAGTTATGGGTTTTTTAAGCATCTTATTTTGTTCCAAAAATAAATTAAAACATATCAAAGTTATATTAAGGTTGCTCAAATCACAAAGTTTAAGGTCTAACCATAGCTTTTCATCTGCACAGATCTCTCTTTTCAAACATCCAGAAAAACAGAGGAAAAAAAATACATAGACACTCACTGCCAATGCAATGTTGGAATCCTAGTGCAAATTTAGCATTGTTTTGTCATTTCATTTGGGTTTTTTTCTGAATAAGAAGTAAGGACTAGGCAGGTGGAAGTACCTGTGGATATCCATGAATGTCTGTCTTTGCTGCAGATGTGTCTAAGGTTTTTATGGAAGAGCTTTTCTGGGGTACATATTCCATCCTGCACCAAGAACAGCCTTCACAATAGACATTCCTGTTCTCTCCAAGCTGCATGTGAAAAGAATATGTGATAATTTTTAAAATGAAAGTCAGCGTTCTTCTATTCTAAAACTTTTCCCCCAAATGTTGACTTCTTTTAATTTCAATCCCTTTGATCCTAGAACTATGAGAATGATGAGAGACCACAATGAGAAGTGGCTCCTTGGAAGAAAGAGAAGAGTGCAACTAGTCACATGAACATTGGAACTATTTTCACTTTCTTAAACTTCACATATAGGCTACGTTTATTAATTAATAATCTGAACTGTTTCATCTTTTGATGAAAACTTGTTTTCAGGGACAGTCTTTCAGACTGTTCCTTCTAACTTTCCAAATATCACTTTTACAGAAAAAAAACTTCCTTTTTGCCCACTGCACAGCATGACTTTGTATACACTGGTGACTGTAGTAAGACCCCAAGATGGCCAGAGTTCTGTGGTGAAGCTATCTCGATCTTCAAGCATTAGTACACTAAAGAAGAGTCAAATTCCTGAGTCTCCAACTTAAGAAATAAGCCCTTTGGATTTTTATTATACTAAAAACATGAGAGCAAACAGAGACGTCAAAAGGAATAACAGGGCTTCATATACCAATCTCCCCTATCCATTGTGAGCTTGCATGCCTTGCCTTTCCTTTCCAGGCTTCATTTTGTTCCACTCACAGACTAAAAACAAAAGCAAACACTGTGCATTCTCCTCTGGTCCCTAGGAAAGTCTTTTCACCTCCTCTGTAGCAATTTGTTTTCTGATGGCATTGTCTCAGCTCCATAACTTGATCTGTACAGCCTTTGCTACAGCAAGCATACTCAAGAGCTTCTGGAGAGAAGGAACAATTTCCTCCCTCTCACATCTCTTTTTTTCCTAAAGAAAAGCAACACAATTCTGGAAAAAAAAAAAACCACAAGAACAACAACAAAAAAACCCATAACACTCCCTTTCCCCACAAAAAAACCCCAACCAGACCCAAACCACAAATTCCCCCACAGCAATGTTCAGCACAGTGACACTTCCATAACAGCTTCTTTGAAATAATAGCAAGCCATGACACTTTCAAATATTCTGGTTTTTATGAAGTAACTCATAGAGAATTCTATTTGATATATTCCAATATGGATATGTCATAATAAAAGTTTAATGCAGTTTTAAATCTGGTCTGCTGATCCTGGATCAAAAGATCTCTATTGGCCTTGATGTCAAGATGTTCCTAATAGTTGTATATTTCATGACTTTAAAACAGAATCATGTTCCTTCAGATACCACCCTGCGTGGCTGGCACCAATGTCTTCACTTTGTGTGCAAGAGGCATTCTTTAGAGGGAAGCAATTCAGTAGTAGTAACAGCATATGCACATCCAGAACTAACTTTCCACCTGAACCATGCAAGGTGGTGTGTCATGCCCATCTGACAAGCCAACATGAGTAGATGTGCATATACACAGGAAAGGAAGCTAACCATATTAGTAACCTAGCTGTTAGCACAAATGGGTTTGTTAATTAAAGACCCTTTAAAAAAAAAAAAAAAAAAAAAAAAAAAAAATTTAAAAAAAAAAAATCTATCTACAGTTCTGCAGATATTTTTTTTCCTGGTAAGAAAAAAAATTAATCCTAGGACTTTATTATTTCTCCCACAACAAATAACCTTCATTTCATACTCTTTTGAGGGTTTTCATTGGCCCAAAGAGGCTAGAATGCTAGTCACATCTTAGCTGAGGAAATTCTGTTCAATGATTAAATCATCTTTGACTTTTCGAGAGTTTAAGGAAGAGAGTCATACGCAATCTAATGTGAACTTCTGATTATCAGATGTCTATACAGAGCTTTATGTTTAATTAAAGTATCATTTATGTTTACTAAAATCTGCCTTCCAGAATAAAATTCAGGTTGCTTATACTAGGGATCACACAAAACTTCTGTTTTCCTTCTGTTACCTGAACTTTTAGCTTTGTTACAAATGTCAGGTGAGCAATATGAGCAATTAAGCTCTGACATTTTTGCTACATTGATTTAAATAATCCTGTTTATCTTCCCTTTCTGTACCTACATCAAAGCTGGCAAAATCCTCAGATAAAAACTCCATCATTAGGACCTCAGATATGCAGACAGTTCTTGGACTCACAGAAGCGTTTATTTTTTAATTTAAAAATATATACTGGCAGATGAGAAAAGCTTGAATTGAAAGACAAATTTTGCATTTAGCCAATGCATTTGCATTGTTTCTTTAGCAAAAAGACAATTTCAGATGATATGCAAATCAGACCCATCATCCCAAGAAACATTTCATTACCTTTATAGGGTTACTTATCCTCTTTCACAGTCTCTAAGCTCTGCAGAAGGATATCTTCTAATGGTCCTAAGAGACTTTAGCACTCAAAGGACACTGGAATGAAACAAAAAGTCTGAAGAACTATACTGAAATAAGTATCTCATAACCAAATAGCTCCATATCCCACCCATGACATTAGCCAAAAGAAGAAAAAACAAAACAGCAAACAAAACACACTGCTTCTGCTCAAATATCTTACTTCCCCTTTTAATTTATTTAGCTGGAATGTGGGACTCTGTAAACCCAGCCCTCTTTATGACTCATGTTAATCTTAAAATACCTCATCTGTCTTGGTGGCAACTAATTATTGATTTTATGTAAGAACTATTTAATTAACCAGATAACTGAGAATAATAAACTGGTACAGAAGGGAACCTCTATAGATGCCTATCAAATTTTTCTCCATATGGATGCTTCTTTAATCTTTAGTTCCCTCTGCATCTTCACTAAGACACTCTGCTTGTCACTTGGTTGTGTTTCTGATGTGCAGCATGTTGCATGCTTATTTTAGATTGCTGACATTTCTGAGAACAGTTGGTTTGATATACATGTACTAACAAAACAGAGTTGGTGAAAGTTGGTGAAATTTTGCTGGCAAAGGTCAGTTGTATGATAATGGGTTTTACTTACTCAACAAAACTTTTTAAGGAAGGTTACAGTAAGTTAACCTAATTCCTGTCTGTCAATCAATATATGATCACATGACATGTTCGCTTTCTGATAAACTGTTATAGTTCTGCATGTATTGTGCTAACCTATAAAAGAGCTAGAAGGAAAAACCTTCTCACATGGACAAATCTAGATTCTTTGGTAATTTATCCAAGGAATTATAAGCTTTATTTAGAAGAAGCATCAAAAATGTGCAGGTCAAGGTGGGTGTTTGTAGTTTACGACTCTATCAGTGTAGAACATGAGGATAAAAGACTTGACAGCAATATACTCAAGACAGAGCTTGGTGAGAAACTTTTTTTTTTTAAAAAAAAAAAGTACTCTGAGTTCCTCATGCTTGCCAAATGCTCACACACTTTTACTTCTCTCTTTCTCAGAGAGGGCCCTGATTCAACAAAACACATCACCATCTTCACAAAAAGGCTTCAGTGACCCTAAAAATAAACATACTGGGTTATCCCAGCAGTCCCTCCATCCAGCCCAAACAGTGGCTGGTGAGAGGCACTTAGGAAAAGGCTGTAGGAACACTAAATACATACAAAGATGCATCCTGGCATGCACTCTGTTCACTTCTACCCACCTACAGATTATAGAAAGTTTTGCTTGACTAACAGCTATTATGTCCACCTTGTCCCCCCTACTTTTCAGAAAGGGACAAAAAAGTGGAAAAATGCCTTGTGTTTACATCACTCCAGGCAGTCCTTGAGGAAGACTTTAGTATATGGGAAAGCAAGGAAGGTGACGCTTTCCTCACATTAGGAGGAACTTATGCATCACGAAGCATGCTGAGACCGCCAAAAACACAATCTGATCCGGCCCAGTGATATTCCTCTGACTGTTACTCATCCAGGAAATTGGGCAGACCACCAAGATGGGTCACAATAGAAAGGTATTTGCTATTATTGAGACCTTTGAGAATCACCATGCACAAACTAAGCAAAGCTAAAGAAGGATGCAATACCAGCACCCCCTATTTCACACATACACATTTAGGAACTAATATGACATTAGTGTTAGAAATTACATTAACATTCAAAAATCATTTGTTCAGAGATGTATACTTCCTTTGTCCTTTTCTCCTAGCCTGTTCCTTGTCTTTTCCTAAAATCCAGGAAACCTTGATATCATCCTACAGATCTCAAGATGTCAAAAGCAAAAATCTAACAAACAAAACAGACCTAAGTGAATGTTAGAAAAAGATACTACGTTTTTCTCAACAATGACTGAAAATTTTTATAGTCTGTGGGATGCGAACCCAAGAACTCAATTAGTAAAAACTCAGTATTTCAGTTTTTCGAAGCATGTTCATATTTCAAGATTTGCTTTTGCTCAGAAATAAAAATGCCTATCTTTATAAAGTTTCTGATATGAAAAATCAAAAAAAGAAATGATAACATGTATTTTTAATTTGGAGAAAATTTCAGTTTGAAAACTCACAAGTAACTTCACCTTCATTTAGATGTGTTTATCATTTATATTTGTACTACTCTTACCTTGTTGTAGAGGTCAACACAGAAGAGGCAACACAACTGCTAGAAAAACCATGAGCCACAGATCATTACTCTAGTCTCAGAGCAAAGGCTACTACTTGCTGACACTTTAAATAGTTCCTATTCAATCCAGTTGGAAAATCAAAGGGTACTCAAAACAGCTGGTCTTCTAATTAGTAAACTGAGTGCTAATCATTTCTTGAGTGTTAAAGCTGCCTCACTGATAGAAACTCTGATCTAGGTAGTAAGAGATAATTAGAATCTTTACAAGGAAACTTGCGATTAATGAATTAAAAATACAAAAAGAAAATCTATATTTATATTGTTTCTAATCATATGTAACATGCACTATACTAAAACATAAGGAAATAACTACATATTTATATGTATAAATACCAACAAGACATTTTCTAAAGGAAAAAAATTTGTTGCTATCTACTACAGTAATTTTATTGAATTTTATGCTGAATTTCCATGAAAAAATATTTTCTCTCTCCTTTCTTGTACTTCAATTTATCTTTTAATTTAATAGTAGGTTTTCTGCAATCTTCTCTCACCTTCTATTAAGATGACTGGAATTTAGATTATAAGATAATATTATAAATTGAAAAACTAATCAATTTGAAGTTTGCATATAATCAGATTTAGTTAGTCTTGAGGTATAAAACCTTCTGAGTATTCATGAAAAATGCTCACTCTCAAAGAGCCAAAAGCCACATTTTCCCTGTCCATAAGTCTGGTGATCTCCAGAGAAGTGTCACAGTCTCTGCTACTGTTCTTTCTTGTAATGAAAGCTAAGACCTCAGGATTAAATTAACTCTGAGTTCAAAGTGACCATAAGCAATATTATCTGTGTATGTATCATCTTTGTATTTCTGTCCTTTATCTGTTCATATTTTTACTAGATAATGAGTGCAATCCTGTAAAAAGAACAGAATCCTGCTCCTCTATAATCATAGAATTTTTTTCATTTCAATTTCTTCACCCTTCTAACTTACAGCTAGTACTGAGAGGAAGTACTGAGCTGCCAAAAATGACATATATTTTCTTATCATATTTTTAATGCTTCTAGGATCTCATCTACTGAACAAAGATCTTGTCTGTCCATCACAAAATTGCCAACTCCACTAGTTATTAGAGAACAAACATCTTTTATCAACACAGTATTGTACAACTTGTAGGAGGACTATGAATCACAGAAAAGAACAATAATGAAAGATGATACTGGAGATTTCTTCAGTTCCTAATCATGACTAACAAACCCCAGAAAGAAGAGAGATATGCCTTTTGCAAAGTTAAAAGCTTTGTTATATATTGGTGTTTGCTCTATTAGAAACACCATACTGTGAGTGATTCATGATGAAGGACCTAATTCAGCGGAAAAATATAATAAATCTCCCACACATATTTACACAGCAAATCCCTGCAGGTGTAAAACCAAAGGGTGTTTTACCAATCTGGACTTTTTTTTTTCTTTTTTTTATGAAGTGGACATTCCTTGGTCTCTTATGAGTTACGCAATTAGCCAGTGTTCATAATACTTACATTACTTCCCATCAGTTTATTATTCTACACTTCTGTTACACCAGGGAGACAAGCACTTATAACAGGTGAGACATTTCTCTCTCAACTATTCCAGATGGGATCTAGCATGTGAGAGAACTAGCATGTGAACATCATTTTCTCTTGGGAGAGTATTTCTGGGTCAGTGCCTTCGCTAGCAAAGAAATATGAAAGGCATGACTGGAGCATATTGGGTTAGGTTAAGAACAGAGGACTGCACATCATGTTAAAGACATTTGCCTAGCAATTGGGTGAGGATGAAAGCAGCAAAGTAGGGCAACAATATATACGTATATTTTTATATATAAAGAGATATATATCTCTCCTCACACATGCAAGAGAGGTGTTTCTTGATTTTCAGTATCTATTCAATGATTCACAACTGCATCAGCTCTGTCAGTAAGCAACTTCTCAGCAAATTTTAAAAATAATCTCCATACTTGAAATTTTCAGATGAGTATAAGACTTGGTATTATACTAATAAAAATTATATAGCTATACCACTAATAATCATACACATAGGCCTGTGCTTCTGCTCTTACAGAGTCTCATTTGCCTTCATTTGCGTTTTCCAGGATTGTTTGGGTATTACCTACACATTGTGCTAGAGAACAATCTCTGTAAATTGGGGAGACACCCACATTTCCTTCCCAGTTAAAAGGACACACAAATTCTCTCCTAGAAAAGCTAAATGCAGCCTGAATCCACGTCAAGGAAACATGGGGTACTTTAAAGTAAAATCAGGCAAGGTTTACAGGCTGCAGGCTTAAGGGTGAAAATCTTTCAGAGCGCTTCAGTTGAGCAGCTACTAAGCTTCTGTAAAAACAATACCATATCATAATGCTTCTTACATAACTAGTATAATTATTGGGAATAAAGTATAAGCAAGTTACAGAAAAAGGGAAGGGAAATTTCTAGTGATTATGAATCCTCTGATATTCTTACAAAAATGATTGGCTTTGTGTTCCTGGAAGTGTCTAAAACGACATTTCAAAAACTTGCGTTCTGTTTTGAGCTTATAGGAATTTAGCAGTGAGAGGTATCTTAAAAAGCAATACTATTTGTAAATAAGTGTCTATTTTGTTGAAATATAACCAACAGAAGTAGCAAAAGGTAATTAGCAAAGAATCTAATCAGTAACATTGCTTTAGTGTGTATCATTAAAACACTTAACTGTCATGCTATTTTTCTGTGCTGCCTTTATTAAGGCTTCTTAGTAGCACAATTTAAATGCCACTGCAATAGTGACAGAGTTTAAAGTACAATTAATTACTGACCTCAGCTGCACCACATAAACATTACCTGCTGTATTACACAACCTCTCTACATTCAAATATGCAAGGCAAAATGACAAGCACAGAAATTTAATGGTAGTGGCTGTTCTAATATTACTTTCAATTTGCTAGTTCTATTTGAAGTTAAAAAATAAGTTTGTGAATAAGCATGAATTATTAAAAACTGTCATTAAGGACAACACATCAGAAAATTATTTTTGTAATCATTCAAATGATCTTACACTTCTACTGCAAACTGCACCAAACAAGCTGTTCTTACATACAACATTGCTGAAATGCGGTGATCATTAGTAAGGGGAGGCAGTAACTAATTGGATAGCAAATTGGATAGTATGCTGAGGAGAAAAGAATCAGGTCAGAGGAATAAATCTCAAATCCTACAGAAAGATTATGTTATTTCCAGTAATTAAACAGAGCAGACAGGATTTGATTCTTGAAAGTTTCAGCTAAACCCTCTCTGCAACACACTTGGTGAACTTCATAGAATGCAATTTATTAACCTCAGAAGGATAACTGCTACGGTTGTGGTAGGATTGAACACATCTTCAGGGAGCCCAAATATTTTGAACTGGCTAGTTCAGATAATAAGAGATGAGAAGTAATCAAAAGAAATTTCAGCTACTCAAACCTGACTGCACAGTAGAAACCTCTGACGAGAGAAAGCAAAGGAAAATTACAGGCAAAATCGACAACAGGGAGAAATATAAACAGAAAAAAAGGTGAATTGTGACTGGCAATTCACGGAAATTTGGATGACAAAAAAAAAAAATCAATGCTTCCCTTATAAAAAGATGTAACTTTGGCCATGGATCCAATGAAGTAAAGGCAAAAATAAGAAAAGAAAGCAATTAAAATGATAAAAATAATATCAAGTACATTCTTTTTAATATAAATAATAATTGGATAAATATCTATAGAAGTCAAATGTAGAGAATTATCAAATCCAAAATAAAAACATGAAACCAGATTATAGCAAAAATACTGTATAAAGAACGAAGGACTCCAAAACCAAATAACATACTACTTTCCTTTGGTAAACCTGAAACTACTTACTCTCCAAATCAAGACCAGGAAAGAGACGTTTATGATGGTAGTCTGCATGTGTATCTAAAAGGCTATTATAAATGAGAAGCATTTCTTTCATTTATTTCTTAACTTACTATATACGTTTGAGGGGAAAAAAGTGTAGTTAGAAAGCAAGGAGAAAGGCTCACTCTCTCTCTTGTGACTTGAGGTGTGAGGATGAATCTTCAAAAGGAGAGTGAAGAGCTTGTGTATCTTAAGGAAGAGACCCAAACCCAACCTTTAAAAGGGATAGAAAGGAATAATCATTCCTCAAGACACCAAGAAAACCATTTCGATTTTGCATAATTCAGGAACCCCTTCTCCCAGCCCAAGCTGCCAGACTGCTCAGCAGGACTGGAGCATATATCATTCTGCTAGGATCCTTAGGACAAGGCAGAGATTTCTTTTTAACCTTTTTGTTCTTGTATTTTACCCAGAATTTCCCAAGGTATTTTAACCTAATGTACTGTCTTGGAATTCTAACAAAGACCAATTTTAAATACTGGGCTTTTGAAAAGTTCACTTTAAAGAAGAGGAGCAAAGCAGCAATTCCTATCAAGGCTCTGCCTAATAAAGAATTCTGCCTCAAATGGCTGAGAGTCATAAAAAGAATATTTTAGGCATCATAATTTCTTAACACAGTATGTTCAATGGAGGAATGATAAACCACCTTCCTTAGTAATAAACGACAGCAGTAATTTACAGAATATTAAGCAACATTTACCACGCCTAAATAACTTATATTAAAAGTCCTAGCCCTAAAGGTAAAACTTTTCTCAATTACATTTTTATCAGTAGCAATGTGAACATGTAACAAATGATGTAATATGAAAGTGTAAAACAATAGTATTAAGCTAGTAGAGTTCATTATCATAGTATCTCACCAGGTCATAGATATCAGACAACATACTTGCTATGACTGGAATATTTGTGGAACAGGCAAAATTAAAAAGATAAAACCACATATAGTCAGAAAAATCGTATCTAAACTACCTCTCCACTCACTAGAGGTGGCCTGAATACATTCCATACCTTGAGAAAGAAGACTTAAATACTCTAAAATGTTATCAAAACACACTACAAATTCTCTAGCTTTACTTTTTAGTGATTTATTGTTTGCTGGGTATCCTCTGACAGTTGTAGCACATTTCAGTTTTATGGGATCACTCACTGATATGCCTGTAATTTTCCTCTGTGGAAGAATTTATGCACAACTTCAGTGGCATGACAATTGATAAAATATTATCATTCTTACAGATAGTATTTTGATGCCACTATCACCTACTCCTGAGAATGCCAGGTACATTACTCAGCAGGTGAAGCATTCACCCAGAGACTAATAATAGAGCAGCTTACAATCAAAAGATTATAATTAATTGGCTCTTGAAACAACTCTGAAAAACAGCCCTGTTACCATCTGTACTGTACAGATGATGAGCGAAAGGAAAGATGGCAGTCATTCACCCAGTAAGTCCATACTAGGGTCAGAAAAGAAATGCAGAAATTCCCATTTACAACATCTACATTCCCAATGTCATCTCTTTAAAAACAAATAAAATTGAGTAAGTGTTAATTATTCATTGGGATGAGGGTTTGTAAAACACCTTAAAGAGCCCCACTAGGCTTGGGAGTAGTAGGAATGACAAAGGCTAGAAAGACATAAGAGGACAGAGCACACTATAATATAGTAATACGAATGAATAATTCAAATATGCTTTATGTTTAATAGGTTATAAAGCCATTTGGGGTTAATAAACTGACCTTCAACCTTGCAGTGCAGTAGGCACAAGATATATTGCTTCTTAAAGAATGTATGCCCCAACATTGCCTTTGAAAATGAACATGTTATTTGATAAGAATGATTCAGTTTATTACATATTATCCATCACCTGGAAAAGTGGATAATTAATTAGCTATTAAACTCTGTGTGTGTAATCCACTGTAAAAGAAGTCAATATTTATCTTTTGTTGAGTTAAGGAGAATATCACAGAGAAATCAGATTTTTCATAAACAGATCTCCCAGAAGCAAGTATAACATTTCAGTCTTAAAATCTGCTGTCTGAACTGTTGGGTGAACCTTGGCACTCATCCAATACCAAGAGTGTATGGACACCCATCTGCATGCAAAACCAATTTAAACGCAGAAATTCTGAGCCCTTAAGAGGAAAGAGTCACAAATCATAAATTTCCACAACCAAATATCCACAGTTATGGGAGTTTTGGCAGCAACGTTGCAAAGCATGTGCTAAAGTCCTTTGAATTCACAGTTCCTTTGCATGCAAAATGGCTGGTATGCAAATCTCAAATCTGGGTTCTACAAAATCCTTTTTCTGTTATTATGATGTGTAATAGATTTAAAATTAGTACCACCAACCATGAAGTTAGAGGTCTGTTAGGTAGATTTTTGTTCTGGCTGATACTTATCCACCAAGTAAATCACCAAGATTTTTCCATAATAAAGCATCTCTATATAAATTCAGGAGCCTGTAAAGCTAGAGTATTAGAAATACTGAGAACATCATCAAAATGAAGAGCTCATGGTTGCTGCGGGAACACAAATACTTATGGCATACCTAAAGGGTTAGTCACTTGTCAACAGATCTCTGCGTACAGTAGTGACTCAAATTTTATAAAAATCCATCTGGGGCCATGTGCTGGTTTTGGCTGGGACAGAGTTAATTTTCTTGATAGTAGCTAGTATGGGACTATGCTTTGGATTTGTGCTGAAAACACTGTTGACAATACAGGGATGTTTTTGTTACTGCTGAGCAGCGCTTACACAAGAGTCAAGGCCTTTCTGCTTCTTGCCCCACCCCACCAGCGAGTAGGCTGGGGGTGCACAAGAAGTTGGAGGGGACACAGCCGGGAGAGCTGACCCCAGCTGACCGAAGGGATATCCCATACCATGTGGCATCATGCTCAGCATATAAAGCTGGGGAAGCAGAAGGAAGGGGGGGACATTCAGAGTGATGGCATTTGTCTTCCCAAGTAACCGTTATGCATGATGGAGCCCTGCTTTCCTGGAGATGGCTGAACACCTGTCTGCCGATAGGAAGTAGTGAACGGATTCCTTGTTTTGCTTTGCTTGTGCGCACGGCTTTTGCTTTACCTTTTAAATGGTCTTTACCTCAAACAACAAATTTTCTCATTTTTAATCTTCTGATTCGCTACCCCATCCCACTGAGGGGGGAGGGAGTGAGCAAGGGGCTGTGTGGTGCTTAGGTGTTGTCTGGGGTTAAACCACAACAGGCCATCAGTGGGTGGTTAATGGAAACATAATCACAACAAGCATTATTATTTAACCCTGCTGCTTAAGTAACATTGTGTGATTGAAAGCACAGAATTATTTACCCTTATGGCTGTGCATCCCATGTATGGTCTACCTTTGATGATAAATTACCATAACGTTTTTGCTAAACCAATTTATGTTTTCATTTAAAATGTTCATTTATGAGTGTCCCTATGGATTGCATAAATTGAATCTCAGGAAAACACTTTACTCTGTTGTACAGACCAGTATTCTTAGCTTAACATGCAGACATATTGAATTATAAAATACTAAACATACTACATAAACACTGCAGACATCATATTCTTTTTATGCCATATATGGTGTACTGTTTCAGTAGGCTCTGCAACATACTGATGCATAATTATTTAACACATTGACTTATTTCTCTTATCCTATAAACACACATTCTTGAATCTATTACTCTAAATTATATACTACTTTAATATGAAATGTGTAAATTTCATATTTTTCTATAGCTGAATTTATTTTAATAAAGACTGTGAAGCTCAGTGAGACATAAACCATTAATCCACATTAAATAAACATGCAAGAAATTAAAGATTTATTACTAACCAACTAGACTTTCTTACAGTTAAGGAATCACCACATTCTTGTTATCCATAGACTCTGCTTCCTTGAAATACTAAATTAAGTGACGAATTAAAAAAGCAAGCAAAAAGAATTAATGTTCCACCATAATTTCTAACATGCGGTTCAGAACAAATACATCTAGAGATACATTGCTGAATTCTACTGTATTAACAAAGATTTTGCATATTTGCAAAATATAAGGATAAGATTGTGATGAAACATTTCTGGTGTCATGTTCTAAGAACTAGTAATAAAACTGAGACCTTGCCCAAAGAAGTAGTGCTACTGATTTTAAAGAGAATAAACAAATCTGTCTTCTCTGCATATTAATTGAAACCAGTCTTACGAGGTACAAAAGAATTTGTCATCCCAGAAGCAAGTCAGGTGTATTTATGTAGAGATACAAGTGGATAAAGCACATGTTCTTGTAAGCAATACATGAAGCTCCAGCAATCAATGAAAATAGTCATGTATCAAACAAATACAATTTATGCAATGTGAAGTGAATGGGATTACTTGTTACAAGGGTCTGTAGAATCAGTCCCATTTGCAGTTAGACTTTTTAGAGTGTATTGCCAGAATGTGCATGATTAATATCTTGCAACAAAAATTCTTTTTTGCTTTTTCTTAAAAGGAAAAGGAGACTAACAGGAGGTGTTTCATTGGTTTAAATGCACAGATTTTGCTTCAGCAAAAATGTTAATAATTTATTATTAAAGCTAGAATATATAGGAGATGCACTATCTCATAGCTAGATAATTTTCAGCTGTAATCATGCAGTCTTATTTACACAGGATGGTTTAATATACATACCTATATGTAAAAATAATAGATATGTTATTAAAATGTAAAGCAGGAACAACACATTATGATACACATATATATTCATAACAAAGCACAGGTTGTGTCCACTGAATGTGCAGTTCCTACGATCCACAAATAAAGGATACCAGAATCCTTTGATTTATTGAGGAACTGTGTGCCTGACTCAAAATTAGGAGGCCAGATCTGAAGTCATCCATTCCCTGTCAGAAGGCCAAGGTCCATCATCCTGCATTTTTACATCTCCTTCTGGAGGATGGATCTTGGGGGAGAGGGCTCAGGGCATTAGTTAAGGTCAACAAGAAATATGGTAATGTTGACCAGAGCTGCTCACGAAAGGGTGGGGAGAAGGACAGTAATACTGAAAGAGGAAGAGGGAAGACTTATGCAGGGCTTCAGAATGTGTTCTGCAGAGATGCTCTACACCCCTTTTTTCACCCTTAGCCATCCAGGGAGTTTCTCTTACAGAACAGCTCTGTTTCACTGAAGTTATGAAGGTAGATAAGACTGATTTATCATTTTTTTTCACCACAGGGAACATCTTTTTTGACCTTTACTACGATCGGTGCCAGGTAGAGAAAAAAAAGAACTACCTGAGACATGGTTAAAGCATAATAGTTCATGATATATCAATCCCTAGTAGAGTCTCAATACCTTCCTCTCACAGTTCCTTATAGAAAGGTTTCTTCTAAGCTACTACATTAAGGTTGTGAATCAATTTTACACCGAAAAAATCTCTAAAAGATGCTATCAATAAAAAGTATTGGTCTGGTAAAAGTCAGTTTTACCTTTGCGGGTTTGTATAGTTTTCTGAGAGCTTGACTTTAGTTACAGTCTTATTCAACTGTTTTCTCCTAAAAATAATATGATTTTAAATGTGCCTAGTAAGCACTGGTTGACTCCCATTTTCTTAATCCTAATGGCACTTACACTAGGTTTGTATGTTACCACATTAGTTTTAAACTCATTAGGTAAGGAGACTATATTTACTCCAAGTTACTTCAGATTCCTATCCTCCGACACCCACTAGCTTCTGAGCAAGATTTGAGAGTAAGATAATCTACAAACACAAATGCTTCAGAGATTAAAATCTATGTCTAAGTAACAGGAAAACCATATGTAAAAGCAACCCAACAAACATGAAATAAGAATTCAGTCTTGCAGTCCTTGTGCTGTTAAAGATGACGTGATTTTATACCATACTTTACTTCACCTGCCTGTAATAATCTACTCCCCATTCATTCGAATGCTTAAGAAAATTACTCTGATATGATTTACGGGATGTTGATTTGTAAAAACTAATACTGTCTAACATTTTTGAGTCTTCATTTGCCAAAATATCCTACTGCTATTAAAGATATGTAATTTATAATAATTAATTTTACAGAAATATGCTTTCCCCCAAATTCCACAAAAACACAACAAAATCCAGAACAACTGTGTTTCTGTCAATTTTGAACATAAACTTGCAAGCTTTGTATACAAAACTTTGCTCACCTGAGTATTCAGATGCAATTGTCATAACTCTGTACTTGAATATGTTTATGTACATGTATTCGTTTATAGAAAAGTGCCTGACTTACTCTAGCCTTAATTTCTCGCTATCACATTAAAGATAAAAGGATCCCATAGTTTTCAGAAGTCTCCAGCATTTAATCTGGCTTCCAAAGATTAACAAATATAATGTTGTGACATTTCTGTTAATTAAGACACATAGTCCAATTCTGAAGTCCACTGATGTCAATGAAAGGATACTCATTCAACAGGCATTGTATTAGGGCCATAGCTAGCATCCAGTCCTATTCATTAGATTTCTTCTTCTTCCATTCCCTCTGAGTCATTCTTTTAAGAAATGTGCAGTTGTTTGAAATAAACCATTCAGACTTTGAAGCTTTTTAATGGGTTCCTGGTAGTGGCTGCTATTTTAATGAATCAAGTGAATGACACTAAATGATGCATTAACACAGTAATGGCCAGTGGGATTATTGCTCACATGATGGATTAACGATGTACTGGCCAGCAGGAATAACGCTCTAGTAATATATTAAGAAACAACATCTGGCATGCTACCCATGCTAAACCTTCAAACACTGCAGTGTTAATTGTAGCATTGCTCCCAAATTATTAGCACTTTGAGTTTGCATTAATGGCTTTAAAACAGGAGGTACTTCATATTTATTAGGACCATACCCTACTCTACCCTGGTGAGACCTCACCTGGAGTACTGCGTTCAGTTCTGGGCTCCCCAGTTCAAGAGGGACAGAGATCTACTGGAGAGAGTCCAACAGAGGGCTACGAGGATGATTAAGGAACTGGAACACCTGCCTTAAGAGGAAAGGTTGAGAGACCCGGGGCTTTTTAGTCTGGAGAAGAGAAGACTGAGAGGGGATCTGATTAATGTGTATAAATATATGAGGGCTGGGTGTCAAGATGAAAGGGGCAACCTCTTTTCTCTTGTGCCCTGTGATAGGACAAGGGGCAATGGATGCAAGCTAGAGCACAGGAAGTTCAACCTCAACATGAGGAAGAACTTCTTTACTGTAAGGGTTACAGAGCACTGGAACAGGCTCCCCAGAGCGGTTGTGGAGTCTCCTTTTCTGGAGACTTTCAAGACCCGTCTGGATGCGTTCCTGTGTAACCTACCCTAGACTGGTCCTGCTCTGGCAGGGGGGTTGGACTCGATGATCTCCAGAGGTCCCTTCCAACCCCTAACATTCTATGATACCAGTGGACTTCTTGAATGATCGTGTGTACTGAACACTGAAGGGCAGGTATTACATCCTTTGGTATTAAAAAAAAAAAAAAAAAAAAAAGAGAGACTTAGAAAACTGTATTTCGAAACACAAGCAAGAAATCTTTTATATTACGGTAAAAGGATACCTCTTGGAACACATTTCGCACGTGCTCTCTTTCAATCTCCAGATCTAAACAGGAATATGAAAAATATGACAAAAAAGGACTGGAATATGTATTTCAGGAAATTCTACTAATAACAATAAAATCCTACACCTTCTCCTTCAGCTTCTTCTCATGTATGTCTTACTTTTTTGTTTGAGTGGAAGATGTATTTTTCTCAGCTCTGCTTTTAACCATTGCCCTTCATTCCTCTTGTGTAGTATTCTACATTCAGTCAGTGTTCTAGAAAGTAACCAGCTAGAACAAGTAAAACAGAAGAAAAAATCTGAAAGAATGTTATTTCACAGGAAACTTTTCCCAGGAATGTATCAATTTGACCACATTTCTTTAAAAAAAAAAAATATTAAGTGTCTTGATAAGGCTTATTGGAATGCAACAGTTGGATTACAATATAAAAAGTTGAAGTTAGAATGAAACATATTGAATGGCCCAAAACAAATACTGTGTTTCATGCAGGATGGCATTGGTTAAAGTCTCAGAATTTCCAGTCATTGATGGAGAAGTTTCTGATGCTCTTGCTTAATCAGCATAACTGTACTCCTCAATATAGCTGCTGAAATATCACAGTTCTTAGCCAAGTGTAATACACCATGTCTCAAATCCATAGCTTAACCTCAATCCTGATGAGTATTTAGGACCATTTTACAGCAGTTTAAACGGTTCTTCTTACCTGCTGAAATACTGGACTGATTTTTGTCATTTGGCACTACCATGTTGATGTCTTTATTTTCTTCTTTCTGTATTATAAGGCTCCTGAAATTTCACCTTATAACCAAACACAGAAGTGGAGCTCCAAGTAAACACTTTCTTCAGCTCATCCTGTAGCTCTAATGACTGCTTGTGACTTTTGTCGTGATTTTCTAGAATGTGGGAAATGTGTTTACTCTTTGCTGGCACACAGAGTTCTGCAAAGTAGAGTAATGAGACCTCATCAGACTTTCTAAACTTCTTCATATTTTCAAATAAAGCATACAGTGCTATAAATGGATCACGATAAATCACACATTTCACAATCTTAATGAGAATTTATATTTTCAAAATGTAAAAAAATGGGATCAAGAGAGTATATCAATAAAACATTTCCCACATCTTAAGCAAGGAAGTGAGTAAAATCTAACACTTCAAATACAAAGGAATTTTAAAAATTACTCTGCTTCTTATCAGATAACTGTAAAAATGATTTCCAGTAATGAAAAATAAACTACTGTGACATATTAATGAAGAATTTAATACTGTGGCCCACTAAAGTGCATGGCAAATTTCCCACTAACTTCATCTGAGGTTGGAATTTTGTCCTTTGTTAACAAAGCTCTAGGAGAAGGTTGTTACATCAAATAGAAACTATTGATTTTATCATGTCAAATTTATCATGCCAATTTTATCATGCTATATTTCTCAAATTAAGACAAAATTCTAACTCTGTGTGAGGAAAATGGAAAGCAGATGGGGTTAACTGTTGTTAAGTATAGTGAGATTTAGCTCACACACTGCCTGTACGGTATCATAGATCTAGATTATATTTTAAACATGGAATGAATCTTTAATTTTCACAAAAGGTTTCTATACCTACGCCTGTATAGGCTGAACGGTCAGACGTTCATTACACTGCTTCACAATAAGACTCTCCTAATACAATACTGAAATAGCTCTTCTGATATTTGTAATTTCTAAATTAATAAATACCAATTTGAGTTTTGCAGATACAGAATCTTGCACTGGAAAAATGATTGATTTAAAAGCTGTACCACTGTATCTTTTGTTCTGAAGAGTTTGTTCCCAAATAATTACTTTGAGACTTTAAATCCTGGGCTGTTTTAATCTCTAATGTATTACTTTCTTACATGTACTACCACAGATTCCGAGCCATTCCAGACTTATACTAGTATAAGTACCTCTGAATTTTAAAATCAAATGTATTTTCTTTCTATCTAGTAACATCACTAAGGCTCACAATGTAAGAAATGATACCATTAAAAGAAAGCCCAGGCTGCTAAGCCATGCATAACTAGGTTAAACCAAGAAATGTACTGCTGTCACCACCTATTGGTTATCTGTTTAGGTGTAAAAACCAAATCATTTAGAGAACAGAGCTGAAGCTAATTAGAAAAACTAGCAAACACAACAGAAGAATTAATAAGAAACATTAAGTTAAAAATCTCAAATTCAAGTCATTAATTGAGAGCAATTTAAAAGTCTGTTTAAGCATATGCACATGAATGAGAAACAAACGTGTCCAGCTCTTTGTGCTTATCAGTAGGAAGATTACTTCATGGTAGCTGAATCATCTGACAGAGAAATGGATCCTTAATCTAGTAACATAAATAAACTAATTTCTGACAATCCATTTCAAGGACTTAATCTAAATTGCCAAGGTAATTAGCCTTGTTTACAGAGGTTTGCCCTATTAACTTTATCTGGCATTCTAAGAAGGCAAAAGACTTCCAGTACCAGGCAATACATAAACACAGTAAATACAATTACCACCCTACTATGCGCCACTGTATGATGTTGAAGCTATAATAAAAGAATTAGATGCATGTCAAAATGAAAACATTGGCAGGGAAGACCAAGAAGTCTGTGGTCCAGTTCAAGTAAACAGCAGTTTGTACACATCAACAGCATCTAGCATGGCCACGATACTGGGACAACCTGGACAGGATTTGCCTGTGCAACATGGATGGATCAGGGATGCTGTTTACACTGTCTGCACCCTGCAGACTGGCAAATACTAATAAGCCAGTGCTGAAGGAATGCAGGCTACTCTTTATATAATGTGATAGCAAATACTGCATTTGGCAAGAAACTCAGTAGGGTGCTTTCCAAGCTTAAAAGGGCTTTCTGGAACTGTTTCTGACCCCATTCAATTCAATTCTTTGTAGCATGGCTTCCTTCCAGGAGTTTCAACATGCCATTCATTCAGGGAAATGCACTTTAAGTCAATGGTAGGTTTGCCTGCATAAGAAGTATGAGTTCTGTCTCTATTACAAACTAATCTTTGGAAGTCAGCTCTGTACAATTTATTTTAAAAGTAAAGTTACTTTCTAATAGTCCACTTGTATAGTACACACACAGGAGTAGTGATACTTTGTGAGAACTCTAAGACTAGGTTCCAAATGAGGGGTTTGTTTTGTTTTGTTTTTAAATATGAAGTCCGGAATTATATTGATAGGAAATGTTACTATTTTCATCCTACCATTATTTATTAATTTACTGCAAAAATATGCATAAATACCTTTAAATTGCATTTTTAAACTGATCAGATACAGACAAGAATTAGAAGTCTTGACTTGTCAATTATCAATCATAGAATGTTAGGGGTTGGAAGGGACTTCTGGAGATCATTGAGTCCAACCCCCAAAAATATGGAACGCTTCACGAATTTGCGTGTCATCCTTGCACAGGGGCCATGCTAATCTTCTCTGTATCGTTCAATTTTAATATATGTGCTGCCGAAGCGAGCACAATCAATGCATAATAGAACCTGATGTTTTCTGATTATTGCGGTTTGCTTTGACTTAGCATTTATACAGCGCTTTCTGTCTCTAAAGGACACTATACCAGAGACACCTGAGTGAACAGTAGAGCCGCATGGGTGAGGAAAGTGATATTTCAACAAAACACAATGCATGTGCCTATCTTTCCCAACTCAGCTTACGGGGCTTCTTTCAATTCATCCTGAAATCACTTGCTGAATCAGGGTCTGACTGCACACAAAACATAATGGATAACAAAGGACAGGAAACTCTGTCACAGTGACTTGTTCATGAACACACGAGGAATGGAATTCATTCTAAATAAAGAGCTGGACCAGGATGAGCTTCCTGAACTGAAACAACGGGGATCATTTGTGGTGGAAGCTGATTCCTTTTGTGAAGAGGTTGTCAGACTCTGGCCCAAATAGTTCAGACGCTTTCTTAACACAGGGTGAGACCGAACACCTCCCATTCACACTGCGCAACTGCTCCTGGAAACACCACCACCCCAAGAAGAGGACTCCAGTGAGAGGAGGGGGTTTGCAATCCATCCCAAACAAATGAATAAAAGTCTGCCTGCTTGCATATAATTCATGAGCAGAAAACAGGGCTACATTTGTCATGTAGGAGTATTCACTCTGAATCATTCACTCCGCCCTCCACTTGAAACAAACCTTCTCTTTGTGTAATTGTAACGCTCGCTAATTACTTATGACTGACCAATTATTTAAGTGTTAAGTTAATACTATATATAGTCAATCTGCTTGTACTTTGTGTCACACAAGGATTCTCATTTTATGTACTGTACTTCTCCATTTCCCTTAAACGATGCCAAGTAAATTAACATCAAGGCTCCTGCCCGCTAGTTTGCTCAAACAGACACATCTTCTTAGACAACTTTTAAACCAGTTCTGACATTTTAATGAGATATAATTATTATAATGAGAAATCCATTATAGAGACAAGATTGAGGTCATATTAGGAAAACATTTCCCCCTTTTGTTATTGTATGCAATGAAGTCTGGTGGTCTTTTAAAACAGACTAAGATTTCTAAAAATTAAAATAAATATAAAATTTTTATAGAAGTAAAACAAAGTAAATCTAGTGTGGAAGCATTTCTGTTTATATAGATCTAAGGCAAAATATTTTATATGTATATTTGCAGTGACTTTGGGAAACTCCTAATACTATTCTGTAGGTATACAGTCCTTAGAGAAAAAATGGAGGAGCTCTGAATTCCCCCTTTAATCTACCCTGTGTTCTATTTTGTACATTTGTCAAACCACATAACATTTCTTATGTAATACAGGCCTATAGAAAGCATTTTTTATTTCCAGCTGACATATGTCTAAATTCAAACACTCAGACATAACTTAGTTATTTTTTTTCCCCCTATACGTGGATTGTTTATTTACTTTACAAACTTACACAGAAAATGTAACTGTACACTAAACCATTAGTATTCTGTGGGGAAGATTTGTGTTTTGTGTTGGAGGCAGTTCACATTAAACTCAAGGTCTTAATACTCCTTTGAGGCTTCTGAAGCCCCATGGCAACTCTTGAAAAGACTTTTATTTCTTCAGCATATGTAAATTGGATAGGGTGAAGTCAATGTGATTTAAAGCTAACTTCTCTTCAAGAACTCAGATGAGACAAAGGTTTTATTAAATGAAATAGTAGAGGAAATTGAAGTTCCACATTTCAATGTAATGTGATCATGAAGATGGAAAATAATATTTAGTGAAATTAAAAGTGCAGGCTTGAAATTTACATCACTCTTAATCTACATCTGTTCTTTTCATTTAATTTATCTGACTTGCCCCACTTCTTCCAGGGGAATTACAGAACAAGATCTATTGGATATAGGGATATTAGCAAGATTGCATTGGGGTCATACATTGATTTATGCAACAACCTTTCTACTATATTAATTAGGCAGAGATAATAGCAAATTAAAAAGAAGAGTTAAAGTTTGTATCACACACAGATCCTTGCCTATGCTTATAATTAAATACAATATTTATATTCACATGCCCTATACTGTTATTTTATATTGCTCAGAAGGAAAAAAAATATATTTCTCATAAAGATTTAGTCTGAAAAATAGACTTTGCTTTGAATTATTTCTGTTTCAAAAGTGAGTACATTTAACATTTACTAAGATGTCTAATTTAAATGGTGCTACATTAGGGCTTAACAAGGTATTACTGTTTGTCAAGAGTTGATCTGTGACCTGTACTGGGTTATTTATGTCATAAAATTCTCTCATCCTGTACACTTTCTCAGACATTCATAATTAATTGCTCAGAGTTCAAAATAGTGCATTACCTGATAAATTCTGGAAAAATACTTAAAATACTTTGAAAAAGCAAGAGAAGAGGGAACAAAATCATGTAAAACTTGTTTACAGCTATTTAAGCTTTGAATTAATTAATAATTATCATGGCAGGAGGGAACATGAACAGTACAACCACTACAAATGTCATAAAAGGAACTTACTTTCTTGTGGGCTTTTACATCCTAAGAGGTACCAGCAGGCATGAAGCACTGGATCCAGGAGGGTCAAAAACTACAGCTTGTGCCTTTCTAACCTTCTCAGGCCATTTTTACATCTATGTTCTAGCAGTAGACATGGAATTTTTTCGATAAGTAGGAGAAAATTATGTATAAAAAGTTCCTTCTTTCTCCTTCTTACACACTCACACATCCAAGGAGATATCAAACTACCTATCTCAGCACAAAATCTAGCAATACAAAACTGCAACTCTGGCGTAACTGGTTTTAAGGCATCCTATAAATTATATATTGAAGGCCATATTTTTAAAAAGACAGCATTTATATTTACTTTGAGGTGAGTTTGCATTTAAGTACTATCTAGTGGAACTAGGTGCAGAACGTAGACATAAAAAACAGGACCAACTGAAAACCTTACCCACTAAGGGGTCTCCATGCATAAAGTGCCATTTTTGATGCACATGAGCTTCCCTTGTTATGGTATGATCATATAAATCATGGAAAATGGGACTTGGAGTAACTTAAAACTATCCTACCTTTTTGGGAATCAAACCAGGCCACTTGGATTACCTGGATCATCCCATTACCTTCTGTGAAGAATGTAAATGGCAGAGCCTGCTTTCTACTGATAATGTTTCATTGTTTGATACTAACTTCTGATTTCCATTTACCCCGTTGTCTTTTCATTCAGCTAATATTGGACACAACATGAACCGTTTGTACAGATTTCTTTCTTTTACAACGGTTACTGGGAAATCTCAGCAGCAATTTATTGTATAAGTTAAATTTATCTTTCCAAACCAGCAGCAATTTTTTCCCTCTTTTGGGACTGAAGAAAATAACTTTTGAAATATTTTTTTTCATTCCATTATTCCTTTTTATTCCCTACATAGATTTGAATTAGCTAGAAAACAACACAGCTGCATATACCTTTACTGAAAACATTGTTGGACAACATACAATGAAGTACTCTCTGATTCAAGAACGCCCTTTCCATATTGCCTGCGTATTTTGTGTTTGGAAACTTGAAGCTATATTTTCAGATGTGGAAATGCAAATGCGTTTGTTTTGCTGTAAAGAGCGCACATGTAAGGCCTAACCACACACATGGTTATCTGCTATTCATATAAATGACTACATTTGATCACATTTGTCCCCCCACCTCACTTTAGATCACTGAAGTCTCAAAATAGTCGCTTTGATAGCCTCTCTTTGTGGCAAATGGAGTAACACGGCTACCTGTAAAAATTCTTTCAGCCCACACAAACTGTGAATGTTCTCCAGAGGTGCTAATACCTCTCATTGCCTGTGAAAATGTCACAAGTTGAGTAAGCTTTTAACTTCTGATTTTCCATGAATAGGCTTCAGTAGATGGTATGAACCTGAGCATGTTCGTCTTGAATACTCAGGGCAGCTTTGACTTAAGCCAAGAGAGTGAAGTAAACCCAAGTATTTTATGCAAGAATTCACACAAATATAAAGAAGTTAATTCTGTCTCTTAATATTCTTGCTTCACATGGACAAATGAACAATTCCAAATTACTTGCACCAGTTAACATTTCAGATTAACGTTTGTCCCTCATACTTGAGTGACACAAGAGGACATAATACTTGAAACAGCAGGAGAAACCAAACCAATTAGCTAGTGATCTAATGTAAGAAGTGCTAGACTTGGCTCAACTCTTCACAATTGGTTCTGAAAATTAATGTAATCAAGCCCAACAATACTGTTGCTTATGAGGTACTATGAAAATATATATAATAGTTTTGTAAAACAGTCATGGTCTAAATGATGATCCTGAGTCTTTACACAGATAAGGATAAATGGAAAAAATCTAGCACTCTGACAACACCAGTTCTTAAAAGCATAACAAATTCCTCTACAAAGCCATACTGTTATATAAATAGTGCAAGGTGTTTTTTTACGTTATGATAATTTGTTTAATCTTTTCTTACAGCTTGCAGATCACTCCCTATTTAAAATAGAAGCAAATATATTTTAATTAAGCACTCCTTAAATTATGGGGCATGAAGCCTGTCCTAGGCATATAAAAATTGGAGGTTTTTTTCTGGTTTGGAATATTAAACAATGGTGGGTTCACACAACCATTGCATACAGCTGTCAAATTTTGCAATTTTTACAATAAAACAATTTTCAAAGGTGCAACTTTCTATTCATATTGAAATCCTCTTACTTCATTCTTCTGCAGTTGATTTTGTCATTTTAGTAAATAATTTCAATGTATGCTGGCTGCAAGCACTTTGTCTGATATCTAGACTATTTTCCCTTAAAACTTAATGCATGATGGTTGAAGACAAGTATCTGTACAGGATGAAGAGTACAAACAGCACAGTGAAATAACACCCCATATATTTCAAGACACTTAAAGAGATTATTTCCTTATCATGACAGCAAAATGGCTTTATGCATTGTACATTCATTATAATTCAGGAAGTTCAGAATGTCATTTTTTCCCTCTTCAAAGCATACGTATTTTACATTGATTTCTGGTTCCTATGACACAGCATATCTAATTTCAACATAGTGGGGAAAAAAAAAAACAATGCCATGTCTGTGGATGCCTCTGTTTAGCCTGCACCTAGGGCTAAACAATAAACAGGTTTTCTATTACCTAATGTCCCTTCCCCAAACGAGGAAGGGAATTGGGAAAAGGAAGGAGACTCATGGGTTAGAAGTCAAACAGGTTTAATAAAATAAAAAAATAATAATAACACAAAACACACAAAATTATACTTAACTATAGAGCACTTACAAGTTACTCCAGGAATTAGAAAGAGGAAGGCAAGAACAAAGGAGAGCAAAAAGAGCTCCACCTCTTCCTAGCAAGCCCTCCCTTTTATAGTGAACTTGATGTTAATGATATAGAATACACCTGTGGGCCCACCAGGGTCAGCTGCCCTGGATTTAACTGCTAAGGGCCTTGATCACTATGCCTGGCCACAAACTGAAACAAAATCCCAATGAAACCAGGACAATGGGATGGTATGATTTTCTGTGAACTGACATATGTTTAATACTACATGTATATGACTGAAGTTTTATTAGCCACCTACAGATATGAGGGGTGCTTTGTGTAAATGAAACATCATTCTTCAAAGTGCACTATCCATAAATAATGAATTTTTTACCATTGTGTATATTGATCACTTAGCCATTTCATTGTCTGACTACTACTTGTTCCCCAGATCCACAACCCTTAAATATTTGATATGACAAATAAAGTTGTCCTGTTAAGTTGGTTCAGCAATGTAGTAATAGAATTGTGTCCTACTATGGAGATCAAAGGGAAGACAAGTGCAGATACTTCAGGAATACCTCAGAAAGCCATGTCATGAAGTCTCAAATAACCAAGACTCTCTTTTCAGTTCCGCTTCTGCAATTGCACTTCCTTCCAATAACCCATGTCTGTGAACAGCAAGTTGATATTACACATCTAACATTTAGACAGGAGTGAGGAGGACATGAAAGATTACTGTGAAATTCTCCCTGTAAAGTCAATAGTGTAAGCCTTGAGCAAGGCCAGAGTTGAAGTGTTGGTGGTAGATTTATGCCTTCATACAGCTGAAATAATAGTTTTCTGAGGTTGAGAGAAATTATGGAACTTCATTAAAGCTGCCATCATGGACAAATTTTGAAACAAAGACTGCGCACTTGATGAATAATGCTGTGTGCTTAAGTGCTCTGTCTGATTTAGAGTTCAAACCTTTTGTACTACATTCCATGAAGATAAAATATTTAGTGCCGCTATATTTTGGGCTCTATATTTTTGACAATATGTTTCATGCCTCATTTGCCACCAAAGTAATGAGATTTTAGTCAATGTTCAAAGACTGACTTCACATTTTTCATGGCAAAAACCCAAATGGGTTATTTTTCTATGCAACTGTACTGCTAGTTCAATGAAGCCCTGAAGTATACGTAGACCTTGAGGTGGCCAAAGTGTAAAACATTGACTTCTCAATACAGAGGAGACAAGAAACAAAAACACTGATTAATGATTGTAGCTGCCCATTGGTTCCTAGAATGTAGAACCAATGTACATTTTTTTCTAAATAGCAAGGTGATACAATATTAACCTTTTCAGAAAGTAAATGTCTTTTCACATATACAGATATAGAAGTATAGAACGTAGACCTCACTTGCTAAATGTTAAATAAGATTTCTGTCCTAACTCTAGTTTTGCTTTCCCTAAGCAAACCTGAGATTACAATGGGTTTTTGAAAAAATGTGTTGTCAAACAGCTGACAAAGCATTACATGAAACATTGATGATAACTTCCCTCCTTTTTCATAGGATAAATTATGGCTCAAACTATTGTTTTGCTGAGTATTGAAATCAATACAGTATGTACCCATATGTTCTGCCAAAAGACAGAACAACCTTTATTTTCAAAAATGGAAGACAGAGGGAATTTTCTGACACTTAGCATGCAAACACTAGCATGGTCTTTTACCATGTAGACAAACAGCCTTGAAATTCTGACTATAAAGATAATAAAAAAGCAAACACAGAGGAAAAAACCCCATACTTAGAAGCCCTGGAAGGGCCTTTGTCAGGCTTGACTCACAGTGGTTAACAAGGAGTTTGCCCACACTGTAATAGACAGCACCAACAGTTTAAATTCCTAGTTTTAAATCAGGTATTGAGTGAAATACTAACTGGAGTACAAACATTGAAGAATAGGATAAAAAAAACCAGCCTGAACACCATTGTGCTGTAGCCAGGCTTGCCATTACTAAACAACCTAACTTAAAGCTATGCTTTAGCCACTTCGTGCTGTACAGAGCCAGAAAAGAACTAGAGATGCAAGAGATTTATGAGATTCTTTTAAAATACAGAAAAAATATGTTAAAATAATAACAATTGATTGTATGAGTTGCCTTTTGTATATTATGGACTATAAAATGATATTAGAAAGGAGTAAACGCCTGGTTTCAAAAGGAAGGTGTGACCACTACAGAAGGCTGTCTCTGGCACTTTAAGAAATGGCTACTGATTACCAATCATTGTTAAGAAAGGCTAAATACTGCAAGTTCAAATAGATTAGCAGCCATCAACTGTAAAGAAGAGTGTATTTAAATTTAAGCAAAATTTTAGTGGGAGTTCCAATCTTTCTGCTTCCCCAAACCACTTCCAGTGGCTACACCTCAGGCACAGACATTTGATAATATTATACATTACTACAGTAGAGCTTTTTAAAGTATGCAACACACAGTATCTAAGCACAATATGTAATTGAAGAAAAACAAACAAAACCATATGAAAAAAATCCAAGAAACTTTTGGTACTGTCTGTGTCAGAGCGGGCAAGCAACTGAATTTTGCTCATCAACTGCAAGGGCTTTTGAGAGGGGACACCTTCCTGAGTCTGCCATTTGCAATGTGATATCAATCCATTCCAGAACTGGGTATGATAAACCCTTTGTATTAGAAGACATCTGCAGAGAGTAAAATTCTGACTTAATCTGAGGACTCAACAAGATGACATTGATTTTGGAGGCTAAGATCTTAGTCCAGAACACCTACCTTTTGCATAGCTGTGCAGGAAAAAATATGTATCGCCTTCTCATGACTATTCCAAATGTAAGGATGCTCATGTTAACTCCAGGACAAAACATGAGGGAAAGTTAGAATTAGCAACCAAATTAGCACCTGAGCTATAGCTAAATATTGCAGAATTATATTTGTAGCATGACCTGTTCCAAGTTCTCTCTCCTTCCTATCATATCCACCCTTGCCCCATTCCTCCAACAGCAGCAGTGCACTGTGAGATGTATATAAGAATGGGATCTTGTAGTGGCTGATGATAATATAGAATATGACTATGGAGCTATCTAGCCTCTCCCAGAAATTTTTGGCATAATTCATGCCCATCTGTTCCCTTTCATGCTGCAGTCCAGAGCAAAGCAGATGGGACCTACTCTGCAGTCTTCTGAAACTCATATTCGTTATAACCTAATTTTTAAAATGACAGTCTTGCTGTCATCAATGCTGCTCAACCAATTTTTTTCCCCTTTACAGAAGCAAAAATAACCTATACAATAATAGGCTTTGCCCATAAAGGTCAAAATGTTAAAGAGATACTAACAAGTGAACCATCTCCTCATCCCTGGAAGCTATCTTGTTTCCATTCCAAGCCTTGGACTGGATCTGGGCATGACTCCCTAACATGTGGTGTGGCTGATGCTCCTCTGATATTTTTCAGCAAAGGCAGAAGAGTGAATGTTTTTTCTACTGTGTCAGAAACTGCTGCTGCTTGTTTCACTAGTTGCCAGATTGCTAGATCTTTTTCTTCCCGATGTTCTGCTCTGAGGAAAGCACTGTCTCAAACACTCTGCTATTTCATGATGACTTATTTTTAATAAGTCTTTAATAAGTTTTGCTTTTCCAACATCATTAAAAGACTATACAGAAAAATCACTGGATGGAGAAACAGTTATGTTTCCTGCTGCCATTCTTCTTGTGTTGTTTTTAAGTATAGGCCTATCCTTTAAATGAATTCCATTCCATTTAATGATGACTTTCTGCATGGACTCAGTGTATAATTCCCTCCCACTGCTTTGTAGCCGAATCGAGCATACAGTGATGCTCTCCCGACATTTTAATTAGCAGTTTTATACTCTTTATTTTTCAGATGGTTTCTTCTTTTTAGGGGATAGAAAGAAGGTAATGTCATGAGCCATTCTTTTTCTCCTGTGGTTTTACTCAAGGAAATAATTACCTTAATATTAAAACTTTTGCAAACAGAATAACAAAATACACAAATCTGATGACTGCTACTATTTATTGGAACATATCTGAACATAAGTATCTATGAAATTTTTTACTTCTAGTATTACCTTCTTATAAGATGTGGGAATGTGCTGATTCAGGCATAAGCAATTGCTCATCAAAATGGAATTGACGGTTCTGTGCCAGATCAGTTCAGGTTCTATCCTTCTCCTATGGTAAATACATCTCAAGGAGCAAACGCCACTTCTCATTGATCATTCCTATCCAGGTCAACGTGAAGTACATGAGAGTAAATCATGATTGAAAAGATACAAGACAGGCAAGGGCTCACCCTTCTCCTGTTACCTTGATGGCAGAGCAGGCAATGTGTGGTTGTGAATGAATAGAATTTTACTTCAGTGTTCATCCCTGTGTCTGACATGAGAACTGTAGAACATGAGAAACGTGCATAAATAGATAACAATAATAAACATTAAGAAACCCAAGACGACAAACAGAAGTGCTACTCATTAGCAAAGCTTCTATAACTTCCCTATGCAATGCCTCAAACTGACCTACAGCGATGATGCGTTTTTCACACTGCTGCATCTTAAGCAACAGTCCTGCTGATTAATTCTTTTGTGTTGTCTTGACATATTTTTCCTACCTAGATATTTTTTAAGAGGGCAGAAAAAGCAAGATATTTAAGAAGTCTGAACTGACACAATCACAGAATCCTGCTCTTCCTCTCTTCACAATGAAATACATGAGAAGTTTACAAATAGTAGGTCTTTCTCTCTGCATTTTTTTCCTATGAATTTGACCTCAGGTTCATGTCTTTATGCCTTCTGGTAACCTTGAAGTATGTCCAGGAGTATGAAGAATCTTAAACATTTCTCATTCCCTCAAGTAAACTGGAAAACATTACAGTCTGTTCCATATACATGAGTTACTGCCGTCTAGTGCTGATGAATCAGGCATACCACATACCCGCTCTTGCCAAAAGGCAAGAGTGGTTATCACTTCCTCTTCGCACTGCTTAAGTAAATTATTTATTGAGAGTTCAATTAATTTTTAAAATACAAAAATATATAAGTTGCCTTAAGTTTAGATTCTAATTTAATTGATTTTTTTTCCCTAAATATTTAAGGTATTTAAAATGTATGAAGACAAAAAGAACATTGACAAAGTATTTAAAAATAAAACAGTGATATAGCGCACGGTTAGTTGCTGGAGTGGAAAGATCCTAATTTACCACATATGATCATGCACCACGTGCAATTAGAGCATAGCTTATACATATACATATTTTGTTTTATATGGTATTTAGCTTCTCAAATAAATGAGAAAAGAGTGTTCAGAGGTCATGCAGAATTCTCCTGCCCAACTGCGCTATCAATTCTCTCATCCTCTCTCCTTCACTTCAGGGTTATAAATCTTTGTTTCTCTTTGAAGGATTTGCATTAATATTTAATTGGAAAAATTCATAAAATGTTAGAAAAACATTACACCAAACACAGAGTAATGCCCAAGAGAGTAAACAGCAGGATTTGTGTTATGTGGTTTAGTTGTGCATTTGCATTTCATTCCAATATCACTGACCCACTAAAAAACGTGCTCTCATTCTTACTGTGTACGGGAAATGTGTTTTTGTCTAAGGAAATTAAACCCATGAAAAAGCCCCATCTAACTTGCCATGTACCTTGTCTGTTTTGGGATGGATGCTTAAAAGATATGGACTTGTTTTCAAGGCATTAGAGAAACGCATAATTAAATAAGTAGCTCTTAGCAATTTGAGATACATTTCATTGTGCACAACTCTTCCTTTTGATTTAATATCACTTATTTGATGATGCCAGATGCACTATAACTCTGATATTAAAAGGCATTCAAGTACTGAAGGTCAAACCCTAGATGAATCTGAAATTATAAAAATGATAGATTTTGACCCAAAAGTATCACTGACAAGAACAAATAAGGCAAAAGATTCATTGTGAGATGATCAAATTTAAGGGCTATTCTTAAGTAGCGTCTAATATATTTAATTCATTAGTCTAGAATATTTATGTTACATAGGTTAAGAGTGAGAGGGAATATGTTGCACTTAAGATACTCTGGCTATGAGGATGACTCTCCATTTCTGGATCCTCACCGTGGAGAAACACATTATGAGATGCCCCTACCATCTACCCCTCAGCTGCACACCCACAGTAAAGCTGAAAAATGCATTTCATGCCAATATCTTTTCAGTTCTCGTACTTCTTATTAACCTTATTTATCTGTTAACTGTCTATTAGGATTCAGGTTCTGAAATAGTGTGTGTATGATAAACTAATTAAAGCCTATGGAATGTAGTATTCTAAGGTCCTATATCCTAGTATTGGATGTATTTTCACACATACATGACAGAATTTTAATATAAACTATTAATGCATTAAATTAAGTCATTGATAAACCCTGTATTCAGACTTTTTTTTAATTTAATGTATTTTTAACGTTGAGCAATACATTTTAAAATAATCATGCTAAAAACCTGCTTACATATCCAACTGCTTGACTTTAATAACCACATTAATGATTTCATAAAATACTGTATTAAAAATCAAAACATATGCATTTGCACACAGAATGGACTTCTCAATGCAAATTTAGAACCACGTCAAAATGGTGACAGTTTGTGTAACAACAGTTTAAGAGTCAGTCTTTAAAATCAAGCAAACACTTTCTCAGCTGAAACCATTTTCTCTTGATTTTACAGTCACTCAGATGTGACTCCAGAATGCATATCTGTGTCTGTGTACTTCGAGCTTTGTCAAACGCAGAACTTCTACTGGTGTCTCAAGTGAGATGCTGCTCCATATCCTTCTAAATCCCTAATGAGTACTTGTTCCAGTTTTGAAAGTCCAAGGTGTATCTTTCCTTCTAGAAGAACTCTGTATTTGGGACAAGTACAGAATATGTAATAGATACGCTGTACAGTTTCACTTTGGATTAGAAGGAAGATTTTATCTTTTATCTTAATGTTTCTAATTCTCTGTAGAATGACAGAATGTGACGTTTCATTTTTGCCTATACAAATTCCTCTCTCAGACCACAGCAGATTTAGAGAATAAATTCAGCCCCTACAATCCCCTTTGTCCAGGTTTTCTGCAACGCTGTCCAATATAAATTGCCTTGTAAAATTCTTTTTTGGTCATCTTTTGTTTTAGAGTGCATTCCATTCTTATACTGAGGAAAGCTTTTAGATTTACTGAGGAGCAGCCAGTACTTTGAAACTCAGTAACAATAAATAAACTTTGCTATGAACTGAAATCAAGTATCTAAAATCCTTCTGAAAATCAAGCATTCCTTCAAGTTGAAACACCATGACTGAGGCATTAAAAAATGTAATCACTACATTTTAAAGAGTATGGCTGCATTCTCTCTTGGATTTTTAATTTCTCCAACTGTAGTACAGAGATTAACAAAATACCTTTGAATTAAAGGTACTCTGAAAGAAAAAAAATCTCCATAAATTCAAAGAGTAGGCAAAACATTATTATTTTATAAGAGTATAATTTCTTGCTGAATTTTTCTTTTTTTCTCTTTCTCCTTTATTGTGGTTTCTCTTTACAATAGCTGGTTTTCCTATTTTTATTAATTTTTCTATTTTCTTCCCTTTGCAGCCATCAAAGATGTGAAACTGTAACACCTCAAAATAAATGTAACTTGTATGATGGAGGAAAAAGGTTTTCTGTGTTTAAAAAGCAGCAACTGATATAAGATTGTCAGAAAGCAGAAAAATTGTGCTTTGTCCAGTTACTGGTTTTGAACTGCTCTAAATTTTGCTCCTTTGTCACGTAAGTTACATTAATGTACAAGTCGCTTCTGAATTTGGCCTGTCATTTTTGTCCATCAGCTTTGTTTAAAGGTTCAAATAAATCAGATGGTGAACCTGTCCTCCTACCATTTCAAAGCTTTTTATGCTGTAACCCATGCTGCCTCACTGGCATATTCCAGAACGTTATGCCTGCTGTTACTACGATTCTATGTTGTAATTCGTTATTAGCAGACTTCCCTGACACAGATTTTTTTTTCAAATATTAGCATCTAGTATGGTATGTCTGCCAGTTCAAAGATCTCTGACCACAACATTCACGTGCCCAGAGAATTCCATTGCTTCATGGTGAAAGAGCAGGAAGGATTCAAGTCTGCTACAAATATGTCTCTACATAGTAACATTATTTATAACGAGGATGGCTCTTCAATCAGATCTTCCTAAGGTTCAATGCATGACCTAATTTTTAACACTTCTAGAGTACCACCATACATATTTTTTTTTCTCTGTCACTTCTTTATCATACTTTGAAGCCAGAGAGGCTCAGTGCCTAAAATCTCTCTCCTTTTTAAATATTTTTTTGTTATCATGTTTCATGCTTTTTTGCAGCAGCATTTTTCAATGAAGATATGTGACTACTCAACTATTTCCACACTGCAGACAATTACATTTTTGCACTATAACAGGTATCACCTGTTTTAAAAATCTGCTCCCTCTACCTTCAATTTGCTTGCATATCTTAATTACTATTCTTGAATATTTATACCAATATGTAGCTATTAATGAACTGATACAGTAACAATATATAAAACCTCATCACTGGCAGTTGAACTGAACACATAAAAGGCAGGTTTTACATTTTCCTTTAAAACAATTCTACTGTCATTCTTTTTTGTCTACCCTGTCTACTGAAGTTCTTACCATACAGTCAGTCAGATTCTTAGGGAAACAGACTTCTTTGTAAATGGAATGAGTAGAAATATAGGTATGTGTATAACTAACACCAACCTGCCATCTCGCTCACCTTTGTCATTTACTACACACTGTAAGTAATGCCAATAGCTACTAATCAACAAAGTGAGTCAACTTTCACTGAAATCAACAGAAATCTTGGATCTGACCCTGAATGCGGTGAAAGCGTGTAAAATAAAGATGGTATGATTACATTGGGAAGCAAAAAGTACCTATGGTTAGGCTTAAATTTACTTGCTTGTGGGCATGCTCTTCCAAAATCTTAATGTTTTGAGCAGAGTATTTGTCTGTAGAATTTAAAAATAATAGGACAAAGAAATCCCACCACATGGACAGCAACAAACTGCTTTGTCCCACCCAAAATACACACATGCAAGAGAGAGGTATACTTCAGGCATAATTCTCATCTAGACATAATCCAGTAACTAAGTTTCAAATTTCCTTCCCAGACAATTTTTCTTTAATTAGCCAAAAAGTTGTATATAGTTTTAATAGAAAACAAGCACCTTATTCTGTGATGGGTCCATCATATTTGTCAATAAGAATAGAGTGAAGCTAAGCAGTAAATTGTTATGTTTCTTTTTCAATCAAGATTTCTCATAGCTCAGTTGCGCCAAAATATTTTACTAGTAATCTAGTTAACTTGTATGGTGTTCTAGGTTTTTTAATGGCTGATAACAGATGCCAAAAAGGACACATCTAAGGGTTCTGTGAGAAATTATAACTCTCCTGACTTTGTGGCTTTAAAATGGGGTTTAACAATGTCTTCAGGATTCGGTTTGTGCAAGTTCATTTTATGCTTTCATCCAAGTTTCATTCATTTATTTCCCGTGTCATTTTAACTGTATTTTTCAAGCCATCTGTCTCATTAAGATAGATTTTGGCCAACAACTTGCTGAAACCCCTGCTGAGAATGCAATGTTTCTCAAATAGTATATAATTTTATACACTGTAACTAGAAGATTAGCATAATTTCCTGTTTCCCATATTGGCACAGTCTACTCTAAATAATGTAGCTCCATGTTTTCTATACCCTTAACAAGTTGGAAGGATCTTCCACCTTACAACCCAGAAATAATTCCTAGATTCAGAACCCTATGTCTTATGAGTTGAGCTCTCCTCCGTCTCATACAAGAAATAAGCCTTTCCTAATCAAATGTTTGGATGAGTGACTCTTTCCTGACAGACCTGAAGGTGTTTCACTATGATCCTTGCTATCACTGACTTCATTGGAGCTATGCCATCATAGTATGTGGAAGATGCTATTTGTGAATTAGATCTCCCTTCTTATACACTAATATTTTAAGGCCTTCTCCCTTCCATGATCTGCTGATGCTGTGGGGCAGCAGAGTCTTTTTCTCATGCCTGAGAGAATATGAAGTTGAGGACATGATGCTTACCTTTGTGGTCATTACAGCACCCACTCTATAACCTAGGCAACATGCTGGTCTCCAAAGCTCACGTGTTAGAGTCAGAATCCTGAGACTCCCTGGGGAACAGTGCAATGGGTGTCGACACCAACACAATGTGATACACAGAACATCTTGACCAGAAAAAAAGAATTCCAAAATAACAGTCGAGGATATATTTGTCTTATCCTTGTTTATGCTGAGAGGATTAGGGAGATTATTATATCTTTTTCAAAGGACATAGCATAGAAAATTGTAGTTTTAGACATGAAAAGACTGATGACAAAAACTTCCAAGAAAAGGTATTTTTGCCCAGTGATGCGTTTTTTGCTGGCATGAAAGTGTAAAAAGAAATCACTCCTAGTTAAGATGGTCTTCTCTAAATTGCCAAAATGAAATTCTACATTATCTTGTTTTGGAAACAATGAAAAATGATAGTGTTTTTATTGAGAATATGCTCCTGGGAATATCTGGTGGCTGTTGGCTGAAAATAAGAAAATTCTTACTAGTTTCATGACTTTTCACAAACCCACTAGCATTACTGAATCAACCTGACAGTTGATTGAGACCTTCCTAACAAGAACAATTCTAGTACTTTGCTATTCTGCTTGTCAGAAATCAACATGCATGCTCAACAGTATTTCAAATAATCCGCATTTTGAGATGAAAAAGCTGTTCGCTTGGAAAATCTCCAACCAGTACTACTTATAACTGTTTTAAGAGCAGAACACAATTTCCCTGTACAGCTGTCAGAAGAAAGTTTTTACTATAACAGTTCAGTAAGCAATTGTCTTTTTTCCAAGAACCAGCTGACAAAAAAGTGGATTTGAGTTCATGTTTTGTGTGAGAAACAAGTCTAGACACATTTGATAGAAATTTTTTAAATGCTGATCAAATATTACCCTAAACTAGTATATTATATTGAAATTTCAGATTCATAAAAACGATCTTAGGTTACTGAGTTCCTCTCTGAAAATCATCATCCTGCATGAAGCTGAGCATGTTTTGTTTGATTAGGTCAGTTGGATATTCCAGATCATATCCATAATAAGGATAAACTGACTAAGATACACAGTATACTAAGGCATTTTATTTAAAGAAAAACCTTTCTTATCTTAGAATTCCAGCTGAATGCACTAAAATTCAGAGAAATTTGGGAAAGTTCAGGAGAAAAAGAACCTCTGTGCCCTCACCTAAAACAACAAGTACTGTTGCAGCTCTTTCATTACTATGAATAACTTCTCACAGTTAAAAGAAATTTTAGTTTTACAAGCATGAAACAATTCCATGCAAACACCTCACCCAAGATAGCAAATTATAGCTAAGACACTACTTAATATCATATCCAGTAACTATCTGAATTGCCACTTTACAATTCAGTATTTATCTATGCCTTTTACTATCAAAGTATTAACTTATTCAAAAGATTAAAAAGCCTGTTCTCTTCACCATTTCCATGATACTTATTTACTCTTCAGTAACTCTTAATTTCCCAAACATTTACAACAGGAAGCTATAAACAAAAATTCAGATCAAGAAAATTTACATTTGGAAAATGAAGTATTACTGCAACACCACATAGCTTTTATCATTTCTAGACTTATTAAAACTATTACTGTAACATACATCAGGGATTTGGTTTCCATCTTTTTGAAGAAATGGCATGTCCATCATTTTAGCTGCTTAAGTGACACTTAAGAGACTCTGAAACTTCAGAAAATGGGAAAACCTGACTATTATAGGTCATTGGAAGCATAGTGCAGAAAAATGTGGTTCTGGCATCAGTCCACATCACAGGGCTGAGCTGGTGCTAATAAGTGCAAGTGGTTGTCAGCTGGGCCTAACAGGGCTATGAATGCATCTCTGTACCATGCTCTAAAGCAATTTGGATCCCATGAGAGTTTATTAACTCAGCTAGATCACTTGTTCAAACCAAGCTAGCTGCATGAAATCTGTAGCCATCATGCCCCCTTAGAACCCAGACTGCTGGTAAGCACATTGTGGAGAAATTCAGAGTGTTCCTGCACTGTTAGTGTAAGTGTGGCTAGGCATTTTGTCTCCAGTTCAGCACCAGCATTAAAAGTGTATCTGAAAAGGAAATAAGTTCAGGACTGTATGACAGAGCAGTACTATAGCATGAAGGGCAAGTAAAAGAGGAGAGAGAATGAAGGGGAAAATAGAAATGAAATGGTCAGTACTACCAGCCTAGAGATTATATGGGAGCTGTTGTAAGATCACAGGGCTCCATCCTGACAGTATGAATCATTTACTCAGATCCATATGTTATTCCAAATAAAAATTGAGTTGAATTACAGAATACTCATTCCATTTTGAGGGTCTGAATAGTGTTAAAGACGCTCAAACTTTGCTTTTCTGGTTTATGAGATCACCAAATCCCTTTACTGGCATTATAGACTCATAGCTCACAGCTGTCTGCTATTTATTCTGTGTGTAATCTCCCTATTTTCAGGAAGTTATAAAGCATGTATGAAAGGTTCCCTAAGGGATGAAATTCAGTATAAAAAACCCTCAAGCCTTGAGTGATTTATTTCACAAAATGATTTTATAAAATAAGAAAACCACTACTTCTAGTCTTGGTCTTGTTTAAACTGTAACAGAGCCAAAGCATGAATAGTTAATAGCAGTTCTCTCAACATTTGGGCTCCTGGAAATTGAACAAAAGTAAATACACACACACATATACGGTCATCCCAAAAGGATCCAAAAGTCATTTAAGAAATTAATGGTTCATATTTCTCAGTCAGAAATATATCTTTAATGCAAACACATGCTTACAACCTTTTAGGAATCATGACACAAATAAGACAATTATTTCTAATGGGAATCTGTTTAGTCTGTATTAATAAATATGTAACTAATTACTTTTCTTTTTAAAAATGTTCTTTACAATGCACAAAATGCAAAGCAGACCATAACTTGTTTGCTCTGTATTTTCCTTGCTTTAGCAATTTCTTCACAGAAAGTAATGGAATAAGTAAATTCAGAATTAATACTCCACAGACATCATTATGAACCAGGGCCATCTTAACCACATGTAACCAGCATACATGCATGTGAAGAGGACTTTCTTCATTTGCACAGATCAATCACAGAAGTACAAGGAGCCTGACATTAGAGGTACCACACATGGACAATTCCCCCTCTGAGCAGGCCCATGCCTTAGGAGTGCACTGAATCACAGGGGTTCATGGGAAGAGTAACGGCAGCTTTCTTATAAACTTCACCAAACAACAGGGCTTCTAGAAATAATGGCAGGTAAGAACCATCCTGATTCATCTGTAAATCAACTTTCCTCCTTTGTGCTTGAATTCAAAACAACAAACTAGCTTAACTGTTAAGTGTATTGAGAAGAAAATGAGAAGAGCAAGACTTTTAGTCCTCAAAGGCAAGAGCTAAAAGTCTGTAAATTATAAACCTAGAGGGACAGATAGAATCTGATTCTACATGAATAGACCTATTTTATTTCAGCAGCCTTGCCGCCTTTAATGGGAATTCTCTTGGTGTAAATAAGATTGCTTGCATTAGGCTGACTTTTCAAAGGAGCCTAAATAACGCAGGGATACGAAATCTACTGGGTAAGATTCACATATAAATTAATGTTCCTTTCTACTGCAAGGACAGTCTGTAGTCTTTTAGTGTAAATAAGAATAAAATCCTTAAGCTTTCAGTGGGAGAAAGAGTAACTCAGGTTCCTTTGAAAATCCAAACCAGATTTCTCAAGAGGAGAACACAGCATAAATAATAACATGTTTCTTTATTAGAGCTCTTTCACCCATCTAATGCTTGGAATCCTACACCATGCAAAAGTACCGAGTAGCAGTGTGTGCACTTTAGGATTAGAATAATGCAGGCACGTTTTGTATAGACAACCAGAAATCCCATTAATGTCAACTTTTTAACAGTAATGTATGTATCTATGTTTCATACTTAGGTAAATGTGCTCAATTAATGTGGTTATTACAGATATCCACTCTGCACCTAAATAATTACAGATGTTGAATTGCAGCTTGAGGCTTATACTTGTAGCATCCTCAGCAAAGACACATTTATTCTACACTTCTTTTTAAATTCATTTTCAACTATAGATTGATAGAGTGGCTGACCTGGTAAGAAACATTTTAGTTAGTGAAATATAAAGGTTTTTCAAAGTATCACTTTTTTTTTTAAACAAAATAGCTCTGAAAATCCATTAACTTCCTTTTTTTTTTTAAATACGGTATAATAATTATAGCTATGACTCATACAAATCAACCTTTCAGATATCTTGTCATAAAATAAAGGTTAAGTCACAGAAAATCTTAAAAGAATTTCTTAAAGAATATAAATGGATAACATTGTAACTTTCATTAGTTTTAGCTTTTAAAACACTGAGAACTTATTATTAAAGTTAATTTCTGATGACTGGTTTTGAAACTACAACCTTAAACTATGTGGCTAATGCTGTACACAAAAAATTTTTATGACACACACTAAAATATTTATGGCACTGCTGTAATTTCATCAGTGGTTATCAATCAACAGTGTAAGAAAAGGTATGCAGTTTTATATACCATCTTTTTATATTGCTGGCACCAACTTCCTATTTAGAATTACTTGAATCTTATTTAAAATGAAAGAGAATGCAGAAAGAAGTGTCATACAATCCAACTTTAATAATCTGTTCATCATCAATTAGCATTGAGAATAAATTACCCTCTTAACCAAGAAATTATAGACAACCATACAAAACTGTACAGGCTCTGGCACTAGAAATCTTTATCATATTATTATGTAGAAATATTGTATTTAATTAGCCTCATTTTAGATGGTTGTTGCCACAGTTCAAATGAAAAAAGGCAAAGGGATGTTGATAAGTCCATCTGCTACCACAGCATTTTAAGTCTGCCAGGTTTTGCTTCACATCTATGTTCAAAAGGCAAAAGCCACACAGAACTGAAACAACTCTTTGATTGTCAGTTTAACTGAACAGAAGAGAAAATGAGTGGCGTAGTGTAAGTGGAGCACTTGAGTGAACTAGTAAATAAAACTAAATACTTTTGTCTAAAAATTAATCAATGCATGATTGACACAAAGATCATTTTAGAGGAAATAAATGTGTCACTGCCACCTCTATATTCCCATCAGATTACTGTGACAATAGAACTTTATTACCTTTCTTTTAGGGAGCATAATTTAAATAAGAGTGCCTGCAACCAAATTAACCCTTACTTACCTTCTGTAATTTCCTCATAGATTTTTAATACACATATAACCATATATCAAAGTGTCAACCAAAATTTTAAGTCAGGTACTTGAAAACATAATTCAAGTAAACCAGTAGGTACTCCTGATAGGTGCAAAGACGACAATTATTCAAAGTGGATTTCATCAAAGATCTACCCCGTTTTACAAATCAACTGTGAATGTCATCATTACCTTTTTTATTTCATTTTACAAGTTAGTTCAGAGAATGACAGTTTAAAGACTATGTAAATTAAGCTTATACATATTTTCTACTTCAGAATAATTACTAATGAATTATCTAACCTGAGCTGTTGCAGCAATATAAAATGTGAAAGAAATGAAAACATTATTAATGCGATGATTATTGCACAAGCATGCTTTAGTAAGACTAATACTGGAGGGCATGTTAATTCTTTTTATGCTGAAAAGTGGTGCAAGTAACATTTATGAGAAAGGATCTAAGTTTTAGTCATTTGCGGCACTGCAACTCTTCCTTTTCTTCATAAATCTGCTCAGTGTAATTCAAGAGGGTTCACAGTGTCCTTTCAGAAACATCATTGCTTCTGGTTTAAATCGTTCAGAGGCGAGCAGTCAGAAGAAATACACAGCAACAGAGAAGATGTCTTATCTCAAGGGAGTCAGATTCTTAAGTTGGAATCTTCAGCACACATTTCTCTCTGAAATTTCTTGTTAAGCAGTGCCATTGTTGCTGCCTCATTAACAATTTATTCTAATTCTCAGAATTAAAAAGATTCATTTGTCAAGATACTGAAGAGTCAGAAGGATTAAAGATTCCTCAGTCAGCAGGAAGTTTAAAAAAGACTGTTCTACTCAGGGATATGAACTACATACTTATTTTCAGCACCTTAGTCTTTCAAAAGTAGGTCTCATTCTTTAGTGTACCTTAAGCATCGAGTTGAAACTTGCTTTCAAACCAGAAGCAGTATAAAATCTCTTTTCTGAGGAGACACTAAGTATTTGGTGCTGGATTTGTTAGTGCAGTTGCTAAAAAGATAGCAATGGCATGTGGTGGAATCTTCTTCTATCTGATCTGTTTTCATACATACTTTCATAGGATCATAGAATCATTTAGGTTGGAAATCACCATTAAGATCACTGAGTCCAACCATAAACCTAACACCACCATCTCCACCACTAAACCATGTCCCTAAGCACCATGTCTACACATATCTACAGGTCTTTTAAACACTTCCAGGGATGGTGACTCAACCACTTCCCTGGGCAGCCTGTTCCAGTGATTCCCTTTCAGTGAAGAAATTTTTCCTAATATCCCAATTTGGTGCAAGTCTGTGGATTGAAAGAGCTTGTGATGTCTTCAAACAATTAGCTTGGTCTTTTAAAAGTCAATGCAAATGAATACAATGATATCTTTGATAATACCAGACATCTTAAATAAAAACTTGCTCCAATGAGCTTTGAACTAATTTAAATGGGGGCCAGGATTTCACCTCTGACTGCAAGGTGCATTTCAGTTCACTCTATTAGTATCCCACTCTAATGCCCTGTCATCAGAAATTACAATATTGTCAGTTTTTCAGCCAAAAGTAGGAATAAATTATGCAATCTTTCCTATTTTTCTACACTGTTTTTCAGTACTATAATATTAAACAAACTTTGTCCATCAGTACGAATATTGAACATTTCTAGCCCTTCCATACCTACATTTAGGGGCATATATATGCAGAAAATCTTCAAGGAATTAAGAAATCAATAACATATGGGTAATAAAGCCCCAGAAGAAAGAGTCTGTCTTTGTCGGTTGTTCTCTAGGAAGACAAAATCAGTCAAGATGATAGACTAAGGTAGCTTACAGAGTAAATAAGGTTGACTTTTCTGGTTTTGTGCACTTCTAACCAATGAAAATATAGGAAGTGTTACAAGTAAGCCATAGGAAATATATTTATAACTATGGTGAAAAATAATTATTAGAGACAGTCGCTATTAAAAAAAAAGGGGAAAAATATTTCTTTTAAACTAGAAATGGATATAGATACATAGATACAGGTCTATACTTAGGTATTGGGAGAAATTAGTGTGCCAATAGTTGATTTTATAAACAATCCTAAAAATTTATTTTCTAAATTAAGCCATTTATTTCTTAAATTTATTTGTTATATTTTACACATTTTATTGGTATTTTGAACACACATATATATATATTTACAAAATTTATTGAACTGCAAGTGTATTAAATCTTGATTTACAAAGTAATAAAACTGAAAAATATTGCTTCCATCTAACAAGACTTTTGAAATATATTTCAGTTTCAGTAAATCCAGAAGAGACAGAAGATCTCTATAAAAAGACATATTGATTAGATAGATTTCCTTTTTGGTAATAGACTGCTTTTAAGTCACAGTGGGATATAAAGATCCGTGTGACAAAATGTGATATGAACAATCTTTAAGGTGTATGAAAAATTCAAAACTGTGAAAACATAACTAAAACCACTCCACTCTTGTTTCTCATGCATCCATGCTTAAAAAAAGGCGTTCTCATGTATTTACAGTGTCTACTATTGTGAGAACAGAGGGTAATTTCCCTATCTGAATGTTGATTGAAAAATTACAAATACACATATGCATGAGTAGTATAGAACAAATAGCCAATGCAAAAAAAAAAACCACAACACAAACCAGATTTTTTCTCACGGTTTCACATTTTCTCCCAATGTTTTCATTTTCTTTCTTTAAAAGGCAACCGGGTTACATTACATGCCAGCTGAAAGAGCTGGGATAACTAGCCTAGAGAACAGAAAGCTCAGGTGTAAAAAAATCTTACCAACATGTAAAAATATCCAATAGGGGGGTGAGATAGAGCCAGACTATTTTTGGTGATGCCCACTGGCAGGACAATAGGCAGTGGACACAAACTGAAATGCAGGAAATTTCACCAAAACATGAGGAAAAACTTTTTTACTGCAAGGATGGTCAAGGCCCGGAAAAGGTTTCCCAAAGAAGTTGTGGAGTCTCTGTCTTTAAAGATATTAAAAATGTAACTGGACACAGCCTTGAATAACATGCTGACCCTGCTTTGAGCACAGGGGTGTTGGACTAGACAATTTCCAAAGTTCCCTTCCAAACTTTTGTGCAAAGCAAATGTTTTTGTGCAAAGCATTTGACACTGTCCCACATGACATCCTTGTCTCTAAATTGGAGAGACATGGACTTGATGGGTGGACCACTCAGTGGATAAGGAACTGGCTGGATAGTCACACTCAAAGAGTTGCAGTCAACGGCACAATGTCCAAGTGGAGACCAGTGATGAGTGGTGTTCCTCAGGGGTCAGTATTGGGACCAGCTCTGTTTAACATCTTTGTCAGCGACATGAAGAGTGGGATTGAGTGCACCCTCAGCAAGTTTGCCAACTACACCAAGCTGTGTGGTGCGGTCAACATGCTGGAGGGAAGGGACGACATCCAAAGGGACCCTGACAGGCTTGAGAGGTGGGCCTGTGTGAACCACACGAAGTTAAACAAGACCAAGTGCAAGGTCCTGCATGTGGATCGGGGCAATCCCAAGCACAATTACATGCTGGGTGGAGAATGGATTGAGAGCAGCCCTGAAAGAGAAGGACTTGGGGTGTTGGTTGATGAGAAGCTCAACATGAGCTGTCAATGCTCACTTGCAGCCCAGAAAGCCAACCATCTCCTGGGCTGCATCAAAAGCAGCATGGCCAGGAGGTTGAAGGAGGTGATTCTGCCCCTCTACCCCACTGTCGTGAGAACCCACCTGGAGTATTGCATTCAGCTCTGAGGTCCCCAACATAACAAGGACACGGTGCTGTTGGAATGAGTCCAGAGGAAGGCCACAAAGATGATCAGAGGGCTGGAGCACCTCTCCTATGAAGACAGGCTGAGAGAGTTGGGGTTGTTCAGCCTGGAAAAGAAAAGGCTCTGGGGAGACCTCATAGCAGCCTTCCGGTACCTGAAGGGGGCCTACAGGAAAGCTGGAGAGGGACTTTTTATAAGGGCATGTAGTGATAGGTTGAGGGGTAACGGTTTTAAACTGAAAGAGGGTAGATTTAGACTAGATATAAGGAAGAACTTCTTTACTGTAAGGGTGGTGAGACACTGGAACAGGTTGCCCAGAGAAGTTGTGGCTGCCCCCTCCCTGGAGTGTTCAAGGCCAGGTTGGATGAGGCTTTGAGCAACCTGGTCTAGTGGAAGGTGTCCCTGGCTGTGGCAGGAGGGTTGGAACTAGATGATTTTTAAGGTCTCTTCCAACCCAAACCATTCTACGATTCTATGGACCTGAACTATTCTGTGATTTTTACTTCAACTGTATTTTCACCCTCAATGAAACAGAAGTATTCTTTGCCTACCATAGAATATATATGAGAAGAAACAGACTCACCCATATCTCTCCAACACACTGACTAGTCCAGGGTAATATTGTAACCTAACAGCAGCTCCAGGAAACTATTGAAGATGAAAAACAGTGAAAAGCTGTTTGCATCTAAACAGAGAAGAGAATGACTGCTCTACTGAAATGGTTTTCTAAAAATAAAGTTCCTTTAAAAAAAACACTAACAACCAAACAAAAAAACAATCAGTATTTTATCAGTATAATCTGAGTATTCTATGTTCTTATGTTCACGAGTAGTTTAATCAAAATAATAAAGAACAATATAAATAATTTACAATAACGTTGTCACTGATTGTAGACTGCTGCCATCCATGGGTTCTCCAGAAATACCTTTCTCACAATGCAGTACAGATATAGATCATCTTTTGCTAGCTATGATATCAAATCAGAGCAATCAGACGGTTCTACAATTATACAGAAAACGAGTTCCATTCTCTGTAAGATGCTTCCATTCTCTCCAATGATATTATTTTGCTAGAAAATTTGTGAATTTGGTTTTGTCCCATTTTGTAATTTAATTATAGAGAAGAACTGACATTTCCTATTCTATTTCTTTAGTTATATTTATAAATGGAAATACACTTACAAATAGAAAGTTGAACAATTACGTTTAAGGATTCAGAATATTTTTTCTCTTGCAGTGAAGCATGGTCTTTAATGGTGAAAGCCCATTGTGCCTCTGCAACACTCTACTTTTTTTCCACAAACAGTAAGATTCATCAAAATAAAAGTAAGCAGCTGAATTTTCTAATGTCAAGCAGATAGAGCTGTAGCTGCATGCAAAAATTTGGGCATGCATTTGAAGTGTAAATTGATTATATAAAGAGAATGTTCTTTAAATGCTTGGCACTTCTTTTCTTGTTCTGTCCTTTCACTTGTGTGAAATATTGGTGGGACTTTATGTTCCATGAAAATATAAATACATAGCAAGTGTTCTCAGAAAAAAAAGGACTTAAAATACATGCAAATGTAATTATGTCCCCTTCCAACTACCACTTGCAATGTGAAGAGCTTTTAGTGAAGGTAGGAATCAGTTCTACTAGCTTGTCTGTCTTGGATAACTTAGATAACTACGAGGATTTTTTAGATAAAAAACTGAGACCCATGCTGTGCTGCAGCCTCAGGCTCTCCATAACATGTTTTTTTTATTAAAATTGAATGTCATACAGATCTAGAATTAGCACTTTTATTTCATTAAATCCTTCATTTTCAGCTTGTCTAACTATTGGCAAGGGCTTTTTGGTTGCTTTCTGTTTTTCATTTTCAGGTAAGATTATACCTGGAAAATTACCCCAAAATCTACTCAGAACTGAAAAATCCCTAAAATTGGCTAGATTTGCAAACAATGTTTGGATTAGTTAGATGAACTGATCTGAAGAGATTTCAGCAAAACTCTGTAAGGCTCCAAAGAGAGAAATAAGGAAGAGAAAAACTCAGAGATTTTTTTCTAATCTAACAGTTCACAATCAAAACTGAGGTTGCAATTAAGACAGATCTCAGTTGATCTCATCTGAGATGGTCATCATAACTGAAAGCACCTTATTTCTACCTCCTCCTCTCCAAGTAATGCAATATTGATGAACTTGGTACCAAGAGACATGGATGGTGTAAGTGATAACATTAAAAGAACCCAGTTAGTAATACGTGACTCTGGAGTCAGAGCTACAAACCGAATCAATCAACAAATCAATGCAGCTAGCAAGCACTGCAGCAAGCCGAGCTGGTTCTCTAATTCCCTGGTTTTCTTTTTAGTTGGCAGTGGCTTCTCCCTCTTGCTTTCACAGTTTTCATTTTATTTTTTTTTATTTACAAATTAACACCTCTCGTCTAAGTGTGAAGCAAAAAAAAAACCCACATGATGCTATAAAAAAATCACAAATGACAGTAGCTCACAGATGGGATTAGAGCTGCTGTTACGCGTTGTCTGGAGAAGAAAGCAACATAAGCGAGAGGGTTAGATGGCACAGCGGTAGGGCTGCCACTGGCTTTGCAACTAATTAAGAGCTGTGAAATGAGGTGATTCTGCAAACAGACTGAATACAGGGAAGGACGTGAGTGATGGTTCTGAAAAAAAAAAATACTTGAAAGCAACTCAGGTAGTTTGTGAAAGCTCAGTTCAAGCTGAGAGGCCAGAGGAAAAGCAAGTATATATTAAGTACTTATTATAGTCTGAGGGAGATTTCAGAGTGAATTAGGCTGGAGACATCTGTCCTCTTCTGGCTACAAATACGCTGCTGAAGACATTATTGTCCCCAGGTACAATCTCCCTGCTGGAATTTACTGCATCCACATTACTGGCAGTTGAATTCCTTCCTTGATCACTCCTTGACACACTGTTTTAATCATCTCACCCCAATAAGACTGATATGAATTAGTGAGTGACCACAAAAGCAGCTCAGACAGCCTATTTAAGACACCACTGTCCTCCCGTAGGAGTGCAATAATGAGCAGAGCGGAGAGCAAGTCTATTTAGCCAGCTCAACTCCAGCCAACAGAGGACACAGAAAGCTACTAAAACCTGTAACTAAGTTGGGCAAATGACTTGTGTGAATCACAGAAATTTAAAAGGAAATAAAGCACTCTGACTTCTCAATGTGAGACAGTTCAAACTGTGCATGAAGCAATATCGGGAGCAGTTTAAGTAGAACATCAAACTAAAGATTTGGAAAAGAGTTAAGATACCATTGAAACAGGATGCCTACATTTATATTGATTGCTCTAACCAGTTCTGGCACAGAGGTAAATATTGCTGCAAATACATAGTATTCTGATACTATTAGATATTACTTTATCCTTATTACATACACTAAAGATACTAAATCACTGAAAAAATATAATTTTTTTTCAATGTATACTCATAATATTTAAGAAGTTATTTCTAATTTCAGAACAATCATGTTCCATTTACACTTATTTTAAAAAGCATAACCAAAAAATCCTTAAATTCTGGGAGATAACTGAAAGTTATTATATTTTTTCCTGAAGATGGCGAAATGAAAACAAAATAGTTTTTCTAGCAGTAGTTTATAATTAAAACTTGCATGGTACTGAGCAGTTGACCTTATATTCCCTTTATTTTTTTCTAGCCTTTTGAGACTTGAAGATTGTAACTTAAAAATAGGGTTTTTTTTCTGAATTTCAGTACCTTTTAATTTCTTGTGCTCTCTGTTTTCATATTGAATTACATAGCTACATGTCAGGCCTGGAAAACATTACATGAAATACTGATATATATATATATAGGAAGCATTTACTGTTTTTCTTTTTAAATTCCTAGATGTGCCTAGGAAACTTATTGACGTAAACTCTAATACTCCTTTCTTCTGCCTACACCTTGACTTGGACATCACAACATGGTAACTGTTGCATTCTTTTCACAGTTTAGGATACATAAAGACACTGTAGCTCTGGTATACTTACCTTCACCTTATCTTCTTCACATTTTTGTTATGCTGTTACTTGGTTTCCCATTCTTACACTGTGCTAGTCATTTTTCGTACTGTCTCTACTCTCTATAAGATGAGGAGGACTTTGAAAAACCTAAGTAAATCATTCCTCTATATGTAATCAGTAAACTATAACTTTCACTGAATGAAGACTATTATTTTATTGACTGCTTTGCAACCAACTTAATCAAAATCTTTCCTTCTATAAATTTTCTGGCTGCAGAAGTTGCTCCATTTTATTTAGAATTACCATCTCAAGTGCTCTTTCCACCGAATTCTAATGTTTTAGTTTTATAAAGAGTTTAGTCCTAATATGCAGAATTATCAAATCAAACCAAGTTGATGTCTCAGGATAAGAGAGAATATTACCAGAAAATCTTCATGGGAGTTTCGAAATGACCTGGCAAGGAATAATGAGATGACACTGTTTTCAGGTGATAAAAACAGATTCAACAATATAAAAACAAACTGCAAAGAACAATGAAGAAAGAATGTACATCACACATGCAGTGGAAGACAAAATTAAAATCAGAGGGCAATAACCTAAATTCCTAATAAATACGCAGGAAGGACATTTTGGAAACGCTATAGATAATCTCTGAAAATGCCAGCTCAATAGTTACCTCCTATCAAGAAGCTCATGACATATAGCAGGGGGGTGGGGGTGGCGACAAACACAAGGACACAAACCCAGAAAATAGTAATGCCAAAATACTAATTTGTTGTAATATTGACTCCAGAGAAGTCACACCGCTCACACCAGTTGTGTGAAGGCATATAGAGAAGGCAGAAAGGAAGCTTTTAAGTATAAATATTCTGATTTCAAAAATAAGCACCTGATTCCGTTCCCCTGCAGATCTGTGGAACTCTGCATTACAAAATGGTAACTCCAATATTTGAAAACTACATGAAGTTATATTTATGCCATCTCAAAAAAGCACACAGTAGAACTAGAAATGACACAAAGAAGGACAAGAATCATAAGAGCTATATTATGGCTTTCATACAAGATGAGATGAGTTGCATTAAGTCTCTTCAATTTGGAAAGTAAATGACTGAAAGAGGGTAAAACAGTGGTCTATAAAGAATGAATGATACATAAAAATCCTAAGATTATTTAAAATTTCTTACACTATATGAACTAGAAAACAATCAATAAAATGAGCCAGTATGATTTTTAAAGAAATTAGTTTTCTTTTTTCCCCAAATACACGTAAGTCTGGAGCATCATTTCACAAGAAGCCATAAAGACCAACATAAATGGATGGAAGAAGGCATTAGATAAAATATACATACACTGATGGTTCACGTGCAGCTCCTAGCTGTGTCCCTTAATTGCCAGTTTTTAGAATCTAGGCTATTGTACAACAGAAATGAACAATTTATACCGGTTCTATGTCTTTTACTCCTTCATTCATAAATTGTTGCTGTTCTCTGTTGTCATGCCCCTCCTTTGAGTTGTTTTTAAATAGCTGATGGCCAATGTAAGCCTCTAGTCTGAATGTTTAAAACATCCTTCTCGTGTTTCTATATGCAGCAACTACCAAAATGCCAAAGATTTGAATTCCAATTTTGCAAGAAAAGATACTTGTTTTTCTTTTTAAATGAACAAGTAGCAGTAGTAGCATACATAACAGTTTACTGTGACTGTGAAGAAAAGACTTGCAGCTCCATGAATGGCAACATCCAGAGTACAGTCATACCGCAGCAACATGTCTCATGAGGAGTCAGATAAGTAAACATTTTAATCAGAGCAAGAAATCTAGAGAATTTGTACTTTGCTTCAATCTAAGATCTAGAATTTTAAAAATTACAAAAATTGTTCCACATTTCTGCAGTGTTAAATCCAGAAAAAGCAGACATGCAAGCAGTTTCAATAATGATGGCAAACTCAACCTTGATACCTGTTTATCTAACAGTCTGGAAGTAACACTGATGCTAATGTAAGCATATAAGTATCACTCATTACAGCAAATACATGTGTCTGACCTCCTGTGTCTGTCAGTGTTAGTTCACTACTTTACAAGGTTTCATATCAGTAAGGTCACTGAAGCAGATGAACAGTTAAAGTGAGCAAGAAAATGCAGGGACATTTTTCTATGTAATGGAAAGTCTAAGTACAAGACTACGTCTGGAGAAAAACATGTACTGCAATTTCCTACCAGCTGGAGGTGAAAAAAAAAAAGCTCAGCTTGTCACAGCTAACTATAGCTGTTAATTTTATTATTATCATTATTACTTTTTTATTGCAATAGCACCTAGATGATCAGTCTGGGAGTTGAGGGCCCAACTGTGGTATAAATTGAACACATAGAACACAAATACAGCCCCTGCCCCAAATCACTCATCTGCAGAGGTCTACAGAGAATTTAAATGCAGCTTGTTTTTAAAGTACAGTAGATTTTAGTGTAGAGTTTAGCGTGAGTAGTTACAAAATGCAGTATGCTATGCGAAAATAAAGACGTATAAGCAATATGCATTTGCATCCAACTTTCTTGCACTACACAGAACAGTACTTGTCTATTCTGGTCAGCTACAATGACTAAATAAGACCCACCTCGCCAGACCAATATGAGAACAACAATCTCCATTTTGTTAACGTGCAATGTGTTATTAGACACTATGTCAGGAAAACTGCATGCATTTGATAAATAGTAGGTGTCACTACTATTCAGTAAAATAAGTGGCATTAACAACCTGCTCTCTCTTCAAGTATCCTCTTACTAGATTCCAGCAGCAAGGCTTTTTCTCTGAAATTTTGTTCACCTTGCTGGCGTTCACCCTCATTATGAAGAATCTTGTCTTTTTGAAGAAAGATTCCAAATAGTCAGCTGCCATTTCTAGAAACACCAGTGAACACTAGAGTCTTAGCACTTGTTAACAGGATCTGCCCCTGTGAGGCTGTATTCCCTTAATGAATTAATGGAACAGTTTCTTTTATTCAAGATAAACTCTTAATAAGTTTTGGCTACAGAAACTACTCAATCTCAGCATCTCAGTTCTACAGTACAAACCAGGGGAAAAGCTGATCCAAAATCATCAATGTGCTCACCTAGTGTTGGGTAAGTAGAGAGTTAACATGGTCTCTTACCTGAAGAGTGAAGAACTTCAGAGATGCCCTAACCAATTCCTATCTGTAAATGACCATTATGACACCTGCAAATCTGCTTAAACACCATGTCCCTGGTCTAAGTCCCTTACTGTAGGCTGTGTAAATAATGCAGTGTTTGCAATGGAGCCTGGTGTGTCCTATGTTAAGAAATTCAATGGTAAATTATTAATTACATTCAGGCTACTATAAAGCAGACTAAGGTATTAATAAAATCCTGCGTCAAACTATGATGAGTACCAGACGCTTCAGAGAACAAATCAGGAAACACTAAGATTTATAAAAATCTGCTTCTCAGCTCCAAAAATTCTTTTCAACAGTGACTTTCATATGTTAATTACATCCTGTTTAAAATTGTATAGTGCAGCTCATATGTACAGCTGCAAAGTTTGCTGTGACTGCCACTATAATTTTTGACTTATTTTTCACTGCAGAGTCCTGCAGCATGCTCAACTTACAATAACGTCTCCTCTAGGTGCTCACCCAGACATTGCCATTCATTGATACTTCTGACAGTGACACTACTAGGAGTTACTTTTTATTAAAGTGTGGGAGTTGAACAGTGGAACAACTGATAAAGTTATATTTTGTACAAGTGAAATTAACTATTTTAAGATTTTAATTTTCAGCTCTCACAGAGATATTAAACTGGTATATGAAGACAATCTGGACAACTGTGATTTAGGTTATTATAGTAACATGCATTGTAAGTGTAAAACTCCGAAGCTCTCAGGGTGTTGTCATGATAATTATTGAAAATACAGTATATATGATAAGAACTAGGAAAACTTAAAGAAGAGTTGCAAAAATGCTAGCTGTAAAATGCCAACATCTCTCAGTTGATTTGACAATTACCATTGGCATTTTTAACTTTGCAACTTGAAGAGTTTGAATTAGTGAATGATACAGATATTTGAAAGATGCCTCCTAGGACTGTAATGTTAAAAGGTAAATAAACACTGTTAGCATTCAACCTTCATCAGTTGTAAAGTATCTGACTTTTCTGTAAGACACTGGGAAACCAACACCTCTCTTAAAAAGCTAAATTACATTCTATTGGCTCCTATCCTTTGCTCATGTAAAAGGCTGAGCTGCTTTTACAGATAATGCATTTATAAATCAATGTTACAAAACAGCTATGCTGACAGCATTGCAGCAGCCTATTTGAATAGCACCAGCTGTACCCATGCAACACTAATGTCTAAGTCAGAAAGACCATGTGAGAAATTTGTTTACCTTCAAGAGGAAGACACACTAAAGTGTCCAAAGTTGTCATAAGAACAGAGTAAAATAGAACAGCATTAGCTTATCTTCAGTAAATAAAGTTCAAATCTACTAATAATTTGTTTAGTGAAAAAAGAAAGTGATTTTATGACTATTTAAAAACAGTGATATAAGGTATGATTGGATGTTAGGAAGAAATTCTTTACTGTGAGGGTGGTGAGACACTGGCCCAGGTTGCCCAGAGAAGCTGTGGATGCCCCCTCCCTGGCAGTGTTTAAGGCCAGGTTGAATGGGGCTTTGATCAACCTGGTCTAGAGGAAAGGTATCCCTGCCTGTGGCAGGGGGGTTGGAACTAGATGATCTTTAAGGTCCCTTCCAACCCAAACCATTCTAGGATTCTATGATACAGGCTACAATAAAGAATTTTTAGTTGATGTATTATATAATTTACAAACAAGAACAGCTGGATTTTCAAATACCAGTTTACTGTACTGTTTTTTTTCCCTACATTGACACATCTGTGATCATTACATTATAAAAAATTTGGAAGTTTAATACAAATTGATCCTTAAGATAAACCATCTTTAGCACATTGATAGTACTGAAATAATATAAAGCCACAGTATGGGAAAAAAAACCAACTACCCTGATATCTGTGCATTTATTATTGATACTCAGTCGCTTTAACTTTGTATTTGCCTTCATTGTCTTTTTGAGTTTGACAAAGTGAGAACTGAAAAAAGTTCTTCCCTTTCTCCCCCAGGAAAAACATAGTCCCAGAAGAACTAGCTCTCTGGGATCTACAAAGCTTTTACTAGGGTATAAAAAAGGTTTATGACTGAAGTTTGGCATCTGGACTCTCATCTGAGGAGTTGAAGGGATAGAATTTACTCTATATTCTAAAAACACAAGTCCAGAGTAACTGCTAAAATTAATATTCAAGACCTTTTGTGTCCACATATATGTTTCAATTTAGATGTTGCAGATTGTAAATAAAGCTTCATAAAGGACTTTATAAAGGTGTCTTCCCCTGCATCAGTACTCATTTGAGATTGTAGGAGGAAAATTTCAATACTAAAATAAAAATAGCTAGCAATAAACTCATTCCAATTCCTTTATTTATTGCAAATGTATTTGTACTTTTACAGAATTTTCAGATATACCAACAATAATCTTTATACCCACAGTGGTTGTCCGATATAATATCCCTTTCATATATATATGTTTTTAAAATGAGATGTTTAGATTAATTAGAGAAAGTCCAGGTGCTTCTGTTTTGGGTTTTGGGGGGTTTTTTTTTGGCTTTTTTTTTTGGATTTGGTTTTGGTTTTTGTTTTTTTTTGGGGCGGGGGGGAGGGGGATGTTCTTATCCAATGATAAACATCAAGTGTTAAAGAAGTAACAGCTTTAGTCATAAAATACTCAACTGCACAGGCAGACCGGAATGCAGTTTTTATGGTTACTGTTCCACTTTAAATTTACTATACTGTGTCTTAAAGGTATATTTTGGAAAATGTATGCATAAACATTAGATATGGTTATTTGTGATGCACATCAAATATTTAATAGATATTTAAACTGCAAATTGTAGATGACGTACCAGTAATACATCTGAGAGCAAGAAATCATTTGGTCAGCAATCAAACGGCAAATATGGGCATCTCCTCAAACATCAAGAATCTGTTGAAGGTGTAAGTATGTATAATCAAACAAAACTTTCAAGATTTCTGTCTATCTTATTTTTAAATATTTACTTCTGAAGTAATATGCAGTGATATCATGTTCAGAAGCAATGTCTATGGGGAGGTACATTCTCAAGGTCTTCCACTACATGTTACAGGAGACTTTATTTTATGCTTAGACTAGGCATGTTTTCTTTTAGAAAACACGTCAATATTTTCCTCTGAATTTCATTTTAGATTTTAAAACACTGAATTTCCATTTTTACTAGGTCACCAAGAACTAAGATATTCATATAATCTGGAAGCAGAGCTACTCCATATTCCTGCCTCTTCATTGTTAGACATGTCTCTTCTAGTTCTTACTTAATTTTGCTAAGGTCAAGCACTGCAGTTCTATTTCAGCCAAAGCTCCTGAAGGAAACGACTGTGTTTTGCTACTGCAGAAAACTATAGTCTCCCCTTTAGAAACTTTGAGCGTTACAGGAAAAACAGTAAGCAGAGGAGTTCTCTGTTTAGCACCTTACAGGAAGAGCTGGAGTGCTGACAGGATCCTTGCTTACTTGTTTGTTAATGTATCACCCCCATAAGTCATGCACTCTTTCTTGGCTTAACTCAAATGGCAGCTTTATCACTTGGATCTGTGTAAAAACAATTAGTACATGAGACATACTGTCTCAACTTTTAATACGAGGCAGCAAGAGACCTCTACTTTTGCCAGTGCCATGTGAGAGGAGCTCACAGCTCATGAAAAGGTAGTAGTTTTTAGCTTAAGTTTCATGCCCTTTTCATAGCTTCCCTTTCTCATCTCTATTTTCTCAGTGGGTCTTCAAGCATAAAGAGAATTCAGAAATTATAGATTAAAAACATAAGAATAGCACTGGCAGACTGTTCTAATGGAGCAACTGGTTTTGATTCTGCCATGGACTGGCTGCAGTCTTCACTAGTAGCCCGTACTCAGGGTTCCTCTGTGACTCAGCTTTCCAGCGTGTAACATTTCTCTACCATGAAGAGTAGTGTGAGGCTTTGCAAAGCATTTGGGGATCACTGATTAAGAGGCATGAAAGGAATGTTTTCTCATCCTCTTCACATTCACCTTTTTTCTCCCTAACTGAGCTTGCTTTTACCATTTTACCTCTCACTCAGTAAAATACAGTTTGCACTTCTCCACTCTTAGATTAAGAAATTCTTTCAGAAGGATCTGAGAGATACAGAGAATCAGTCATCAGATGGAACTAGCTTATGGCATTGGCTGAAGGGATGAGAAATTATTGATAAAATACTGCACATAATACTCTGTCAGTATTAAAAACACCCACAACTGTACTTTGGTTTTGTTCAGGTGAAGGAGGGGAGCTGGCTTTCTTCTGCGATATTAAATTGCCTTAAGCATCATTGAACATAAAAATCTGCTAAGAACAACCCACCTGTACCTACTCTGTAAATATGGATCACTTCATTATTTACATGCTTTTTCATCTCTTCTGCTCAAAATGGTTCAGTCAAGGACTTGCTAATGAAATAATTTAATTGGGAGGAAACAAGAAAAAGGATGCACATAATGAAATGCCTAAAAGAGTCAAAATGAGTGGAAGTTTCATTCTGAAGTGTCTTCCCCCCAAAAGACTATGGTAATCCTGTGATGTCAAATTTCAAGAGATGAATGAAATAGGTACCTCCTTTATGGGTCATTCCTTGTAGATAAACAATTAGAAATTTATATAGAACTACTAAAAATTAAATTTAGTATAGTGCAATTGAAAGCCACACATAGAAGACCAAGCTAATTCACCACAAACACTATTTGTGTAGTGTTACACCCTGGTGCTAGCAGAATCCTAGAGAGTGAGTTTTAGCACTAGGCAAGTGCAAAATTTCCTGTGATGACAAAAGGTGGGCATCAGAATTATAATCTAGGAATCCTAAAAGGCTGAATGGCAGAGCAAAGAATGGGTGCAGGAAGAACATGGAGAAGAAACAACAGGGAAGTAGACTTTTTGAATGTGTTTTGAGTGGTACCTTCAGGGGCAGTATCTCTGAACAGTTCTCCCAATAAAGATGTTTAAGAAATATGGAATCCCCTTAAATTTTTGCAACAAATGGTACATAAAAGACAAAGCTGAAAGGAACTGAGGCAATTCAGCAGATATCCCCCTAATTAATATTGCACCTCAATAAGTAAAATCAAAATCCTTGACTTTTTAAACTAAACCATTCAGGAAGGGTAGGTACACAGCATAACACTGTCAAAGTCACTGTTATAACAACATAGCAATTTCTAACACACATATTTTAAAAATATTTAAAATATTTTAATTTTTTTAAAAGATCATGTGCCAAAGACAGTAAAAATTTATATACTCATGACAGAAAATTTCCTAACAGTCATGGAATTACACAGGTTATCATGTTGAGTTTACTCTAAGAAGATCAAAGGTGATTTGGTTGAACTAATTAAATTATTTCCCTTCACAGAGAAAAGTTGTATGTTACTAAAGACTTTCCCAATCAACAGTGAAAACGCATAAGATCTACTGCTGGTTATTGTTCATGTAAGAAACAAAGGAAGTTATTAATTATTAGTGTAAGTCACCAAGCTGGCTCACCTACCTCCTGCTGTCTTGATTTCCATATGGTGAGTCTTTTTTAGTATATACGTACCAGTTCAGACTAAACATCATTAAATTTCAGATCTTGAGGATACTGCTGAGTGTGCTTAGCTTACACTGCCTTCTGTGGGAACTGAGAATACTTAGTATCCTTAAGAAAAGATCAGTGCTTTGCAAGACTGGGACTTTGATTAAAGTTATTTATATTACTTTTCCCTATACTGTCTTCCCATCTGATATTGTGGAATGAGAAATCAACCTTGGCCCTCTACCTTGTGAAAATGCTAAGAGCAAAAGTTCTTTTTCAGGACTTTGAGAGATAAACAGCCAATTTTTCTTTTTGGAAAACACTGCAAGAAAGTGCTGTCATACAGCATTTCAGAAATGGTCTATAGCTCAAGGGCAGGCAGGGGGAAGCCATTAGGGATTGGAAAGAGGTGAGTCAGAACAGATGAGAGAGAAATATGTGTTTCAGCAGCAGATTTAGAAACGGAAGAAGGCTGAAAACTTCTAAAGCTATTATCTAAAAAAAAAGTTAAAATTGTTCAAAAGGGTTCCTCGATATAGTGAGGTTTGAATTAAGCATCAGATTCAGCAAGTTTAACATTTTTGTACATAAGTAAGACTTCATAGTGATGCTTCAGGTTTCATATGCTTTTTACTACACCTATTTTAAGCTATTAACTCATGTTTAGAACCTAGATGTGCAGTAACATACACTCTATAATGAAAATTGACACACTAGAGCATAATGTCTCAATTAAGTGTTTTGTAATCAAAAATAAACATGGAGAATTTCTGTGAGGAAAAAGAGTGAAAAATAAAGATGACTTTCCCATACCCTCAGACAGTCCAAAGAAGCTGCAAATACCCTGCAATGTGAAACAATTTCTCTGGTTGTGGCTGGAAGAGTGAAAAATTTTCTCCATGAATTTACAGATAATGAAGGATAAAGTGTCTGAAGAGCCTTGAATGAACACAGAGATGCAGTGGAGAGAGAAATGAGTATAAAGTTAATTGACAGGAAGAGTCACTTAGGAAGGTAGGGAAAATTGTTCAGTGATCTTGTATTGGAATGTGTGCTAGATGACAGCAACACAGTTTACAGTGCAACAACCTGTTTGCAACATTTGTTTGCAATAGAAAGTAATGATACCAAAGTGGAACATGATACACTCGTGGATGGAGTCCAGACTTTGGAAGACCTCAGTACCTGCAATTATGTCAAGTTCCTTAGTATTAGTCTCCACCCTTCTAGCATTTCTTTTATCCTTCTGTACACACTTGATTCCCAGGCAGGTAGAGTGCACCCAGACTGTAAGGGCAACTATTTAGAGAAGTAACACTTTTGTTGACAACATTGGTGGCAGCAGCAGCAGCAAAAATACTAATGAACTTGTGCCTCTTCTAAGCACCATTGAGCATATGGTTAGCTTTCATTATCAGTCCAATATCTTGTAGCAATACCCATCAAATTATTCTGCTTTCATTCCAATGGAAGGAGATTTTTATTTTAAGGTGTATATTTCTCTATAATACATTGGGATAGAAAAAAACAATTGCTTCTTGGTATCACAGGGGAAAAGAACTGGTATATCTTATGAGCACTGCTGACACTAATTAAGCCAACAGCCTTACCTATAAAAATTTTGTAACACACATCCTGTCTAAATAAGAGCTGACCCAGATTAATGAAAATCAGGTTTTGACTGTATTTTTAACTGGAACATATTGTTATTCCTTCTCTGCTTAACTAAACGGATTTTAAAACAACTGGTTTCTGAGCAACTCAGAAATTCCTAAGAATTAGTAAAGTTTGTATAAATACCAGCTCTCAACATGGCAGACATCTTATACTGCAAGTATAATTTATGAACTATTAGATGAAGCAGAAATAAGAGGACACACAGTACTAATCCTTTTATGTTTCCTCAGGTACTGAGATTAATCAAGCTTATAAACTATATTGCTCTAAGCAAGACTATTCTCAAATAGAACATGTGTGAAGCAGCTACCGGAATGTAAGTACGTTATTTTAAAGAAATAAAAAGCAAAAAAGCATTTTTCTTCTTTCCATATTTGCTTCTCATCATGGGAACTAAAAGATTATTAAAATAGCAGCACTGATTCCATGCCTCTGCAAAATTTTTTGGATCTAGCAGACATTACTCCCATCTCCCCCATCTATTTCAGCTTTTCTTCTATGATCTCTGTGATCTAGTTTTAGCCTGGCAGCTTACATTGCGTTTAGTAACATGAAAGTCAGGCTACTTATTTCTACACATTTATGTATCATAAGAATACAAAGTAGCATTTTTTTTCTCTAATTTATTTTTTTTCTTTTTTTTTTTTTAAGGGGACTACACTATTACTTTACGAAGGTTTTTTTTAAATGCCATTTGAATGTCTCCCATAGTTCAGTGTTGGAAACAAAAACATCATTTTCACATGTGGGCATTCAGGAACTTTTAAAATTTCTAAGCTTCAGCTTTACAAACTGTACACATCACTATGCCTACAGTTTTGCAAAACAGGTATTCCCCAACGGTATTTGGAATTCAAAAGTCCATTAGTCCTGAGTCTACAGATGAAAGCAAGTGCGAAGGTTAGATTTTGGGTGTGAGACCATCTTCTCAGAGAATTGCCTATCTTTCCAACCTGCTTCTCTGGGTGGAGAACACAAGTGGGACCTAGGTAGAAAACGCTTACTTGTACACTTTGCAACCTCCCCGAGGTGATACCGTATGCCATTAGGTTAACAGGTCGTTTCCCTGGGGCTATGAAGCACCATTTTTAGATTCTAAAATTGGCTAGCAGTATAGCTTAAAACTTTGTAAGTTGAAATATGCAATGATAAATGTTCGCTAAATTGCTATCATTATGTAAAAGATATTACCCTTAACAGTCTGATGGTATACAATAAAGAGTTCAGAAATATCCTGCAATTAGGAGCTTAATTTCAGACTCTCATTACACCCTAAGGTTTTTCTTCAAACTTAGTTTTGAATGGAATAGTTTCTTGAGAAATTGTCGTTCCAAAAAAAAGTTCTTTAATGTCCAGAATCTGAAGATCATATTTCAAACTAATTAAATAGTTTTATTTTCCATTCAGTTAAGCAGAAGGTAACATGATGGAGTAAAACCATTATTTTGAGATGCAATTAGGGTATCTTTTATAGTTTTATAGTAAATGTAATTACATATCAATTAGCATGTAATTATTCTGTTACTACCTACCTTCATGCCTTGAGTTAGAAAGCACCCTGAACCTATTTGCTGTATGCGTATTACATCTTCTGTTAATCTCACTCATCTAAATATGTCCACTTTTTTCTTTGAAACTTTACAATTTAAACATTTCAAAATATTTTTAAAAAGCAAGGATTTGTGTTTACCTAAAAGTCACAGAGGAAAACACAAAAGATACCAAAATGTAAATGACTGTGAATTGTGAGTTTCCACATTTTTCATCTAGCTAAAAGCAATCAAAATCTTCAACATGGTTATCAGTGCTCTCATGTTAATGACACCTTGACAATTCAGAAGGAAAATTAAAAACATTGATTTCTGAAGGACTTCTTTGAATCTGCAGCCAAATAGCACTAGAATAAATTAGCTTCTAATATTTTAATAAAGTGAAATAGTTTGTGATTTTTCCTCAATAACTTATGACTCATCCCATATAGGAGTACAACAGCACAGGAGATTAATGAACAGTTATTTCTCAATATGTTGCTTTAATCTGTTTTCATTCACTAAAAAACGCTTAGATGATGCAGTTTCCTAAGTGCAGAACAACCCTTTCATGAAATACAAAGCATGGTTAAAGCAGAAGTTCCCCATTTAGATCATCTTTAACATGCTTAAAATGCAATACTTTAACTGAAAATTAGGCATTCTAAAATGAAATTAGTGTCACTGTAGATGATTGAATTTCTTTTGCTTCGTCTCACCATCATTTATTAATATTTTCAAGTTTCAAACTCAAAAGATAAGGGGACAAATGTTTCAATTATAACTCCTACAAACCAAACTAAATTTAAAAATATTTAGAGCTAAGACATTCTAGATCTGAAAAAAGGAAAATACAATAGCTACACAAAAATTCTACTTTACTTTACAAGCCTTTAGAAGCAGTAAATGCCTTTTGAAATGAAATATTACTCTGAAAGAAAAAAACACACAAAAAACCTGTAAATAAATTCTAGGTTTCTTACAGGTGAATTTACAGCTTTGTTAAAATTACATTTTCAGTAACTTTTGCCAGTTTAAAGCATTGTACTGTGATTCTATAAAATGCCATATGCACATAAGCATTAGAGAGTGCCAAACACTTAGAAAATGTCTTTACATCTTAAGATCCTTGACTGATTTTTAATAAGCTACAACTATTTCCTGTATGAAAAAAAGGAAATAATATATCCTTCTTCTTGCATTGACAAAAACCTCAGAAACATACCAAAATGTCTATTTCTCTCTCTCTCAGATATAATGATGATGACAAAAGGGAGACTTAAAGATAACCTATCCTTTGCACAGCCAGCAAAACATTACAAAGAAGCTTTCTGATAAGGAGCTGTTTAGGAAATCACCTTTTCAAAATGGAGACAGCGCTGCAGAAGTCATTTGCAAATTCACCCCCCTTGTGCTCACAAGAGTTCATTCTTTGTTTGGAAGCAAGGCTGGTTTTTTTTATATAATAGGAATAAAAAGCTAATCAGGAGATCAAAATCTTAATCTCTATGGCAAAACAGGCACCTTCAAGACATTAAACAAAACAATTTACTATTAGCCACCATGGAAAAACCTACCCTTCTTCCCAAATCAGCCAAATACTATTTCATAAATTTGCCATTTTCATTCTTGACCTCATGCTATGGTTTTGGGTTCATGGAGGCATGGTCTTGTTAAATTAATTTTCTATTAGGCTTCCCAGTAATATGTTTTGACTGTGTATGATTATATAGCGCTCAGAGTGCAGAAAATTACGAGTAATTTAGGAAGAAATTCTACAAGAATGTACTCTTTAATTTAAAAAGGTTTTCACAGGACCGGCTTGTTTGTGCTAGTTGTAAGCACTGTTTAAACCCACCATAGCCCAGCGTATCATTCAAACAAGTATCATTTTATATCTTTGTCACTCTCTCCCTCTCCAGTGAATTTCAATCAGCTTGCAGAAATCTTTCTATTGCCACTGAATACATAACCCCACCATTCATTTAATTATACATGCAGCAGCAGGAAAGAAAACCAAAGAATATGTTAGTGCTGTGATGAAACATTGTGTGTGAAACAGAAAAAAATATAAATTTATTAAACTGAGACACTGTTTTGGTTTTGATTCACTGATTTTCTTCAAAACAGGGGAGGGAGATGTGATCTCCTCCTTGGGTGTACTTAAAGATTCTGTTAAATTTTTATAGAAACATATCATCCACAAAGAAAATAGAACTAAATCAATGATCAATGACCAGTGATCATCAGTTGTATATACTGGAATTGCAGCCAGATCTTATATGCTAGCTTCCACTTTAATTGCTATTCCATTTTCTACTCCCTCAGTATTACTTACATCTAACATTTATTTCAGCCAGGCTACTATGACTTTCTCAGTTACTGTATAGACCAAACTCTCACTACTTTGGACTGAAATCCACTTTTTGCTACCCCTCTTTCTAACCACAGTATAGCTACTTTTTATGGACTAGACAAAGCCCAATGCCACAATTTTTCTACATTTATTGTTTGTCAGCCCTGTTGATTATGATACACAGAGGATGTTAGGGGTCAGGTCACAGCTGAATTAAGACATCAAGGGGCTTATTTCATCCACCTGCACTTCCCTGCTGCTTCTAAACATTTCTGAAGAGTCACTAGTTGACCAAAGATATAACTACTATATGGTTCAACACAGAAATGGTCTGACCTTTCACTGTCTGTTCACCATCCTTCAAAAAGCACAGGAATAATGAAAAAACAAACCCCACAATCTTAACTGCAGGACACGACAGAAAGTGTGGGTTACAATGTGAAGTTAATAGTTAGATGAATCTGAACAATCAAAGTAAAAGGTTGCAGACAGAACCACACATTGGGTAGCATAATATGATTTACCTCTGGCCATGTAAGGATACCAGAGAAAAAAGTAAACAGGTACAGTTTTGACACTTGACATAAGTGATCAATTCTAACTAATTCCATCTTTCAAACTTACCAGTCTTTCTGGGCTCATAGGCTGCAGGGCAGGTGCATATCATGGCATGTCTCCAGAAACATCTCCAGAGATATCATTAGAAAGCAAGAAGGCTCCCTCCACATCATGCACCCAGGTTTTCTTCCTGTGGAAACCACAGCATGTGGGTAGATAGAAAGCACTCATGCCTTGCCTACATATGGCCATGATACTCATCCCTCAAATTTTAGAAATAGCCTCCATGTTTCAGTACAGTATTATGTTGCAGCAAGTTTGCATATTACCTTACACCTTAGTTAAGCAAATACAAGTACCTCATCTCTTTTGGAACACACAGCGCAGCTTTGTTACTCTATATACTTTCGGTTCTTACATCAGTCTGTTTTAAACAACATTTATGTTATTTCTACTACTGATCTGAATATGAACAGGAACTAGCCCTTCCGTGATTTCAGATTTTTTTTCCCAGCATAATACACAATGACCCATAAAATGGGATTATTTTTCTTCATTTTACTAATCTTTAAAGTCAAAATAAAGGGCAAAATTATGTTAGATCAATTAAAATCTGAAAACGAAAGAGCCTTCATTCATAGTCCGCATGTTGTTCCGAGAACAGGAATCAGATCAAAATAGTCTTACCTCCACTCCATAGGAAAGGGAGAATCAGTGTGTTTACAGGTGACCATGAGAGAAAGGGAGCAATGCATGAAATCCACGAATTGAAGGTAATTAATGGGTCAATTAAAAAGCAAAAATGGCCACACAAACACCACATGTACCTTATAGAAAGATTAGCCTCAGGGTCTGGGGGGTTTTCTTTTTTGTTTTGTAAGATTTAGATTAAAATATTTTTATAGTACAGGATTTTATATTAACATTAATATATGCAGATAAAAATCCCTGTAAATTTGACATGGATAGCATTACTCAAATACTACAAAGAAAAAGTTAAAATAATATTTACCCTCTGAGTGAGCAGTAGGAGGGGAGACTCACAGATCTCTGTATTCACTTTGGATATAGTCCACTCAAATGTTCTTTTATGCTAGAAGACACATGGGATATAAAAAAATAGGGCTGCCTCCAAAGGACTGTTCTCTTCCTTAGCCTCAGTTGTTTTTTTTTTTCCCCACATATACTCTTTGTATACTCTTGGGTGTATTCAAGTATGCTTTGACATTACTAGGTGGTTTCAATATTCAGTCCATTTTCTGTAGCACGACTACACAAGCATTAGGAAATACTGGAAAGCTTATCATTTTGGTGACCTGGATTTCATTTTCTACCCTGATGTTTTGCAGTTAAAGATGTCAATTGCAACAGCTTCCAAATGTCTTCACAGGGGGACAGTATTCAGTTGCCTGATAGCAATGGCAGTAAGTGTTTGATGCAGCTTTTAGGTTGTCAGTATACTTATGTTCTGTCATGCTAAAACTGTAATAATGGTTCTGTAGCGATTTCTGTGATCTACATGGCTAATGACTTCTGGTTGATATGACGAACCTCATTTATTTAAGTCAGACAGCAAAATTTTCTTCTCTACTTGTTTATGTTGGCTTTTTTTTAACCATGGTTTCAGATAAATTCCAGAAGAGGGACAGAAGTTGTGATTATGAACTTCCACAATCCTTCACTCATGCAGTAGGCTCCTCAAAGGCAATTGTTACAGGGAAACCATTTTTTCCTCCCCAGCTCTGAAGTCTCAGAAGTGAATTTATAAAGCTACACACCACCTGGTGCAGCACACTGACTATCCTTAAATGTATTCTATGAATCATTTGCAAGCACAGATTTACCACATTCTTTCCCGTCATTTCCTACCTCCACTCTGTTTCTTCGCTGGCACCATCTGTGTGAAGAGCACAGAGCTGTTGTTCAGCTCCTGGCCCTTCTACATAAGATTCAGAAAAAGAGAGTGGGCTAAGATACAGGCATGTAAGCCCTAGTAGATGTGGACCGTTTAAGCAAAAGTGTGGTGCTCCAGTAAGGAACATAGCTGAGACTAGGCAGTCTTCCAATGTGGTCTGTATCTACTTTGGTGCAAGGATAGGTTGCTGCTGAGAAGGAAAACCCTCCTTATCCTTTTTGTCCTTTTTGTCCTCCATCTCTCCTTCATTCTACTTCTGCCCTTGAATTTCATTTAGGTTTCACAGTCATGATCAGATGTGCTGACATGACAGCAAGCCATTCCCATTTTTTTTGGTAGGTTAGTTTTCAGTTGTACCAGCCAATTGATCTGTCTTAACCTTTTGCTGCACAATCACTTAACCCTATGTGAAGCAGCGGTGGAAATAAGCTAGATGGAGAGAGCTCAAACCCACAGCTACACTGCATCAAGTATAATGTGAAACAGAGTCTTTAGGATCCACTCATCAACGACACAAACACTAGCACCTGCTCTGCATTGTAGTGGGCAAGGGGGAGCAGAACAACTCCCTTTAGCAGTAACTTGCTTTTAGATCAAATTATGCCACTCTTGAGATACATATCACAATTGTCAACGAATGTCAGAGGCCATACAGCTGCATTTCCATGCAGTGATAACCCAGAAAGCCAGAACCCAAGAAAACTCCAGAGATTCATGATGAAGACAATCAGGCTGGATGCTCCAGATCAAGCATTCTAGGGAGCAGATGGGTCTGGTAGGTTGGTGCTAAACTGCACTAAGACAGTGAACATCCAGCTTGCTTAGTATTGGTAAGATCTCCAATGTACTAACACAGATAATGATATGAAGCTAGAAACTAAAAACTATTAATCATATTTCTTTGATTTCCATTTCAAAAGAAAAGCTGTGCAATACGTTAGATTGCCCTGAAAATAATCCTTGGAAGTTCCGAATAGTCTCAATTTCCACAATGGCATGATTTTTAAAAAAACTGTCTGCCCCACCTCACAGAGTTTGGTATTTTGTGTATGTCAAATCCATTTCAAAGATGCTGAGGAATCCAAACAGCAAAATTGAGCAAGCCTTAATGTGTAACCACTGTTGATTGATTTGGTTTCTCCCCTGCCTGTTTTTATAAGGCCATACAAATTAGGAACACTGTTAAGATTCAGAATACATAAACGGGCACCTGGGTATTTCCCAACATGCTTGTCCCTACTTAAGTGGTGCAAATGTGTACAAAACACTAGGGTTCATAAAGGACCATGTCCAACATTCCCCATCCAGGTAAAGTTCCCACTTAACAATCCCAGTCAGAGGTTTTTGCTTGAGTAAAGGTTGAGGAATGGAATCCAAACAAATAGCTTTAAGAGCAGATAAGTTTTAGTCATCATCTTGTTTAAAGAAAAACAAAACTCTCTCAAAGATATTACTTTCCTTGCTATAGGTACTATAAGGCAAAGAGAACTAGTACCGCAGAAAACAATTAGACAATGTTTAATTTCATGAAGAGTCAGCTGCAGTATTAATCAGCACATTTGGGAGACTTCCTAAGTCATGGACACGTACACTAAAGTAAGACTGCAGATGTTTACAGATTTGCATTATGTAATACAAAAAGTGGGCCTTCCAAAGCTGCTGTAAGAAGTACTTCTCTTAGGTCTCATACAATTCCAGTCAATGCTGCTTGATGCTCATTTGGTAGAAAATAAAACTGAACAACCGTATGATGAGGTACAGGGAATATTTATTTATTTTTATTTATGTAGAGTTACATAACTCTTACTTTTTGAGGATGGGAAGGTATAAGTATCTGTGGCTCACCAAACATTCCTATCATGTTACAGTGCTCTGATACAAACACTATGTCCTTGTGAAATCTAATCATATAATTGTGCTGTATAACTGCATACATCATATAACCAGTCCCACATTATTCATAGGACTAAGTCTGGTAACTGCCAAATGCCCAACTGTCAGCTTTTAATATGCAATATGCTCTATAGCTAGAACCACAGAAACAAGTGCAAATTCAAATTTTGGTTATGTGGAATCACAGAGTCCTGTGAACATTAGTGCAAATGTCTGTTATCTCTGGATGTCAAAGGGAGGAAAAGAAAACCATCTTTCTCATTATTTTGCATTTCATTTTCTTCCAAGCCATCCAGGCACTATCAAGCAATTTATTCTACTGCTGAATTATCTGATCCTTACCTTTTGACAAGTAATAAGTGGGATGGGCTATGAGCTTCATTGTAAGCAGATACCATAACTGGATTTAAAACAATCACTGCTCTAGTTTTCTTAATTTTTAAAGCTCAGCATTAAGCAGCATATTACTACTTTTTATCAGAAAGTAATAATTTAGAAAAAACATGAAGAATTTAAGTTCTGAGCATTTACATTAGATTGTGAATAGATTTTCAAAACCAAAAATAAGCCTTCAGTACATTTTATACTATGAAAATCATGTTATTGTCCATTTTGAGACAGAGAAACAGTCTTGAAAGGAATTTATTTCTTATTGTTTATCACTGTGAAACTACAGTTACCAAATTTGATTATAACTGGATCTTATTTGGTGCTTTTATCCCAACAATTTTTAAGAAGACATCTGTGGTTTCCTGTATTCCTTCTGGAAGTTGTTCATCACACTAGCACATTTTCATTCAGTGAAGAGCCCTTTAAGATTTTACTGTAGTACCTACATGCTAGTTTTCCTCTAAAGAAGGACCTTTCAAGAAGACTTTGAAAAATACCCAGCACTTCCAACTCTGAAAACACAGCACTGATTTAAACATCAATTCAGGACATGGGGGAGAAGCTTGAAAAGCTGGAGCCCTATGCCTGTGCCTCTGAGCACTGGGGCCTGAGGCGGCCCCGGCTGCCTCACCACCCTGAGGGGAGGCCATCCACACCTCCTCCCACTGCCAACCCCCACACAGAGACGCCTTCCCACTCTGTAAGGCCCACCTGAACAGCAGCATAAAATAGAGTATTTAAAAAATATTTAAAAGATTTAAAAGGTATTTTAAAAAGTAAGATTTAAAAAGTATTTAAAAGGACAACCAGGGAAGCCCAGCTAGGAAGGGGTTTATACACAACTCCACTCACCATGCCCCTGCAGCTTGATCACTGGCAACTGAGTTATTTCCCCAATTAGCAGAAAATATTTTCAGGTGCCAGAGAGCTCTTTTACACACTTGCATATGCACACACTTACACAGACCCCCCGCTCCATGCTTTGTGCCTGCCCCTTGCCTGGCTGTGTGCAGGCCCCGTGCCTGCTCTGCCCCTCATGGGCCTTCAGGAGTTTCCTCAGGAAAGAGGCACCTTCCTCCTCCTCAGCCACTGACTAAGGCAGCATAACACAGAGCCCCTCGAATACAACAATCCTATCTTCACCTTCTTTCCACTTGTCTGCTGGGCTTACGAGGCCCTTTAGCCAGGGGCCATGCCTCAGGCAAGTTTATGTAACTGCTTGACCTACCTCGAGACTGTGAATCTGGGAAAAGGGATGTGCAGAAGGCAAGGCACAGGAGCATGACAGGCTGCACAGGTTTCAGGGCCCAGTGGTAGTCTGGTATTGGGCTCATTCATTTCCAAACAAATAGCAAAGTGGCATTGTATACACATAACACGTGTTATGTATACACATGATTTTAGGTATTGAGTGATCTTGTGGATTTTGAAGATGGTAAAATTGAGTGCATAACTCTGGGAGGAACACCCACTGCAGGAGAGGTTTAGCTGGTTCCCATCAGGTGGCATTTGTACTCCTTGCCTCAGGAAAGGAAATGTCTAGGCACAGTTGACTTACTAGAATTAAGAGGAGGTTAAAGAAAGCTCAAACCCCACGATCATTTTTGTAACCCCCTGCTACAGCAGCATTCCCATGTGGCAGTTTCATCCAGATTACCCAGTGCCCCACACTGTTGGTCTGCAGCTGCCCATAGTGGTGAATTAGCTACATGGATGTTGAACTGTTTCATGCCTTGCTATCTAGCAAAAACACTCCCTTACTTTCTCTCTGTTGATATTTCTCACCTGTCAGCACAGCTGTTCACCTTTCCTGTACCTCCACAGCATCTACCTTTGCACTGTTTTCTAAGTTACAACTCTTCCTAAAAACCTGAAGTATGTTACACGTTTTAATCCAAAACCAATTATTGCATCATCCAAATACGTGCAGTACAATATATCTCAGTACTGTGAATTTCAGTAGAACTGAAAATTTGTTTCAATGTCAAGAGACCACATACAATCCGCCTATGGTTTATCCTCAGGTTACTAAGGATAGCATGAAATATTCTCAGGCATGACCATGCAAACTGTCCTTTAACAACCTCTTATTTTAACAAAAAGTAAGGAAATAACTCTGCATAGAAATCTATAGGTCCCTGACTGCCCTCTACAATTTACTCCAGTCTACAGAAGGTAAGCAGATGACTGTAAAACTGTCTTGGTCACAATATACCTGCAATTCTTCTGATCAATATTTGCCCTGTAGTCTGGACAGACTCTAAAAATCCGACAACTTGATGGACCTTAAGGTGCAAGAAAACAAGTAGTCAATATTAAAATTTTAATTCAAAAGAATGCACCCTAACCATTTTATAAGGGAGCCAGCATAGCATACAATTTCTTGACTAATCTAAAAACCACCTAATGACATCTGTGGATACTCAGTCTCACTGACTGAGCAGTGGGGCCAGCAATGATTCATTAAGTTCTCAGGGCACAGCTGAGACAAAGCAGTCTCTCTCACCCAGCTTGGCTTGGCTTCATTTGTAACCTCAGATGGAGAGCTGGTGGTAACACATAGCTTTCAATGTGTTGCTCCTTTGCTTCAGCGTGCTCCAACCACTGCCTCCCAAGGGTATGGATACCATTCGACATGGCAACTATTTCCTTTTTTGGATGTGTTGTTACAGCAGCAGAGGATAAAAATAATAGGAAACTACAGAAGATGCCATGCATAATGGGATAATGCCACAGTGAAGCAAAGAAAACTCCTACTGCAGATTCGCCTTATGTCGATGCTGGTTATCCTGAAAACATTTGCTTTGTGTTCTATTGTTTCTGCCTTTCTCCTCTAGATGAAAGTTAACTATAATTTTTATTTGCAATGTTTGCAGCGAGCTGAGCTCTTTCTACTTATTTGCTGTTATGTGATATGGTCTATTCACCACAAGCAACATGCATACTAAGATGAATACAAATAGAATTCTTAAAATTCTCCAGCACTACCTTCTTTCTCCTCCTATTCCATTTCTCAGGAAGTGTGGTACCTTTTAAGTGTACTCAGGAAAACACATAACCAATTGATTTTATGTTGAACAAAACAGGATTAAATGATTTGCTGCAAGCCACATTTGCTTGCCAAATTTTTCAAGGTTGTTTTGCTTTATTAAATGTATTAAATTTTTTATTTTTGACAGAATGTAAAACAAATTGTAAAATAACAGCTGGGTAGACAGGAAAACAAATACTTTCTTGAACAAATACTTTGTTAAAGGAAGGCAGAGTATTATAGGCAAAATAGCTCAACTTAAAACCACAGTCTTTGGGTTTTTTTGTGAGGCCTCTTCCAGGCAAAAGAATAAACTCATATTTACGTCAACCTTCTGAGATGTCATATACATACTTGCAAGGTATATTTCAATCCATTTTCTATATAATCAAGAGATTATATCTTTTATAGTACACAGTTTGCTTAATTTCAAAGTATTTAAGTTTTTAAAAAGGCAAATTCTAATCAGGACGGAGCAGATTCTGAACTCAGCTTGGAATCAGGAGTCAACTCTAGGGGCCATTACTTCTCTTATTGTATGTTAAACTGCTCACAACATCATTGTTTCATTCTCCCCATCCTCTTCCTTCTCCACACATCCCAACCTCCCCACCCCTGAGAAAAAGTATTGCTTTCTTTTGAAAAACCTGAGGACTGACAAATTTTGTGCAGGTTGAGTGGGTCCCCAGCGGCTGGAGGTCCTAAGCCACATTGTAAATAGTGGATATGGCTCAAGCCTGTTCCCTGCAGCTGGAACATACACAGAACCAACTCAGTCACAGAAGTCAAGTGGGCTTTCAGCTGCAGAAAGAGTGAAGAATTACAGCTGGAAGAGGAAAAGCATGAGCCGTAAGATGGTATTCTTCCTCCAGTGAGCTATTTAAAGTGTCTGTTCATTTCCAGATCAGGTTTATTTTGGAAAGATTTTGTCCAGAGAGTCTGCTTTGGGTACAATAATTACCAACAGCAATCACTGCACAGACACCACAACAAAGCTACCATGACATAAAACTACCCTACAAATTACTGCCTAGGTAATCATGGCACTGTAAAAAATCACAAGTGTAAGGTTGAGTGGGGCATTTCAGAAATGTTTGGTATATGAGTGGGATTTCTGCCATTCCAATGCCACCTTTCAAGCTTTTTCAATAACAAGGACAACTCTTCCCAACTGCCTAAGTCATCTGTCATTCCACATTAAAAAAAAAAATAGTATTAGAAGTCTTTTGATTATTATCATTGACTTAGAGAGTTTTTACTCCTTATGAATCAGTAGGGATACAAGATGACTACCAGTTGTCTGTATTCTTCACCGCTAAGTAGTTTTGAACTGAACACCACTGAGCTGGCATAATGGGCATTGTATTTGCCATCATGGTCGCATTTGCCTCTTCAGATAAATGAAACCTTGATAGAAAACTATGGGAATAGTCTAAAAAATAATTGAAACAAGTCCTCAGGGAACTGAAAGCTTGGAAACAAGTGATTCTTTCTTATGCCCTTTATACATGAAAAAGATACATTCTGTTCCTTTATTCCTAACTGTTATTTTTAGACCCACAGATTATGCTTACGTAATGCATTATTATACCAACACACCTCAAGTAGCTTAAAAGATGGGAAATATATTTCCATGTAGATTCCTGAAAGTAAAGCACTGCCAATGTAAGTTATTTTCTACACAGTCCTCATTTCTACCAAGCTGTCAGCTCTTCCACTATGTATCTCCCAACCATGAATCTTTCCTACATGTACAAATAGCTAATCATTTGCAAAATTGATATCCTTGTTCACCCTGCATTCTGCATTAAAATGGCATGACCTGCATATAGCATTGAACCGAGGAAGTAAATCTCCAGCTTTCTCTAGCACAATTATGTCCATGCCTCGCTAATCAACCAACATGATGGCCAATCCTTAATTGCTCTAAAAATAAATCATTGAGAATGTAACATTAGAGAATGACTAAGAACTAAGAAACACACACACAAACAGAAATCAGTCTATCCATCCATTAATTAGTAAATATCCATTGGCCAGTCAGTTATATTACACTGTAGACCTAAATATAAAATTTACAACAAAGTTTATGTTTTATAAAATCATAAAAATACTGAAATTCACAGTCAAAGATGTTATAATCTGCTCCATATGCATTACTTCTATTCTTAAAAATACATTTATGTGCATTCTGGAAGAGATGGATAGATTTTAAAACAAAGAAGTGTCCTCATTTTCATTGCAAATCAAGTATTTCTGTTGATGGCTATGACGCTTGGCTGCTTTTTAAGTATCACTTTTTTGTAGTAAAAAAAGGAAGTTATGCACATCCATCTCCATTTTTGCTGAAATACTGTTTAGGATTGTTTCAATACTGTATCCTAGATCTTTGGAAACATAGCTGCAAAAGCAATAGTCTTTAATGATTTGCTGACATGATATGAAAATGTTCAGCTTTCTAATTAGAGGTTGTCTAAGTCCAAGACTGACACAACTGCATGCTCAAGGCAGGACAGCTGAATATGATAGTCAGCCATGTAGAATGTATAATCAATGGGAAAAACTAGTGAAAGTTTAAAAAGTTTGAACTAGTGAGGAAAGAAGAATTGTTAGGAGTATTGTTACAAAAATTCATAGCTGTATTTACACGTGCAGGAACATTTTCTACTTTGTCATAACTAAACTACCAACTTAGGTTTTGGGGGGTTTTATGGAGAATATATAATAGCACTGGAACATTTCCCAGAAAGTTTCTAGGACCTGACACTAGAAACATGAAAAAGAATCTAAGGATTTCGTTGATTAATCAGAAAATACTTTGGGAATTATGTTTCTGCAAGATGATACACCAGTGGCATATTTAAGGACTGACTAAAGCCCAAAAAACTGTTTAGGCCGAAAAAAAAAAGCTGAAAACTTTTGAGTACTTTTCATGAATACAGAAAAAACAAAATTGGTCAATAAAGAAACGGACTACAAATCATTGGAAGCTACATTATAGAATCCATTGTGCAAAACACCACCTACACATCAACAGAGAATTGCAAAGTTACAGGAGCATTTGTCAAGTATGAAATACTTCCCCAGTGAGCAGCTTCATGTAGTGGACGCATTTTCAAAAGCGCCTATAAACACTGGAATGAAGGATATGTAGAGTGTTTGAAACAAGCGTTAAAAAAAAATACACTATTTACTCCTAAAACATGATAAGATGATATAGGATTGCAAACATTTCAGAGGGCAAGATGATCTTGATAAACTGAAGAAACAGACATGAACCAATAAGGTACAATATTACACGGAAAAGTACAAAGTATTGAATTTAGATAGGAATAATCTGCTACATAGAGCACTAGGAACAACCAGTTAAGCAGCACTGAATAAAATCTGGGTTTACAGCAATCCATGAACTAAATAAGAATCAGCATTATCTCATTATTTTTGTTTTAAAATAGGATAGTACCTTACTAGATCAGTAAGATTTTATGCAAGTCACTTGAAGCAATCTTTTTACTTTATTCAGTAGTCTTATCATCCTGTGAAAAGACAAGTCAATCAACTGGAAAATCTAGAGGCAATAAGAATGGAGGTCTAGAAAATAATCATTTGTTAATCTTAGGGAAGTACTGAAGCAGTAGCTCTGTTAATGCAGAGAAGCAAGTACTGAAAACAGATATTAAGAAAATCTTTACATATCTAGAGGGCAGCTGTAAAAAACAAATGTAAAAACCTGATTTTTTTATTCCACACAGGTTTAATAGAAGTAGCAATGTTCATAAACTACAATAAGGAAGAGTAAGTGTGTATATTAGGGGGAAAAAAATCGTAAGAATCAGGATAGCTGATTACTGGCAATGTTGTTCATATGTGAAGGTGTGGAATTTAAAAAATACAGAAGTTGATAAAAAAATTTCATAATATTGTGAAACAAACATCTGCCAGAGTTATAAATACTAGCCCTGAGCAAAGGAATGGACCTAATCACCTTTCCGTGTATTGCCAATATATGTTTCTTTTAACTATCCTGTGGTTCTAGAAGAGCAAAAAACCAGTTCAAATCTACAATTGTTTGGATGATGGTGAAGTGACCAATAGAGATGTTGTTGTGTACTGAAAAAAACCCCAAACTTAGGAAGATGAAACATAATAAGTTTTATGATAATTCCACTTTGTCTAATATAATTAATACTAATTTAACTGGTGTACAACCTTTCTAAATGAGGCAAAAATCAGACTTATCTTCCTCATGTTTATGACGAAGTTTTTTAAGCTTATGCCCTATAAAAGTTTCATTATGTAACGAAGCTAACAAGTTCTGTAACGCTGAGACAGGAGGATTATATGGGCATTTTATGATTTATGATCATGACATCTAAATATGGTACAGTGGAGGATTTTTATCTCAAAATCTGAAAAATTGACTGAAATCCTAGATCACAGAAAAAAAGGAGAGGGATTAACTGTGCAGAGATTGACATGAAAAACATCAGTATCATCTGGGTACTTTGTAACACACAAAGAGGCAAGAGCCACTCAACAGTAACAGTTTGAAATATCTATTTAAAAAAAATTAGGTAAATGCTTCTTTGGTAAATGTATATAGAATAAAAAGAAAAATATTTTTTTTAAAAATGTCTCTTTAAAACATATGCAGGTCATACTGTCTTAAGCTCTTCATACAAAATGCTGTTCATTTTCTAAATGTGCCTCCCAGTATAACATTTTCAGAGCTAAGAAGAAGGTATATTATTCTTTTGGCCCTAATTTCACCTCAAGAAAGACTAAATAAAAATTACAACACATAATTTAACTTTGACTGATGTCAGTAGAGTCTGATAAAGGCATGCCCTATTTAATCTATTTCAGTTCAGGAAACTGCAAACAATTTTTTCAGATTCAAGTTTGAAAATTGCATTCTCTATGATGCTATGCTCTCCATTTAGAAATTACGCAGCATATTTACTTCCTGCTTGTAAATCCTAAAGTAACGACATGTTCCAGACAAATTGTGGCAATTTACGAATAACTAATACAACTAGGCATGCATGCATGCCCAAATAAGCAGAAGCATGGTGAACTCAAATTAGACAAATAAATACTACCTAGAATTGTACTGCTTTGTCATGCTGTTTGTCATGTCCTCTTCAAAGCAAAGCAAACTAAACAAGACTTTTTGTTTGGCAAACCAAACCTGTGAAGTGTAAGATACAGGTAACTTGCATGGTAACTTGCTTGCATCTAAAGTCAAGTACGCTCCCTTCAGCAACGTGAAGTTCTTTTCAAAATCATTTCAGCACTTTTCTTCCACCTGAATGAGATGACAGTTATAAAATTTGTTATTTTATTCCACTCTGGTTCGATTCAGCTTCAGCACACATTGTCTCAAGATGTGAAATCATAAGCTTGGGATGCATTTCACTTAACATCTTTAAGTCCTCCTTTCTGGCTCAGAAACCTGGCTTTCAGGCTTATAAAGAGGAACTGGATATTTGCCAGAGAATGAAAAAAGGGATATCTGTGCTGCTACTGCTGTCTCAGAACACACTGTTTCACTGCTATCTGATTTCTAATCTCTAACATAATGCATGTACTGCCTAATTCAAAACAAAGCTTAAGGACATAAAAAGACAGCAGCTGAATTTGACTGGGTTTAGCTGTCATCTCAAGTTGGTACACTCAACCTTTTCCCCTTGATAATTGCAGACAGAGATTAAAATACAAAGTAAAAATAGACTAACCAATGTCAGTGTCCCTGAAGCCAGATATAAGCAGGTGATCTTGCACAAGTCATCTGGTTTCTGTGCTTTTCCCCTTGTAAGGTGACCAAAGACATTAACCTTCAGAATTCTATTGCAGCTTTGCAGCAAAAGCTGTTTGGAGAGCTAAGCTATTTTATACTCTCTGAGGCTGCTGAATACCATTAATAAGCTTAATGTTTTAATAGTTAATAAATCTGATTATTTATCTCTGATGAACTTAAAAAGACTTGAAAGTGAAACAGAGTATGTGAATCAAGTCAACAAATACACTCATCCTCTCTGTGCTTTATAGATTTTCCCCTCTCTGTAGCAAGTCAAATTCATGATTAAATATAGATTTTAAACTCTTTACATTTCACTGTAAATGAGATTTGAACTGCAGATTCTTGTTGGGATGATGAAGTCAGCATAAATAGTCCATCTTGCCATACTGTTTTCTCTTTTTACTCTTCCTATTACGTTATATTAGCATAAGGCTGAAAAATCGTACATGCGAAATTATTTCTTTATAACAGTGCTGCAATGGAAACAGAATATTCTATTCCTTTTACACATACACCTGTTGGAAATTTTATTAGTTGTAAGCTAAATTCTCTTCTTCTTTCATTATATAAGAAGTACAAAAATAACATTTTTAACCATTTCAGCATTTCCACTCCAACACAGTTGTTATTTGGGGGTGGGTTTACACTAACCATTTCACTTCGATCTGACAAGAAAAGGGAACATGGAAATGATGTGAAGATGGAAACAACGAGTTGTTGCCATTTAATTTCTTAAACTACTCCAGGTAAATCATCAAGGGCACAGCTGTCTAAACTCAGCATTTTAATCTGCATGCACAAAAGAGAAAAAATTTTAGTTCCACAGGTGGTTGATTTGGTGTCTATTTATGCATTTCCTATAAATTCATAAAATTCCTCTTCTAAATCAAAAGAAACTTTTCATGTTGCTGGAAATATGTAATTAAAAATAGATGATCTGGAGAAAAGATGTTTGGATTGTGAATGTGACAAGTGTTACAGGCTGAACGTAAAAGTCTCACAAATAAACACCTTCAGCTATTTGTTCAAATCATTTTCAATAATCCAAACAGTTTTAAGACTACAGTATTTTGCATAAGTTATTCAAATTTCAAATGTGCTCAGTAAGAACAAACAGAACAGTTCCAATCTTAAGTGAATGAACAATTAGTCTTGTGACAGGTATTGCATTTGATAACTGCTGGGTTGAATCTCTGATGGAGTTAGGTTCTGAACAGAATATGAGTTGAATATCAACTCAATTTAATATTTTTTCTTTGCCTCTTGTTTTTACACGTTAAGTGCTACTTTGTTCAGCACAGGTGGGAAAACTTGAAAATATGCAGGAAACATCTGTATTAAAGATATTTGAGGTAGGAGTTCAGAACTCACAGATGTGTTTTGGTTATTAGCCTTCATACAAAATTTGACAGAGAAATGGAAGAGGGAGGGAGGGAGAGAGACTTACAACTACACACTGTTCTTGGAGCAATGTAGTGTTACAGGAGATTTAAAAGAACCTAGGCAAATGCTTAGCTATATCGTAAATAATCATGTTGCCCTGTCAAGGAGAATGACAAGGTAACCTAAGGTGTCTTTTCCATTACAAAGCTTCCCATTTCTGTGCCTGAGCTAGAGTAAACTCACCTCCTCCCCCTAATTATCTGGACCAATTCCTAAGAAAACTGAATTTTCTGTAAAACGTTGAAAGTGTCAGTATTGCACTTTTCTTGAGGGTGATGACATAGTAGCCCTGGTAACTGGAGTTCATGAGGACTTACATTTCATTACGTCTTTCTCAATGTTTGTTCCCTTTGGCACCCAAGGCTTCTGAATGTACTTTCAGCTGTATTGTGAGTTTGTTAACCAACAATTGCCAACTTCATGTTGTCAAATGCTTGCCACAAGTCAGTTCATGCCATTAGCAAAAATTTTTTTAATTCTTTCTTTCTAATTTTAGGAAAAAGATGCCCAAGGATGACAACTTGCTTATAATGTTGATATTGTTCACCTCCCTGCTGGACAAATTTTAGTTCCTGCACCATTTAAATCTACAATCAGCAACATATGACAGTAACTTGTCTTATCCGAAACAGCAGCACAGAATATGCTACAAGATGTCAGTGTTTTCTATGTCAGCATCTTCCATGCAGTTCATTATAAGTCTGCAATAATGTGTTGTTCCCCATAAAAGGCATATATGGTAAAGCAGTACTGTCAAAACCTTAATGGCTAGCTCTTCATGTCCTGCTAGTTAGATCCACAGCTAGATCCATTTCATTGGGAATGATGTCCAGTACCTTTTTTTGAGATCTGCCTTAACAGATATCAACAGCAATTGCTAGTTAAGTGGCTGTCTCAGATGACTGAAGAAGGAAGGCAAAACAACCTGTCAGAGTACAGGAGCTGTAAGTGAGCAGAAAAAAACTCCAGCTTTTCTGTTTTGCCTTTTTTTTTTTTTTTCCCTCCAGGTTCCTGTTTGGAGTTCTTTTAGGCATTAAAGTTTTAAAAATATACAGGTAAACAAAACAGTGAAAACTGGAGCTTCATCTGCTATCCACATACTTTCTGCTTGTTACTGAGGTTTATATTCCGTAATCTCACTGATACAAACCCGCAGTCTCTGGTGTTCCATCAATTATGCATAGGAATTTCTTCACTGACACTTTACCAGAGTGCAGCAAACCATTAAATGGGGCAGAAAAAGCCTGAAGACAGGGAAAACATTAGATAAAGTTAGATAAATAAAGTGTTTCTACCTTAAACTGAAACTCCTGGTGACATTCTGATCCTGCTACAGTTTTGTGAATATTTCTGTGAAAGAGGTTATTAGAAACTGCCAGGAGCCTACCTGTAGAGATCACGGACCTTCCCAGAGTTGATGGGCCTGCTGTCTATCCCTCTCCATGACTCAATGGCTAATTCCCCTTCTGCAGAGAGCAGAAAAGGTGAAACAATAGTCCCAATCTACTGAGTGCTCATAATTTGAGCAAGAACCAGCTCAAGAGAAACAAAACAGTTTTCCCTGGATACATGATCAATGGAAGGCCTGAGGCACTGACTGTTGTGTAGTTTTATGGTTTTGTCAGAAGGAAAAAAAGAATACAGCTACCCAAAACCACAAAAGATAGGCACAGCTAGCCCTGTTAGCCACTGTCAAGTGTAGTCAGTGTTTTGATTACATGGAATCACGCATTTCCAAACTATGCTAAAGTATATGAGCATATGCTATTTTGGTATGTACTCATCGGCTGCACTGTGTTGTGGATAGCAACATCACAGAATGTTACTTTTTGCTGTTGCAGAGCTAATTCTTATTATGTCCTAGTCCTCCCTTACTGTGTTCATATCAGAGCTGCTAGGGAGTTGTAGCATCAATTGCATTCCTAAAACTTATTTGTCAATAGAAATTACCAATATATAGTTTGTTGATAATTCTGAGGGATGTTTTGACTCCAAATTAATGTACTGGAGGGTTTCAATTTAAAAAAAAGTATTAAGAAATTGCATTATAGAAACATCAGTATTAGCAACCTGATCAGCAAGGAGAAATAATGCTATAAAAATATCAGTTAAAAGGTGACAAACATCTGCAAAGGAGTTTTTTTCAAGGGAAATATCAATTGACATAGCTCTGTAATAATATTTTGAATAGAAGCACAGATTTTAAGTAACAGCACTACCTATATAATTTTTACCAATTTTATTGGTATTACTAGTGGATGTATCAGAAGAATTAAAGAATCTGTCTTGAAGGATCTTTAGGTGCTATGGAAGCCTTAGAAATAGTATCATCTGTCTTGGTGGCTGGCCAAACTAGTAAGACTGTCATTCTCCATTAAATACAAAAATTAACAGTCAGCATCTATTCCAACAATGAGCAATTTAGAAGTTATCAAAAATCTAATGCACCTCTTTACTGTATGGCTGACATAGCCACTTCTAATACTTCAAGAGAATAGAAGGATTATAAGCATATTCTCAGACATATGAAGGTACCCAAAAACATAAGGATTAGCATGCACTAATCTTTACAAGTCTGAAGTGGCAAAACATTCTGTTCTAATTCTGCAGCAGGGCAAACCAGAGCACAGAAAGTGAGTAAACTGGGTCAGAATCACACAAGCAGCTGGACTCTCCTGAGATCCATTCCAATAATTACGGTAGACTTTTTTCCTCTAAATTTTTTTTCTAATAGCTTTGCTACCTAATTGAGTAGTCCGTCCTCAATTCTCAATAATTATGAATGGACTTTCACTGAAGCTATTAACTTAGGAATCTTTTTCACCTATCATACATGTGCAAGATATTCATTGATAAATTGCCATGAGGCAGAGCCACACAACTGAAACTGTAAACTTAATCCACATAAGCAAAATACTTCTGTTTATGATAAAACTTACAGAAGGGGAGCCCAGCTATCCGTATCCTTACTGCCATTTTCCCCCAATTTGAAAAACTCTAGCAGTACTTCCAAGAGCTTTAGTTCTAGTAATTGCTTCACCTGCTTTTGTCTACAGGTAAAGTTTCTGACATGAAATGCATCTCACTGTAGTCATAAAAAGGAGACTTCCATGCCCCTAGGACAATGGTCATCAGACACCTGTGCAGCAAATAATGGAAAGGAAATCCATCATTTTAGGGGTAGTTTTCTTGGCAGGTGGGCCAGTGTGAAAAAAGTGAGGTGACCACAAATGCCTTTAACTCCTCTTTTGAAAATATTTTCAGCGCTGAATGTATTTATTTCAAAAAATCACAAATACCTCTACTACAACCAAAATGGTAAATGTTTTAATCATTGTAAAAAAAAAAAAAATTGCTCAGTCTCTAAATATGTCTGTTTGTAATACCAAGGAATGTTTACTTTGATTTTTATTGTAGAAGCAGCTTGATGTTTTAATTTTGTTGAAAAATGTTTCAAACAAATGATAAAAATAATCTCAAAATTTGTATCTCTTTTAAATTACAAATATTATTTCACTTGAAAGTTTTTGGTTAGGTACGAGGAGTATTCTTTCTTTAAAATTTCTTTTCTTGCATTGTAGACAGCTTTCCTCAGGCTGAGGATAAGAAAAATGATTCAGACAAGCTCCACTTGTTAGTGAGACAGCTTCAGGTTTGCAGAGGCTTTTTTAGTCAGACTATTGCTGTCTAGGACATATACCTGTCATTAACAACCGTATAATATCAATTGTGATTTTAGGTGTGAGCTTTGGGAATGATACTGAAAATACATTACAAGAAAACTACAGTTTCACAATCACGCAGTGAAAATATTCATTGTGTGACCTTGGCTATCTTATATATTTATTTCACTCCCAAATTTGTAAACTTAAATTTCTAAACTGTTTTAGTACCTGCTTGCATTAAATTAAGCTTTGTATTTCTTTGAAAACATCCAAGTTTCATTTAATTCAAGTTAATTAGAAATTTAAGAAAAAATAAGCAAGTTGTAATTAAACATGTTAGAATATCTTTTGGAGTGAACTTCTAATGTTCAGTTGTACAAATTAATAACCACCTTAATTAGAATGAATTTATGTAATCTGTTTTTAGTTTAGGACTTAAAAGTACATTGATTTGTCTGAATTAATTATCTATACCAATTCAAGCCTGTTACCAAGATCCCATTTCACCTAAAATAAACCACTTTTCATGATCGTGATTTGTTTTTTCAATACATTGATAAAGCACAACATATTAAAAATAACAGCTTGTACAATGCTGTATTTAAAAATACCAGATCAGCCTACATTCTGAGATTACTGTGGCCATTTCCTTTGAAACCTTTTTTTGGCTATATGAAAGTTATTAAATTCCTTTTTGTTCAGAAAAAAAGGAAACAAAGGCTTATTAGGTAATGTTTTAGAGGACTAAAGAGGACTTCAGCTCTGGGGCCCCCAAAATAAGAAGGGCACGGAGCTGTTGGAATGAGTCCAGAGGAGGGCCACGAAGATGGTCAGAGGGCTGGAGCACCTCTCCTATGAAGACAGGCTGAGAGAGTTGGGGGTCTTCAGCCTGGAGAAGAGAAGGCTCTCGGGAGACCTTCTAGCAGCCTTCCAGTACCTGAAGGGGGCCTACAAGAAAGCTGGAGAGGGACTTTTTACAAGGGCAAGTAGTGACAGGACGAGGGGGAATGGTTTTAAACTGAAAGAGGTTAGATTTAGATTAGATATTAGGAAGAAATTCTTTACTGTGAGGGTGGTGAGACACTGGAACAGGTTGCCCAGAGAAGCTGTGGATGCCCCCTGCCTGGCAGTGTTCAAGGCCAGGTTGGATGGGGCTTTGAGCAACCTGGTCTAGAGGAAAGGTGTCCCTGGCTGTGGCAGGGGGGTTGGAACTAGATGATCTTTAAGGTCCCTTCCAACCCAAACCATTCTATGATTCTATGATTCTAAAAGCAAATAAAGTCATAAAGAGATCATCTTTCTGTATTTAAAAATACACAAAAATGAAGTAAAATAATAATCTTTTAACTTGTATATCTAGTATTACTACAGATTTATGATTTATGACTGACTTCTGTGCTGACCTTACATTGTGCAAACATTTAGCTCAAAGCCACATCAGCGAACCAAATGTCCTCAAATGAGTTTCTTAATATGCCATATGGAAAATGAGGGCAAGGGTTGTCTCACTGTTTTTGAATCTTAAAAAAATTAATTATTCACGACACTGAAAGATCACCAATACCTGAACTGAAAAGCTCATCTAGCTTTACCATAGTGCATTGTTACTTTTCCTTTATTAGCATGCTTGAAATATATGTACTTGTATTTTACATTGAAAGATTAGCCATTAAATCAAAATGAACTGTTAATTTATACTGCTAAGACACAATTAATACACTACAATGAAGACTCACTCTCCTCACAGAAAGTTTATAGTCACTATTTGCTCAGATGTGTGCACCAATTATGCCATTTTGATGAAAGCAACTGGGCATAACGTTCCACTGTGAAGAAAAACTTTAAGAAGGTCTTTTTCATTCTCTCCCTCGTCCATATTCTCATAACTCTTATTGTACATCATGATCATGGAGTTCTTTGTCAAGAAAGCTTCTCTTATTTGGACAAACTTCAGATAGAGAGGAATGAGAATAATTTGCCCGTTTTTTATTACCGATTTCCAAATGGCCATTGAGTAATGCACAGAACAAGATACAAGGTCAAGGCCATCTGCCAATTCCCTGCAAGACAGACTAGATTTACCTTTAATATAAGCAGAAAAAAGCCCAAGCGATCAGTCCATGTTAGTGGTAAATCTGACTGACCTTTTTTTCCCGCAGAGAAATGTGAAAGGAATACAGAACTAATTAGTAATGCTTATCACTGGACAAGAGATTTTTTTTTTTTTTGTAAGAAATAAAAATTGAGGGTTTTTTTCCCCACTTTATGATGGTGTTATGGCTCCAAGAAACTGTGATTTCAGAAAGAGATCTAGCTGCTCTTTTTCCCCCCCCTTTCCCCAGACAAGGATAGTAGGATATTCCTCTCACTCCAACAGCTAAACATAATGAGATCCCTTTTCATCCGCCACTCAAGTAGGAGTCAGAGCTTCTGAGCATGGAGCTATTATACCTCCCAAAATTATTGTCAGAAGGAAGTGCTAGAGCATGTGTAGGACTTGGGAAGGAGTTCCTCTTTACTTATGTCTGGGGAACAGAAGGGGATTAATTTGGAAGGCACTTGTTGTCTGGAAACATCAAGTGGCAGAAATTGCAGCGAGATGTGCTACTGAAAGAAAAAATAACACGCTGGCACTTCCAGATGGTGCATCTCCCACAGATCTGCACTTCCCGGGTACAACAAGTGAAATGAAATCTGAAGCTGAGAGCAGGAGGGAAAAACATGGTTACAAACAGAAGGTTCAATGCCAGTGGGGAAAAGAAAGGCAAAGTGAGTGTCACAAGAGACAAAGGACCTATTCTAATATGGAAGATAGGAAATAATGAACTTTAGGAGAGATGATTTGGGTGAACAGACTTAGGCCCTATTTTAGGCAAGGATTCATCAAGGAAGGATTTATTCAATCCTTCCACTATGAGTGAAATTTACTTCTTTCTGTACCAAAGCCCAAGTATGTAGTGGAGAGAGACCCTTCCATGCTCCATAATCCATATGGTATCTTAGCAACTTATCTATCTATGGGCTGAAAGAGCAGCTACTGTTCCTCTTAACCCCTGGATTTAACTATATACATACAGCATGCTTTCAGCAGATGCTGGGGTTAGATAGCAGAGGATCTTGCATGGACTTCTAAGCAGAGCAGATGGTTTAATTTCATAATGTCCAGAAAGACTGAGTTTCTTAACTCTTTAGTGGGCATCTGACATGAATTTCCATCTTAAAACCACTTGTTATCAGTGAGATGTGTGTAAGGAAAGTTTATCTTTCTATTTAAATGTGTATTTCTGCACTTAATTTGTGGAAGCAGTATTAACATCAATTCCAAGTGCAGTACTCTATTATAGCAGGATAAGTCACCTTCCAACACCAAAGTACTAAAGCAAAAGTACTGTGCCACCTGTGGCTTACACAATGTTTATTTCAATTTTTTTATTATTTTCTTTTATTTATGAGTAGCTCATTGCCACTTATTTCTGGTACTCTTTTAAAGAACTGCAAATGAAAATAAGAACTAGGTACTATGAAGATACTATCCCTAAGAGCCAGTGTGCTTTGGTTTCATTCTGCAAGCAACTTGATCGTTGCTTAAGAGCAATCCATTCACACTTTGACCATTACTTACATTCACCAATATTATGTGTTATGAACCATTTTGGAGAATCAAGAGATAAAAAAAAAAATTTGCTTACTTGCCAGTAAAAGCTGGACACATCAAGGGTTTGTTCTGCAGGGGAAAAATCTGAGATATCTTTAGAGCAGCTGAGCAATATGACAGATTTCATAAGCAGTCCTAGTGAAATGCTGTTGCCCGATTGCTCTGGCATCAGCATGCAAATTATGACTAGGCTTAATGGTTTCAGATAACAACTAAAGTTGTATATGACATTCACTCTGCAGCGAATTTTGCAACTAAAATGCATTATCATTGGTGCCTCCCAGCTCTCACTTTATGAGCTTCTTCTAGCATGTGGGTGTATTTCATAGACAAGGGAAACTGATTAGGAAGGAGCACATCTGTTGCAGCCCAGAGATTTCCCTATTTCTGTTAACGTTTGTTTTCTTTAAGGTAAAGTTGCTACTCATGTTGAACAACCTATTTGTCACCATGTGGACAAAAGAATAATTCCTACTTAAATATGAATTTAGGCAAAAAGGTAATTGTAAGAAATGAAAAAGAAAGTAATCAGCTTATCTAAAAATGCTGTATCCCTCCACACTCCCCCCACCCTCTGCCTGCCCTTGAGGGTAAAACAACTCTCAAACCTCCACTTTTTTTCCCTTCTGCTTTCATTCACTCTCAAAATCTACTTCTTTGAAGACAAATTTTAGCACATCCAACATTTAGATCTCGTGATGCAAATACTACTTCCACTATGCTTCTATCCAAGAATTGCTTGGATTAGGTACACATACACTATTGCTCAAACCAACCGCTGCTGTCTGACTGTAGCGCAGGTTATGTTGTCTAAGAATCCATCACATGGAAGTACAGTGACATCATTCTGAGAATGCTGCTGCCAACATTGAAAAGCTACATCCTCCTTGGGTGTTAGAAAAACCATCAGTTATCCAGACAATAATTAACCAACAGCAGGTGAGGATGTGGTCCAAAACATCCTACCTACACTACTTCCAAATGCAATTTCTGGAAATTAAAAAAATGCAATGATAATATTCAGTATTTCAGAATACCACACTAGTGTTAGGATTGGGATCTAGAATGCAGTTCTCAACCTTTATATGTTAAGAAACCTTTTATTCACCAAAAAAATTTAAAGTGGCTTATACAAAGAAACTTGATCAGTAAGTGTGGAGAATAAGTATGCATTATTACGTTGAAACACTGTATCTAAGTTTTAGTGGTAAATTAGAATAACCTTGACATATACTGCAAGCTTAGAGCCTTGTTTTCTGACTTTTCTCACAATGACTTAACACTGTAGGTAATACCATTTTCTCTGTACAGCAGATTACTAAATAAACAGTAAATTTAATATAATTCTAGCCCTCAGAAGTTGCTTGTTTAAATAATTCTAACTGAAGTAAACTGTACTTGGATACATTATATTTTTAATTTTCAAAAAATATAGTTTAAGTAATGACTGACGAAAAAAGACTACGGTTCATGCATTGGAAAGCAAAGATATGCTGTACTGAAGATTTCTGTCTAGGAGAGGTCTTTGGAATGTGCAATAGGGATTGTAGAAGAGGACTACAGAAGTCAGTACAAAGGCCTGTCAGGAAGAGTAATTTCTTTCTCCTGTAACTGTCAACTGAATCAAGCCCTCACAACTTTTCTCTCCTCCACTTGTTTAAGAATACTGAGATGAAGACATTCATCTGATTAAAAATACTTTGGAGACCTGCGCTTTACATTGAGAGAATTAAGTCATTAACTACCATAACTACCTACGTACCACCCTTGGAAACACAGCATCTGTTGCAGTCACTTTCCATAAGCTGCATTCACTGACCCACTTAGTCAGCTTTGTACCTCTGTTCCCTCAGTGCCTAAGATGTGAATCTGTCTCATCTTAGTGACAATCTCTAGAGAACTACATCATATATATTTAACTAGAATCAAAGTAATTTAGAACACTTGCCTGTTACTGGTTTTTCCCTTTTCTATTTCATGAAATGTAGAATCCTAATTTAACACAAAGGATATTATTTTTCATTCTTTGGGAGCATATTTTGGCTTTCTATGTCTTTCTATATTAAGGTTTCAATATGCATTCTGTTAAAGAAAGCATCTTATTTTTATTAACATATTACCTCTCAGATCTTCACGACTCAGTCTAATGGAAGCATGCAAATGCAGCTACAGATTGAATTTAGCTCAAGTTCAGAAATGCATTCTCATAGAAAACAAGACTGAAAAGCATCACATGTACTGAAAAAGTATCACTAGGATTCTAGTGGGTCCTAAATTCACTGAAGTAAAGAGGAAAATCTCCTTTGATTTGAGCAGGCTTAGAATCAGAGTAAATCATCTATGGCTCTCACCATTTTCTCCATGTACCATGAATTCCCCTAGCAACAAGGTCACTCCTTTGACTACAAAACAGAGACTATATAGAAACTGGAGCAGCTGAAGAATGTTGCAATGTATTTTGTTACGTTGAGGTTATTCGTGTCCTCAAATTAGTAGTATGCTAGATGCTGAAATAACTGCACTCCAATTAAAACAGAAATATCTTTTCATTTAACAATGTTTACCACATACTATATATATTTAGAATAATTAGTTGATTTAGCAAGTTTATATTTGCTGATTAATGTATATTTGCTTGATTAATTTAATGGCTTTTCTCTCTCTTCTATATCATTGAACATCTATCAAGAAATATTAAAAGTAGAAGCTAAATAAAAATCTCTGCTTTTTCCTTTAGTTCATTCTGGTTTCCATTTTGTTTTCAAGTTAGCCTATCAGTTACTAGGACACACTCATATCATTCTTTTTTCATCATTTTGAGCAGGAAAAAATATAGTGCACGTACTGTCCTGCCAAACAAAGCTATCCACCCTTTTTAGTTAAGCAGAGACTAAAGCTACATATACATAGCGTCCATAAGATGATACACTTAATAAATAAAGATTTAGTAAGTATTTGACATTGCCCAATTTCAGTGCAGATATACAAACCAGCACCACACATTCTGCCTGACACTGTAAATCCTAAATCTTACTCATTCCTTTGGACATCAAGGGACCATTAACTACAATTTTTCTCAAGAGGGGCTTTGAACTCCTAGATAAAGGAATTATAACAGCTGTCAAACTTCCCAAAGGCTTCAATTCTGTAGGTACTGTCAACTCAAGCTCTAAGCTCAAAAATCTACAGAACCCAGGCAAAGTGCAGATCAGTTCGTGCCTCATTTGGGTGATCTGTTCTTGCTCTCCCTGGAACACTTTCAGACACGACCCATCAGAGCCTGTAGTAGCATCTTACCCTGAGTAAATTTGGAAGTAGCCTATACTGTTGCACAAACCAGTTTTAGGCTCCACACTGCAATGTATTTTTCAAACATTTTGTTTCTTCTCCAGCTTACCTTGTGCAGATCTCCCACTCTCAGCATGAGTGAGAAATTAATTCAACACACTGGGATTTTTTTTCTTTGAATACAGACATCCCTCACATCAATGTGAAAAGCTCATGCCTTCTAAAAAATTGTTTTTAGTTACTGTCTTAATGAATGCAGTGTCCTCAGTAAGGTTGCTGCTATACTTAGTTTGCCATCTACCATACAGAATGTGTAATCCTCCTTTATAGAGTAAGGAGCATATCATGGTTCACAGTCCATATCTACAATACTTCAAGGAAGATCAAACTGGTAACAAGCTCAACAGTGCTTGAACACCAGCTGGTAATTGAGGTGAAACTCAAGTGAAAACAGAGAGAGAGTTAAGGAGAATTCACAGCAAACTAGATTCTTTAGGCTGGATTGTGTCAAGGAATTACTGGCCAGTTTTTGAGATACAGCACATTAATTTAGTAATAAAGGGGAAGCAGATGGAATATGCTATGACTTCTAGGAAGTAGGTTGCTTTATCTAAACTGGAAGTGATCAGCTAACTCAGATCATTATGAGCACTGCTAAGACTTCCAGAACAAGAATAATCTTGATTTGAATATCTTTATATGTATCCTTTCAGTAAGAAAAGAAATGAGATATCTGCCCTCAAGATTCTCCTCTTAGGAGTCTCTAAATCAGGCAAAGGAGCAGCAAGAGAAAGAAAACACATTCCATGATGTTGGGACTCCTTAGCTCCCATCCCTTCTGCTTCAGGGTTTTGTTTCCCTCAGATTGTGAGGGAACTGGGACACAGGAAGAGGATCATTAGAAGAATTCATAATGTTGTGAACCCAGTGTCAAACATTCTTTCATTGTGGGCCATGAAATGATCTCAGAACCAGAGCAGGAAGTGGGGGGAAAAAAAAACCAAAACCTGTGACTCTCATAGCTGTACTTTCTAATCCATGGAATTAGAAAGATATGTAAATGCAGTTTAACAATGTGAACCTTCTCTGCACATTATGTGTGATTAAAAATGTACAAAAATACACGAGACAAAGAAGCAAGTAAGTAATGGCACTGATTCAGAAAAATGTAATAGTTAAGACGAATTAGTAAGTGCTATTTAGCTACAAGAAAAGGAGGAGAATGAACTGACCTGGAAGGCAAGCTGGTTGAACTTACCTTTTATATGAAAAGAAAAAGAAAAAAAAAAAAAACAACTCAACTCATTAACAGTTGAGCTGGGGTCAGTCACAAACCAAAGATGATAGTGGCTTTGTAAAGAAAATTCTCAGATCTAAGGGTAGCTGTCAGCTGCAATCTCATACACATTGGAGACTGTCCCTAAAGCTGAATATGCCTACACCTATGTTATTTCATTTGCCCAATGGAAAAAATTAAGTTTCTTAAATATGGTTGTTTTCCAGGGTGAGGCTAATTACAGGATCATATAGAAATAAAGTTATCTGTTTTGCGAGTTATCTGTTTGAAGACTGACAAGTTTTAGATTTAGGAAAGCATATAAAAAGTTGAGGACATTCAAGATTTCCTTCCCCAAATTTGTCACCCATAATAAATATGAATTCTGACCCCCTCAAAAAAAGGATTATATTTCAGATATAGCTTTTCATGCAAAACAGCAGTGTGTTTAAAAATTATTTCACTGGTTTAACATGTCATGAAACATAAAGAATGCTTTGAGGATTTTAATTTAATTTAGAAAAAGCATTTGAGCAAGTAGAGTTAGGTTATCTCAAGGATGTTAGTAATAGGAAAAGAAGTTCATACTTTTATATGTGTACATTTAAACTTCGAATATGAGGAAAGAGTTCAACTATAGAGCTAGCAAAGGGATGTTTGTCCAACGGTCACCGAGGAGTCTTTTATTTCTGTGCTGTTTGAGCTATTCATTCATTTCAGGACATGATCAAGCAGAAGCAAAGTGAGAGCACCTTTTCTTAAGCCTATGATATAGAAATGCAGATATGTAGGTCTGAAGTGAGAACTCTAACAAGTCTAATAAGAAATGTTACTACTTCTATAGGTTACAACTGTTTTATAAAATGGATATGAAATAAGCCAGAGGAAATATGTATATTTAAAAAAGTTTTAGTAGTAAGTGGAGCAATTTAAAGGAAGAAATACATACATAAAGGCCTAATGTTCAAAAACATGATTTTACATGCTATATAGAGTCCTATCCACCCCTTCCACTCTACACAAGCTCCGTAGAACAGCTGCACTCTCTTCTTGGTAGAACATAAATCTCCACAGCAAGCCATTACTGGTTGTCCTAAAGCAAACTACGAGTGAACAATCACATATTTACATGTACCAACAAGCTCAAGAGCTCATGGGTAGTAGTCTATGAGCTGGGTGAAATTCATACCTTTTCCAGAGGTACAGATGGACTATACCTCCCGCCTTACATTTCTGAAATAAGACAACTTGCCAAGTACATCATCAATATACTTAGAAAGGTCTGTTTTCTATTTTGTCTGATAAAATGTAAACCATGATATTTCTGCAGCATGATGCTTTGTTTTTTTTTTCCTACTCATAACTGCTATTAAAGCTGTGGTGGGGAAAAAAGGTACTCATCTGAATATTTTGGAAAGGAAAAAGACAAAAATCTGTTGCATAAAAAGAGACAAAATTTAGTGCACAGTAAATTTATAAAGTGTCATTTTAACTTTCAGCTACATCCTTGCATTTGAATATAAAAGAGTAAGAGGACAGGTGCATAGCAGGACAGAGAACACTGATGTTAAACACGACTATTTGCAAAGTAGATCTTAGAGTCTTCCACTGATGACAGAATCAGGATCCTGCCAGATGACATGATCCATCTTGGGATTTTGATCTTGTGTGTATTGCCCAGGAAGCTATAGGAAAATATGGGATTTCAAAGGAACAGAAAATGGAAGGAATGATACATAATCAATAAGCCATTGAAGATCACTTGAGGTATACTTTGATACATTAGAAGTGTCAAGGGTACAAGTACCTATGTATGTGCATGGTTCAATTAGCTTAAAGTGCAATGATTTGTCAATTTTGTCCTATATCATGCACACACGCCTGCTTATGCCCAAGTATCAAATGTGACAATATTTAGAAGTAGATGTGTACATGCAAGCAGATATTTTCTAGATTGGGTGCTTACAGCGGAGTTTACCAAAAGCTGTAACAAGCTAAAGGTATCACCTGATACTGCAAGTTTTGCCTTCTAAAATAAGGGACATAGAATTGTTAACCTAGCGATTATTTAACAAAGAGGTCATTTATACACACTGGACCTGATGTTGCCTTTTTATTTTATGAGTTCTTCCATTAAAACCACAGTGGCCCTGATATATATATATATATGGAGGACATCTACCAAAATGCCTGAAATCAATACTTGGGAAAATAACAGAACAAAAAAGAAATAGTTGCATTTGAAGATTAAGTTTTTGTTTATCTCTCCTTATAAAAATAGTTTTAGTTGAAGCTATATATAGCATATACCTTAGGGAAATAAAGTAGTACATTTCTCATTGTCTTCAAATCTATTTTATGCTCTGCTAGAGTTAGCACTAAATTTGAAACAGAGGAACATGGAGAGCAGCCATTGAGGACAAAGTTTAGTAGAAACATGTGATGGAAAAGTTGATGGCTTTCATATGAAACTGCTGATATATACAAATGTAAGACTCTGCCTAAATCCTCAGCCAGCTGTACAAAGTGCACACAGCACCCAAAATACAGATGTTAGATTCAAGGCTCTCATCATTCCAGAAGCCACAAGGCTTTAGGTTCAAGTATATCTAAAGTATAACTCTCTCTGCAAGGAATTAAGTGAACAATGTCACCAGCTCAGGACTAAACTGTCATATTTGCACATTTACAATACAGAACAGTCCATTGCTCAATCTTAAGACAGTAACTCTTGTAAATAACATGCAGAAAGAAAAAAAAAACAAACCAATACCCAGAGATAAATAAGGTTTCAGTTAATCAGTCTCTCCATGTGATGCAGAGCTGAAGAGGATCAAAATTATTATAAATTAACTGTCTGGATTAAAATTCAGAGACAGACTACATTACTTAATCCATTTAACCAAACTGGCTTCTTATATATTCCTGAATTTTCCTATCTTACTTTTATTTCATACACAATTTTTTCCTAAAACCTAGATTCAGGAAGCATATTGGATAAAGATGACAGGTAATTTACTGTAAGGAAAGATAAGTAATTTACTTTAATTGCACTGTCAACATGTGTTTGCAGCAGGACACTAAAATGCTTATAGAGCACAAACCAGATTGGAAAAAGCCCTATTTATGGACAAATTCTAACCAGATGCCTCCAACACATTTTGATTTCCACAAGGTAAATTCATAGCAATATTTTCATTACTTGCAAAGAAGGTAAAAACATTTAAGGTGTTAGTATTTTCTTGTCTACACCTAAGATGGTGAACAGAGTCACACTGTTTCTGTATACTGTATTTCACATTCCTGTAAGTTCCCAAGGAGTGACTTTTCACAGAAGTCATTAAATTTAGTCATTTCTGCATCTATTTTAACCAGTACTCCATAGGAGGGAAAAGCATTGGCCTTTAGAATTCTGACTTTAATGGAATGCAAAATGAGTTAATGAAACTTGGCTACAAACCAATAATGCACAGGAAACCAACGGCAGAAGAATACTAAAGAGTCAGTCATGTAGATGACAACTGTTTTCTTCTTCAATAATGTATATATAAAAATTTATATGCAATATAGTACATATACAAAAAGCTAGAGTAAAAGAATGGATTTCATTTTGTTGTTTGGTGCAGAACTGCACCATAGACAAAGAAATACATAATAAAATGTTGAAATCCAGTTTATGAAAATATACTAGCAACGTACACATGTATACATTCTTAAAGCGATTTTCTGAACTGAAACAGAATTGCCAGCTTCTTGTATGTTGAATTATGGATTCCCATAGGGAACTCACACATTAGTTAGACCTAATGTTGCTTCTAACCTGTTCCTCTGTCTATGTTTCTAGTAGGTACTTTGGGAAATTTCTAGAAATTCTGTAATAAAATAAGCCACTTTTAAAATAAATTTCACCATTATTCTTCTTAATGTGTTGCTCTCTTATGTTTGATGCACTGAAATTTCTACTACTCTTTGACTCTACCTATTGCAAAGACCAATATGATATAGTATGCCCAAAAGAGAAACCATCCAATATTCTGCAGCTTGTGGCAGCAAGTTCCCCAGATTATTTTTATGTTTTGATCAAAAAGTACATACTCAGTTACAAAAGAAATAAAAATTATTTTTTTTTTATTCAGTATTTTCATGTTTCTTATATTCAATTTCATTCCTCTCTGCTCCACAAAGAAGGTTCTAATTGTTCCAAATCTATCCTCTTACAAAGTAATCCCAGGTCTATAATTATATTGTCACCCTTCTCTGGACCTCTTCTATTTCTGCTAAATGTTTTTCAAGTACTTCCTCTGACACTTTAATTTATGTTTTTTTTGAAAAGAGTTACAAATCACTTAGCTTTTCAGCATGAACCTTATTCACCTTAAGTGCTCCCTTCACTCTTTGGTGTGCCCAATGACCCAGCAGCTCTCTCACAGACTGCATGTGTCTGAAATATTTAATTTCTTATTAACTGCTTCTCTAAAATAATTCCATCAGAGCCCTCCTAATTCCCAGCTTTTAAACCACAGTGGGTAAAATTTGTATCTTCTTAATGGGCTCACCTCGATCTGCATTTCCATTTGCAGATTTTTCTTAAACCCTCCTATCACATACTTGCTCAGTTGCAATGTCAAAGGGTTTCTACACATTCCCTCTTCATTTTATGGCCCTTCTGTTGTTTTTTGTTTGTTTTGTGGGTCTGGTTTTGTTTTGTTTTTCTTTCCTGTGTGTATTTTTTGTTTGTTTTGTGTTTTTGTCTTGTTTTGGTCCTCACCACACACATCCCCCCCATCCTTATTAAAACAATCACAAAATGTAGTTTATTTAGGTACCTCTTAGTGGCACAAATCCTCTGTTGCCTGATACTGATTGCTCTTCAGGATCATGTGCGTTTAACTTCATGTTTCAAGCTAAACATACTTGACTTCTGCTTTGAAGAGAAACTAACTTTTCATACTAAATGCCCTCCTAAATAAGAACTCTCTGGAATCCTGAAATGAGCTGCCAATCCCTAATGTCTGATTCTCACAGAAATGTCTTGTCTGTTGGACAGCTCACAGGTTTTCAAATCAAAAAGAGACAGATTAGCAGAAGTACTAAAACTTCAAGGTAAGAAAAAATATTCGGGGGGGGGCGGAATTTATTTAAAAACTGCCCAGAAACAGATACCTTATACAGCAGTTACAATCCCCTTCTCCTTAGAAATATTCACATTGACTTATAACTCAGCTTTGTTAAGCAGAAGAGTAAGAAAATAAACACATACTATCTTTCAAGTATTTAATAAAGGAAAATACGCTCCACATTTAAAATATAGCTTTTAGTAACTGATTTTAATGGCAATAGAAAGTCAATATTCTAATTTGTCTATAAAACCAGAACTGCTGGATTTACAAATATCTTTTCTTTTTATATCTTAATATACACTTATAAGATGCTATAAGGTTTACTACTGATATTACTCATATTACCAGCAAATTTTTTCCCCTGAATTGTGTACTCTAAATTCAAATAGACCATCTTGAACCTCAGAGGCATAAAAAAAGAGGTATTTTATGATTCTGCAACATATCTTACACAGGGTGGAAATACAACAGTTAACTTTGCTTACAGCCAACTTCAGGGACAACTGAGCATCTTGATAATCCTCCTTCCAAAACTATAGACTGAATAAAGACATTTTTGTTAAACGGCACTGAAACAGTCAAGAACATTTATTGAATACCCTCGGTACTACAAAGAAGTTAGTAAGACAAATGTTCAAAAAGACTCCCCAACGATAAACGAAGAACAGGACCTAAAAAGAGGCACAAAAACTACTGCATGGAAGCATCTGGTTTTCTTTGCTGACACCAATTAACAAACTAACAATGTGTGATATTGTTTTATAAATATTTGTTGAATGGGCAGGTAATATTAACACATTCTCAGAGGCTTTCTTCCATGCAAATTCTTCATTATTTAAACTTAAGTAAGACCAATTGGCATTTTCCCTTCCAAACGTCTTCCGAGATTTTTTGGGTCAGCCAGAGCTCAAAACATTTCAATACTATTAATACCTTCACTGGATAATGCTTATTGCTCAGATTACAATGACTCAGTAACTGCATGAAAATGACAGGTCTTTGATGCTCAGTAGCTCAGCAGCTTCTTACAATACTTTTACTATGATATAGGCTCAGTGATAAAATATCTTTTGTAATTGCGTAACTGAAGAGGAAAGTCAAAATTAGTAAGTGTTCTGCTGCTAAAGAACCAAAAGGATAGTCTTGCCAAGGAAAAGAAGAATCAGTGAGCATCAGCTATTAGACATGCACCTCCTACTGCTTTGCCTACATAGGAACATGTCTTCCATACACGTATGTGAATCTCTGTATATTTTGGCTTTAATTTTTGATATTCCTACAAGTGTATTTAAAAGAAAATATAAACTTAAATGTAGGATAGTTGCCAATGTTTGTGTTCCCTGACACAATTCCAAAGCTTTTGGAACACAGCTTTGCAACTTCAGCGTTTGGTGCTTTTGTTTACTCTTTCCCATTTATTGATTGCAAGCAATGTTTACCCATTAAGAGCTAATCTTCTGAAGTACAGAATCACAAAGTTAGGAGAACCATAGATAAAATAACCATCTTAGGGCACATTTGTAAATAGCTGAATTCTGAAAGTCTCTTGAATATGGCATACTAACACAAAAATATAATTATCCCAGAAGCTTTTGAAATGCAGTAGTTTCATTCTGTTCTCAGGCAGGGTGTTACAGAACCCGTTAATACACTGTTAGCTCTTCCAGTTTTTCTTCTGTAGTTGCATATCCCTTCCTTCCAAGTGACATACCTCATCAGCCAATTTTCAAGGCCGAAGGGCTCATCTGGGGACTGGATTGAAGGCAACTAATTACCTTTCCATGCCCTAACTTCCTTAACCTTTTTTACACTGTCTTAGCATTTACTTCTAAGTAATCTTCGTTTAATATTGCATCTGAGTGTATTTCAGGGATAGCAATCTCAATTTGCTTTATTCTTAAAGTAAGTCTAAATCCAAATTATACCTCAAGCACAAGGAATTTAAGCACTTGTTAGGTTCTTCTGCAGTTGGAGTCACCTTCCTCAGCCTTGGTCATGTGGACAAAGTTTAAGATATTGCAACCGTGAATTTAAAAAAGAAATTTACATATCCCACAGACAAATATCACATCAGAAAAATTTTAGCGTAGGCCCTTTGCTCACATTTGCGATGATATTGCGGTGCTTGCTGGCACTCCTATTAAATATAATAAGTAATTTTCTACATGTACTTTTTTATATGCCATTGTAGCTCAATAAAATTTTTAGTACAATTTTTAGCTCTTTGTTATATCATTCCCTGAAAAAAATGGAAACAGGTTCAGAAGAAGTCAGAAGTATTTCATGATTTTTCTTGTAGACTAGATGCAATTTCCTGTCATTTTGTTATCCAGAAAATTGTAAATGAAAGTGATACATGCACAGAGGTCAGATAAATTATTTTAACCTGGCTAAAAATCACCTGTTCATCAAATAAACAGCATCCCTCTTTACCTCCCTCTTGATGTGACACTGTTTCATACACCTATGTCTTGGGCTGGCCAGCAGCCTGCCTTACATTATGAGCTGGAAAACAGGGAATCTGGTTCACATAGGTCTCAGGTTTTTGTCTCTAATCTCTAATTAAAAAAAACTCTAATAAAAAATCCTGGGGAAAAAAATCTTGCTTTTTCTTACAACTTCTATTACACTTTCATTTTATAGAGAATTAATTTATTAAATTATTAGAGGGTTTTTTAAAACACTTCTGATGCATTGCCATATGGTGATAGCATCCCTTGACAGAAGTGGTGTAGGTCGGGCCATTTCTATAACAGAGTCAATTGGTTTCTGTGTTCTCGGAGGTTTTTGTATCCCAATTTAACTGAGATGCACAACAGCAGAAGACACTATGTCAGTTCTCCAGGTAGCCTGAAATGATATGTATTACTTCATTTCAATGGCTACCAGATGGTTAACATGATCAGTTATTTTTATTCCTCAGTACTCCTTAAAAACTGTGATACAAGAAAGTATACAAGAAGAAATTACATAAAAATACAAAACTTTAGGCTTATTGTAGCAGCCCTTAAAATGACACTGTACATGCATAAACTAGGACCAGAACACCAACAGAATAGAATAGAATCAGCTTCCCCCTTCCTAGTGTGTGCATATACACATGTAGTACATTTACACATACATACGCCATATATATGCATGTTGTAAGTAACAAAATGTCACATTACTATTGCTAATGTAGCTGTAAGTCAAAGAGCTTATAAAGTCTTTGTCCATAAATTTCTCAGAAATGCTTTAAGAAATGCTTTATTGTACTACCACAATATTTTACTGTGCTCCCTAAAATTTCTGTAGAAGAAAGCAGTAATATAGTAACAGTCAGATACTACTTGAATTAATTTGAAACCAGTGTCTTCATTACAACTTATCTGAAGGATACAAATAACTTTAAGGAGACCTTAAAACACAACATGAACATTTTGGACTTGGTTTTTGTATATAAATTATATACCATCTCTGCAAATATTCATGAACACTTCATGAATATTCACTCTTAAAGAAAGAAAGTGTCTAGTACAAAGCAATAAAAGATGGCATATTTATTTTGTCTCACTATTTCCACCTCCCCCCCCTCCTGGTCAGGAATATCCTTTTACTGGCTTAATAGCTGAGTGTGCTCAATGCAGCAGAATTTGATAAGTACTGTCCTTTTTTTTTTTTTTTTTCTTTTTTTTTTTTTTTTTTTAAGGATTTATGTCAGGTGCACTCTGGCAACATTTGTAAAGCTTGCTGCTGCAATAAGGCTGCGGCAAGAATCAGGTATGAGCCTGTCCCTGGTCACAAGAGATGAAGGATTTGAAAAGACAGGAGGACAGCAGTAGCGGCCAGCTATTTATTTGCTGTTGGTTTTGGATGTAGTCTTAAAGATTTACCATTTAATGTAGATTGAAACTGAAACAGAACACTGAAGTTTGAGGGGGGTTTTTGTTGTTTTGTTTGTTTGTTTTAAATCTCTGTACTCTTCACTTAGTAAACTCCTCTCTAGAAGTACTTAATTACCTAGATTTTATATACGAACTCTGTCTAAGCACACTTGCTATCACTTTAAATAAAAAGAAAAATTATTCCAAAATCAATTTAGTCACACATTTCCCCCTCGTCTATCAGGTGCACATCAACTACTAGCCAATAAAACATAACAGAAATCAAATAAATGTCTTCCTATCCCTTATATAACCCACCAGGTACAGTCCAACACACCTGATATCTCTCATGCTCCAGAAACACAGACACACACACACCTCTGAGCTCTGCACACTTGCCAAAACACCAGTGTGTTTGAGCTATATAAAACCAACATGGGGAGTGAACTGTAATGGCAAAGGTTCCTTACAAAATATTTTCACACTTGGAAGCAGTTTTACATCTGAAACCACCATAAAGTTCAAGGAAGATTAGTGAACCAAAAGCAGCTAATACACTTGATAGTGCCAAGAGCTGCATCAAAAATTAATTACTGGCCAACATGAGAAATGAAGGAAATATAGCAACCATTTCAATGAGACTACACTAAATAACATCTCTTGCTTCAGTGATTGTAGGCCACCTATACTCCTAATGGTCTGTGAGGACTGTGTAAGGGGAGAAACGCTTTGTGTCCCTCTCAATGGCAAACAACAAAAGATGGAGTTACTGTCAGGACAATCTGCAGGGACTGCAACAGCTTTTAAAAGGGGATGACAAAAATAGACCCTTTCCCCAATGAGCAGCAGTCTATGTGGATTCAGAATCAGCATGAGAACATCTGCTTTAAGGTGTTTAAAGAAGAGGCTAGGATACATGAATTTGTAAAGCGCAAAGCAAGTATTGCAAAGATTATATTAATCAACAAAAAAAGCCCAGATTGCAGTTAAGAAAGAGAGTTTATGTGCCATATCCTTTATATAATATATTTCTCTCCTATTTTTCTTCCGCCTCAGAGAGCACTTGCAGCAAGTTCCACCACCTCTTCAGAATGTGATGAAGCTGTCTTGGCTTCCATTTCTTCCACTTAAAATTCTCAACAATTCACTATCTTCCAATGTGTCAAAAATATCTTTTAGATTAAATATATCAGCAAGTCAGGTGTAAGAGCTGGCCAATCTTTCCTCTGAAGGTTCTGATTTATGTACTGTGTCACACCATCTGTATGCCTTAACAGTGTGAAAGTCTCTCTGTTCCTTCAACATAACCAATTGTCAGGTTGGACTGTCAGGTTTCTGCTAATGTGCTGGATTATAAATGTACTCCTAAGTCACCCAAATGTTTATAGTGATTAAAAGTGATCACACACATTCTCATTTAACATCACTGGACAAATACAGGATTATGCATTTAAAAACACTTAGACTATCTTAACTATCTTTTATTTATCAAAATCTCATTACTAGTGAATTCTAGTGAAGGTTTTCAACTGAAATTTCTTAAGAAATAATTAGCCACCAGACGAATCTTTTAAATCCCCCATTGGAAAAAAGTTGATGGCCAGAGTTGGCCCCCAGAAATGATCAGTAGCATACTCCCTCACTCCAAATCTAGGAGAAAAACAATGCATTATTACACCAGTGCATGTCTACTCAAATACATCTACATGTTCTCCTTGAAGTGCTAGAAAACTGTAATATTGTTAGGGTTGTGCTACTTTGGCTGGACCAAATCCTGGCATCCCATCTGTGGTGACAAAAGAACCTCAGGGGTAGTTTCATTGCTTATCAGTTAGAAAAAGGCATATGAAAACATTGATAGGAAATAGTTTCAGGGACAAGTTAATTGTTATTTTTAGTGAATCGTGTAAAGCATCAACACAGAAGAAGCCATTTGGCAAAAGTATTAGCATCTGATTAATTTTGTTAGGGAAGAGTATTAATGCTCTTCCAAATTTCCTATTGCTTTAATATCACATCATTGATGAAATACTTATGGTAGAAATAGTACGAAAACAAATTGCTTTGCAAAACAAAACCATGCCAAAAAAATCCTTGAAAAACAGATCATTAAAAAATGGTTCTTTTATTTCCTTTGTTTTTCATCAGTCAGGAAAAATAAAGTATTTTAATGCCTTGCATTTGTTGTACTGACAGTTAAAAACTGTATAAAAATTATAATGTTGGACCTAATTTAGCTTTCTACATGTCTAATTTTCAGAAGTGCAAAGTGAACATATACTAGTTATTAAAAACTCAGGCTATTGATTTAGGACATATCGTTTCACGTTTCTCAATTTTTTTTGTTTTGAGCCTAAAATTGTAAGTGAAATTGTCTAGCACGAAATCAGTGGGTCAGTTTTCACTGGGCCAAAATATAACCAATGGGTTTAGGTACTGAGATTTTCCAGAATTTATGGAAAGCTCATCACTTCAGCAGGAATAAAATGTATGCACAAATATTAGGGTACTACACAGGATTTCAACATGCATATAATCAGAAGTTTGTAAAAGTGCATGACTTGACTTCACTTAAACTGTGTTTCTATTAGCATACACCTCATAACACCCAGAACCTCAAAATGCTCAGCAACTTACACTAAAGAAAATTGCATCATTTCAATGATTTACATCAATGCTGAGGATTTGGAAAGTTTGCATTAATGTTTAATGAAAGGGGTTTGTGTCACTGCTTTTCTTGAGATAAGAAAAACATGCTTCTCTCAAGAAATCATTCCTTTTTTCTTCTAATTACAATACAGAGATGTAACTGCTTGTCATCCAGCCAACACCAAAGAACTCCTATTGGTCTCAAAATCCTGAATCCTCTCTTAAGTAAGCATTAATAGGGTAGGTCATATCTTTTATAATACTTCCTCACAAGCCAAATGATTTTGTGTCTACACCTTGTTTCACAGCTTTCACCATGAAGTACATCTTACACCATGAAGTTACTATTTAAACTTTTATTAATCAATAATGAGTTTTAAAGCACATAATAAAATAATTACTTTTCAGGATATATATAAAATTTATATCCTGAATCAATTTGTTTTATTTTCAATAAGTAATTCAGCAAAGAACAATGAGGATCTAAGTTTAAATTCCTAGAACATTACCAAGGATTTCAGCATGTTTTTAAAGCAGTTTTACACTGCATGATAAATCAATCAAATGTTGTAGCAGATGTCTAATGTATTCTTTTCACATAAGCCAAATAGAAGTGGGTAGCATCTGTGTCAGATGCAAGCACAACTGCTTGCCAGCTAGGCTGGCCACAAGTTGATGGATGTTGATTGACAGTAGCTATCAAAAGTTGAACCAAAGGTTCAAGAGAAATTCAAAGGGGGTTATTTTAGGGATAAGAAATATGTTCCTCCAAAGAATTAATTCCTTTTTCTTCTGATTACTATAAAAGCTAATGTTTTCCTGGATAAGTGTTTCAACTTTGTAACATAAAAGTATTATATAAAAAGATGTGACTATTCTGGCTCATAAAACATCAAATGGTAATCCTACTGATTTTTAACAAAAACTGTTAGATTAGACCTGTATTGATTCATGAGACTTGTATTTAGATAATCAGAGATCAGTCTTATTAAAGTTTATAGTGGTTTCAAGGGAAAGAATATCCATATTGCTTTGATAAGAATAAGAAATATTAATACAATAACAGTAGAAAGATGCAAAATTAGTTATATTGTACAGATACACTGTAAACTGCTCTTGTACATCTTTCCATCAACTTAAAACATGAGAGGTGAATTCCAGAACAAACCAAGGCTTCTCTCCCCTCCAATACTTTACCATTATCATTGCTTTTCATTATCACTGAAGTTTTACACCTAAGACTATACCATCTGATCCATCCCTGTCTCCCCCCATACAACTGGGTTTTGACACTCCCTCCCAATAAGATTTCTCAGGTAAAATTCTCAAAAATCATGTTGTTTGCTTCTTTGATTTAAATTTCCTTCTTTGTTGGATTCATTAATAACCATGTGAAACATGAAAGAATATGATCTCCAGAATCATGCTTGATTCCTGATCTCACAGCTTTCATCAACCTTTCTCTTTCAGTAGTTCTCCTGACCTCCCCTTTTCCACTTCATCAGCAGGAATCAGTTCTTCCAAGGCAAACACAGTAGTCTGCCTGCTCACTCATCTGCCTTCTCTTTCACATCGTTGCTCTATGGCCTTTGTCCCACCAGTAAGCCTGTCAGGGACAAACCATTTATCAGCTTTTTCACACATCTCTGCACTTGCTTCCAAATCACCCTTGCTGACCTGGGACTTCTTCCAGCTATCACGAAATGCAATAGGAAGATTCTGCAAAGCACTGCATCTCCAATACACAAAGTCTTTTCTTAGTACTGACCCGTCTTACGATGCTTAAGATAGAAAACTTGTACTGAGAAGAATGAAGGTGCAAGTGCGAATCTGAGAACTGGTAGCAGTTGATATGAAAGCCACCTAATGCTTCACATTATAGAAAATTTTTAAATTTAATTTTATACATTAGGATTTTTAAAACCCGATGTTTCCAACAAAGCTTTGGACTTTGGCTTAAAGGTAATTTTGGGGTTGCTGAACAAGTATATTTTGCTGGTCCCACAAAATGCCATTTAGATTTGGCAGTTATAAACTATAGAGAATCATGATTTCCCATCTGTGATTTCAATTATAAAACTTGTTTTTGGCAACATGTCAAAACCCCAGGGCTTTCCAAAGCCCTGATCAAGTACCACACACAGGCCACTTCAGTATTCTGCACAGAGCTCATTCCTAAAGAAGCCATTACGAATGAGGAGCTCCTGGGAGCAGAGCCTCAGGCTAAAACCAGGCCGTAGGACACACAAGGTCACAAATTAGAAAGTTTGACCATCAACCCTTTGTTTATTCAATTATTCTGATTGCCTCCATTAGAACCTCACTTGTCCAAATGCTGCCAGCTAGGGCCCTCCTCCCAGATTCTCCCAGAATCCACCTCTCCAGAGATTACAATTGCATTTCTATTTTACAAACCCACATTTTAATTTTTTTTTCCCAGCATTCTGTCTGGAAGAATGCATTAATCTCACAACACATTTTATAGCTGAGCATTTCTTTGTCATTTGAGAGTAATTTAACTCTCATTTAACTGCATTCTGCTTTCTGTAATATGATTTGATTTGGTACGGTACGCAGAAAATGTCTTCATTTCATAGAATCAATTGCAGTGAAAGAAAAGGAACACAGAAGACAGGTTATAGAAAATAATTTAAGACTATTCTAGCCAGTATTATACTACCCTTAGTCTACTAATAAACTAAATTTGCACTGTTAAATTGTGTTAGTAATGTTAATGCTCAACAACCAATAGCATACTGGCATACAATTTTTGTTTCCCAGTCAGTTCATTGTAATCCAGCTCACTACAGAGCTATATAACAATCATGGAAAAATATGTTAAAAGATATCATCAGAATATTCTTTTCACCAGGTATATTCTAGTATCCTGCAACACACGTTTGAAGCCAAATGCTTTTTTCACCTGTGCAAAGTTACCAGTAGATGTACCACAATTTAAGCAGGTGACTAGTGAGGATTAGTGCTCAGCTTTCTATATTCCAACTGAAGGTGTTTTGAAAGGGCTTGATTTCAGAAAGTAAGGACAACACTTCTTAAAAATCAGCCTTCTTCAAGAGATCTCAAACTGGAATATCATTTAGTCATTAATAACACCTGAAAATTTAGACTGCACTTCAAGGTGAATCAAAAAGCAAATTTTTCCTTACAACATTATTCACACCTATGCATGTACTGAAGAGGTACTAGTTGAAGAGCATTTTATTTAATCTCTTGGGTTTAGTAGCTGCTTGCTTTTGGTTTGGAAATGTCAGGCTTAATTATGCTCTTGGACTGATCAAGGAACTAATTAATTTGAGTGGGCAGTTTATCAGATGTTAAGCTACAGTGTTTTCACCTAAATGCATAGCCTACAGTTATAGCTTTGTGGTTATATATCTGCTACACATACGTAAACATAATAGACTACCATTGTTATTGCAATGACCAAACCTAAGTCTACTACAGTCATAAACAAAAATTTCTATTCATTTTCCTACTGGCAGAAGAATTACATCCCAAAAAGATGTGGGTTTAGCTTTGCAGCACAAATCTGAATTCCACATCAATAGCTTTTGTTTCCTACCTACTGCCTCTAAGCCATTATAGTAAAAAAGAGATATGCAGTGAAACTGCTGCTCCTTCCCTGATATTTTGACCCTTTCAAAGAACAAGCAAACAAATCCTTTTATTTTCCTTTCTCTGCATTAAGTAAAATATGACTTGCAAGAAACAGAAGAAAACTGTATCCAATGTGAAGTAAAAGGAACAAAAGCTTATTTATCTTATTCTGAATTTTAAAACAAACCCACAAAGAAACCACAGGGCAGTGACTTTAAGGATTCATTTGAGGAGGGACGTTTCTCTGGGTCATACAAGGACAAAAGCATGACGGGAGAGAAAGTCATAGACATGTTTCACTTGATCTTTGAGTAATCTGATACAATGTTGTGTGTAAGGGGAATGATTATAATATTGGAGCTGCTGAGCTGCTTGAGTGGATAACGGACTAGCTCGGTTATTAAAGACAAGTGCTTATAAAAGAATTCACTTCAGAGCAGAGGGAAAATACTAACAGCGTGCTATAAAGATCAATACCAGACCACTTCTGTTTGATTTATTTAATCAGTTACCCCACAGAAACAACACGCAAGGAGAAAGAAAATCTGCTGATTGTAGAAAACAGGGGTTGGGCAGAGTGGTACCGGGAGGGTGGGCTGCTGATGGACCAGGGCAGTGGGCACAGAGAAAGCTCAGTACAAATTGCTGACACAAAACAGTATCAGGTAAGGAAGTGAACAAGTACCAATCCTGGGGATCCAAAACAAGAAACAGACTATTTATAAAACGTTGCTTTCAATCATATGATAGAGAGGTTGAAGTAATCCTTCCATTTTGCAGTTCTGTGACTATTGTAGCTCTTACTCTAGTTTTGTCTGTATCAAACACAGAGTGACCAAAGATATGGAGGAGACTGACAACAGTGTTCCTGAACAGAAAATGTTTCTGCAGAAGGGAAAAAGTATATGCTCCTTCATCACTGAGGGGAGATAAAATGCAGAAAAGAGACTGTAGTAAGAAAGATTTTTTTTTCCTAAACATCAATAAAATTTCTAATACTGAAGTAATAGACAATGTTTCTAAAATTCTAGTATTTAATGAAGTACTAGACCAGACAGCTTCAGGAGATTATATGCATCTTTTGGCACAGAGTATGTACAAACACCTGTCAGGAATGGTGTGAGTGTAGCTGATCCTACACTAAGGAATAGAAGATCGGCGAAATCATGTAATGAAGTTCCTTTGAGTCCTGCTACTTATGATTGTGTCATGCTGGTAGAGAAACAACCAAAGACTCTTGACATAGAGCTTACCTGCACCAAAAGCATTATAGTGTACAAAAGCATGACTAAAACATTTACTGTAAATAAAAAAACAAATATAAATCAAAGGAAATAATATTACTACTCAGATTGTAGTGCTCTATTAAGAACATTTTGAAAATTATTATAAAAAGTACATCAACTATTTAGAAAGATGAAGCAAGGTCATGCAGAACTCAAAAGCTCTAATTAAATGAGACTTCTGTTTAGAAAACAGTAGATAAAACATTAAATTATTCAGTGAAAAGAAAATTGTATGTCAAAGAATTTCATGCTAATATCTAATACAGAAAACCAGAGACACTGGTTTGCACTAAACTAACTCTCAAAAAGCTGGACAACACAAGAATCTGAGAAAGAGTTGTTTCATCACAGAAAGGACATTCAGGTCATCCTTTAATGGATAAAGAATGAATTGGCCAGTGTATATATTTTCCTCTTAAAACGCTAAGGAGAAGATGTTGTCAAAAACCTGTGCATATGATGACATAACTTATGCACTTTCTTCCATCCACGTACATTTAATATTTATTTGGGTAATAAATACATTACTTAAGATTAGCCTTTGCTGCTGTAGCAGATTCTTTTCCCAGTTAAGCCTAGATTTTTTTTTTGTGATAATTTTCTTTTAGGAAAGATTGATTTTCCTGAAAACTGAAAAGAACACATCATGATATAGGTACATACATGGGCACATGTAGGTACATCATTCTACCAGCTGCTTCCAATGCTTACAATTGCATTCCCTTTTGTAGAGTTCCTCCATTTGAAACAGGTCTAAATAGGAACCTATGGCTCACTGTCTATGGAAAATGAGTTCTTGGTCTCTATATACACTAATCATTCCTATAATCTGTTATATTCTACTACATTATCACATTTGTCATTGTTTTCAGTAGGAGACAAAAAATAGTTTTTTAGCTATGCCACAAAAATCCTCTAAGATAAAGGCTGAAATTTCGAATCTTTGGGTAACACAGCTAGTAGTATAGTCTTTTACATACCTAGAATGAGAGCTGGCAAATACTTTTTCGTATGAAGAATCACCAAAATACTTGTTTCTAATACATCAAGATAATATGTTTTAGAAATCTGGTGGTTTTATTGGGCATTGTAGTTTCAAATAAGCTGATGAAATATTTACCTCAGAGCAACCATAGTTAGAAGTGTGCCAGCTGTATTCTCAATTTCATGTCTTCTGGTGTATCAACAATTCAAGTGTCCTTAGGTTTCTATACAAAAGTAAGAATAACCCATCAATCGTTCCTTTACTTCTTCAGTAAGACCCAGGTATTATAAAACAAGGCAGACTTAGGAAAGAATACAACATAGACAATAGCCTCAAACAACCATAGTCACTGTAACATAAAACCCACTGCAAAAGCTTGTTCATCTATCCTGTCCTGTATATACTGTACAGGAACAGCATGAGATGAGCAAAAATCCTTTTGAGTAAGACAGTTTCAGGATCCAGCATTAGATTCTGACATCCTATTTTCTGACTGATGTTGGTTTTCTCACTAGCTTTGAACCCTAAATATCTTTCTTAGTGTGCTGTAGGAATGAGTACATTTCTCAAAGATGTTACTGATGCTAAAAGAGCTACTGCAGTTCCCATTGAAGATGTATGCTTATTCAGTTGGCCCACTGGAAAAGTAAAGAGAAATATCGGAGTAAGAGGGGGAGGTTTTAGATCATACTAAATTCACAGTGCTTTTTCTCTTGCCAAAATGTAAAACCTTAAAATCTGCTTTTGCTTAACATGTGAACCTGATATAAAACCTTTATTTTCAAGCAGAAATCCATAATTCATAAAAGCTGCTCTTTACACCCTTTATACACCATTTTGCCCATTGTTTTTAATTGTATTCTCCAGAGATGCAGGTTCAGACCAAAAAAATACTGAAGTATTTGTTCCTACCCAGAGAATTAATCAAGCAAACACTTGTTTCCAAAGCTCATAGTAAATATTTAGTAACTCATTAAATCTCTTTTTTTTTTTTTTCTCCTCTTAGCAGAATTGTAGCTCATCATCTCACTGTGCTCCACTGAGTAGCTATAAATAAAAATGCAACTTCTTTTAATGTAGAAATGTCTCAAAGTAAAGTCAAGGGCCCAGTTCATTACAAATGTTTTGCCAAGGCCTGGAGACAGTTTACACTTTTTAATTTGCAGAGCAGCAGAAGTGTTGATTGTATTCTTAATTCATATTGGATAATTTACATGCAGCTCACACGCTTTGTTGTGTGTGCTCCATTTAATGCCATTATGAAAGTGTCTTCTGAAAAAGACAAGATCCGAGAATATATTCTATTTTGGCAGGTATAAACAAAGTCCAATATGCCCAGTAATAAATTTGTATCTTTAGTTTGAAAGAACACTTTAGAAACAAACAGGAAGTTGCTGGGAAAGGAAAAAAAATTAATTTTGTCACTGATGAATGCACAAAAGTGCAAGGACAAACACATGGACTTTTATCACTATATTATTATCATACCACGAAAGGTATTGTAAAAGCACATCTATGGTGGCTTTCACTGCTCCCTGGAGCATATAGCACAGGTTAGATTTCAAAAGCAAAGCTACCAGAATTTCACAATGGCAGAGCCTGACATCAAAGCACATCAGTCAGCTATAGTGAAACCATGTGTTATATCTCAGTGCAAGAAGAAAAGGACAAAGAGGACGTGGCAGGGTTTGAAGTTTGAAAGTTCAAAGTTTTGCTTATTTTGTATAAAATGCAGTGTAATATCAAAACTAATGCCCCAGAGAAACACCAAGAAAACTAGGTGTTACAGATAGCTTTCAAGGGAATCCTACTAATGGTGGTAATAAAAGTACCTAATCTAGTAACAGTATTTTCTCAAATAAAGTCACTCAGAAGATATATAGCAAACACCTTTCAATAGATTATAACAACTATGTTATTCTATCAATTATAGTCACACTAGATAGTAGTTTTATGGAAATATGGATAAGTTTTGTAATACATTCTATTCTCATTATCATTTCTGTAATAATTTATATTGTATTGTTTCCTGTGGTAAAGTTCATAGCTAGTGCAGAGCACAACAAATCAGATAAGGTAATATATGCTTCATATATTCTGAGAAAGTTAATAGCAAACTGTCTTATATGCACATTTTTAGTGTTCTGTAATTTCATTTGTCATTTCCATTTTCTTTGTTTATACGCACAGTATCAGTAACACATTTGTTGTATTTGCAAATAATAGAAAATGTTTTTCCATCTCTTTGCTCAAAACCAAACACAGTCAAGTCAAAATTCACTGGAATTTTGAAAAGTCAAGTTTATATTTTTTTGAAGTTAGCAATAATGTGCTTCACATCAGGGCAGGAGTCTAATGAGGACTTTCGTATTGAGCTTCAGAAACCAGACTTTCTCTCTGTATTACATTGTCTGCTTTCAGGGAATTCCTGAATGCTTGTCAAAAGAAAGTAAAATAAATTTGAGATTCTGTTAAGTAGTAAAAGTACCACTCATTTAAAACCAATTTTTCAAAACAGGCTCCATAAATCTAAATATTGGCAGGGTCCACATGTCCCAAGAAGGGGGAAATGATAATAAACAAGATAAAACTTTTGTTATACAGTGATTCCACTTGATCATAGTGACGCTAAACAGTTATATCCTCTTGAAACACAAAATACTCTTCCATGCAACACCCCATCCCTAGATACCGTACATTTTACTTTCACAGAATATATATGCGCATAGTTTTGAGGCATAGTGCACAATGAGAGCAATAGCCTCACTGTTCCAATGAAAGATGGATGTAAGGTCTTCCCATTTGCTAAATTCAAGTTATGCCAACTCAAGCCTAGTCGGAACACTGTATTATTACAAATTTATTAACTTTTTTACAAATTTGGAGACAAAGGAACCATTTTAATCATGTAGTTTGATTTCTGTGGTTTGGTCTATGGTACTGCTTATTGGCTGAACTATAACACATATTTGGATATCCATCTAATCTTGAAATTTGAGAAAACTTCCTACAGCTAATGAATGATTAAAAAATTTGCACGACAAGAAATGGAAAAAAGGATATAGCCACCCTAATTGCAATCCAAGTGACTCATGGAAAATTTATTCAGAACCAGCATTTCGAGTGAAAATACAGGATAACTTTGTATTAAAAAAGTATATGCTCCTGCTGCATTCAAAAAGTAAGCACTAAGACTTGTAGGCCATGCAATCTATGTGGTACTAAAAACAGTCATGAACTGCAGATTTCCCAGTTGTTAAATCTATTCTTGTGCAAACAAGGGATTCTTATATTCAATGCTTCAAATCAATATTAAAAAAACTGTTGTAAATCCTTCTACAATCTGTTCTAAAATCTTCCATGACAAAGTACTGACAAAGTGCCTGTGGGCCTCCTCTTACTTCTCCAAGATCTTTTGCTGTCTTTCAAAGACCAGATTGCCTTCTGTAGGACTGCTGTTACGGTAGAACCTGGCCACCTGCACTCTGCCCCCAAAGATCACTGCTAGCATCAAGCCTGTTGGTGCTTGCCAACTCATGAGCATCTTGTCACAGATGTGGATGAGATATTATGTAATTATACTTCCCATTACATTAGGCCAAGTGCATAATAAAATGAAGTCTGGTTAATTTTTGTTTCCAGACTTACTTTATATCCAGTTCAGGGAAGATATAATGTGTGATTCGTAAACAAAATTGTAATTTAGGCATGTGCTAGCATATTTATAGAATTACACTGCATGCTAAATTAGGTACTAAATTCAAGTTTGGACACGGCAATTTCCCTTGTGATGACAGTATATGGTGGTAAATATTAATCCTTACTCAGATTATACAAATACACTGTGATCTTTACAAATATTAGATACTTTCTGTCATAGAAAGAATGAAAACTTTCTTAAACTTGCAGCATGGTAGGGTATCAGAAGAAGGACCATCTGAGAAACATTTCCACCAGAAAAATGTTTGCTCTTTTAAACTCATAAGGGAATGTGCATTGTTTTATTTCAAAAAAAATCTCATCCTTAAAGCCTCTGTTAATCCCCCAGCCAAAACATTCCATTTTCTTTATCTGGCCATAACAAATCAGCTCTTCTTCATCTCTTTGTCCAAATAAGAAGTCTCTTTTCCTACTAGGTTTTTGTGAATAGAGTCTTGAATTTTAAACCTATATACTAGTTTATGTCATATTTTATTGTAAATATATTTTAACAGATTAATTTTACATGTATTTAATGAATTTAATTCCATTAATAGTATTCCATTTCATTCAATTTCTATTAATGAAAAGAAGTACTGTCAAAATGGAATCTGAATAGTGTAAGACATGGACTGCAAACATGATCAGTATTGGAGATTCACATAAATTCATATAAATCAGTCTTTTTTTTAATCAGTTCTTCAGAATACGATTCTTCAAATAAATACCTGTATTTTCTTCAGAGGGAAAATATTTCTACAAGGATAAGAATATTCATTATTTGCTTATGACTTACTATGTTTGATTTCTTGTTCATAATATATTAAAAGCTCAAATCATTATCCAGTAGAAAACTAAAATAGTTTTCTTTTGGTTACAAATCAAGCAACAGCAATAGTGAGCAAAAAATAATTCTGAAAACAATTCATGTATCCCTATACATGGTGAGTAATCTATTTGCTGAAATACATAAACTACTTGGCAAATACTTGGTAAAAGTGTCCCCAACTGGAATCAAACTGTGAGTAATACACATAAGGGAGACGACCAGGAACATTATCCAAAGCTGACTAGCCAAAGAGAGACTTTTTTTAATGTCAACCTCATTGGGCTTCGATTAAGCCCTAAAAACTGAATGATAAACCTAGCATGCTGTGCTCAAAGGTGAACCTTAAAATGAAATGTATGCTATGCCAAGAACGACCCAGGAACTTCAATTGGAAGTTTAATACATTACAGATGAAAGAAATATAGAGTTAAAAGGGTGCTCTGCAAAAATAATTACTAAAATACAATCAATCTTTTAAAATGCAAGCACATTCTGATGATCAACAATAACTACAATCAAGAAGATATACACAACTCAAAATGTCTAATTATTGTCTATGCAAATACTGGGCATTGTCAATAAAAGCACTAGCTGTAGTCAGTCAAATTCTGTGATAATCTCTAAAGACTTTCTGAAGTCATGGGGACAGAAGATAGAAAAACCCAAGTGATCTGGATGAAAAACTGAGCTCAGAAGTTACACATTTGATGTGATGGTACATGAAGTATCTACTTTTGTTGTCCTCATTTGTTCTGTTCAATGAATATGGATTAGCAATTAACCACTGCTACACTTGAAGTTAAGATGTATTACACGAATAAATTCAATGTGGATTATATGATGTGAACTTGTTATTGATCAACTTGCAGAAAATGACCTCAAAACTACTGCCAGTCTTATATGATTGGAGTTACTTGTTTTATTGTTGTTGTATCCAATGGTGTTAGATCTATCATTATAGATGTGGCAGTGCTGCTAGGAAGCAATTAGGATTAAAATGGTTCCAGTAATTCCACACACCCCATCCCCAACAGGCATTTAATTTTCTTCTATTCTTCTGCATGGAGTACCCGACAGAGGAAAATGGCTGTATCTTACACAGCTTACTTATTTTGGCACAAAACTCATCATGCAATTGCAAATAAAATAAAATGTAGCTACAGGTGCATATATTGCAGTTTACATAGCTTAGAAATACCAAAACCAAAAGCTTTTCTTTGTTGTGGAAGAATCATGAGACTCTACGTAACACAATGACATTAGGAAAAGTGCAAACCTCTGATTCCATAAAATTGTCAAAATAGTTCCTTGTCACTGACAAAGCCAATACTAAGGTCCTTACTTTTAAGTAAACTCGAGCAGAGCAGGATAATTACAAAACCATATTATAAACACCCAAGTGGCATAAACACAAAAACATAAGTTGCATTCAGAGTCTAAAAAAGGTAGGGAATTATTTACAGCAAAAAATAATCAATTAGTTGATTTTTTGGATACTGGGCATTCTTAAGGGACTAACTCATAACCAAGATCTGTGACAAAACACAAGACCACTACAAGCCTCTGAGCAAATCCTTGACAAATCAATCAGAAATTTATAACGAAATGAAGTTACCCATTTCAGAATGAAGCTTAAGTGTCAACAATCCTTTGATCCTATCAAAACTACACTACAGCAAATGCCATCAGTCTGACATTTAGGAAAAGCTGTTCTGTTGCAGTTTTAGCCTCATTTTCAAGTGCACGAGTAGAGCATGTACAACAAATATGATAAGAGTAGTAGCATTGATTCAAAATAAATATTTATACGGACAACAAAGAATTATATAAAAATAATATACAATGGAGAAATGATAAAATCGGTGTACAAACAACTCACGTGACTCCCAGTTAACAAGGAAAGGGCGCAAAGGTTTCTATTTTAGTCAGAGCTGGGGAAAGGGGCTTGACTTCATGTAAGAGGAGACAACTGCTGTCTGAAAGCAAGCACACAGTACTTGCCAGAGTAAGCCTAGCAAGCACGCAGCCAAAGCAAAGACCTGGTTAAGACATGATTAAATTACACTGCATTACCAATGGGTTGCCACCTTTTGACACTGTTTGTGGCAAGACTGTGAAAAACAAGCACTACCACGATATTATAAACTTATGTCAAAGTCTCTACATCATCACAGATACACTGGAAGAACAACAAAATACAACATAATTTGGGCTCCAGGGACTGTCATCAGTTCATGAGAAAGCCCTGTCATTAGATGAGGTAGTGAGACATTCTGCTCTGTGTCTTTTACTATTGCTCCTAATCTCAGCAGGTTTAGGAATTTAAGAACACAATGCAGTAAAATTTGGCTGTACCTTGTAAAATTTTAACAGCAGCACCTATTTCAATGGGTTTCCATTTTTATTTGAAGTGCAGAATTTTGGAATGCCTTCTCAGCAGCATCTCAGTTTATCTACTAAACAATTAACATCCATTTACAACAAGAAGATTTATTTTTAATGAAGTGTTTTTTTCAGTTCAACAAATCTAAGTTCTTCCAAATGATGCTTAACTCTTTTCATTCATAAAAATATTTTAACTGCAACATTTGTTAAAATTTAGGATCAAAATAAATGCTGAAATGCTGTAGTATTTGTGGAGACAGAATATGAATTTTTCACTTAGCTCTAATAACAGGGTTCATACAAAACAAGTAAGTACATTGGAGGGGAAAATCACCCCAACTCAGGAAAGTGGAGAGAATATTGAAGGATTAGTTTAAAACTAGGCACCAAAACTCTATTCCTAACCAAAGCCACTGTGCCTCAAATTCCTTTGAACATTTTTCTATATCAGAGTATTAGTCAGCTGTCAGTTGACTCTTTAAAACTAAAAACAATCCACATGATATCACCTCTGAGGTAAGTCAATCTTACCAAAAAAAAAAAAAAAAGGCAAAAAAGCCCAAGTATTTCTGGTTATCAGTTTCTTCTCAGATGGAGCTGTTTTTAAAGGATCAATAAGAACAACTACCAAAAAGCAATTTCTGTATGTCCAGGAGGTTAATTAGTTTGTTTTATTTCAGTTATTAGGTCTTCCTTTGCTCAATCTCCTGTGTTTTCATCTATTCTTTTTCACACTGTTTCATGAAAAGTAGTGAGGGTGGAAAATTGTGTTGATTTCTTTCATTGTAATGTACAGTATTACATAAGTAGTCACATGCTATCACATCAACACATTAAAAAATAGGCAGAATTTGAATATTGTAAGTTCACATAATCACAGAATCACAGAATGTTAGGGATTGGAAGGGACCTCGAAAGATCATCTAGTCCAATCCCCCTGCCGGGGCAGGATTGCCTAGACCATATCATACAGGAACGCGTCCAGGCGGGTTTTGAATGCCTCCAGAGAAGGAGACTCCACAACCTCTCTGGGCAGCCTGTTCCAGTGTTCAGTCACCCTCACCGTAAAGAAGTTTTTCCTCATATTTAAGTGGAACCTCCTGTGTTCCAGCTTGCACCCATTGCCCCTTGTCCTGTCAAGGGATGTCACTGAGAAGAGCCTGGCTCCATCCTCATGACACTTGCCCTTTACATATTTATAAACATTAATGACGTCACCCCTCAGTCTCCTCTTCTCCAAGCTAAAGAGACCCAGCTCCCTCAGCCTCTCCTCATAAGGGAGATGTTCCACTCCCTTAATCATCTTCGTGGCTCTGCGCTGGACTCTCTCTAGCAGTTCGCTGTCCTTCTTGAACTGAAGTTGTTGCCCTTCTGTGCCCTCATGAAAATATAATTCAAATAGTGCTATTACTACTATTTTTTTTAATCACACTGAATACTATCTTTTCATCTGAAGAAGCAGCAGACTAAAGCACAGAATAGACAAAGAACTAGAAGTTTAATTCAGGGGTGGAGCCAACGGATCATAACCAAAGAAAACATATTGATATACAGAAAGCCGAACGTTCAAGTTAAACGCTATTTTACTGTCTGTTCTTATACATAAGCAAATAGAATAAAAGCTGGTCTCCCTGCCACTAAAATGGAAAAATCTTTGCTTCTGAAGTAGTTTTGTAAAGAAATCTTCTCCATGCACTAAAAAGTCTATGAAAAAGAATAAAAAGAAAAAATTCTAGAAGCTAAGCTCCTATGCCTCCAAGGTTCAGAAATCAGCAATAGAGGTTTCCTTCCTGCTAGCTAACCACTGTTCGTCCCACCATGTCTAAACACACTGAACGTTCTCCAATTCACAGCTTAAAATCTGTTCTGTGCTATCAGCAGTTTTTACCAAAAAAGCAGTGCCCACATTGCTTTTAACTTCATTAATGTAGCTGTTAGTAGATAAAATGTGTAGATAAAGTGTATATGTCTTTAAGAGAAATTATTTAAATGTTACCTTACCAGAAGAAAATCTTCTAACAAATACAAGTCATATGACTTTAAGACTATTTTTCAACTTTTAAGAATATTTTTTTTTAAAGGGAAAAGATTCTGCAGTTCTTAGGTATAGTAGTCTTCAAATTAGCAATCTCTGAACAAATCCCTTCTGGGAGGCTGAATTTTAATGCAAGTTATGCTGCCCAATGGTCAACGGGAGCAGCTGCACAAATGACAAATTCAACTGCCTCTTTGCACCTAATTTTGTTTTTACTTTCACTTTTTTATTTTTTTAAGTGTTTCTTTAGCAGGAATAAGTCATTCTACAAAGAGCAATTTACAGTTTTTTGGTTGGATGATCCGACTTTTCTTTTATTCATACAAAACATTCATTAAGGGAAGCTCAAAATTCCTACTGATTTTTAAGGTACATGAACTTGGCCCAAGGGTTCATATGTTACTGGTCAGGATGAGAAGAGGGTGGAAAGAGAATGAATTTATAGATACAGACAGAATGTCCACATAATCCTCAATTCCCTAGGAATAAAATAAAAATACAAAAATGATATTATAGAATAGGTGAATAATTATCTCAGCTGCACATTCAGTCCCGTAACTGCCCTGTCATCCTGGTGGAATTATTTGTGATGATATTTTATCCAGGATTTGCCTCAGTCTTTGGCACTTCTCTTCATTCCTGTTCCAAAATTCCAACCCTGGAAACTATCAAGCACCTGTTGGAAGTACTGTTGGAAGAAAAAACCTCCAATCTTGTTTTTTTGTGGTGTTCCATGTAATCTATCCATGTATTTATCCAATGGTATTCCATGTAATCTATCATTCCCTAAACATACATTTGCATACATTAAAAAATAAGAATAAAAAGTTCATTACCTTGCTTCAGAATAAATAATCCTAGAATACTGGCTTTATTTTGATAGTGCCTACCAGACATTTTTTGATAAAAAAATAAAAAATAGATGATCCAAAACTTATTTACCTTACACATAACACTATTACAGCAAACCATGACACATAAGCATTACAAATTAGTAATTTCCTGATCTCCTTATAAGTGTTCTGAAACATTAAACAATTTTAATACTATGTAATTACTGTACGTTCAAACATGATAATACCAACGACTAATTGACATTCTTACAATTATACTTAATAATCTCCAAAATATCAACATGGAAGTCAACAAGCAGCTGTAACCATGGCATCAAAGCTCTAAACACAACAATATCTGGATTTAAGCTAAAACAAAAATTTTTTAAAAATGCATGAATAAAGTGAATGAGTCAGTTTTTACTAAGCACAGGAACAGGTTGCCCAGAGAAGCTGTGAATTTCCATCCTTGGAGCCATTCAAAAGTCATCTGGGCATGGTCCTGGGCAACCTGGTCTAGGTTGCCTGCTTGGGCAGGGGAGTTGGACAAGGTGACCCCCAGGGGTCCCTTCCAACCTCAACCATTCTGTGATTCTGTGAGTGTTAGCCTTTTCCCCTAAGAGAAGGCTCTCGTTCCTGAGGGAGGGACAATAGTGATTATTTCATGTGGCTTATGGGTTTTGAGATGACTCCAATTTCAGTTACAGGACACCAGGGAGCAGCAATGGCTGGCAGCTTTCTGTGGAGCTCAGGGTGATAACTCACCTGGCAGGGCAGGGAACCTCACTGCCTGGGGTTCATCCCATCACGAGCAAGCTGGCCAGAGAGAGGACAGACAGAGTCTGTCCAGAGCCCAGGTCATGAGGCACTTTCAGGGTGACAAGGCAGGTCTGAGGTGCAGTCAAAAAGGCAAACCAAAGGTCAGGAACTAATGGCCCAGGACTGAGCTTAAGTGGGCAGGGTGTTGCTGGGGCCCCAGGTGATTCTGGGCAGGGTCATTAAAGCCTCCTGGTGCAGTCAGGGCTCCTCCATGGTCATTTTGTGACTAGAAACACTAAGTACCTTGATCCTTTCTACAATACTACTCATGTGCGGTATGAATAAATGTAATTTGTTCTACTTACCTATTTCATGTATTGTTAATGAAGGTTATCTAAGCTCAATACACATAAAAATTAAAGAATAAATAAAGTCAAATTTAACACCCCGTATGTATTTATATAAATTTTCTCCGAACTTCATTTATATACAAGTAGTCTGGAAACTCTTAAACAATAGTAAACTGTGGTCAGAAGGAAAAATCTTTAAGTAGATTATATTTCTTGAAACAGAGTTTGTACCTACGATTTCCCAGAGTTTACTGCTAGTTGAGTTAGAGTTTAGTTTACAGTTTACTGCTAGAGCACAGTAAAGTACCTGTAGTCAATCTATTTTTTACACTATCCTTATTCAAGATTTTGAACTTTTCTTACTTTTTGTGTATTATAAATAGATTTTTAAACTTTATTATGTATTTCCTTCATTTTTTTTAGATCCAATGTTCATGGACAAAAAATACACAATATTGAGGCTCTGCACCAGAAGTGAGAATATGATTACTGATAAAGTAGACACAAATTTGAGGCAAGAGGTGAGTGTTTTTACCATTTTCGATTTCTTGATATTAAGGATGAGTCCAGAAAGACATAGATATTTTATGTTATTTCAGGAAAATCTAGCAGAGTTCTCATATTTTCTTCTCACAAGTAGAATATCATCCTGATCCTCAGCTCTTGCAAACCACACCATCTTTGTGGTAAGGGTGAATTTGCTGAGAAATAAAGACTCAGGTACCATAACTTGGTTTTATATTTATTATTTTTTAGCAGTACAATTGTGCACTATCTCAGCTTCTTTTGTCAAATCTGACTTTCATGATTTCATTCTTTTAAAAGCGTACAATCATTTTTCAAGGCAACTGTTCTGGACCAGAAATAATGCAGCTGAGAGCAGCAGCACTCTTGTGCCTTCCTTCTTTAAAAAAGACTACATTTTTGAAATGTTTTATGTAGTCAGATCAAGACCCACCATTCTTGCTCCTCCCCAGTCATATTTTATGTTCAATGAATAGTATATTTCTATAGTACTCCTTTGGTAGGTTGATTAGAGTTATCACTGCAGGACTACACTAATAGTTGGTATTTCATATACCAAACTATAAAACACTAAAGAGCTTGCATTTTCAAGCAAACAGCCATGCCACTTAGCTGGTATAAATAACAGGCCCTGCTGTGATCCGAACAGTGTCTACTCAGCAAAGGTCCCCCTTTTGGCAGACTTGCCCTAGCATTTCCACTGCTGCTGGGGGATTTGGGTTTGGTATTTTCGGTTGCATGCTTTTAAAGAGGAAGTTTCCAGTTAATTTTTCTCTGTTTTTTAAAGCTGTCACATTAAACATTTAACTATAAAAATTTATGATATGCTGTATTTATTCATATTTAATCCGTAGTAATACAATTTCTTTGCCCCAACGTTACTGAAAGGATCACTCAACTGTGTGGATAGAGTCTTTATTCATAATTTTAGCAATTAAAAAACTCAGCAACACAGTTAGATGCTTGCTCTCACTTTCCATTAACCTTCAACTTTAGGAAACCTCCCACAAACTTCAGGATCATATCCTGATTCATATATTATACGTGGAGGAATTTACCACATATTGTCAACTGAAGAACTCTGAGAAATACTGCATTCTGGAAAATGATGCAGTTGAACAGATGTCCCCCTTCTGGGAATGTATTATTTTTAAGATTGAAATACAAGTCCTTGTAAAAAATTGAACTTTTTTGATTCTAAAAGTTTCCAAAATCTAACGAAGACATGCATGATTGATCACCCCAACCAAAGGGTTTTTTTCCTCATAGGTCAAGAAATAGGAAGTTAAGCCGAAATTTTGTAACTTTTGCAACTAATCTATTACAATTCTAGACCAAATTTTTACATTTTCAGTGAAGAGGAGTTAAAGCTAAATTAGATGACAAAAGTAGAATTTGCCACAGAAAATTCTAGATTTCCAGGCCCCACGAATTGCTCTTTAGTTAACTTAGTCGATGATCCCAGAGGTCTCTTCCAACCTGGTTGATTCTGTGATTCTGTGATTCAAGAAATAACTACAGAATACCGCTCTGCAAGTTGCACTTACACAGAACAGAAAACTCAAAATTGCAATTATATAACCAGATCTCTCCCTTTACACTAAGCTATAAGGCAATAAATATCAATGTGGCTGTGATGTGTAAGGGCTTTGGAATAAGAGACTCTATAAAAGACAGCACAGTGGCATTCCTTTAAGAGTGTGATTAGACCTATCCAGAATAATTTTTTACTGGCCATTTTTGAAAAATGTCAGTGCAGCTGCTGGGTGTTTCTCAAAGGAAGAAAAGACCCTTGCAGGAAAACAGTGTGTGCTAAAAGGAAGCAGGAAAAGCTATTTCTTCTCTGCTCTTATTATATGAGAGATATATCTTTTATTATATGGGAAGATTGGTCCTTGAAAGAAACATTTAAGTCCTATTACAGTAAAAACAATAGTTAAAAAAAATATTTCAGTAAGCCCTTCTGGATTGTTCCCTCAGTCATTCCTCAGCATTTTTAGGAGTAGGATAATAAGGATGCCCAAATGCTTGATCTGGCATCCATGAAAACAAACAAACAAACAAGAACACCACAGCTGTTTCCTTTTTGGAGCTGTAACTCAAGCTGTACTTACCCTCCAGGGAGCACCAAAATATTCTAAGCACAATAATAAAACTTTCTTCAGAAATTATAATTCAGGTTCATTTCTGAGGTTTCTCAAACTCCAGCAGGCTGATTATATCTCTTCTTTTTCCTTATTATTTCTAAATCAGCCTTTTTTTTCAAGAGTAAGTCCTTTTTTAAACAAAATCCAGCAAGACAATCCCACTAATTTCTGTAAATACGGCAAGACAGTAACAAACTGTGGCTTAAAACCAAGGTAAAAATGAAGATGAGGAAAAATACAAATTTTCACATCCCATTCATATATTGTGTCACTCATAGCACATTTTGCATGACACTTCTCATTCTCTTCTAGTCACAGAAAGACTACAAAATTACTGAATTCTAGGTGGCACATGAACAAGGTATTACATGGTAAGCAGTTTTGAAAATGGGGGAGACACTTGAATGAGTTGTAATTTTCCTGCAGCAAAGCCACAAACTGCAACTTTATTCTGTCACCTAGAATAGACCACTAAAATTCTAATTTAAAATAAAACTTCAGGAACTACTATTGACTCTGTGTTTATACAAAAGATGGTTAAAATGAAGTCTCAACCAGGTTGAAGTGCACTAAGTGCAAACATCATGTAAATAATGACTCTGTACAATAAAGTAATGGATATAAAAATTGAAAACCTTCACTTAGAAAAAGAAATAATTTAATTTTAGAACCTGTTCAACATTCATCACTGTATACATGGAATAAAGGTAAAGAAAAGTACAATTAGAATGAGAGTCATGTTTTGCACCACTAAATTGTATGATTTTCTTGTTACTTGGCCATCCCATATCTTATTAATTAAACCCTTTCTTGAGCCAAAACCAACCATGAAAAAAACAACCCCACAGCTTTTTTTTAACTAGTCGTTAAAACACGCAACTGTATCATGACTGAAGGAGTTCAACACCTCTAAGAAGATACTCAGCATCACCAAGAATGAAGCCTCTAAACAGAAAGTGCTTTGTCTTACATTCACAGCATATTTTTTTTTTATTTTAACCTTCAGTAAGGCAAAATTTTATCAAAAAAAACACTTTTTTTTTTGCTATACCAGAAGATATCTTCCAACTGACATTCAAACAGCATTTCATCTTTAATAGGTCTTTGTATTTTAAAGTAAAAAACCTTATTTCTGTACTCACTCTATGAAAAGAAATACTATTTTAATTGTCCTCAGTCTCTGAAAGTTAACACTGACAGCCTCAGGGCAGCTGCCTCCATTCTCTTATGAGATCTATAAAAGTCTCCTAAAAGGAAAGAAAAGTTTCGTGAAAACCAACATAACATTGAAATTGCACATTAACATGTTGTTATGATGTTCTATGATAAATTAACAGAGATATTTTTAAAACTTCTAAATCACGATGATACAGCTTTTCAGGTGTTATTGCACTTTTACAAAACATATTCAAGCTGTTCCTAAAACCATAAAACCAGCCCAACCTGGGAAGAGAAAATGATCCAAAGCTTGCTTTACTCTAGGATGTTGTGTAACATCTGGACAAAAATTCCTGCAGTTATCAGCAAGCACCTATGCTGCAGTAAGGGGATTAACAGAAAAGGCTCTTTGCTTTCGTTCATGAGTTGAAATGAGTTTAGAAGTTAACCTTTTACTGAATTCTCTTTAATGAGATTTCTGCTAAATGCTGCAGATTGCATTTCCTTTATCCAGATTGAAGAAAGTTTGCACTTCTTCCATGCCCATTTAAATGTTTTGGAAAAGATGAGCTGCCCCCTCCCTCCTAAAGGGAAAAAACCTAATTCAAATCTGTCCATGGTGTATACAGGTGCACGTTCCTTCACGCCAGTTCTCTCTTCTGAAGCAGGTGTCAGAATGTTTACCAGATGCCTGCAAACAGATGCATTGACGCATTTGCTTTGAAACAGAGATGAAGGGCAGCCAGGAGAGGATTCAAGGCAAAAGTGGGTCACGCAGAGGTTACAGTACCCACCTTTCCCACATTTTGGGTTGTTTTGCTTTGTTTTTAAACTAATATTTAAGTGATATCAACATTCACAAACTTGACTTCTTCAGTGTAAGAAACAGAGGAAGAATTAGCAAGAGCATGAGTTAACGGAGATATGTCTTCTCATTCCTAGCTACTTCTGCTGCATGGAAAAGGACCTCAGCTTGGCCACTACCCTCTGTACAGCTGCAGAACGGAAGAGGAAAAAAGGAATTAAATCTGTATGAGTGCTAGTACAGATGACATGCTCGTAGCTGGACTTATTTCTTACAACTATTTCAGTTTAAGTATGCTGGACAGATAGTAAAAAATTCTATTAATAGTTACTGCAATAGTTATATTAGTAGAATTTTAATATATGAATAGTAATTTTTATTCTGATTGTAGCAAGGCCTTATGAGGAATATTTGTATGCATAAGGATTCAAGAAACTTAGCACGGAAGAAGTTAAAGTAAAGGCTATAAAATGTGAATATTTGATAGAATTGAGTAAAAGCGAGATGGGAAATATGGTATTGCCAGTGGCTGAGGCAAAACTAAGGCTGCTACCTAAGGAGGCATACCAATAACATCTGGTTACATATTTAATTGAATACATACACTTTAAAAAGAATTTATCACTAAAACTTGTTTTCAAATTGCCAGAGTGAGGATTCTGTAAAAAAGATCATTAAACAGAAATGTTAAGAACTCAAGGCAGGAGGGCACTAAAAGAGTAAGTACCGACAAAACAGAGGAGACATAAGATGGCAGGAATTATGATTTTGTTTTGTTTGGTTGGGTTTTTTTCTTGTTACAAAATGTTTTAGCATTATATAGTAACTATAATTGCACTTTTTATTTAAGAACTTTAGGAGTAGTGGACAAAGGCTGGACATTTCTTATATCTCAGTGAAAGTCATGAGTTTGTTTTAAAGTTGGTGCTTTTATCTAGAAGTTTCAAAGAAATAAATCCTATACAATTCAGTGGAAGCTCCACACTTAAAACAGAGAAAAGCAAGTGAAATACAGCATAACACATGCCAATAAACTCTCTGTCTCTCCCAGAAGATGCCAGCACTGAGTGCCCACTCTGCACAGGGTAATCTATACTGTTCAGGATTACTTTAGTGAATTATAATCACACAAAATCTATTCAGAGCAGATATAACTCAACTCTCTCTTTGAATATGCCTCCTACATGTAAAGATTCTTATGTAGGGAAAAGCTAAGTAAAGCCTAATATGTTAATAACTTCGACTAACCTGACATATTCTATAGTTTCATATGCGTAATTCACATTTGAGAATTATACAGTAGCAAACCCAGCAATATGTAGCTTTTTTTCTCTCCCACCCTTAAAGAATCTGAGGCATAAGCATAATTAAAATTAAAAATGGCTTAGTTTTCAGCCCTCTTATTTCCTAGGTTTGGCTGAGATAAAACAAAATGTCTCAGTCTCTCTTTAGTTTCTACACAAACTGTATTAAAAATTCCATCTCATGTAAAAGAGTATCACTATAACCAGAAAAAAAAATCAGCTTTCTTTCATAGATTTTGGAGATCCTTACCAAAGAAAAATGTGTTCCCTACCAACATATGACTAAATGAACTGGAAGGAAAAATATTTTGGAGGTTATATTACCCAGAAATAATATCCATACCGAAATTCATGTGGGACATTTACTAAGTGACCTAACTGATTATCTGGAACATATCCTGGGATCAATTCTGCTTTTTCAAATCTCAAGGAAAGGAAAAGTAAACCAAACCTATAAAAATACAGACAAACTATTTTAAAAGATGCATACAGTGAGGAAGATCAAATGGGTGAATAAACTTGCCACAGAATTAGAATGAAAGAAGAAACGTTATGTAAAACATGCAGACCTTATAAAAATGCAGGGAAAATATGTCACAGAACACTGGAAAAAATATCTGCCAAAACGTTGAACTGCTACAGAACTTCTACAGCTTCCTGCTCATTTTATTCTTTGTAATTTGAATGGCAATAGATAAGCAGCTGAGTGAAATGACTGTTTATCATACAGCTCACCATTGTTGGCATGAGGTTAACATAAGGGTTCACATATGTCTCACTGTGAAAGTTATTTCAAACTGCAATCACACTGGCACAGTAAACAGGGAGTGTTTTAGCCCACAGTGTTGCAAAAGAGCATTTCAGTTATTGCATTCTCTGAAAAATTTTCCTTCATAGCACTTGTTCAACAACGACAAAAGAAATGCAGCACCAGTTCTTCCTTAGGTTTCACAGACTAAATTGTAATGAAAGCAACAACCAAACAACTTACATCTTCATGAACCTGAAACACTGAAATTTTTTAATAATGTATGTTGGATAGATAGGACTGTTTACTGAAGTGGCTGATCATGACTATTTACCTTTAATGCACTGCACAATTTTGTCCACTGAAATTTTAAGACCACTTTCAAAGTTCTCTCATTACCACTGCTTCCTTGGGTGACTTATAAACACATTCCAGTATATGTTCTCTACTTATATCACAGACTGCAACTGTAATGTTCAGTTAGTTCAAAATGCAGTTGAAATTCAGGAAGGAAGAGGCTACAGAAGAACACAGTATTACTGTTCTCAGATGTCAAATTTGATATAGCAGAGTTAGTGCTCATAAAATGATAAAAAGCAAGAAAAGAATCTGAAAGGAGAAACAAGAGTATGAAAACTGAAGGATAGATGTTAACTAATGCTGTTAAAAGGTTTGACAGTATGTAAATTAAAGGAAAACAAAATTATCCCAAACCTCAAGTAGTGTAATTAACAAAGCTATGAATGAATTATTACAAGCTAATTTTATGCATCTTTTATTTGTTTTGTATTACAAAGGCTTGTAAAAAGCTCAGCAGCCAATATAGATAATATGTTTGTTATAAATGTGAAATCCTTAGCTGTTCATTTTCTAGGGGCTGACTACACACATTATCAGGGCATATATTGCAAAACAAACAAATAATGTCAAAAAGTAGAAAAAGAAATCACATAAACATAACAAACGCCATTGTAACCAAGTCAGCTGACCAACTAACTGACTGGTAATTCTGTGCTGAAAAATAACCAAGCAGGAATCAGTCTTTAGGGAAGGAATAAGCTCCTAGAAAGACTTAATAGTTGTGATTTATTTCCTTTTTCACCATCTTGAAAAGATACTCAGGGATCAAAACCACTGTTCCTTCTGTATACTGAAGCGAAGTACTCATTGTTTTCTCCAGAGGCTTTGTAATGGCAAGTAAAGGAGAAGGGTTGCTTTACAGGGATATCTTCTGCATCCACACAGACCATTGAGCTTCACTGAATGGTGGTTGTGACCAAAAAAGGAACAGAGATTTCATCACAGAATTTTGCTTGATGTTTCTCCTACTAGCTTCACAAATCTGAAGGCTGCAAGAAACTATAGCAGAAATTCCTCAAAAGTAATCATTATGTCATCCTGATATCAAAGCAGGACAAAAGTATCTAACTGGGCTTCTGACTTCTCTCAGGTTATACCAGAAAACAGGACACGACTAATAATGTCAAATTGAATTGATCAATGAGATGTATCTTCTGCTATCTCAAAGCAGTTCTCAAAGTGTGCTGAGCTTTCCCTAGGGCATCAGGCTGCTCAGTTTCTAAGATTTCGTGCACTGTCAAAGGAAACAGACTTTCTCCCTTATTACATTCTCTCTTATTACATTTGAAACTCATTTATTTATTACATTCTAAATTTAGAAATTCTCCTGAATTTATTATTGATAGAACAAACAGAAAACATATATTTCTTCCTAATTCTTAACTTGTGTAAACTCTCTAAACTTGAGTCTAAATGCCTAACACATAGGAGTTCAGTGTTACTAGCTGCCAGTAAAGAGGGGTCAGCTCCTGTTCCGCACTCAGCAGAACATACCAGAACTGGTCCAAAGAACATTGCAGTTAATCAGAAGAAAAGGCAAGCAGTATCAAGATAGTATTATTGTTTGTTGGGAAAAATACAAATAACCAAAAGTGACCTAGAGCATATTCCTTGGCCACCGCTGAGGGCTGCATTTAAGGATAAAATTTGGTCTGAGCTAATTAGCAAAAGCAAGCAAATGCCTCAGATCATTGGCTCCTGTAAATCACATTCTTGATAGGAGCTACATACTATATACTGTGCTACAAATAGACATGCTCTTTCATTTCAGTTGTTAGAGAATGTTTTATTACATATTGTAAATCACAGCTAGAATTCTACCCTTGCATAGCTCTTGGCACTGATAAAGTAATTCTAAAAAATTATCAGTAAAATTTCAGCGAATGCTAATGGCACAATGTTCCTAAATTTGTAGAATCTTTGGCTTAGATGAATGTTGCTTGGAGCAACAATTAACTGGGAAGGAAAGTTTCATAACCATCACACATAACATGTGATGCAGATGCTGAGTGATAAGAAAATTAGAAAATAAATCCATTCAATCCATGCCATGTGATTTACTAGCTGACAAAAGGATATGCAAACCTCAGACTCCAACGCTGGAAGGGAAAAAAAACCTACTTGGGCAATCTCCTCTCTCTGGAGGTAGTAATTCAACAGCCTCTTGTGCCAAGGAAGAGATTCCAGGTAGCCAACCCATGCCATCCTTCCAGCCAAAGTGCCTGCTGCTTGGCTGCATCTGTCCTTTCAGTGCAAATGAACTGCAGCTCCCATTCCCAACCTCCACAAAGAAGCGAACTTCCCATAGTTTTCATGTCATTGGTTTATTAGTGCCGGAGAAGAGACTTACACCACTGTTCCCACTGAAAAGGTTCTTCTTAGAGTAGCAAGAATAAATTTATTTTTTGCCTACAGAAGGTGTTACTCAGAAATCTGAAACAAAGTGTTTAAAATGCTATAAAAGTAATGATTTGGAAGTTTTATAGAGTTTTCTGCATAAATGATATTAAAATATTTTGCTCCTGCACCTGCCTACGCTTTACATTAGCATAATTATTCATATCTTAACAAATATATTGGTGGCATTTGGTTATATGAAAAATAGGAGCTTTGTCCATCTGTAAAGCATCTGCCATGACAGGAAAGCTCCTGTCTTTTAATTATAAGAAAAAGTGAAGTTTGGTTGTTTTTTCTAAAATCAGAACTTTCAAGAAATAGTAGGTCCTCTTTCTATTTTCTTAAACTTCATCTAGGAACTACACAGTCCTGTTAAGCTGAGATGTGTGTTGCGATGAGCATTTATCTAAACCATGAGGTTACAACCATGCCTATCGTAATCACCACAGCCAAACACAGTGTCTACTGGCTAACATCATTATGACCATTATATGATCTTGAATTGCAAAAAAATTCCCTAGTGAAAGTGTATTTATCTCAGATGTGAATATAATGGGAAGAGGGGACATAATTCCTCAGAGTCCTTTGGACATGTGTAGCCTCTGTATAAAGGTGACACAATATCCACTGGATACTAAAATAAATCAGTTGGTTGTAGAGGAATTTTACACTAGGCAATTAAAAGATTTCCATATGGATATAAATTCAAATGTATGTTAAAACATTCTTCACATTGGCTAGAACTGGCTTCTGGATGTTGTGGACATGATATCATTTATAAAGACATTTTAGTACTATGTGGAAAACTCTTACAGGAGACTTAGCTGCAGCAATGGCAGAAAAATGTTTCTTCTGCCACCATCTCAGTGCTGGATCATTAGGAATATTTCTGTTTGAATGCTATTGCAACTCTATCACTTTCACAGGAGATTTTTTCAAAATCCTTCTGAAAATTCAGTCTAGGAAGGGAAATGAACTCTTAAATTAATGTTACATAAAGAAAAATGCCTCTGAGGCTGTGACATGAGGATACTAATTGACTTGAATGATGGCTTTGTAATACTTTGACTTATTTTTGGATAGTAAAAAAGTTTTACAATATGGATCAAGAAATACCAAGTTATTTTGTGACAACAAAATTTATAAGTGTGTTTATATAATTTCAAGAGCATTTTAAAGGAAAATTTAGGACAGGGGGCATTTTAATCCTACTGCATTCAAGATTAAAAATCAGAATTTAGCAAAAACCGACACTCCTCTGGCTTCTCTTTATTGTTCTTTTTTTCTGGTATTACAGCCTACTGTTCGGATTGTCAAAGATGTGTAAGCAGTTTTAAGAAATGTGTCAAGCTGACACAAAATATTTTATAAGGCTTTACTTTTTCTAGTTATTGTGTATCTTATTTGGCGAGCTTTCTTACACCACACAATGAATTTTTACGTGCTAACTTTTTCATTATTCAGTCTTGACATAAAAATTATGCCAAGAACAAAATCTACATAAAAGTTGAACAATAAATTCTGTGATCATTTCAGCTTTCAGGATGGATCAAACACCTTGGTAATCAGTAGTTCCAGCCAATAATAATGCAGAGACTGTTCTTTCAGCTAGTTTACCAATCACTTCATCTTGATTTACATTATGTATGTATAACATTAAATATTATACAAACAGAATAATAAAAACCTGACCCAGACAAGTGTTGTGTTCCACCAATTTGCACTAGTATGTATCTGAATATTAGGGTATTCAATATCTCTCAGAACTGACTTCTAAATCTCCAAGGCACCTAAAGCAGAAAAATAATTTAAGATCTGACACTTGTTTTTGTAACTTTGCCTACAAGAGCAGGTAGATCTGTAAAAGAAAAAAAACTACTATACCATAAGAAAGAATAGCTGCATTTCTGGATAAGCATGTATCTACAGATTACAATCTCATACCTCAGCCTCTGAACTCCAAGTTCCATTTCACTAGCTGCTTCTTGTAACCATTATCTACTCCAGAACTGCAACTCTCTATCACAAATAATCTTGAAGTAAATACAGCATAATCCAATGAAGAAAAAAAAACCACCTATAACTCTTTCTTTCATTGCTAATTAAAAATGGCTTTTTAACCTAAAAAGGGGAATTATTTTCTATTTTTTATTTAACCAGAAGCATTCATTTCTGCTTATCTATGAGACCCTGTGGACAAAAGGACTAACACCCTGAAGATAGTATGGTATGTTATTTGGGGAGCTCTCATCAGGAAATTGAAATCTGCATTGTTAAAACTCCATTAGACACCACACAAAACAAATGTTCATTAGGCATCAAAGTAATTTAACTAAAATAATTAAACAATTAGTAATTTGCTTTGTTTTCTGCTGTTCTGTGTGATCTTCTAAACTAGAGCAAACTGTATGACAAGTCATCCCTTCTGTTGGTAATCTCAGTATTACTCCTCTACTTGTGCTTGTTGATTTATTGTTCCCTGAAAGCCATATCATTAAAATAAGCATTTGTCACAAGGAGTGTTTTTAATCATATGATGTCATGTTAGATGACATTTTATCATCAAGACCTGAGAAGGCAGCCAACACATTCTGCTAGCAATTTTTATTTCAACCAGCTTCGGATCACGATTGTCTGCAAAAATCAGAGACTGTTTCAGAGTATGCAGGGAAAGGTAAGACTTAATATTCCTTACACTACTAAGATAAAGCTTTAATAACAAAACATTTAATTAGATCTCCTCTAAAAACGCTGAAAGTCAGCAAGCGTTGGTTTGCAAGAGACTGGTGACCCAAATAAATGGTCACAGTGAATCACCATTCTTGAATTTAATACGGCTTTTATTGAGATGATCTTAAAATTTTAAGTGCAAGATCACAACTTAGCATATAAGGACTGTACGTGTATTTGCAATCTATAATATATTCAGCTGACCGCTTCCGAAGATACATTGAGTTTATAAAGGCAGAGCCATTGCTGAAGTTAATCTTCCCTTCTATGTATGCAACTTCTCATAAGTCTGTATATATCAAAACTAGTCTTCTTCACAGAATTTAAAATTAAATATAAAAGTTTGTCATCAATAATTTTGCGAATGCACTAATACAGCCATATAGTAGAGAGCACAGAATTAATTTTGAAAGGGGAAGGTAACTTCCCCTCCCGCACAATTTGATACATATTTTCTATTCTTTACCTGCTTTAGTACTTACTTTTAGTAAGCTCTGTAAATTGTTGAACTGATATTGCTCAGCTGAAGAAATTTTCTTTCTGTAGCTTGCATGTTTTCATACAAAATCAGTCCATAAAGATAACTTTAGATCCAAAACAATTATGTTTCTTGTAAAACAAATTAATCTTGCCTGGCAAGAGTAGGTATACTTTCAAGACTAAAATTAACTGAATTCCAAGTGCACTCTTTCCAGAATATTTCCTGACCTCTTGAAAATCTGGCAGTGTTTATCAGATTGTTCCTACACACATATCTCATTTATATATAGATGATTTTTTCTGTGCCTATACACACACAGTCATCTTCCTCTACATTCATGGCTTTCACTGTAGTTGAAGCGTAACTTAAAGTTACTGTATAATACGCATCAGTGCCAGAAAAAAATGGTCAATAGACGTGACAGAGCACATCCAAGACTTCTCAATCCTATAAACCATTTTCAATTTGTGGCATTGACTAGTGAAGCAGGAAAGTGTAGTAGGGATCTAGTAGGAGGCAAAGGGAGAGTAGACTTGCACAACAATATTGGCTTCCAGATAGGTAAGAGCAGCTGAGAAGGGCTGTGAGAGACTGTAAGATCATAGCAGATCTATGGGCAGCACTGGGGACTTCTTTTCCTCTCTCTCCCTCCCAGTTTTCCAGTACAGCTTCTATCCTTGAGCCCCTCTCATCCCACTCCACAGTCCAGCCAACCCTCAGAAGGCTTCCTTTAGGATGCTGAAAGAAGCAGTTTTCTTTCTTCCAGATCATCATACTCTTAGTGGTAGGGGAAAATGGCTGGTGAGGACACCAGAGGATGCCCCTCAAGATTCTGGGGAGGTTCTGCTTGTTTTTTCTCAGGAGTAGAGGCAGGATGCTGATTGCTGTTCCCACTCCCCAGCCATAGGCAAGGAGTTAATGTTACCTCCTGCATCCTGCTACTCTCAGCAGCAGCTACTCTCATTACTATTAAATTGGCTGTGCTGTAAGAGGTGACAATGCTGGGCTGATCCAGCTCTCCTTGTCTGAGGAATGATGCAGGGAATCATTAAAGAAAAATTGTTCTTGTTATGTGAAAGATATAACAATAGGGGAAAATGTCAGATGTAAAATGCATACAGTCACTTTTAGACAGATTACCCTAAAGAGATAACCACCCTTTAAATAAAAGAACTGTAAGAATGATTTTAATTATCCAATCATGTTTACTTACTTATTATAATACCATATATATAATGCTTTGATTTTAAATTGAAAAAGAAGAAAATTACTTAAGTACCTGTTCTTATCAGGTCCTAAATTTCATGTAGTAGAGTTGAATTATTTTTTAATATAATTTTATGTTTATTTTCAACACCATTCTTTTGAATACTATTCAATTCAATAAGTACCAATATTATAAGCATCGATATAATTTTTGTGCCTTTAGTAATCTATATAGAATGACACATATGAATCAGTTTTAATTATGAAAAACCTTACATTAATTCAGACTTGGGAGAAAATCTCCCTGGCTGCCTATATAAAGTAGAATGAGAAACCTAAATGATTTAGTAACAGTCATGAAGATAAGACACAAAACTTTAAAAACTTGCAGGGTTCAAACAGATTTGTTTCTTTTTCTCTGATGATTTTGCACACTTTTGACCTTGTTGTGTAACTACTAAGCCAAAGGAGAGCCAGAAAAGATATGCCTTCAAGTAAAAACAAAAACCTTTAAATACATATTTGATAGATGGTTAGATTTATTGCTTAAAAGTCATATTTTCAACAGCCACCCATTAACAGAAATTTTGAAGCTCTATCTGCTCACATGGGGAAAAGGCTTTTGTTTAGAAGTCAACACACCAGAGAAAAATGGGAGAACAATAGCATCACGGTGGAGGTCCATAGGGAAAAATTCTGACAATGCAGTCATGTTTTCAATCACATGTACCTAAAATTGTATTCCTAAATAAAAGTGATCTTATTAATCGCTCCTGATTATCATCCAAAACCTGACACACTAATTTTGCTACAAAAGAAATCTGAAGTATCATCTGTATTTTTCCTTTGTTATGCTAATCAACATCAAAGACTAGGTTACTTACTTCTAATCATACCACTTACTAAATGATAATCAATCTTTCCATTTATTTTTTCACCTGGACAAGCACAAGAAGACTTTGAATTTCTCTAGCCATTATTTATTAAATCAAAGAGACCTATTTTGTCCTGAGATGAAAGACAACTCCCTTCCTTGTTCACATTGGAAAATTTCCCTTTTTGAAATACATAACCTGAATTACAGTTCAGAAATAGCATAAAATTTGTGGTTTAGGATTCCTGCTTCCTAAACTTTTCTTAAGTTTATAATGCTCTTTAAATAACAAATTTCTTTGTGATTCTTAAATAAAAGTTAAACTCACATTTATGATGGTATTCTTTGAATATCTATTTCATTAATATTACGACAGCATGAAAGTGATACACTTGGTCTATAACGTTGGATTAAATTCAAAGTTATTTCTTTAACAGCTATTTGGTTTTGTGAAAACTGATATATTTTATGAAAGTGGTTTTGAGGCATGCAAAATTCTTTTGACTTAATCAGTTGGTTAAATTAAACAGCTTAAAAGTGACACACTACAGCATAATTTCATCTGGTTTAAAAGCAAAAGGGTATCCAGAAAAAGGTTAAATGATTTCCTAATGAGATGTTATTGTTCATAGCCGTAAGCATATAATCCTGCAGAGCTAATTGCCCTGGACTGACTTCAATGGATGTTTGTTTAAGGAAAGCAGGGAGGATTTTAGCCACAGTATATACAGCAAGGGTAAATTGACCAACATCCCTACTATCAGTTTGGGTTGTTTATAGTACTACTACTCAATTTGGGCTCAAATATTCCATTTTCTTATTTGAAAAATGTCTATCAAAATTAGATCATCTGTTTCTGAAAATAAGATTAAGGAAAATAACTTTTCGTCTTGTTAAAAAACTTGTGGTGACCTTTTCTTCCATCATCTGTGTCATTTGTAATTTTGAAATTTGGCAGAGGTTACTGTGCATGTCAAGGGTGGACCTTTTGCCATCCACTTGAAAGTCACCTAAGTCTGACAGTTAACAGCCTTTGAAAATTGTAGCTTGCCAATGCTCACCTGATAATTACTAGTTCCCTAAACCTAAATTTCTTTAAGAATTCAAACATTACAACTCTGGATAACTGTAGGTCAAGCTGCGTATTTTAACTATGGAGAAGCAACGTGCTTTTCAACTTCTCCCAGCAAGAAAAAAATGAAATATGGAGGGAATAAGATCAAAGTATCAAAGTATCACAAGTATCAAAGCTATGGAGCCAAATATGGTAGGTATGGAACAGTAAAAAATGGGACAAAGTTCTTTGAAATGGGCAGTCTCAGGGTGTTGGAGAAAGGCAAGGACTTGGAACAAAGACAAATGGAGACTGAAATATTTCCACAAGAGATCTGTACAACATACTGGGGCAGATGAATGAAAAGATGGTTATAAGAGAAGAACATATCAAAAAGTAGCAATGTAAAAAGACTGGAAATGGGAACCAATCAATAGGAATTAAATCCTATAAGTTAAGGAAAAGGACTATTTTGGAGAAACAGAGCAGATCAAAAGCTAGATGGAAATTAGAAAGGAACTTGGGGCAGGAGAAGTCTATACTTATAAAGAGGATAAGGCTCTCTGCATAAGGTTAACAGAAGGGGAGAGAGGTGTAAGAGCAGAGAAAATACAATAGTAGCAGGTTACAGGTCATGAAGCATAAGATAGGAAGCTAAAACAACAACAACAAAAAAACCACCTTAATTTGTTAATAAAAATTTTCCATGCCAGAGCCTAGAAAATAATCTATCAATTACTTTCACTTTGCTGTCTGTGAAACCTGTTATCAGAGAGTCGCATACCACATCAGTGGTATGTAGGATGACATCTTATTGTGCTGGTTGCTCAGGATTTGCCAATTGCTTACATGGCCAGCATGGACATAGTGAATCAAATACATTATCTTACTGATAATACCCCTGAGAGTCAATGTGTTGTCACATTCCAGCTCATTTTCCTTAAATATAAGAGCATAAATACTGAAAATCTGCACTCCAGTACAATTAACAAACTTAACATAGAAATGTCATCATTAAAATCTGTGCAACCGATAGCTAGGAAGTGATCTACACTTAGGATTGTAACACACTACATTACATATTTTTCCCACTATTTTTCCCCACAGGACTCATGACATTTTGTTGACTTGCTTAATTAAAGTGCACTGAAGGATTTTGTTCATAGGACTTCTGCTTCATTTGTTGTAGGAGATGAAAAACGAATGAGGCAGGAGATTCCAAGAATCAGAAAGGTTGTTTTACAGTCTGTGTTAGGGTTACACAAACTGAATGTCATCTGACAGAGCTAAGTTGCTTCTGTGCTGCAGAAGTCCTATCCATGGCTTGTGCAGAGGATTGCTAGCTGTTTCTCACAGCTTAGAAGCCAAAATAGAGGCATTAGAACTGCAACCAAAAGCAGTGGAAGTCATTGAAAAAAACTGAAATGAAAAAATGTTATGGGCTAAATCTGAAGATCTGAATACAGTGGCATTTCAGAGCAGACTTTCAAAATGGACCAGGCTGACTTCAGTCTCTGAGTGCCTAATGCCTTCATCTGTTAATGATGAATGATAATATTA